>NW_024870748.1:1277500-2477500 GCF_019054845.1 Dipodomys spectabilis | reverse complement strand
AAGACCTACAGAAAAACAAAATCTCTATTGATACTTATGAATGAAAAGTTATAACAAGAGAGACATGGATTTGGAAGCAAAGAGTATATTCTTCAAAAACAATTTCTCAGCTGGATGCTGGTGGCTCACACCTGTAATCCTAGCTACTCAGGAGGCTGAGATCTGAGGATCATGGTTCAAAGTCAGCCCTGGCATGAAAGTCCATGAGACACTTATCTTCAATATACCTCCAGAAAACCAGAAGTGGTGCTGTGGCTCAAGTGGTAGAGCACTAGCCTTGAGCTGAAGAGCTCAAGGACAATGCCCAGGCCCAGAGTTCAAGCCCCATAACTGATTAGGAAAAATTCTCCTTAATTTATTAATTACATTAATGCAATCCCAACAAAGTTTATTAATTTAACAAAATTATTTTAAGTTTCACCTCAAACAACCGATAAGGATAGAAAATAAATTTTAAATAAACATGCTTTTGTAATGCTACCTGTATAAGGATAAATAGATCCATTGGGACAAAAGATAGTTCAGAAAGAGTAACTGTTAAACATATACAATATTATTTTACTATATAGTGAGGTAGTCTAACAAACTAGGGAACAATGGAAGTTCTTTTTAATAAATTGCATTGGAACAATTGCTGCATATGGGGGAAACAAAATCAGATCAGATCCTTTATGTGCATAGCAATAAAATTTCAAATGGCATTAAAGGGTTAAGTGTAAATTAACAAAACAAATTTGTTACAAATCAGAAATGAAGTTTTACAATATCTCTGAAGGAGAAAGGACTTCCCAAACTGAGAGATAAAGAAATTAAAAACAAGCCGGGCACTGGTGGCTCACGCCTATAATCCTAGCTACTCAGGAGGCTGAGATCTGAGGATCGCGGTTCAAAGCAGGAGAGACCTTGAGACTCCTATCTCCAATAAACCACCAGAAAACCGGAAGTGGCGCTGTAGCTCAAGTGGTAGAGCGCTCGCCTTGAGCTGAAGAGCTGAGGGACAGCACCCAGGCCCAGAGTTCAAGCCCCATGACCGACCAAAAAAAATAAATAAATAAGAAATTAAAAACAAAGAAAATGAGTGACAAATTTGACTACTAAAATGTTTGTTATTTTTCTTACTTTCTTGTGGCATAGAGGCTGGAACCCAGGGTCTTGTGCATGTTAAACAAGTACTTTTCCAGTGAACTACATCCCCAGATGTACAAAGTGTGTCAAAAAAGATAATGGCAAAGGAGGAGGCAACAAGGCTGGATAAGAAATGTACTCATTATCTCATTATCTTGCCCATGTAATTGCAACCCCTCTATATGGTATTTTCACAATAAAAAAAATTTAACCCAGCACCTAAGATTAGACCTTAAGAAAAAAAGGTAATAGCACCCAGGTGCCAGTGGTTCATACTTCTATTCCTAGCTATTCAGGAAGCTAGGGTTCAGAAGACTTCATCTCTGAAAGAAAAAACAAGGCTACAGGTATGGCTCAAGTGGTGGAATACCAGCCATGATCAAAAGAGCCAAGCAAAAGAGACAGGTCCTGAGTTCAAGCCCTAGTACTACCATGCCAAAAAATTAAAAGAAAGTATACAGCAGATGAAGGTTAGTATGCAAAAAGATTATAATGCATTAAGAAAAACAGTAAGACCTAAACTAAGTGAGAAAATATACACATAGCCAAACACAAAGAGCCAATTCATGAATTAAGAAATAGAATTGCAAATTTAAAAAATAGAATCATTTATTACTCATATAAAATGGCAATTGCTAAACATGAAAACTAAAACATGACAAATAAAAAGATAAGTGTAAACACAATATAAATAATAGTACACCAAATGTGAAGTAGAATTATTTTTTAGCAAGTTTACCCAATTTTAGGGTAGGTACCTTTCTGATAAATATATAAATTTGTATAACCATTTTGAAACAGTGTAATAATCATATATGTGTTATGAATCTGAAATTGTTTGTATTTTCTGACCTAGAAATTACATAAGGAAACAGTCACAGAAGCAACAAAACTTTTTTTTTCGGTCGTGGGGCCTGAACTCTGGGCCTGGGCACTGTCCCTTAGCTTTTCAGCTCAAGGCTAGCACTCTACCACTTGAGCCAAGGCACCACTTCCAGCTTTTTCCGTTTATGTGGTGCTGAGGAATCGAACCCAGGGCCTCATCTATGCAAGGCAAGCTCTCTACCACTGAGCCACCTTCTCAGCCCCTCAAGAAAACATTTATACTCTGAAATATTAACTATGGTAGAATAATCTTAAAATGGAATGATATAAATGTCAAAAAGATTATGACAAAAATATACTATCTCACAGCTATTCTACTCCCTTCAAATTATTATCATTTTTTGTTGGTGCTGGTCCTGGGGCTTGAATTCAAGGCCTGGGCACTGTCCTTGAGTTATTTTGCTCAAGGCTAGTGCTCTACCACTTGAGCCACACCTCCACTCCCAGCTTTTTGGTGGTTAACTGGAGATAAGAGG
This sequence comes from Dipodomys spectabilis, assembly GCF_019054845.1. Lineage (NCBI taxonomy): Eukaryota > Metazoa > Chordata > Mammalia > Rodentia > Heteromyidae > Dipodomys > Dipodomys spectabilis. The sequence continues at coordinate 2,475,014 of NW_024870748.1, read as the reverse complement.
GTTACAGACTTTCCTGCTCAGGCTGGCTTTGAACCACAATCCTCAAATCTCAACCCTCTTGAGTAGCTAGGATTACAGGCATGAATTATGGGCACCCAACCTTTAAATTATTTTTAAGAATATTATGAGGATTTTTTTCATATCTAATGGGAAAAACCACAAAATATATGATAAAAGCATATATACACTAACAACAAATGCAAAAAATTCACTAAAATTTTAATAGTAGTTATCTTTAGATTGTAAAATTATAGATGATTTCTTGTTCAGGCCATTCTCTATGTTTTTCAAATTTTCTAACATGATGAAGTATAATGAAGCATTTTTAATAGGCTTATACAAAAAATCTAGGTTTAGAGAAAATAATTGAAAGAAAAATTTCTCACTTTAAATGAAGGTGAGCAAGCGTATAAGTGAAAAACTTCCATTTTGTTTTATGAGATTTTACTTTCTAAAACTGAATAGACTAAAAAGCTATATCTGAAAACCATGATTGAGACATTTAGAACTGAACAAAGGGACAAGACTGGTTTGAAAGTACAACTTAAAGTACAGTCTGAAAGGACGATGACGTGTTATCTCTACAATAAAAACACAAAAACTAAAGCCCACTCAAATCTTTGTGGTTAAAAGGAATGAAAAAAAGATCGAGTGAGAAACCATGGAGTCAAATCTGCAATCAAACTAGTTACATGGACTATTCCAAAACAAAATTTTGTAGTCACAATGTAGTACCAATAAGAGGTAATAAAGTGCTTATATGTATCTAAAAGGACCTTGGCTTTATAAGGTGAAGAAATGGATAGAAGGTCATGTGTCCTTGTGACTTGCCTCTGCAGCAGTCTGGCTATCACGTTAAAAATGGAGCACTAGGGCTCCATCAAAAGACACAGGAAGGGAACTCCCAACTTGCTTACTACTTTATGCTACTTCATGAGGACATTTTTGTAGAGGAGTAAAGGTCAAAAACTAGCCACTTTGGGTAGAAACATAAATGTTTGAGAATTTCACACTTACTGTGTGAACTGAATGTACATTTGAAAGTAGAGACCATAAGTGCTTCAGAAATGTCCGGAGGACCAGTGAGGTTGTAGCCTTTGGTGTGTCTGTCACACAGTGTCTGCTGTTCTCTCTCCCCTAACTCACGCTTCTTGTGAACCTTCACATTTATCTCAAGGTTAAAGATTGCTTTCCCCAGCTTTGTTAGCTTTCCTAAAGCAGCCACTTTCAGTAAGTCTTCTTCTTTAAAAAAATTGTATATAAATATAGATTTATATATATGTATAATATGCATATAATATATGCTATAATACTATAAACAATATATTATATAGCTACATAGACATATATTTAACTGCAATGCATCTTGATCAATGGCACTTCTTCCATCTTTCTCTCCCATCCCTCTCAACCCAATCCTTCCCTCATTTTTCCTAGTTTCATAGGATATGCATTGAATATTATGGAGCCTAAGAATCCCAGTTGGCTTTCCTTGCTCTTTTGGGTTTCATTTGGAAAAATCAATCACATAAGCAAAATAAAAGATCCAGACTAGGGCTGGGAGGTGTATGTAGCTCAGTCAATGGTAAAGCAGCTGAGACCCTGGGCTCCACTGCCAGGCATATATTTACACAAACACATACACATAGAAATTAAATCCAAAAAATTCAGAGGCTTCCACTCTTTTACTTTCAAGTTTTTCTAATAAAATTATTTAATGTGTGCTTAGAACTGCCACAAACAAGACGATCTTTTTTTGGTACCAGTTCTAGGGCTTGAACTCAAGACATGAGCTACTCAACAGCTCAGAACTGTCCCTGAGCTTTTGTGCTCAATGTTAGCACTATACCACTTAGGCCACAGCTCCAATTCTGTTTTTTAGATGGTTAAAGAGTCTCACAGCCTTGGAAGTAAAGCTGTGGCTCAAGTGGTAGAACACTTAGCTGAAAAGCTCAGAAACAGTGCCCAGGCCCAGAGTTCACATCCCGTGACTAACAAAAAATAAAAATAAAATAAAAAAGAGTCTCACAGCTTTTCCTGTCCATGCTGGCTTCGAACAGCAATCCTTACATCTCAGCCTCCTGAGTGCCAGGATTACAAGCATGAGCAACTGGTACCCAGCTCAAGACCATTATGTTTAAAGAAACATAAAATGAAAATCCTCTAACAGTACTGATAGTATATTTTTTTCTTTGAACCAGAAAGAACCATTAAGTACTGAACTCAGTACACAAAAATCTTTCTTTGTTTTGTTTCTGTCCAGAACTTAATGGTTAAGATTGGGTATTTTTATCTTGCTGACAGTGCTCAAACTGGTTTCTCCTTCAGAAATGTCTCTATGAGTACTAAAATATATCCTCTAAAAAGATAAAAAATGTAATGATAATGCCAATGGCTTAGATTTACTGAACATGCACTGAGTCTGGTCCAATGCTCACCTTTTCACATACATTATGGCATTTAATCCTCATGACATAGTTTTTAAAATGATGCCCATTTGATAGATAAGAAAACTGAGAAACTCTGAGATTCATTTGCTGGTATCTCACCCTTGCATCTATTACTGAAAAATTAGGCTTCAAATCTGCCAGCTTCTGGAGGTCTGGAGCAAAGATTCGAGTTCCTATTCAAAACTACCTAAGCAAAGAGCAAGACTGAATCATAACAAGGGTGTTTTCCATCTATGCTCTTTACAATTCTTGTCAGTTCTGGCTTTTATTGAAAAGGGTCATACTTCTGAAACCTTTTACCCACTACACAACTCCAGTAATGGAAACTAAACTAACTCAGCAGATCCAGAGAGGCAGACACACACACACACACACACACACACACACACCAGCATCCTCACACACACACACACACACACACACCAGCATCCTGATCTAACTGGTATTACATTCTTAAAGTAATGGGCTCCATTTCTTACTTTTCTGTCTCCTCTGAATTTACTGCTCTCTTCCTTTGGGATAAAATGTCCAAATCTGCTTGTGGTCTCTATTAGAGATCAAAACAGCAATCCAGAGCAGTGATGTTTCTCAGAATGAAGGAAAATTCCAGGGCACATTTTCCCACTGTGAAGGGCATTCCACACAATCCATAAAAGCCCTGTTCAGCACATAGGCCATTTCATGGTCACCACATGCCTCCGCACAACCTATGGAAGTCTTAGGGCCATGGATGTGGGGAGGAAGAGGCCTCCATGAGCTATTGCCACCTGTGCTTCCTCCTGCTTTGATAAAAAAAAAAACCATCTTATATGTATTACTCCCACCCTCAGCAGTCCCAGGCCACACATGTAGCCAAGCTACCACCATAATGTACTCACAGCACACACAAGCAGTACACTCCTGGAACACTCTCGCTGTCTCTCAACAAATAGCTGCCATCAAGTCCCCTGGCAAGCAGTAGCTTCTCCCCAGTCTCCCGGCTGATCTTGCCATGATACACAGTCACTGCCTCCATGGCTTGATGTATTCAAGAGGGCCAAGGACAGAGATGGTAAAAAGGAAATATTAGTGGTGCTGCTGCCGCCAGGCACAAATCAGCCACCTGACTCCCAGTTCAGCCAGATGTGTGTGTGTGTGTGTGTGTGTGTGTGTGTGCGCGCGCGCGTGCGCACGCTTGTATGTGAAAGAGAGCAAGAGCAAGAGAGAGAGCTCAAAGAACAGGATGTTGTCTACCTGTCTTCTCACACTTCAATTAAAATGAACTCAGCAATTTAGCAACTAATGTCCCATAGAAATTACCACAACATTTGATCATCTGCTCAAATTCCAACACAGGGTTCAAGTGGAAAGGACAAAAACCTTGGAAAAACCTCAGGAGATTTGAGTTATACTGGTAATGCAAACAGATTTTGTTAAAGCCCTTAGTAATCCTTCTATCCTCCTTAGCCTGCTACCTTTAGAGTCACCAAGCAAGGCTTAACTAGTTTCCGAAGGAGTTGATACAGACAAATTTACATGTCATCCTGTGGGACAAAATGAAACTGACAAAGTAAAAAGAACAAAAGCTCTATGATATGATCAAAACACTAGCACTATTAACATGCAATCACAACTGAACACTGCCCTTGAGTGAGTTCTTCTACTCTGTCTTCCTGCCTCATATGATCCTCTTCAACAGCCTTTTTCTTTTCTTTTTGTGGTAATAAAGATTGAAGCCAGTGCCTTGCACGTGCTTGCTAACACTTTTCCACTTGAGCCATGCCCCAGCTCTTTGGTTAGTACATTGTTTTTGAGTTAAGCACCTCACTAACTTTGTCCAGCCAGCCACCAATATCCAGTCTTCCTGCCTCCTATCCCATGCTGCATATGAACCACATCTGACTGTCCAATTGAGCAATCTTTTTATTTTTATTTTTTACAATATTAGGAATAAAGAATCCAGAGACACACGTGAAGCATAGTGCCATTGAACCACACCTCCATCCTCCTGAATAAACTTTTGTTGTTCTTTTTGTCAGTCGTGATGCCTAAATTCTGGGCCTGGGTGCTGTCCCTCAAGTCTTCAGCTCAAGGCTAGCACTCAACTACTCACAGAGCCACTTCCGGCTTTTTCTGCTTATGTGGTGCTGAGGAATCGAACTCTGAGCCTCATGCATGCGAGGCAAGCACTCTACCACTAAGCCACCTTCCTAGCCCCCTGAATAATACTGTTCTTAACTAAATACTGACGTTTTTGCAGTCTTGGGATTGAACTCCAGGCCTGGGTGCTGTTCCTGCACTTTTTTTGCACAAGGCTAGTGCTCTACCACTTAAACCAGAGTTCCACTTCTGGCTTTTTTTCTGCAGACCTGGAGCTTGAATTCAGGGCCTGGTCACTGACCCTGAGCTTTTTTTGCACAAGGCTAATGCTTTATCACTTGAACCACAGATCCACTTCCAGTTTTTGGTTGTTAATTAGGAATAAAAGTTTCATTGACTTGTCTGCCCTGGTTGGCTTCAAACCACAAGCCTAAAATTTTGGCCTCTTGAATAACTAGAATTAGAAGCATGAGACTGGTACCCATCCCCAAATACCGCTTATTTTTCCCTAACACCTTATTCAAGATCCCAAAGTACTTGCTGAAGTACAAAACACCCAATGTTATGTCCAAAGATGTCCAATATTTACTTGATATGTTCTAGGTCAGAGAATGGATTGGATTATGTGAAGTTGGTGCTTTGTCTTTATGTGGATTTGTATGTGTTCTCTGGTATACAGGACTTGATTTTCAACACTTTATTCCTAAAATCTCTTTTAAGTCATTGTGTAAGTATTGATCATTGCAATGTACCTTTTTACCAGGACCACAACTTGAACTCAGGGTCTTATACTTTTAGTCACATGTTGGTGCTCTATTACCTGAGCTTCCCACTCCATGTAATGTAACTTTCATTCTTGGTTCTAGAGAATGATTTTTGATAGCTAATTTTTGACCAAAAAAAACTTTTTTAAAAAGATTTTTAAAAATTTTGTATTATGAAAATACCGTACAGAGGAGTTACCATTACATGGGCAAGATAATGAGTACATTTCTTATCAAGCATTTTTGCTTCCTCCTTTGTTTCCCCTTCCTATCCCTTCCCATACCCTGCCCCCTTACCCCCACCCATATTCCCCCCCCCCCCACCCGGCCAGTAGTAAAGTTCATTTTTCAACATAACGACTTGTACATCTCATTGTTGCGATGGGTCCACCTGTATCCTTATTTAAACGATTTTTTATTTCCTTCTCTAAAATAGTGTTACATTTATTTCAAAACGTGCTAAGTAATATTTCCCAAACATCTTCCTCTAATTTTACCAGAGGAATGCTTAAAGCTGAACAGTCTTATTCATATTGAGGGAGAGGCAGAAAGGGAAAGAATAAGCACATAGGGAGGTGTTGTCCTTTCTCTATCCTGAAAACCCTGGAAAACAGCTTGACTGAAAATTGTTCATCCTTAGTAACTAAAGTGTAAACAAAAGTTTCCTACAGTTATTTTCTACACTAAGAATGAATAATCAAATGATGTTGAAGTGACAACCAGAATGGCACAATGGCTTCTCATATGGCTCTAAGGAACTGAGCAAAGATTATCTCATCAGCATTCCACCTCAGGTTTTTTTGCCCAGCTCTCTCTCTTAGCCCTTTGAATGCTTTGAGTTATGGAAGAAATTGATCTTATTCCTGTTAAAAACTTTATAAGACCGGGTACTGGTGGCTCATGCCTGCCATCCTAGCTACTCAGAAAGCTGAGAATCTGAGGATTGCTGTTTGAAGCCAGCCTGAGCAAAAAAGTCTATGAGACTTTTATCTTCAATTAACCACCAGAAAATCAGAAGTGGAGCTGTGGCTCAAAGTGGTAGAGCACTAGCCTTGAGCAAAAAGAGTTCAGGAAAACTTACCCCCCCCCCAAAAAAAAACTTCATAAGTTAGTCCACACTAGACTCTTCACAGAAGCAAATGGTTATCTCTGAAAAATTAATTATAATGGTGACATTTCAAATAGGAAAAGATAAGACAGGGAACAGTATCCTCTTACACGTGTCCATGGAAATAACATCCCACCTCCCAAGTGAACTGTGAGAACACTCAGTGTTACATAGGTTAAAAACAAATCCTAACCCTTTGTTGTCCCTGAACAACTCTGAACAAATCATCCACAAACTTAAGAATAGAGCAACCCACATCTGACAGCACAAGCACACCATGTATTCTTCTTTTCTGTCTCTGTTTTGTTCTGTGTTACTAAAATAGTACACCTGTCAAGGCATCCAAGTACAGTGGGGTTCAGCACAACTAAAACTGTATTAAAAAAACAGATAAATTATAAGGTAATAGTACAACTCTTACATCCAGTACTTCTTTGTCATCTCACAAATGAGCTGACAGCTAAGCCAGCCCACTAGTGCAGTGTTGAAAAATACTTACATCTTCACTCTTATGTTACACTGGTACAAAACCTGACTTCAGCAAATTCAAAGCTTTACACTGATCCTGAAATATAGAGAAAAAGGAAACTGACATGGTTATCTTCCTTCTTTCATGTTATACCCACAAGAGAGATAAAGAAGAAAAGTGAGACCGGGAAGTAATGGAGAGAATAAAAGTATCAATCGACCCAAAAGTTAAGGAATAGGCTCTAAGATCAAGTATACATTAATAGAAGCTGAGGAATCTGATTGTTTATTGCCTATTTCTTATAATTAATTATAAAGTCCTCTGTGGAAGGGTTTTATGTACCTTGTTCACCATTGTATCTTCAGTATCTAGTACACAGTAAATGCTAAATGTATTTTTGAGTGAATGAATAAAGTTTATGGTCCCAAGAAAATAAGAGTAGGGCACAGTGGCTTTAGCTTGTAATTCTAATTACTTGGGAGTAAGAGATAGGGAAATCATGATTTGAGGCTAGCCAGGCAAAAATAAATGTACATAAGACTCCATCACCACTAATGACTGAATGCAATGGTTCCTGCCTGTCATCCCAGCAACAGAGGCACACACAAATACAAGGATTTGGTCTAAGCATGAAGCAAGACCTTATCTCAAAAATAACTAGTGAGCTGAGCACCAGTGGCTCACACCTATAATCTTAGCTACTCAGGAAGCCGAGCTCTGTGGATCATGGTTCAAAGCCAGGTAAAGCAGGAAGTCCATGAGATCTTTATCGCCAATTAACTACCTTTTAAAATGTTAGATGTGGGGCTGTGGCTCAACTGCTATAGCATAAGCCTTGAGCAAAAAGAATATATAGAAACATTACTTAGGCCCTGAGTTCAAATCCCAGGACCATAACAAAAAAACATAATAACCAGTGCTAAAAGGGGCTAGCAGGAAGTTGGCTCAAATAGTAGTGTACTTGCCTAGTAGGTACAAGGCCTTAGTTCAAACTCCTGTACTGAAAAAATAAACAAAGGTACACTCTGTCATCTAGAGAAAAGTGAGTATGTTCTCTGACCCATCTTCCACACTCTATGTTTTGCCATTCAATTGTTTTCTCTCTGAATCTCATTATCTTCATCTGTGAAATGGAGTTGAAGCAGATGACCCTTAAGGTTACTTTTACTCTAAAAATTCGTGTTTTAAATAAAAATCAAAGGTGTTTCTTTAGAGAGAAACAGAAAAGGACTCAAATCACTTTTATGCTAGAAACAAGATCAAACAATAGGGGAAAAATCCTTGTTCTTGTTTTAAAATAACCTAAGAAATAAAAACCGTAGAATCTAGGAAGAAAGCTTCACAGTTTAAAGAAAACTACAACCTTTTAGAGTATAGCTGCCATTTAAATAAAGCACAAAAGCATTGAAAGTAAGAAAAACTGTCATCCAAGGTTCAAAGTGTCTTCTTATCTAAACCTGTCACCTCCTCAGGTCTCTGAGAGGTGACGGAATTTTGCATGTGTATACCCCATCTGAGGTGATAATTGTCTTCATTTCAAAAACCCTAGGCTATTCTCAGACCTAGACAGATTAAAAACATGATGCCAATGGTGGTCAGTTTTATACAGTGGCTCTGACATTTTAAAATCTTTTTCTGTAACCTTTCAAAACTAACTTTGTTCTTCCACTAGCTCATCTGTAAGTGTGAATTCTCCTGTGAAAGCGTTATAATGTTGTCACATGTGGTGAGTTTACACATTCTCGCCACACTTCATAAAGTTCACTTCCTTTTTTAAAGCAAGATAAAAATGTCTTAATATCTTTTAAAAAAATAAAGAGTATATCCCTTGGTAATACCTGGTTTACTTATGTGTAGCTAATATTTGGCTTACTTATGTGACTACTATTTTTTTAAGTGAGAGACTAAAGACAGGTACTTGTACTTAAGCCTGTTTAAAATATATTTCATTTTCAAGGCCAAGCGTTAGTGAGTCACGCCTATAATCCTAGCTTCTTGGAAGGATGAGATTTGAGGACTGCAGTCCAAAGCCAGCCAGACAGGAAAGTCCATGAGACTTTTATCTCCAATAAACTACTCAAAAAAAGCCAGAAGTAGAGCTGAGTCTCAAATGGTAGAGCACTAGCCTTGAGCAAAAGCTCAAGGACAGCACCCAGGTCCTCATTCAAGCCCCAGGACTGGCACAAAATAAACATGTTTATTTTTTCAGTCATTTATGAACATCCAATAACATATGCCAAATTATGGAGTAGATATTTATTTTTATTATTTTTACACGTTTTTTATTGTAAAACTAGTGTACAGAGGAGTTTCAGTTACATGAGTAAGGTAATGAGTACATTTCCTATTGAGCATTGTTACCTCCTCCTTTGTTTTTCTCCTACCATGCCTTCCCTCCCCATGGAGCAGATATTTTAAATGTAGAAAAATGGTGTACCTATACTTAAGTGCTCACTGCCCAGTGAAGCAAGCAAACAGATTATTGTAATTTACTGAAAGGCTGTATTATAGTCTGAAAATGAAATGCCTCCCATAGGCCTATGTATGAAATGTTGTGCTCCAGATATTGGCATTTTTAGGGGAGGTAATAAAAACTGTAGGCAATAGGGCTTAGCTGGGGGAAGTAGTTCACTAGGGTCATGCCTTCAAATGCTATATCCAATCTTTGGTCCTATTTTCCCTGTTTGCTTGATATCGTAAGATGATCTAGTCTGCTCATCCATACCTGCCATGCCATGATGCTTAGCTTCATATGAGCTCAGAAACAACAGAGCCAGCCATGATGGACTAATGTCTCTGAAACCATGAATCATAATAAATCTTTTCTCCCTTAATTATGTCAAGTATGTTTCCACATGATGTAGAAATAACTAATACAAGCTGTGCTAAAGGAAACTACAGGGCTCTAGGAGCATAGTAGTAGTACATGGAATTTAACTTATATCATCAGACTTCACAATCTATCTAAGATAGCAAGGTCTTAGTTTTCTTGTCTACTGGATATGGATTTTTTTACTTGTCCTGATTTTACCTCCTTCTATGACCTAAAGGAAATCTAAGTGTGTGTGTGTGTGTGTGTGTGTGTGTGTGTGTGTGTGTGTGTGTGTGTGTGTGTGTGTGTTGGTCCTGAGGCTTGAGCTCAGGGCTTGAGTGCTATCCCTGAGCTTTTTTGTTCAAGACTAACACTCTTCCACTTGAGTCATGGATCCATATGTGGCTTTTTGGTGGTTAATTGGAGATAAGAGTCCCATGGACTTTCTTGCCTGGGCTGGCTTTGAATCATAATCCTCATATCTCAGCTTCTCAGTAGCAAGGATTAACAGGCATGAGCCACTAGTACCCAGCTAGGAAACCCAATTTTGGCTGAAACTCGGCATTGTTCTAAGATTCTGTGTCTCATTGGTTAATACTCATTGGAATGGTCTTGAGAGTCAAGCCTGTTTCCAAGCGTACAGGCCTGGAATCTGAATCATCAGTTGATCCATCCAAAGCAAGAGATCCCCAGACTTTTTCATTGTTTTTTAAGTGCCATGCGTCCGTACTTCCAGCTACTCAGGAGGATTGCTCGAACCCAGGTGTTCATTGCTAATCTGGGCAACATAGTAAGACCTCATCTCATAAAAACTGTAAAAGCTATGTGCTGGTAGTTCACGCCTATAATCCTAGCCTAAGAAACTGAGATCTGAGGATCGTGGTTTGAAACCAGCCCAGGCAGAAAAGTCTGTGACTCTTATCTCCAATAAACTAGTCAGGAAATGCCAGAAGTGGTGCTATGGCTCAAGTGGTAAAATGCTGCTAGCCTTGCACAAAAGAGATCAGGAACAGCTTCCAAGGCAGAGTTCATGCCCTAGGACTGACCAAAAAAAACCAAGAAAGAAAACTTTAAAAAGCCACGGATGACCATGGCTCACACTAGGTAGCTAATCCTGTAAACCTAGATGTCACAGTATTGGCATCTAGTTAGCACCTCCCTTCCCCCTTCTTGTTTCCCTTTATAGAGTAAACCCTTTAGAGAGTGAAGCCTCTAATTTACCTCAAGGAGTATATCACTTCTGACACTGACTTCTTGCACATTCATTGTTTACTAACATCTACTCTGTGATCTGCTTCATTTTGGTTTGTAGAAATAACTCTTCACATTCCACTTCTCAACCCATGACAGACAAATAAATCATTGTGTAGCTCTTTTGGCCTCATCAACCTAGTTGCCTCTAGATAGTGATTGAATCATTTTTCTATGTCCTTTCATCTTGGGTGGGAGCCTTCAGCATGTAAAAGTAATAAGCAAATACCACTTCTTGTAAAGAAGCTCTAACTTCTCATCTAAAAATCTGTTCTTTTGGGGTTGGAGATTTAGCTCAGTGGAAGAGCACTTACCTGGCAAGTGCAAGGCTCTGAATTTAGTTTTCAGCTCTAAAAAAATCTGTTCTTTTTCTTAGAAACTCCTTACTAAAATTCAACCACTAGAATTTAATATAAAAGGTTAAAATCCAAAGAACTATTATTTTGTCTATATATTTTGTCTGAATGAAGGTCTTAAGAAACCTCTGGTATTTTATAGCATGAATTATCACTTTGATCTGCGAATCACAAAAAGAAAAATTTAGTGAGGAATGACATAAGACTATATTTCCATAAGTAGATTTGTAAACAAATATTGTAATCTAGTAAATGAAACAGCTAATGGTAGATAGTTATGGAGGGAGGACCAGTACTGGGGCTTGAACTCAGGATCTATGGTTCACCTTGCTTGCTTACAGGTAGCTCTGTACCACTTGAACAATGACATCATTGTCTTTTTACTAGTTAATTGGGACTATAGCCTCATGGATTTTTTTGCCCAGGTTGTCTTTGAGCCACAATTCTCCAGATCACAGCCTTTTCAGTAGCTAGGATTATAGGCATGAACCAAAAATGCCCAAATGGTATAATTCTTTTTTCCCCTTAATTTTAAATGAGTAAAGAATCATTTACTAATTTATACCATTTAATATACAGAATCTTTCAAAAATGATATTCTGCATGACAAAAATATTATGGAACAATTGATGAAAAGACTGAGAACTATTGTAGGGTGCAATATTTCCTTTTTTCTTCTAATAGAACAGGATTTCATTGAAGACTAACAATTACCTTTAAAGAGTAGTGCACAATGCAATATTTGTAGCAAGACTGCTCAGAATTCATGCTGTTTATTTAATCTGTAAAGCAATAAAAAAGAAACTGGAGATTCACAGTGGTATTACTAAGCTCTATACTGTGTACCATAATTGCTTTATACCCAGAGAGGTTCGAGAAAATGGGCCAAGAGCTAACCTGCTGGAAGAATTCTTAGGAAAGCCTAAAAGTAGGTAGCTAAGGCTCAGGTTCACACTTGGCTAAGCATAAGATTCTATCTTCAAGATAACTAGTGAAAGTCAGGCACTAGTAGCTCATGCATATAATCCCATCAATTCAGGAGGCTGAGATCTAAGGGTCATGGCTCAAAGCCAACCCAGGCAGCAAAGTCCACACGACTCACGACTCTCTTCTCCAATTAACTACCCAAAAAGACAGTAGTGGCACTGTGGTTAAAGTGGTAGAGTGCCAGCCTTGAGCAAAAAAAGTTCGGGAACAGCCTCCAGACCCTGACTTCAAGCCCCAGGACTGGCATGCATACACACACACACACACACACACACACACACACACACACACACACAAACCAACATTGAAAATCATATCTGGAGGCATAGCTCTGCACTATTAATCTAACCTAGTAAGCACAAGGCTCTGAGTACAGACCTCAGTATAGCAAAAAATAAAATAAAAAGTGCAGTAGCATTGGTGTTGACAGTTTTACACCACACATGATAAGGATTTATGTATTTCTGTGTCACTGTCATACATTTAGTAATACAATTGATTTGGGTAGTGTCTGTGTCTGTGTCTGTGACTGTGTGTGTATACTGGCACTGAAGTTTGAACTCAACTCTGGGCCTGAACGCTGTCCCTAAGCTTTTATGCCCAAGATGAGTGCTCTACCACTTAAATCATGGTTCCAATTCTGGCCTTTTGTTGGTTAACCAAAAATAAGAATATCATGGAATTTCCTGCCCAAGCTAGCTTTGGCTTATAATCCTTAGATCTCAGCCTTCTGAGTATCTAGGATCACAGATGTGTACCACCAGTGTCCTCCTCCCAGACCTATTTTAGTAAGTCAATTACATCCCATATTGCAACATGAGACTGAAGGTTTTGAAATCTCTTAATTCTCTCCTTCCCCACTCAAAAATATATAAACATAGATTGCACTCTTACAACTGGCACTCTATAAACTGAGTTTTTCAGACTTTAGATAGGCAGTCAACATGTGTTCTACCTTAATCATATTAAACTTCAACACAACCTTTTTCATGAAGCTTGCCTAATCAATGACACACAAGTCATTCCCTAAATTACCATTCTCCCTATTATTTTTGTTATAGTTCTGGTAATTAAGATAATAAAAGGAACTACTCCTGATAGCTGAGGTGACCATACATCTCAAAATTTGAAAGATTCTAAATGTAGCTCCATGGTCAACAGACTGACCCTGTATCTCAAAGTCCTTCCATTGCAATAATTTCATTTGGCTTAAATATCGATGATCCCTGCCAATATGCAAGCATAATAGTAAGGATAAATGGTTAAAGCAATATGATATAATAGGAAGAGCAAGAACCTGGAACCAGTAAAATTTTATTTTCAAGCCAAACTTGAGCACTGATTTAATATATCTGTAAAATGGAAACGATGGAACAGACTATGAAGAATATTAATATGGATATTTATTATTCCTATAGTTACCAGAAGGCAAAATATACTTAGCATATTTCAAACATAGTAAGACATTGATGGTAGCTCTTAGCTCTTTAATAAGCCTTTATCTGCATTGCCACCACACCCAGATCAGTACCTCCAATGAGAGGAAAAGTAAACTAAGTTGTTGAGTCTCCTAAAAATCAGTAACTAATGTGAAGTGATGTAGCTCCTGAGTAACACAGCAAGTAACTGAACTCAGATCTCTAGTTCCAAATCCCAGGCTCTCAGCTTAGATACATGCCGCCCTTTGTTTTGTGTACCTACCCTAGAAGAAAACAGTAATTAGATAGACTTGGTGGTTCAGGTTGCTTTAAAAAAAGTCAGTTCTCCTATCAATATCCCAACCTCATTCTTCAAGGAAATAGAAAAAGCAATCCAAAAATTCATAAGGAACAATAAAAGACCTCGAATAGCAAAAACAGTCCTTAGCATAAAAAACAGTGCTGGAGAAATATCAATACCAAACTTCAACTCTACTACAAAGCCATAGTAATCAAAACAGCTTGGTACTAGCACAAGAACATACCTGAGGACTAACAGAATATAAATGAAGACCCAGAAATGAACCCACAGACCTGTAGCCACCTAATCTCGATAAGGGAGCTAAAAAAAATAGAATGGAAGAAAGAGAGCCTCTTCAGTAAATGGTGCTGGAAAAATTGTTTAAACACCTGTACAAAACTAAAGCTAGATCCACATATATCTCCCTGCACCAGAATCAACTCCAATTGGATCAAAGACCTCGAAGGCAAAGCAGACACCCTGAAAACATTACAGGAAGGAATAGGAGAAACTTTAGGGCTCCTTGGCACAGGCCAAAATTTTCTTCATAAAGACCCAGAAACACAACAAATCAAAGGTTGGACAAATGGGATTGCATGAAACTGCAGAGCTTCTGCATAGCAAAGGACATAGCAAGCAAGATCAATAGAAAACTCACAGACTGGGAGAAGATCTTCACCAGCCATACAACGGACAAGGTCTCATATCTAAAATATACTTAGAACTCAAAAAATTAAATCTCCCAACAACAAATCCTCAAAGAAACAACCTCCTGATTAATAAGTGGGCTAAAGACTTAAAGAGTGACTTCTCTGAAGAGAAAATAAGAATGGCCAATAGACACATGAAGAAATGTTCAACTTCTCTAGCCATAAAAGAAATGCAAATCGAAACAACATGGAGATTCCACCTCACCCCAGTTAGAATGGCTATAATCAAGAACTCTAGGGGGGGAGGATTGGGTAGGGGGCAGGAGGGGAGGATGGGAAGGGATGGGAAGGGGAAACAAAGGAGAAGTCTACAATGCTTGATAAGAAATGTACTCATGGGCTGGGAAGGTGGCTCAGTGGTAGAACGCTTGCCTTGCATGCATGAGGCCCTGGGTTCGATTCCTCAGCACCACTAAGCAAAAAGAAAAAAGCTGGAAGTGGTGCTGTGGCTCAAGTGGTAGAGCACTAGCCTTGAGCTGAAGAGCTGAGGGACAGCGCCCAGGCCCAGAGTTCAGGCCCCACGACCAGACCCCCCCCCCCAAAAAAAAAAAGAAATGTACTCATTATCTTGCCCATGTAATTGTAACCCCTCTGTACAGTATTTTCACAATAAAACAAAGAACTTTAATAACAAAAGATGCTGGAGGGGATGTGGCCAAAAGGGAATCCTACTGCATTGTTGGTGGGAATGTAAACTTTAGAAAGCAGTATGGAGGTTCCTCAAAAGACTCCACATAGAGCTCCCCTATGACCCAGCAATCCCACTTTTAGGCATTTACGCAAACGATCACAAACAAGGCCATACTAAAACTACCAGCACAACTATGTTTATGGCAGCATTATTCACCATAGCTAAGATATGGAACCAATCAACCCACATTCCCCTCAGTAGATGAATGGATCAAGAAAATGTGATGTACATATATATACAATGGAATTCTATGCCTCCATCAGAAAGAATGACACCGACCCATTTGTTAGGAAATGGAGAGACTTGGAAAAAATTATATTAAGTGAAGTAAGCCAGACTCAAAGAATATGAGCTCCATGGTTTCCCTTATGTGCAATAACTAGTATATATCTAGGACAAATAGAAGAGGTCAAAAGCTCTGTACACATGACCATATAACCTGATGTTAAGCAAAATGAACCCCAAGATAGGGACACAAGAGATTTTATCTTTGTTGCTGTTCTTCTTAATGTACTTATAATGTACTATGTGATTTGTGTTGTTTATTTTGTATGCTCTTCCCCCATGGTACAACCCCTGTTGTCACTGTATTTGATTCTGGTGTTTTGCATCTTGTATATATATTTTTGTAATTTGAGGATGGGAAGGGAAATAACAAAATTCTAAAATAAGGATACAGGATGACCCATTGCAACAATGAGATGTACAAGACAGTATGTTGAAAACGAACTTTACAACTTTGCAGGGAGGGGAGTGGGGAGGAAAGAGTTGGGGAGGAAAGGGATGGTAGGGAAAATATAAAGGAGGGTGTAAAAATGCTTAATAGGAAATGGACTCATTACCTTACTCATGTAACTTTACAATAAAAAAGTATTAAAAAATTTAAAAGATCAGTTCTGAAAGACTGCAGTCCAATTAAAATATACAAAAGGTATATACACACACTCACACAAAAGGTATACACACAAAGTGGTTTCATATAAGTCAAAATATATACCAGTAAACAACAGAGACTATTTTGGAATCATAAAAGCAGCAATTACAGTGAGATCCAGAACGGCCTGTTGGTACATGAAAATAAAATATGTTGAAAATTCCTAGCTCTCATCTGGTCCCTATATTCCAAAAAGTCCAAGGAGCTATAAGTACCCAAGCATCAAAAAACATGGCCCAAGCCAGGCACTGGTGGTCCATGCCTGTACTCCTAGCTACTCGGAAGGCTGAGATCAGGAGAAATATGTCTCCAGGTCAGCCCAGGCAGAAAAATTCACAAGGTTCCCTTCTCAACTTATAGATGTGCAAAATCATACTCCCATCATCTCAAGCTATATAGTTGGCTGAAATTGGGAAAAACAAGTTTCTAGGCCATCCTGGGAAAAATCAAGTATATTAAATCTCCATAGACAAAAGCTGGATGTAGAAGTGTAAGCCTAATAATTCCCAGAAACAATGAAAAACCTAAAATAGAATAATCATGGCTAAAGCAAGATGCTACCTCAAAAAAAGTAAAAACAAGCTTCCAGCTTGGGTGGAATGGTAGAATATCTGCCTATGAAATGCAAAGCTTTGTGCTCAATCTGCAGTATATGCAAGAATAAAATCCTGCCCTAACCCAGATGACTCGGGTCTAATGACCCTAACAGACACCTTCATCTCCAGTGCTCCCCTCCCAAGTAACCAGGGCCATCTCAATAATGACATACATGTCTGAGGGATGTAAGAAGGCTGCTGAGGCAGGGTCCCTTTTGTTCTCTGGTCCCATTCCTGTCCCTTATCAAGCAGGTTGCCAGCCTTTACCCTCTTTGCCTGATAGAAAGTCTTATAAGAAGACAGTCTACAGCTTGGGGACAAGGCCTTGGAGAGAAAAGCATAGGAAGGAAATTTCTGATCCCAGGCATTAAGGGTCCTTATAAAAACAGCCTTGGGGAAATAGCTTCTTGGTACACATGGGGTAGCGAGATCCTAGGCATTAGGGGTCCAAAGTGAGCAAAACATCTACCTCATCTCACCCCCCCCCCACCTCTTTGTTCTATCTTCCCACTCCTGTACTCCACTAACACTTAAGGAACACCCAGGTTTAACTTTAAGGGGCCAAGTGGACTTGGATAATAAGGGTAGCAGAGAAAAATGATGATGGATTGAAGGACCCATACAAGTGCTTCCAATGTTTGTGTAACTCATAAGAATTAGAAGAATCTCAATATTGAGCTAGATTGAACATTCCTTTACCTCAGGGGAAGAGACTGAAGATGGAGTTTTGAGCTGCTGGCTCAAAGCACTTACCCCAAGGTACACAATACACAAGAAACGTGAGATAATTTCACACTCTTTTATTATTAGTTAAGATCAGAAAAACTGTGACAAATGTGGAACCTGTTGTGTTAGGTAACACAAAGATACCTTTGCTTCAAATTGGAGGCAGATCATCATCACCTCCCACTCTCCCAACTCAACGTTCCTTGGCTCTTCCTTACTTTGCCACAGCTGTCTTAGGGAAGAAGAGAAAACTACAAACAACACATCTATTGGAAGGGAAAAGCCCCCAGGGGCATTCTCAAGAATACTGGTCCCTGACGTGTGTGTGTGTGTGTGTGTGTGTGTGTGTGTGTGTGTGTCTGTGTGTCTGTGTGTCTGTGTCTGTGCCAGTCTTGGGACTTGAATTCAGAGCCTAGACTGTTTCTGAGCATTATTTGCTCAAGAGTAGTGCTCTACCACTTGAGCCATAGCTCTCTGCTGGTTAATTGGAGATGAGTCTCATGGACTTTCCTGTTCCAGCGGTTCAAACCACAATCCTCTGATCTCAGCATCCTGATTAGCTAGGATTACAGGCATGATCCACCCACAACAAGCTAACCAGTTCTATTTTTAACACAGTTAAGCCTCGCAAGAGAATCACCATCTATATACAGAAAGCACACTAGCCCTGATATCTGCCCTCAGACAGTCACTAATAACTGGAGAGATTTGGAATGGAGGCAGCAGAGATTTGAAAGGTGTATAGTCGACATTGTTCCAGACAATGCAATTCAGTGGTCTTTCAGGCAGGCTGATGAGCAGACAGGAAGACTGATGTGATTAGGGGTGTGTGTGTCTGTCTGTCTGTCTGTCTGTCTGTCTGTCTGTCAGTGTCTGTGTGTGTGTGTCTGTCTGTGTGTGTATATACATGTGGCCACATTTCTTTGTACACCAGTGCTGGGGTTTGAACACAGGGCTTGGATACTGTCCTTGAGCTTTTTTGCTCATGGCTAGTACACTATCACTTGTGCCACAGCTGCATTGCCTGGGCATTGTCCTTGAGCTATTTTGCTCAAGGCTAGTGCTCTGCCACTTGAGCCACAGCTCCAATTCCAGCTTTTCTGGTAGCTAATTCAAGACAAGAGTCTCACGGACTTTCCTGCCTGGGCCGGCTTCGAACCATGATCCTTGGATCTCAGCCTCCAAAAGTATCTAAGATTACAGACATGAACCACTGACACTCATCTCTTTTCTTTGTGTGTGCCAGTCCTTGAGCTTGAACTCAGGGCATGGGCACTGTCCCTGAGCTTCTTTTGCTCAAGGCTAGCACTCTACCACTTGAGCCATAGCTCCACCTTTGGCTTTTTGGTGGTTAATTGGAGGTAAGAGTCTCATGGAGTTTCTTGCCCAGCCTGGCTTTGAACCGTGATCTGATCTCAGTCTCCTGAATAGCTTGAATTACAGGCATTAGCTAGCAGCACCCAGCTTGGTGTGACAAAGAAAAAATGAGGAGAGGATTTTTTTTAAAAAAGCACTGCCTGAAATTTCATGAGGCCTCTTTACCTATCTTATCCACTGTAAATTTGTCTCACTTGGAACCAAGTTTGGTCACTCAGATCTTTCTTGCTGCCTCCACAACTACAAAAATGGATCTGTATGCTATTTTAATTGATTTTACCTAGAGTCACATTCCTAATTTGCATCTCAAGTTATACTCTCTCCAGTCATCTAACCAAATTCATCAAAAAAGATCAATGCAAAAAAAGATTAATGCACCAGATAATAGTGAACATTTCTAACCCCTAACAAACTTGTCAAAAGAATTAAAATTAATCCATTTCCTGCAATATATAGTAAATTTAACACCATAGCCCTCCTAAACCTTCCCAATTAGTCCCTTCCCCAACGCATACAAATTTTAGTCAGAACTACTTTGTTCTACAGTGTCACCATGATGAGTACTAAAACATCTCTTCTTGCCTATCTTCCCTTCCCCTATCTTAGCTAGAGGCCTGGAAGGTCTCACTGAAGTGCAGATCCATCAGAATTGAAATGTTCTTTCTTTTGGCTTTTGGAGGAAATCTTCTAATAGGACACATTCAGCTTCTTCAGCAACAAGCAAGTCTGGTGAAACTGAGACACAAAAATTGGACCTCACCTACAAAACTTAAAAATCAAAAAGAAGTACATATGAACACTAGAGTAGTTTCCAACCCAAACAGCAATTTCAAGCCAAAGTGTTCTAAGATTCAACATAGCTTAAAACTCTGAAATCACTCACAATATTTTCAGGAAAAGAAAATGAAGAGGAAAACAGAAAAGAGTGGGGAATAAAAGGTTTCTTCACTTGAGCTTCTCCAAGGGGTCATCCAATCAGCAACAGCCAAAGAATGCACCACCTGTAAAATTTAAATGCATATATAAGAAATTCCCGGGGCTGGGAAGGTGGCTCAGTAGTAGAGCGCTTGCCTTGCATGCATGAGGCCCTGGGTTTGATTCCCCAGCACCATATAAGCAAAAAAAAAAAAAAAAAAAAAAAAAAAAAGCCCGAAGTGGCGCTGTGGCTCAAGTGGTAGAGCACTAGCCTTGAGCTGAAGAGTTGAAGGACAGCGCCCAGGCCCAGAGTTCAGGCCCCACAACCGGACCCAAAAAAAAGAAAGAAAGAAAGAAATTCCCATCTGCCTTATGTAACTGTAACCTCTCTGTACACCACCTTCACAATAAATTTTTTTACAGAAATTCCCAATTTACCTATGTAATACTTAAAAGTAGTCCCTCTTACTTCAAGTAAGAAAACTACACATGTAAATACATGCATATTTGTAAGTATGCATACCCAAAATAATAAGCGGTCAATTTGGGCAGAGGAATTATGGGTTAGTTTTCTCTAGGGCAATTGTGGCTTTAAATTTTCTGTGACATAAAATGAGCTGCTTTTTATCTAAATAAAATACATCCCTTGTTACAAAAAAGTCAATTGGAGCCAAGTGCTGATGGTTCATGACTGAGCTAGCTACTCAGGATTCTGAGACCTGGAAGATCACAATTCAAAGCCAGCTCAGTCAGAAAGTCCACAAGATTCCACAGCCAAAATAACCAGCAAAAAGTTCAGACTAGAGGCATGGCTCAAGTGGAATAGCACCATCTAAACAAGGAAACCAAGAAAGCACAAGGATCTGGATTAAACCCTGCTACAAAGAAAAACCTAAAAGAAATGTCTTAGAAAATTAATTCATTTGGAGTATTGCAATTCTTACTTACCTTTCTGAAATCAGCGAGTTTATCCTGAATCAGGACCTCGTCTCTCAACTTGCATACGAACTTTCTTGCACTTATAGCAGGCAGAGCGCCATGAAAAATTTAACCCTTTACACCATGAGCAGAACCAGTTTGTTTTATGACAATACGAAGAAAACTGACATTCTGAGGTTTTTCTCCCTTGTGAGGGTTTTTTCTCTTGCTTTTTCCTTGGGGTTTTTCTCTCAGCTTGGCTCTCCAACACAAGCATTGCTTGAAGTTTGTCTGCACCTTCTTCCTTGATGCGATTGCTGCTGAACCCTGAGCCTGCCTCCCTCTGGGCACTCTCTGTACTTCCTTTCTGTCTAAGGCTCCTATTTATCCCCTCAGCTGCCATCTCCTGGACAGTACTTTTTTCTTCTTCCTGGCCATGGCTCCTGCTTACCTTCATGCCTACCATCCCCTGGACAATATCTACACTTTCCTCCTGGATAGCACTCCTGCTTACTTCCAAGGAGGCCATCCCTTGGGCTTTCTTTGGACCTTCACTCTGACTGTAGCTGCTGTTGTCCAGAGGAATCATCCCCTGGCGATTCTGATCTTCTTGGTAGAGGGGTCCACTTACTCTAAGGCGATCCATTCCCTGGGACCTCTCTGCATGTTCTGCTTGGTTGAAGTAGCTACTGTCTCTGAGATGAGGTCCTTGGGGTTTCTCAGAACCTCCTTTCCCTTGACTTTTGCTGTGTCCTTGGAGGAGGGACCCATGAAAATTCTCCAGACCTTGCACTTGGATATTGTACCTCTGGTCCCACAGAGGAACGATCTCTCTCTGGAAGCCTTCTGCATTCCATGGGCCATGAGGGTGTATGTGCACAGGAGGCATGGGTAGTGGAACTACTCCTGATGCAGCTTCCATGACAGCAGCAGGTGGATGAGGCTGCACAAATGGAACTCCCACAGGCAATGACGGATACAGTGGGAGTTGGTATGGCATAAAGATTGGATGAGAGAGGACAGGCTGGGTGAGACCTGGCTGAGGAGCAATTAGATGAGGCTCCATTGGCTGAGGAGCAATTGGCTGAGGGTTCATTGGCTGAGAAGAAATTAGATGTGGCTCCATTGGCAGTGGGGCAATTGGGTGAGGCTCGAAGGGCTGTGGAGTGATCAGCTGAGGAAGGACTGGTTGAAATGCGACTAGAGGAGGCTCCACTGGCTGAGGAGCGATTGGTTGAGCATCAGTTGACTGAAGAGTGATTTTCTGAGGAATGACTAACTGAGAACTTATTGGCTGAGCAGCTATTGACTGAGGAACCATTGGCTGAGGAGTTACTAGCTGAGGAGCAACTGGGTGAAAAGGTGGAACGACTGAGGTCCAGGAACTTAACATTCCTGGCATATAAATGGCTGGTATTGGGGCTGGTATCTGAGTCTCCAAATTTTGCCTGTCATGTACACCTATGGCTCCATTTCCCACTACAGCTCCCACAGCCCTCACATCTGACTGCTGATCTGCATTCAAATGCACCATTGCAGCCTCACATGGCTCAGCTTGAGCCCTGAGTGCTGTATCTTGGGTCAATGGGTTGACCTGTGCTGATTTCTCAGCATGGAGCAAACTATTGCGAAGAGCTTCACATTCTTCCATGGCCTGCCATAAGGCAGTCTGTGTGAACTGCAGCTGTGCAGCAACCTCATTTCGCTCCTCACGCAACTTTTGCACTTGAGAAATCAGAGCCCAAGAAGCTACCTCATGCTTGTCTATCTGGTCCTGCAACTGCTGGACGCAACGTTCCTGCTGCTCGCAATGTCTCACTGAGGCTTTTACACCCAAAGCCAAGCTGCTCCAGGCGTAGGCCCTCTTGAGCGAGAGCGGCATCTGCGGGTTAGCTACAACCAATCGGAGCTGGTCCTCTACCTCCTTCCAAGACAATGAGCTGAAGGCCACAAAAAACTCCGGCCCCCCTCCATTCATAATAACTTCACTGTTAATGAACTGAATCACTTCAGTGTGGCGGAAGCCATTGTTACCATCCCCAAAGTCCAAGGCCATGACTGCGGCTGCGTAGTTCAGTGGTGGCCTAATCAAGCTGAGGCCTAAGAAAGAGCGGCCTAGTCAACTTCCGACCCCGGCTCTGCCGCCCACTGCACCAAAGTAGGCTGCAGTGGGTTGCCTTACCGCTGCCACGCTGTCACTGCAAAGGCTACTGCCACTGAATCCAAGTTCATTCCTTATACAGTCTTGCTCTCCTCTGCAACCACCTTTTTCCTCACTTGCTCTTTCTTGCAATGAAGTGGAGCGTCTCACAGTAGCGAGCTCCACTACACATAGGTGATACCACAATGGCGGCTGTGCGACACAGGCGAGATAATATGACGTTGCAGCCGCAAGGCCTGCTGGATCCAGCTGCCTTCCACATAGCCCCGCCCACTAGGAACTCAGAGCAATATGGCCTCCCTGGTGCCAATAGAAATGAAACTTTGTTGCATGAGTTTACCAATGACAATAGCCCAATTGGGGAATCAATGGTAAGACAACATGAATACGTAGTCTGGTGCCAGTGGCTCATGCCTATAATCCTACCTACTTAGGAGGCTGAGATCTGAGGATCATGGTTGGAAGCCAGCCTGGGCAGGAAAGTCAGTGAGACTCTTATCCCCAATGAACCACTAGAAAACAGGAAGTGGCGCTGTGGCTCAAGCGGTAGAGCACTAGCCTTGAGCAAAAAGAAACTCAGGGACAGTCCCCAGGACACGAGTTCAAGCCCCAGGACTGACACCAAAAAAGAAAAAAAAAAGTTAAAAAAACATTCTGGTACCAGATGTCAGTGGCTTATGCCTGAATCTTAGCTACTCAGGAAGCTGATATCTTAGGATAGCAGTTCAAAGCCAGCCTGAGCAAACACTTAAATTTAATTAACCACCTCCAAAAGAGCAAAACAGAGCTATGGTTCATGTGACAGAATGCTACCCTTGAGTTCTGGAACACAGCCTACATCCTAAATTCAAACCCCAGGACTGGCCACCCACAAACAAAAAGAGAACTTGAACACTTGGCTGCTCTTGGCTCAGTTCCAATTATTCATTACCATCCATTAATACTACAAAAAGGTTACAATATGACAATTACATATATATAGTGCAGTGTTCCTTGAACAAAGTCAGACCTTCTTTTTGTTGTTATTGTTGGTGGTGGTGCTGATTTTAGAACTTGAATTCAAGGCCTGGATGCTTTCCTCTGAGCTCTTTTCCTCAAGGATAGATCACTATTATTTTGACCCACAGCTCCACGTCTGGATTTTTGAGTGCTTAATTAGAGAACACTCTCATGGGAACTTTTCTGCCCCGCTGTCTTCAAACTGAGATCCTCAGGTCTGAGCCTCCTGAATAGCTAGGATTACAAGTGTGAGCTACTGGCACCCAACTGATATATTCCTTTCTCTTTCCTTTTTACTCTGGGTAAGAATTCCATTACTATATAAATGAGAATTGGAGAATAGACACCATTGTTTTCTTTCTGACATTAGAGGAAACAATTTTAGTTTTTCCCCATTAGGTATAAATTTCGCAGTTTGTTATATATAGCCTTTATTAATCTAAGGTATGTTTTCTGTATTTCTTATTTCTTTAAAGCTTTTATTAAGAAAGAATGTTATATTTTTGTCAAAAGCTTTTTGCCATTTATTGAGATAATAGAGATAATCTTGTAATATTTTCCCTGATTCAATTTAATATGCTGAATTAGCTATATGAATTATTGATTCATATAGCTTAAACCATCTATATATGCCACGAATGTTAGTAATTTGATCACAGTGTATGATCTTTTTAATGTGTAGCTGAATTGGGGTTGCAATTATTTTACTGAGGATTTTTATATCTATAGTCATCAAGTAAATTGGTCTATATTTTTTTTGTTGTTGTAATCTTATTAACATCTCATGCTTGTAATCCTAGTTACTCTGGAGACAAAGATCTAGAGAATCACAGTTTGAAGCCAGATTGGGAAGAAAACCTTGTAAAACTCCATCTCCAACTAATCAGAAAAAAATGGAGCTAAGGCCAGGCACTGGTGGCTCATACCTATAATCCTAGCTATTCAAGAGGCTGAGATATGACAATCCACAGTTGCTAGCCCTGTTAGGAAAGTTTGTGAGACTCTTATCTCCAATTAAGCACCAAAAAAGCTGGGAGTGAACTATGGCCCAAGTGGTTTTAGAACAATAGCCTTGAGGAAAAACAACAACAACTCAGGCATAGCACCCAAGCCCTGAGTTCAAGCCCTAGGACTCTTACACACACACACACACACACACACCCCAGAGCTGAGGAGTAATTCAATTGGTAGAGGTGTGTGGTTCTGAATTCAAACCTCAATGATGGCAAAAAATAAACAAAAGACAAATATAAGTTTTCAAAATAATCTCTAATAATTCTTAGGGTTTTTTGTATTTTCTGTGAAATCCATTGTTTCATAAGTATTTACATTATTAATATTGGCCTTTTATCATCTTTTTTTGGTCAGTTTGTCTATGGGCTTATCAAATTTATTTATCTTTTCAAGGCTTTACTATTTTTTAAATGTAATGAAGCTAGGTACCAGAGACTCACACTTGTAATACTAGCTACTCAGGAGACAGACCTAAAGCTGATGATTTGAAGACAGCACAGGTAAGAGAGTCTATATGACTCTTGATTTCTAATTAACTACCAAAAATCCATAAGAAAAACTGTGGCTTAAGTGGTAGAACACTAGCTTTGAGCAAAAAAAAAACCCTCAAAGACAGTGTTCAGGCCCTAAGTTCAAAAAAAATCCCCAAAACTAAAAATACAATCATGATTTATCACCTGCTCTACTGGGTATATATCAGAAGGAATATAATTCAGCATTCTATAGAGATAGTTGCATACTAATATTTCTTATCGCAGTATTCCCAACAGCAAAGTCATAGAATTTGCCTAATGGATAAATGGATAGAAAAATCTGAAATATACATATATCTATACACACACACACACACACACACACACACACACACACCACACACATACACACACACATGATATATTATTCAGTTGTAAAGAAAAAATTAGCAGGAAATTCCTATAAGTTCCAGGAAAGTAGATGAAACTGAAGTTCATAATGTTAAAATGAGCCTGAATCAAAAAGACAATAAGTACATATTTTTATATGCCAAAACTAGATTTTAAATAGCAAAACATGAAAGTAGAAGGGTGACTATCTCAGAAGGGATGGGAGTAAGGGGTAATGGAAAGTGTATATGACCAAAGTATGACCATGTCACAATGAAGTCTATTGTTTTGTGTGTTTCACAATTATATACACTAAAAATTAACATGAGATGTAAGTAAATGAATTTTAAGATGTTTAGATCAAACTGTCTTCGTCCTCTAACCACAACAGAATAAAAATAGAAATTGTTATGAGAAGGAAATTTGAAAAATATAGATATATTAAAATTATATAACACATGCTGAAATAACCAGGAGTCCAAAATATCACAAGAGAAAAATTTAAATATGTTGAGATAAATGCAAAAAAAATCACAACATAGCAAATGCAATGTGATTCAGCAAAGTAGTGTTAAAAAGAATTTGTATAGTTGTGAATTCCTTTATCTTTTAAATCACTTCATATTATTAACCTAATCACAAGCTACAAAACATTAGATAAAGACTTGCTGGGCACTGGTGGCTGGTGCCTGTAATCCTAGCTACTGGTGAGGCTGTTACCTGAAGATCCCAATTTGAAGCCAACCTGGGCAGGAAAATCTGTGATATCCTTATCTCCAATTAACTACCCATAAACTGGAAGTGGAACTGTGGCTCAAAGTGGTAGAACACTAGTGAGCAAAAAAGCTCAGAGATATATCCCCAGGTCCTAAATACAAGCCCCAGGACCAACAAAAAGAAATAGATAAAGATAACTAAGGTCATAGCAAAAAGGAGGAAATGAATGATTAGAGATACACACAACAAGAAAGAGAAAAATAATAGAAAAGAGTTAATGAAATTGAGATTTGTCATTGGAAAGAACATCATATGAAACTAAAGTGTGCAAGTTTATGTTAGTAAATTAGATGCTCAGATGAAACTGACAACTTCCTAGAAGCATATCAACTATCAAAAACAAGCACAAGCCAGGTGTCGGTGGCTCATGCTGTAATCTTAGCTACTCTGGAGGCTGAGATCTTAGGATCCCGGTTCAAAGCCAGCCCAGGCAGGAAAGTCCGTGAGACTCTTATCTCCAATAAACCACTAAAGAACTGGAAGTGGCGCTGTGGCTCAAGCAGTAGAGCGCTAGCCTTGAGCTGAAGAGCTGAGGGACAGTGCCCAAGCCCAGAGTTCAAGCCCCACGACCAACCAGAAAAAAAAA
Organism: Dipodomys spectabilis; assembly: GCF_019054845.1. NCBI lineage: Eukaryota > Metazoa > Chordata > Mammalia > Rodentia > Heteromyidae > Dipodomys > Dipodomys spectabilis. The sequence goes on along the minus strand of NW_024870748.1, from coordinate 2,447,752 downwards.
AAAAAGCACAAGAAGAAATAGAAAGTCTTAACAGAGATAGATTGGATTAGTAATCAAGAACATCTTAATAAAATAAAAGTCCAAGAGTAGATATTCTCACTGATAACCTCTACCAAATATTCACAAACTCATCCAAACATTTCTAAAGTATAAAAGATGGGGAAAATCCTAGTCTGTCTATTCTGAGGCTGAAATTACAATGAAACCAAAGGCAGATAACAGACAATACTGTAGACCAGTATCAGCATAGCTACAGATATTTAAAAAAAATACAAAATTAATAAGCCAAACCCAATGGCATATTAAAAGTAAATAAAACATGACCAGATAGCTCACTATATGAAGGTCATGCAAGCAATGAATTGCACCTTCTTACTAGAATGAAAGGGGGAAACAAACCTATCCAGTGCTCTAATAGATATAAAAAACTAATTGATAAAATTCTACAGGTTTTCATGAGGAGATAAGCAAAGGAAACTAAAAGTACAATAAAGCACTTATGATAAGTCGACAACTGACATTAGAAAGAGTGAAAACTTCTTTTCTAAGATCAGAAACAGACAAGAATGTTGTTTCTTCATTGTTATTTAACATTGCCATAGTACAACTGGAGGGAGCAATTATACAACAAAAATATATAAAATCCATCCAATTCAGAAAGGAGACATTGAAACTAAATAATATTTTTGAGGACATGATCCCATATATAAAATACCCCTAGGGATTATATAAGGAAACTAGCTAATTCAAGAAGGCATCAAACTGTGCCAAAATCAATTATATTTCTACACATTAGCAGCAAACAATTTCATCTCCTAAACCTCAAGAAAGTAATTCCATTTACAATATCAAAAGAGTAAAATATTTATAATCAACTGTAATTAAAGGGGTGAAAGACTTATATACTGAAACTATATAAAATAGATTGCATTTAAAAAATAAAAAGACAGCTCAAAGCCAACCCTAAGTCCATGAGATTTTTTTTATCTCCAATTACCCACTCCAAAACCAAAAGTGGAGCTATGGCTTGAAGTGGTAGAGCACTAGTCTTGAGCTACAGAGCTCAGATACAACACCCAGGCCCTGAGTTCAAGCCCCAAGACTGACAAAAAAAAAGACCATTGGTTGTTCATATATTTGGAAACTTCATATTATTAAGTCAGCAATACTCTCCAAAGTGATCCACAGATTCATTGCAATTTCTACTGAATTTCTACATTTCTTTTGCAGAAATGTAAAAGTTGACCTAAACATGGAATTGCAAGGTAACCTGAGTAGCCAAATGATTTTTACAAATAATGAAGTTGGAGGATTCACAGTTTCTGTTTCTAAACTTTACTACAAGGCAAGAATATTAAAACAAAAACAAAAACAAAAAACATAGTGGAACTGACAAAAGAAGAGGTGTATAGATCAATGGGATAGAATTGAGAGTCCAGGAATAAACCCATGAATTTCTGTTAAATTGACTTTTTATCACGAGTACCAAGAGAATTCAATAGAGGGAAAACTATCTTCAACAAGTTATTCTCAGATATGGATATTCACATTTAAAAGGAAAGATGACTACACTCCAACCTCCATACAAAAACTAACACAAAATTTATCTTGCTTGTTTGCTGCTGGTTGAAGTTGTTGTTACTTTAGTTACCTTCCAAAATAATTCTTCTGGTTTCTATTCAACATGTGTGGCCACTGAATCCTGTATTCTGATAGCTTAGTTTTCATCTAGTGCATATTGACAGTTTCCATAAACATGTGGAACACATACATTTTTAAAATAGAGAATATTTTTAATTTCTCACATGCTGAAAATTGGCTTTGTTTTGGAACATTCCTTCAATGCTTACCAGAGCATGCTTATAATTTTAGTTGTTTTAAATATATGAGAATAATACATATTGGTCATTGTCACCTCTTCCATCATTTGTCCCCACCTATCCCAACCTCACTCATCCCTTTGTCTGAGCCTGACTTACTTCACTTAACAAAATGTTTTCTAGGTCCATCCATTTCCCTGAAAAATGATATATTATTCTTTTTGATGGCAGAGTAAAATTCCTTCAGTTGGCTATGATAAATAGTGCAGCAATGAAGCTTGGTGTGCAAGTGTCTTTTTGTGTCCTGACTTTAACTTTCTGGATAAATGCCCAAGCATGGTATCTCTGGATGATAAGGTATTTCTATCTTTAGATTTTGAGGAATCTTCAAATTCCCTTCCTTAAGTAGAAGCATTAGTTTACCTTTTTGCCAACAGTGCATTAGGGTTACTTTGTTCACACATCCTCACCGTCATATTCTTGATGATGGCCATTCTTACCGGGATGAGGTGGAATCTCGGTGTTGTTTTCGTTTTCATTTCCTTTATGGGCAGGGATGTTCAACATTTCTTCATGTGGTTATTGGACACCCTTCGTTCTTCTTCTGAGAAGTCTCTATTTAGTATCTTTTTTCCATTACTTTTTGGGAGTTTAGTTTTTTGTGCTCCTTGTATATTCTATAGCAGTACCTTTTTACTTTACTCCTTGCTTCTATAGGACCTGATATCAGAGATGGCAGTTTAGTGTCTTCTCAGGCCCTTTCTGAGCATTTGGCTTGTTTCAGGAATGTCCATAGTCTTCTCAATTCCTTGGTTCATGAAAGGGTATGTAAAACTTCTCATTTTCCCCTACTTATCTTCTTTCAAGGATTTTTAGTCTATTGCCTGTCCTATCTACACTCCATTGCCCCCTGCTTTCAATGCTTAAATATTACCTGGGAAGCTGCCCCAAGCTAAGAATGTTCTACATTGGACAGACAAACTCACACTTTTAAACCAGTCCCTCTGGGAGATTCTAGGAAGACAGAAACTCATAATCACAATTCCTTGAAAATATGGTCTATATTATTCCTTTTACCACCTGGTAGTTGCTAGTCTGGTGACATTAGCAATGACAGGCAGACACCAGAGAACTTCCTTACTGAAATGCAGTCATTTCTTTCTTTATCAATCATTCCTCTGATTGTTGTGAGTTACTTAATAGATTTCAGAGTCCATTTTCTGATGTTAAGGTTTGAAATTTATAGAAGCAGTTACTCTACTAGAGTTACTTACTCTACTACTTTGAGTATAAAGGGAACTATTATACCTCAAGCCCATTAATATTACAAATATATTGTCCCCTGTTAACTATCACTTGTCCTTCCAACTAAGCCACTTCATCCTCCAGGAAGCCTTTCATTACCACTCTACCACCATTACTGACACTAGTTTTTCACTCTTTTTTCTTACCAATGAATCTTAGTCCTTTGAAAGCAGATATTTTGCTGTTTCATTTCTGGATTCTTAGTACTTAGGTTCCTGTTATGTAGTACTCACAGATGGCAGCGAGAAGACACAAAGGCAAAACCAAAGATGGGAAATGGGACGAAAAATGGAGAAACAGGAACTATTCCATGATTTCTATAATCGTAGGTAAAATCCGGACTAAGATAATGGCATCTGTGTGCCATTATATGAGTTAAGGTAAAAATAATTTGTGGAAGACATACACATTCTTTAAAAAAAAAAAAAAAACCAGCAAGGTTCTGCTTACTCGTGTCTGTAATCTTAGCTTCTCAGGAGCCTGAGATCTAAGAATTACAGTTCAAAGCCAGCCCATACAGGAAAGTCCATAAGACTCATCTCCAATTAACCAGCAAAAAAGTGGGAATGTATGCGTGGCTCAAGTGGTAAAGCACCAGCCTTAACCAAATAAGCTCAGAGACAGTGCCCAGACCCTGAGTTCAAGCCTTAGTACCAACACCAAAAGAGTAATAATAACAACAATAATAATAATAAATTTCCAATTTGATGTATTTGTCATTTGGGAAAATTTTTTCATGCACTATTAAATAACTATTTCAAACTATTTCCATGTCAATGTAACAATACTTCATAAACGTGAAGGTGTTATTAATTTACTAAGTTTAAAATACTTAGGTGGCTCCGTAGCGCAATGGATAGTGCCATGGACTTCTAAAGATAAAATACTTTTGGCCTTTGAGACATTTATAAAATCAATTGCCACTGAATTGAATTATGAAGGTGATATATAATGGCTTATGAATAAAGACGTAACTTGACTGAATTATCAGTTTTATGAAACTGGTAATATCACAATACTACTACACTTTACTGTGCAGGTGAGCAACTTTGCAAAGTTTGAATGTGCATTTACAAGAAAGTAGGACAATTCAATTGCATAAATTAATCAGTCTGAGAAACCACATTAAAAACATAACTAATTTGTACATGATTTTCTGTAAGTTCATATACTTTCAATTTTAGTAGAACCTCTGTCACCAAGCCTTCATAACAAGTTTAGATGATAATCATTGGTGATAAAGAAAGGAAAATAACATTTTAAAGTTCATCATGTTAGTGTGTATGTACACTTGTGCAGATTTAATCTTCCAGATAAAAGGTGGCAAATAGATTTTTAAAGGCATATATTCTATTCTGAGTACTGAGGAACATTTTCACACTACTTTAGGAAAGTTTACACCTTTTATTACACATGCTCTCTATTCTTGTGTTTTTTACCCACAGTGACATCTTCCATACAGCTGCCTAACAGATGCTACAAAAAAAAGAAGAGGTAGCTAGTCAGTGAATCTCAGAAATTTCAGACTGAGACTGATTTTTTTCCACAGGTGGAATACAAGGGCAGAAACCTACAGTACATAATCAATACAAGTGTATACCAAGCTAAACATAGTGCCATAATATAAGCAAATAAGAATTTCCAATCAATTTCATCTGACCCATATTGGCAACATGCATAGTTATTATTGTGCATGTGAAATGATTAGCCGTAAAGAGTAAGCAGACATATTCATTTTGTAAAAACTAGAATTTCCTATTTCCTTTCTTGTTATTCAGTTTCCTGTATCTGTAAGTAGTATTACTATGGGATGTTTCATTGAAATCATTCACAAATTTAAATCGTCCCATTCTCACTGACACTAAAAACGCACGTAAATACACAATTGCTAATGTCTGCTCACTGTCCAAGTTTCCCTGGAAGGATTAAGGCCGCAGGGACTCTGGGATACTAGGCATCAGCTGACTAGCTAGCTAGCTGGCATGTCATGCTTTGGTCTCCATATTGGAGAGGAAGGCAAGAACCAGTAAGTCATCCACGAAATATAGTGGTATGAAACAAAGGAGAATGGATCCTGAGTCTCCAAGATATGGAGTATCATAAAGACAAGGTAGAATGTAGTAGAAGGCAGAAGCAGAAGTGGAAGGGTGAATTAGGTTGCAAATCTTGTAGTGGCTAGCTACTTTAAGACAATCCCAGACTGACTTATATAGAATGGCTTTGGGCTCAGCTCTTAAGGCAAACGAGTAGACCAGAATCAGAAGAAATTGTTGTCAGTTTTCATTAATTCCTAGAAACTATCAATAATATCACATCCAAAATATATTTATATTATTAATATAAATGCATTTACATCAGTCATGATGCATTGCAGTTATATACTGCTTCTTAAATGCCAATTCCTTTGTTGCATAACTACTTAAAATAATTTTAAAACAAAAATAATTTTAAAATGCATTTATACTCAGTGTAATATGATTGCTACTGTAATTCTGACTTGTTGGCAAAAGGAAGACTTTTCAGGGCACAGGCTACCTGAAACTCAACAGATTATCTGATGAGTTAGCAAGGAGGAGAAAAAAATATATAGATAGATAGATAGATAGATAGATTCATTGGCAAGGACAGTACTAGCCAGCCCAACTTCATTCATATTATGCCACAGCCTCTCTCTAAAGTGACACTTAAGCTATCTTTGTTATTTTTCCATCCCTCCTTTAAGTCTGCGGATTGCTACAAGAAAGGGAGAGTCAACAGGGAGAACCAGTGAGACTTTAACCAAGTTCCTGACTTGAAAATAACAGGCCCATAGTCATTGACAGGAAAAATTAACTAATTTCACAGACCTGACTCAAAGTTGAGAAGTGTGGTGACTGCTTCACCAACTCTGCCAGTGCCTGTATTTTACATTCCACTACTACCTTGTTTATCACAAGTCAGTAGCTTGGGTGCCACCTCATTCCCTGGAAATGTGGGATTAGTTAGAATTTAGAAGAATCCAGATAACACAGTGCCTTGCCTTATGCCAAGTAAGGATGCTCATTACGTCTCATCCTTACAAGCACACTATGCATGCCCTTCAGGTAAGAAAGATCCTGAAGTCAACAGGAAAAAATAAATTAAAAGTGAAACTTTTCAACTCTATTCTCTCTCGCAGAAGAGGACACTCAGAGCCCTGTAGCCTTTCAGAGGTGCTTCTAAAAGTTCCAGATTGCCTCCCCTCCCTCTCTCTCTGGAATGTACCTTTTGCCATCTGCATATATTGACCCACAGCTAAATAAATTTTTTAACATTTTCTTGCTTTTTATATCAGATATGAATTAGAAAATGCTTACTATGGAGTTACTATACAAAAATGCTATACATTATTTTATTGGATCCTCAAAACAACTCAGGAAATTACAGGTGCAATTATCACAATTTAAAGTTCAGAATATTGTGGATTATGAAGGCTTTTAAAAAAAAAAAATGGCTCAAGCTGGGTGCTGGTGGCTCACATCTGTAATGCTAGCTACTTAGGGGGCTGAGCTCTGAGGACTGTGATTTGAAGCTGGCCCAGGCAGGAAAGTCTATGAGACTTTTATCTACAATTAGATGCCAAAAAGTCAGAAATGGAGCTGTGGCTTAAATGATAGCATGCTAGCCTTGAGGTAAAAAGAAAAAAAAAGAAAAAAAAGCTCATGTCATGGCAGCATTCAAGCCCTGAGTCCAAGTTCCACAATCAGCACAAAAAAGGCTCAATATCACACTGCCAGAAAGTAGTAAATTTCACAATTTTGTGAATACTTTGTCATAGTTCATATCTTGAGTTTTAAAGAATCTTAATGTTATTGATAAAACTAAAGTTCTCCTCACTTCAACTTTTCTTCTTTACCTTCTTCTCAAAGTAACCCAAGGGTTTTGCTTTCCAAAAGTAACCCACGGTTGGCATGTATCTTCTTGAGTATGTATTTATAAATAGGTATATATCTCAATAGCAGGCATTACTAGGTGAGAAAAAATAGAAAACTTCTTTTTCAAACTTGTATTTTTGTACTTTACATGATGTTTGCTAAATCTTACTATGTTGAAACCAGTTGATAAATTCAGTAATTTATAATTACTCTATTTTTCTGTTAAACTTGCATTTGAACTCAGAGCCCTGTGTTTGTAAGCACTGTGTATCAGTTGAGCCATATCTCTAGTCCATTCAACTAGTGTTTAAGAGATTACTCTTCAAATGAACATTTAGGTTCTTTCTAGTTTTTTGCTTTCACCATGAACAATAGTTACCGTTCACAACATTGAACATGTCTCCTGATATACATCTATATTTTTAATACGTTTTTTTAAAAAAAATACTGTATAGAGGGGTTACAGTTACATGAGCAAGGTAATGAGTACATTTCCTATCAAGCAGGTGGACCCATTGCAACAATGAGATATACAAGACGTTATGTCAAAAAACAAACTTTACAACTTTAGCACGAGGTGGGTTGGGGGGGGCACACAGGGTGAGGGGGACATGGGAAGGAATGGTAAGGGAAAATAAAGGAGGAGGCAACAATGCTTGATAAGAAATTAAGAAATGTACTCATTACCTTGCTCATGTAATTGTAACCCCTCTGTACAGTATTTTCACAATTAAAAAAAAGGTGGAATTTCCCCATGAACACATTTACCATTTGGTTATATATTGCTAAGTTCTTCTTCATGACAGCTCCAAAAGATCACACAAGTCTATTTAGAAATTCAGAATTTCTGTGTTGCCCTACTGCATTGTTGGTAGGAATGTAAACTTGTTCAACCACTTTGAAAAGCAGTATGGAGGTTCCTCAAAAGGCTACACCGAGCTCCCCTATGACCCAGCAATCTCACTTTTAGGCATTTACCCAAACGATCACAAACAAGGCCATACTAAAGCTACCAGCACAATATGTTTATCGCAGCATTATTTAGCATAGCCAAGATATGGAACCAACCCAGATGCCCCTCAGTAGATGAATGGATAAAAAAAATGTGGTATATGTATATACAATGGTATTTTATGCCTCCATCAGAAAGAATGACACCACCCCGTTTGTTAGGAAATGGATAGACTTGGAAAAAAATTATATTAAGTGAAGAAAGCCAGGCCCAAAGAAACATAGGTCACATGGTTTCCCTTATCTGCAATAACTAGTGTATTCTAGGACAAGCAGAAAAGGTCAAAACCTATGTACATGTGACCATATAAGATGATGCTAAGCAAAACGAACCCCAAGATAGGGACACAAGAGGTTTTATCTTTCTTGCTGTCGTTTTTAATGTACTTATAATGTTCTGTGGGTTTTTTGTTTCTTTTGTATGTTCTTCTCCCATGGTATAACCCTTGTTTTCACTGTATTCGATTCCGGTGCCCTGCATCTTGTATATACATTTTTCTAATTTGGGGATGGGAAGGGAAATAACAAAATGCTGAAATAAGGATACAGGATGACCCATTGTAACAATGAGATGTACAAGACACTATGTTGAAAACGAACTTTACAACTTGGGAAGGAGAAAGGGAGGCATTGGGGAGGTGAGAAGGGAAGGGATGGTAGGGGAAAAACAAAGGAGAGGGTAACAATGCTTGATAGGAAATAGACTCATTACCTTACTCATGTAACTGTAACCCCTCTGTACAGTATCTTTACAATAAATATATATATATAATAAAATAAATAAAAGGAAAAAAAAGAATTTCTGTGCTCCAGCTCTTACAGAACAATGGCATGTCCTATAAAACTTAATTCCCTGTTTATCTACCTCTACTGAAATCTCAAGTTTCTTTCCTTTGAGATAGTCTGCACTAAGGAATATTTACTTGATTACAACAGCCTGAATAAATCCTCTTTTTAGTTAGTGCATTTTGTCCTTCACATGATCTTTTCTATTCTTTTTAATATATATATTGTGTGTGCGCACATGCACACCTATGTCTGTGCCTGTGTATGTATGTGTTCTAGGGCTTGAACTCAGGGCTTGGAGGCTATCACTGAGCTGTTTTGCTCAAAGCTAGTGCTCTATCACTTGAGCCACAGCCCCACTTCCAGCTTTTTGATGGTTATTTGGAAATAAGAGCCTCATAGATTTTCCTACCCAAGATGGCTTTGAACCACAATCCTCAGATCTCAGCCTCCTAAGTAGATAGGATTGCAGGTGTGAACCACCAGTGCCCAGCTCTTTGGAATATTTTTATTCATGAATTTCAAAATGAACTTCAAGATGAATGCCACATGTTCTCACTTGAACATAAAGGTTAAAACTCTTAATCTTATAGAAGTAGTATACAGTAATGGCTACCAGCAGCTAAGAAAGGTAACAGGGAGGTAGTAAATGGACAGAAGATGGTAATGTATGCAGTTGGAGAGGAAGAATGACTTATAATGTTAGTTAGCACAGTAAAATAACTATAGGGCAATACTTGCTTGCATATCTCAGGATATCTACTGGAAAGAATTTCAAATGTCTTAAATCAGAGAAATTAGGCAATGGGTGTGTCAATTTGCCGGGTACGATCACCATCTATACTGAAATATCATACTTTACCTCATAAATTTGTACAACTATATATCAATGTAAAATTTGAAAAAGAGCTTGGTGCTGAATTTCATGCCTGTGCATCTAGCTATCAAGAGGCTAAGATTGGGAGGATCAGAGTCTGAAACCAGCCCAGACTCACTCACAAACAGTATATTAGGCTCCATCTCAATTAATAAAATGTTAGGCATGATGATACACACCTGTCATCCCAGCTACACAGAAAGCATAAATAGAAAGATCACAGTCCAAACTGGCTTAAAAAGAAAGACTATTTAAAAATAATAATAAAAGCTAGCTGGGTATGGTGTCTCATGTCTATAATCATAGCTACTCAGGAGGCTAAGATATAAGGGTCCCCATTTGAAGCCATCTCAGGCAGATAAATCCAAGAGATTCTTATCTCTGATTATCCAGCAAAAAGCCAGAAGTGGAGATATAGCTTAAATGGTATAACACCATCAGTGAGTGTAAAGGCTAAGCAACAGCTTGAGGTCCAGAGTTCAAGCCTCAGTACCGTCAAAAAAATTTTAATGAAAATCCCTTGCCAGGTGCTGGCGGCTCACACCTGTAATCCTAGCTACTAAGGAGGCTGAGATCTGAGGATCACAGTTCAAAGACAGCCTGGGCAGGAAAGTCGATGAGACCCTTATCTCCAATGAACCACCAGAAAACCGGAAGTGGTGCTGTGGCTGAAGTGGTAGAATGCTCACCTTGAGCTAAAGAGCTGAGAGACAGTGCCCAGGCAGCAGCAGCAGCAGCAGCAGCAGCAGCAGCAGCAGCAGCAGGAGGAGGAGGAGGAGGAGGAGGGGGAGGAGGGGGGAGGAGGGGGAGGAGGGGGAGGAGGGAAAAAAAAACCTTAATCTTCTGAAAAAATTGACTTGAGGAGGAGGAGGAGGGAAAAAAAAAACCTTAATCTTCTGAAAAAATTGACTTAAGGGATAAGCTTTCATGTAATAAATAAAAAAATTGTTTTTTTTTTAATTCAGCCTTTCTTTCTTTTTATACAGACTAAGGCTTTGACAGTTATTCTAAGTAGCATTCCAGATGCATCCCAAAAGTTGCTTTGTTTTGAATGACATGGATGGAATCCTGTTCTTGGCAATGATAGGCAAATATTGTTCAACTAAGCTATATGCTAAGACCTTCAAATTTTGGTATGTTTTATATCTGTTATCATAAAGTTTAAAACATCTCCTAATCCATTATTATTTTGTGTATGTCTCCCAGTACTAGAACTTCAACTCAGGGTATCCCTTAGCATGTTTGCTGAAGGATAGTGCTCTACCACTTGAACCACAGCTCCACTTCCTGCTTTTTGCTGGTTAATTGACCTAAAAGGCTTATGGATTTTTTGCCTAGGCTGGCTTCAAACCATGATCTTCAGATTTCAGCCTCCTGAATAGGCAAGATTACAGGCATGAGCCACTGGCATCTGCCACCATTATGATCCAATATTATTTCAAAATCTATTTCTTCCTTTTATAGAATTTTTCTGGTGTTATGGATTTAACTCAGCACTTCACACGTGCTCAGCTACAATACACCTGAACCTCAAAAGCTATTTGTTGATGTCAAAACCATGTGAATTTTTCTGAATATACTTTGTTACTAACATCTAATTTAACTGTACTGAAATTGGAAAATATGCCGAATGGTTTCAGTTACTTGAAATGTGTTAGGATTGTTATTACTTCCCAGCTCATGGTTAAATTTTCATGACTGTGATTGAAAGCAATTGCATTTTGTAGTTTTGGAAGAGTAATCTATATTTTTTATTACTTTCAATTTGTTTACTATGTAATTTAAACAATAAAATCATTCTTCTTATTGGATTATAATACAATAAATTAAATAAATATTAACTTCATTGATATGAGCTAATGATTGGATAAGTATACAAGTGGGGGAGAAGGAAAAAACTTCCCATGCAAATGAATTTGAAATAAATTATGTAGTAACCCCATCCCAAAGTCAAAGAATATGTCAATTCTAAAAATAAAGTATAAAAATGGAAATAATCAATTATAAAACTGGAAAAATAGTAGCTTCACAATGGAGAAACCTGACTGACATCACTTAACCAAGCAGTCACCAGTGATGAACCATAGCTCCTAATCTTGTAGGATGAGATAAACAATGCATAACTATGCTATTCTTTCCAAAAATATACAATCCTAGTCTAATCATACATAAAACAAATGCAAATGAAGGGATTGTCTAGAAAACATCTAGCCATTGTAAGCATAACAAATTGGAAAAGACAAGATGTAAGAACTAAGATGTGGAAAAGAAGGACATAAGTGGAAGGACTTGTGATGGCTGAATAAAATATGTACATTAGTTAATATTAATGACCCAATGTTGGGATTTTACCTTTTATAGATATACTATTGTTACTTAATCTTAAATTTGACTTATTATAACGATAAACTGGAAACTAGTTAAATGCTAATCAATGATAGAATGAAAAAATACATTGTAAAATATGCATTCAATAAAATATGAGCAATACCAATAAAACATAACAAACCACTGCTACATACAACAATGTGATTGAGGGCCTGGTGATGTTACTCAGAGGTAAGCGCTCCAGCATAGTACATGTGAGGCTCTGAATTCAATGCCCAGTGCTGGCAAAAACTATAACTGCTTCTCATGTACATCATGTTGCATAAAAGAAACCAAGTCTTGAATACTTTCAGCATGATTTCACCTGTATGAACAAGAAAAACCAACATGTTAATTAGGATAGACTTCAAAATGGCCACAACCTTTTAATGCAGTTCTTGCCATGAAGAAGCAATATTCCAGGTTGTTGGCATGGCTCAGTTTGTAGAAAGCTATCCAGTGAGTGAAAGTGACAGGTACCAAATTCAAGTCCTGGTCTCAGACCTTAAAAAAAAAGTAATAGTAATCTACACACCTAGAATCTGAGATGGATTTGTAATTTGTTTTGGACAATAGAGTGCAGCAATGATGCTAATTGTACAATTTCTGACAACTCTGCTATTTCCCTCACATTGTTCTGAGATCTCCATATAAAGCATTGTACTGTACCCACTTAGAGGTATAGATACATATGGAAAAAGAGAGACCTACATGATAGATAGCACCAACCACCACACATATTCGTAAGACCAACTCAGTCCATCCAAACCTAGTCAAGTTTTAAGTAAAACTATCAATGGTGAGATCAACAGAATTACCCAGCTAATCTCAACCTAAATTTTGTGACCCTCAGAAGTAGACACAACAATGCTTGATAAGAAATGTACTCGTTATCTTGCCCAGGTAATTGTAACCCCTCTATACGGTATTTTCACAATTTTTTTATATATAAAATAAATTTTTAAAAATGGTCAATGTTTTGAAACACTGAATTTTGAAATTGTAAAATAAACTGAGGCAAAGGTACAAGACAACGAAAGGCAAAGAAAGTCATCTACAATACCCTAATTTTTCCACTAAGACCCTGTGTGTGTGTGTGTGTGTGTGTGCGCGCGCGCGCGCGCGCGGGCACACACACACGCCAGTCCTGGGGCTTGAATTCAGGGCCTAGATGCTGTCCCTGAGCTTTATTGCTCAAGGCTAGTGTTCTACCACTTGAGCCACAGCTCCACTGTTGGAGGAGCTGTTGGTGATTGCTTGGAGGTAAGAGTCTCATGGACTTTTTCTGTCCAAGCTGGCTTTAAATCATGATCCTCAGATCTCAGCCACCTAAGTAGCTAAGATTACAGACGTGAGCCACTGGCACTCAGCAGGGGCCAGTTTAAACATTTGATGTCGAGAATTAATAGTTAATACATTTTGGCTGTTTTAAACTGTTACGTTTGTGGTAATTTGTTATGATAGAAATACACACACACACACACACACACACACACACACACATGCAGGGTTGCCACTGGCCTACCTCAATGAATCTCTTTACAACTGATTGACTGAAATTTTAGTTCACATACAATTACTTCCTCAAGACTTAAGGCAGCTTAACACAAACCAGGGCCAGAACAGTTCTTTTGTACAGTCTCAGAAAACCAAGTCAACAGTCCAGTTAGGGCTGGTGTAGCAGTATCATTGGTTTATTTAATACTCTAATGTAGCAGTCATGAATTCTTGATAGTTTAATAAAGGGCCCTGAATTTTAATCCTCCTTCATCCCTTCTACTATCTTCCCTTTCCTTCCACTTTACTGAGTAGCAGGAGCAGCCCACCAGACAGACCTCTCTTTAAATTTTTGTTATTATTATTTCATGGGTCCTACTGCCTTTTCTGAACATTTGCCTTGACCAACCCTCTAACTCAGGACAAAGAGTTGAAAGTTCCTTCCAGAGACATCTCATAGTGATTAGTCCAATCTCTCTCCAAATCTCTGCATATATGATTGTGAACAATTGTTTAACTGAGGTAGTCTTTCAAAGATCTGCAACCTGATGTCTTTCCAACTGCCTATATGGAAATGACAGGTTGTTCCTTTTTGTGAAATGGAGAAAAATATTTATCTCTGAAAAGATAGCCCATTGTTTATAGAACACTAGTGCATGAAGATACTGACAATGCTACAAGAAAAAGGAATAATGTGACCAAATTTTAAAAAATGAAATAGATTTTCTGGGGGATTGTTCACCTTACTTAGTATACTAATACAGAGAGAGCACTTTCCTAGATATATTAGACAAATACCCTTTCTCTTTTCATGACTATTTTTAGACAGTATAGGTTTTGAACTAGGTCCTCATGCTTTCATGGCTGGTGCTTTATTTCTTGATCTATACCTCCTCCAGTTCAAGCATTTTTACTGGACACTTTGAGATAAGATTCTTTGGAATTTGTCTGTTTGGGCTGAATTCAAACTGCAATACTCAAATCTTAGCCCCTGAGTAGCTAGAATTATAGACATGAGTCACCAATGTCTGCTCTCGTAGTGATCTTGTAGGGAAAATTTTTTAAAGGGGAAATAAAGATCCCAGGTACATTCTCCTAAACAAATTAAGCCTTTTCTTTATCTCTTCTCCTATTTTAATATATAGCCACAAAAGGCAGAACACATCTAAGGTAAAGACACTTTGTCTCTCAAATTTCCCATTGTCCTCCTCTGTTTATATATTCACTTTATAGAAGGAAACGAGTTTTGAGTATATATTCAAATCTATGCTTATTGGGTGGATATGGTGACAATGAAAGCTAACATTATCAATCACTTGTTGTGTGCTACCAAATACTATTCTAAGCATTTATTATGTACTCTTTTTTATTAATATCATGGCCTTCTTTGAAGTCTACTCTGCATTTTTAATGCAAGGAGCCTCAACCTACAGAGGATAAAATTTCAATGTATACAATAGATGGTTAACTCAGCCTTTCAGCCCATAGAGTAACTAGCATTTCCATTGGCATATCTTCACTCAAAGAATTATAGAATTTCTTTTCTGTACATAAGACAATCCAATCAAATTTTTCTATATAATAACAAACTTTTAATAACATATATAAACCTGTTGAAGATAATGAGCTATCTGGTCCGTTTTCTAATGCTGATTGACGAAAATTATGATTTGTTTTGGATGCTGGGAACTGATTACTCAAGTGAGATCTAAAACAAATTCTGAGGAAAATACATTCACAACTTCTGAAGATATTCTCATGTCATGAAATAATTCTGTGAATTTCTGTAGAGGATGTTTAAATAATGAAATATGGAATGTGAAAAGGATAGCTTACTTGATTATTTTCTGTTTAACATTTAAAAAAACAATAATCTGGTACTTGAGAAGCTAAGGAAGGGGAACTGCAAATTCAAGGTCACCCTGGGCTACATAGTAAAACCCTGTCTCAAATAAAAACTAGAAATAATAATAAAACCAATATAATGGCTGTCACTACCAAAAAAAAATAACTTTGCAACCCAAATTTCTTCAAGCTTCCCCAGCCTTTGGAATATAGGAAATATCTTAGATGTACTTGACAAATTTTACCAGTTCTTGCATTCTATATAGCAAAACCCCAGCATCTTCTTTTTAAGTCTCATCTAGTATTTTCTTAGACATTCCTGGAGAATAAATATCATCTGTAAGCATATATTAAACTACCCAGATACCCAATCATCTACCATATGTTGTATGTCATTTTTCTCTTCTGCTTCCATCTCTATTCTTCATTCCCTTAGCTGGACCACATGACATCAGCCCAGGCACCATTACCCCTACTGAGAAACCCCTGCTACTTCCCACCAGGATCATCGGTGTCTCTCTGCAGTGGAAGCTCTAGAGTCAAAACATGTAAAAAAAATATATTGTACTGTCTTGAAAGTGAGGGAGAAGAAGGCTTGTGTCTTCTTATCTTTTTCAGTGAACGGAAGAAAAATGAAGAATACAAGTTTACTTAATGTCCTCACAAACCTCTTTCTTATTGTGATACAGGTATGACTTTTCATCATCAGCTACTCAGTCTCCAAGTGAATAGTGAATAGTCTTCCAAGTGAATAGGAAGACAAACTTTGCCAATTTTCTCTAATTTTGAGTTCCTAACTTTTTTGTGTCATGCACCCCTTTGGCAGTCTAGTAAACCTTGTGGCTCCTTACTCAGAATAATATTCTTTTTCTCTTTCTGAGTATGTGGGGGGCGGGGGGGCTTGAACTCAGGGCTTGGACCACTGTCCCTGAATTTCTTTGTTCAAGGCTATCACAACCATTTGAGGTACATCTCTACTTGTAATTTTTTGTGGGGATTTTTTTAGTAGTTAATTGGAATAAGAGTCTCATAGGCTTTTCTGCTCAGAATGGCTTCAAACCATGATCCTCAGAACTCAGCCTCCTGAGTAGCTAGGATAACAGGTATGAGCCACTGATACCCACCTCAGAATAATATTCTTAAATGCATACTGCACAATATATAAGGTTACAAAGGAAAACAGTTTAAGGAAAACATTTAAATATAGTAAAGCTTTTTTAAAAAAAGTTTTATATGACCAAGATATATGATCCAGCAACAGGTCTAACAGCATAATTCAAACTAGTATATTAAAGAATACTTGAAACATCTGAAGTTGTAAAGTGATATGAAAGTATCTTTGATTTCTAGCAATGACAGTTACATAAACACCTAATACAATTGTAGTTTGTTTGGGTTAATTGGGGAAAATACATTTTCAAAGATGTAATTCTTTTTCCTTCCAAGTTCACAGACCCCATAAATTCTATTCCTGTATCTGAGTTAAGAAGCACTGCCTTGAATAAGTTCTCTGCAGGGAATCTTTATAGAGTTTAGTGCTAAAAGATTTACAGCTAACTTTCTAGATCTACCGTTCACTACATAAGTGCAAACAAAAAGCCAAACAAACCATCTCCTCACCAATTCACTAACCACATTGTGACACTGATGTGACTTTGTTTTTGTCCTTAATTTGGTTCTTTGTTTTGTTGTTATTTTTTTCTTTGTTTTGTTATATAGCCCTGACTGTCCTAGAACTTGTGGCTCGTCCTGACTCTCAGAATCCTGAACACAAACTGATATTTTATAAAGCAAATATGGAACCTGTCATTGCTATACTTATAGCACATGGCTCTTTTGGCCCCTTGTCACTTTTATTTCCTAAGCAGCATCCTAAGTGTGATCCTTCTTCCTTCTCTGTAAAGCAGCAGTTTACTGTAAGGTAATTCAGAATCATTAAGCCACATGACGTAGCCCATATACCTTTCCTTCCTCTATACATATTTTTCCACCTCTGTACTGACTTCCCAAAAAAATTCCTCAACGAGAAAATTCCTCCTTGCTCTTTAAGAGGCAGCTCAAGCACTAACTGCTGTGAGAGAAGGTATCAGTCCTTCCCTGGCATCCCTGGGAAAAGTTTATTACTTTCTCCCATTTGTTCCCCACTCACTGAACCGTGACTATACATAGAGTGCAGCCTTATATAAAGGAGCTTATTGAATGAGCTAGACACAGTAGGATGCAGGCTAAAAAGCAATATAATTCTTTCACACTACAGCTTCACACCACAAGATCTTTGGAATCATTTTTCACTACCCAACATGAAATTTCAGACAGGGCTCATACCTTTTTCAGTCACTCTAGGATATTTAAAAAATACTCTTGAATTTTAGGCAATAAAAATTCCAGTCTAGTCTGATACATTGCAGTTCTAATCCGTTACCCATTTTCAAGCTTTATTCTGCCTTCAGCTCAAGTCTAAGTCGATCAGAAAAGTTGTACTAGGAACATAACTTCCCCAGTGGTTCATTACTTTTCCTCCACCCCTCTCCTGCAACCTAGAAAACACACACACACAGACACACACACAGACACACACACACACACACACACACACACACACACACACACACACACACACTGCTGCCTCCAATTATGCCTCCAGATTCAGAACATCGGGAAGGGCTAGAAAGTAAGCAACAAAAAAGGCTTTCTTTGTGTCACACACACACTCACACACACACACACACACACACACACACACACACACACACACACACACACACACTGCTGCCTCCAATTATGCTTCCAGATTCAGAACATCAGGAAAGGCTAGAAAGTAAGCAACAAAAAAAGGCTTTCCTTGTCTCATTCCATTTTATTCTGGCATTGATTGAAGAAGTGTGGCATATATCTAAAGCTGACACATTTTCTAGAGAGTTACTTGAAGTCCTTCTGTCACAACTGGAGCTCTCTCACTTGTAGTTTCCTAGACCTGAAAAACACTCCCTTTAGCTAGCCTGCTTCAACTACTCTGCCCTGAGTTCCCATCTGTCCATTCCTCTGCTGGGATCAACATTTTCCTTGGGGAGATGTCATAACATAGCTCATCTCTAAGTTCCTACTATAGGGACCATACCTGGTCATTGGGAAACAGAGATTTGCCCACACATTGGCAGATGGACAGCTCTCTACAAATGCAGTCCTCTGTTGATTTAGATTATAATCTTTCTGACCTTTACATCATACTGTGAGTCAGTGGATAGTACTTGAAAGTATCGATCCCCAGGGTACACATGTTGACCTCTTGGAAGAACTCTCATGTAGCACCTTTCCAATTAAATTGGTGACAAGTGCCTCCTATTCCTTCCTGGATTCCATTAAAAGCACAAACATATTATTAAGGAATAACTTCTATTAGATTTAAAGGCATGAGATGACAATTAAGAGCAGAAGCATTCCCAATATATTTCTGGAAGGAGAATAAATGTGAACATCTTGGCAGGTGAAACAGATGAATAAAATCATAGTCTACATTATTATGAAGAGTGCAGAAGAGATGGGAGCCAGCCTTCTTGGAAGAACCCAAGAGATACTCTGGGCTCTAAGTCAGCAAGTGCAGAAGGGAATAGGAATAGAAATGGGGATTTAAACTGAGGAATTAATTGAGGATTTGTAAACAGAACACCTGCATCTTCCATAATAATCTTCCCAAATCCCTTGCTCTGTATATCACTTACTGGCACTCACCCACAAGAAAATCACAACCAATACATAACTACAGAGCTTCTGTCTGAGAATTCTAATGCCATAGAAAAGGTTAAGACTTTCACTTTGTGTATTCACTTCTATCGTGCGGGCATTTAGAGAGCCCACAGAAAGATAGCCAATTCTAAGCTAATTCATCTCAAAACAAAACTTTCCAAACTATCATTTCCTCCTGCCCTATCTCATAAAGTTTTGTTTGTCAGAAATCTCAGGCAGCCATCAGAAGTTAGAACCATCTAAAACATAAACCTTCTTTATACAATAATATAGGAAAAACCACACCAGCTACCCAGTAACTTTTCTTTTTGTCCCTACATTTTTTTAGCATTAATGAGCTGTAAAAGAGGACTCCATTTTGACATGTCCCTGTGTGCATAAAATGCAGATTCACACGCTCCATCTGTCATTTTTTCTTATCTCTCACTCTTGATATCTTATAGCACCCAGTATTCCAAGACCAAGTACTAACCAGGGTCTATCCTACTTAACTTCCAAAGTCAGATGAAATTGAGCACATTCCTAGTGGTATGGAACAAATGGATAAGATAGTAATATCACAAAAAAAAACAGGGTGGTAAGTTCAGTGCACCATGCTGACACAAAGATAAGCCATAAAGTGGCAAAGACTCAGAATCAGTGAGAATAATGGAAGGGGTGCTATTGGTCAAGATGCATTGTACACAGAAATGGACATTGTAAATTCAAATCTCTTTTACAACTATTTGAAGATAACAAAGAATAAACTTATTAGAGAAATGATTTTCTATATTAGCAAGTGTGAAAATATGTTTATTATATAATAATCCTTTATATACAATATATAATAACTGGACATATGCGGCTCACACCTGTCATCCTATCTAGTCAGAAGACAAAGATCAGAAAGACTGAAGTTCATGGCCAGATCAAGCAGAAAGTTTACTAGACCCTCATCTCAACTATTAACTGTGAGTTATGGCGCATACCTATTATCCAAGCATTGTGGAAGGCTGAGATCATGGCAGAAAAGTCAGCAAGACTCTATCTCACTGAAAGAAGAAACTGGCCATGGTGGCACACATCTCAGCTAAAGAGGGAAGTATAAAATATGAGGATTATAGTGTACTGAAGGAAAAAGTGAGACTATTTCTCAAACAATCAGTGTAGAACACAGCTGGAGATATAGCTCAATGGCACATACAGCACCTGCCTAGTAAGTGCAAATTTTAGTACTGTCCAAAAACCAACACATAACAATTATGAATATATACAGACCTAGCATCAGAACCCCAAAATGCATGAAAGAAAAATCAACAGAATTGAAGAAATATACAGCTCTAAAATAATGATTTATGTTTCCAATGTCTACTTCAAATCTTAAGACAAGTAGGCAAAAGACTAGTAAGAGGCCAGATGCTAGTGGGCATGACTTACTTTGCTACTCAGAATGCTGGATCTGAGGATCACAGCTCAAAGCCAGCCTGGGAAGGGAGGTGAAGGGTAAACAAAGGAGGAGGCTGCAATGCTTGGTAAGAAATGTACGCATTATCCTGCCCATGTAATTGTAACCCCTCTGTACAGTATGTTCACAAATAAAATAAAATTAAATTTAAAAAAAAAAGCCAGCCTGGGCAGACAAATCCAAGGGACTCTTACCTCCAGTTAACTAATATAAAAAAAACAGAACTGCAGGTGGTTCAAATGGTGGATTGCCAGATGTGAGCAAAAGCCAAGAGAGAGAGTAAGAGGTCCTTACTTAAAGCTCCCTATTCTGGAGCACCTATGTGCATACATGTGTGTGCACAAATACACATACACACATACAAATGAGTAAGAAAATAGAACATAATACTATAAACCAGTTATACCTAATTAACCTATAGGGAACTATCTATTCAACAATAACAGACTATATATGCTTCTCAAGTGGACATGGACCATTCTTCAGCATAAAACATACAAGAGGCTTAAAAACTACTCTCTGTAAATTTTTGAAGAGACTGAAATCATACCAAGTCTTCCCTAACCACAATAGAATAAACCTAAAATCAGTAACAGAAGGACAATGAAGAATTCACTAGTATGTGGAAACTAAACAACATATTTTCAAATAGACAATGGTTCAGAAAAGCTAGAAAATGCTTTGAAATGAATGAAAATGGAAAAAATATCATACTAAAACTTATGAGGTGCCCTGAAAGTAGTAAAAATTTTATATTTGAAAAGAAAATTAAAATCCCTAAATTCTATAATAAGCAATTAAAGGAAGAAAAAGAAAGAACTCAACTCAAATCTAATAGAAGAAAGGAAAAATACATTTTAAAGCACACGTAAATGAAGTGGTGACAAGCACAATTAAGTGAGTAAATTAATCCAAAATTAATTTTTAAACTCAGCAAAATAGACAAACCTTTATCTAAACTCACAAAGAACCAAGACAGATGTAAATCACAAAAATCAGAAATGAAAGTAGTAATTTTATTATCAACCATTTAGAAAAGACGTTGAACATAATTAGTCATTAAGAAAATGCAAATCAAAACCACAATGAAATACCACTTCCCACTTCACTCACTAGGAAAAAAGAAAGCCAGGCCTGGTGGCATGGTGGCTGAAACCTGTAATCCCACCTACTTAGGAGGCAGAGATTGGGAGGATGGTGGTTTTGAAGCCAGCCTGAGTAAAATGTTGAGGCCCCCATATTACCAAAAAAAAAAAAAAAAAAAAGCTGGACATGTTGGTATCTACCAGTCATCTTAACTACACTGGAGACAGGAGAAGGAGAAGGGGAAGGGGAAGGAGAGAGGAGAATGGGGAGGGATGGACTGGGGAAAGGGAAGAGAAGGGAGGAGAGGGGAGGAAAGAGGAAAAAAGGGGAGAGGATAGGAGAACAAGGGAAAGGAGGAGAGAAGAGAGGTGGGAGTGGACAAGAGGGAACAGATGAGGGAAAAGGAAGGAAGGAAAGGGGAGAGGAGAGAGGGAAGAAAAGGAGGAGAAGGGAGGGTATTGGGAAGGGCATGGTGAATTTAACATCCTCATACATTACTGATGAGAAGGAAAATGCAACCAGTGTGGAAAATAATATTAAAAACAAAACATTTTAAGGGTACAATATGGAACTTTCAGGTGTTGCTTGCATTTATATCCCATTAGCTAGAACTTCATGTTATAGTCACACCTACCTAGAAGGAAAGCCAAGAAATATCTTTATTCACCCATATAAAACTTAGGCTATGTTTTAGTCCAATGATAAAGAGCTTGCCTGTGATGCACAAAGCTCTAAGTTCAATGTTCAAAAGCCACAAAATAAATAAATAAAGGCAACTTAAAACTCCAGATCGTTTTTGAAAGTACAGCGAAATCATCATCCAAACATCAGAAAACTAAAATTGGATAGATTTTATGCAATAGATGGATTATTTTTTAAAAATACTATAAAAACTGCACATACTGAAAAATCCATTTCACCTTGATGCTAGCATTCATAAAGGTTTGGAAGCAATTTTAGCATTCTGACTGGCTTGGTATTTCTTGGCACAACATTATATGACTCAGCATTGAAAAATCATTATGTGAATATATATGTGCTATTTTACATAGTTTTCAAATTTTAGAGTTAGCTTATGGACAAGGTATAAAAGTTTTTGGTTTTATTTGCAGATTATATTAGTCAAGATTCAATCAGGAAAGCCAAAACATTATCAGTGTTATACAATAAGATATTTGTTATCAGAATAAAAGTACATAACTGTGAGAGAATCTGGGAAAGTAAAGATCATAGAGAGTTAGAAGATCAGGCTAAGTTACTGAAGAGCCAAGGTTAGTTCAGCTGCCAATGTGAGAGTGAAAAGGATTGTTGATGCAGAAATCTTCTGGCTGCTACCACTGCAGCTAGTAGTACTCTTAGGATAGGACTGAGAAGTTTAGCAGGCTCACATGTACGCATAGGCCCATATACACAGTATCTATAATATACATATGTGTATTTTAGTCTATGTATATACATACATATACCAGATGTATGTGTATAGGGTATAAAATACATATGTAAATCATATTTATGTATAATATATACACATTTACATGGGACACGCTCATGTTAAAAATTTCATTGCTTATCTAAGATTCAAATTTTACTTGACATCCTGCAATTTATCTGACATCCACAGCATTAGGTGAGGAGCACTCTTACTTAATAAGGATGGTAGTTGAGAAGGCTGGATTGAGAGTGTAGGGGGGGAATGGAGGGAGCATGTGTAAGCTAGAACCAGCAAGCACCTCTGTTTTTGACTCTGCTGACTATTACAGACTTCACAGAATAAATAGCTGCTTTATTTCTGCCCTCCAAGTCATGCACAAATGACTCTTTTGGCAAACTCTAACTTAATAGTATAGAGTAAAGCATATTTTAGAAAACATAGGTTTTTTTCCCTGATAAGATTTTGCAGGACTAAAGACCACTTTGTATGTTTAAATCACATATTCAAACTGCTCTTTACAGAACCACAGCCAATAATGAATAGAAAATATATGCGGAATTCAGACATACAATTTGAATCCTGTGTTGCATATTAAATATAGGCATTACACATCCATAGTTGTTAATATCTTAAAAAGAGACAAACAGATACTATATTAGCCCCTATGCTCTTGTCAAACATGCCTACAGTTTTGGCAAAAGAATCAAAGGGGGGGGTCAATGGAGTCTCTGGATCCACTAGCCATTTTTAGAGAAGCACACAGGACACAAAACATGTTGAACTCCACCATAAGTGTGAATTCTATAAACCCCAGACAATGAGAAACTACAAATTTTATTTCCTGATTTCAAGAGGTTAAATACGTTTAAAGAAATTAAGGAAGAGTAATGGAGAGGGTGAGGCTGATCAAGGTACATTGTGTGCATGTAGGCACATGTCAAAATGAAATCCCTTGTAAAAACTAATTGAAGCTAATAAAAAGTAAAATAAATTTGCATGAACATAAGATAAATATATACTTAAAATATACATCAAAATGCATATTTTAATGGTAAACCAGTGATAGGATAAGAAATATAGAATGTCTCCTGGATTGCTAGCAAAGTTCTGATTCTTGGTCTTGGTAATAATTACAAGAATGTGGTAACAATTACAAGAACGTTCTCATGTGTGTGTGTGTGTGTGTGTGTGTGTGTGTGTGTGTGTGTGTGTGTGTGTGTGTACAGTTCTGGTGCTTGAACTCAGTGCCTGGGCACTGTCCCTAAGCTTCTTTGCTCAAGGTTAGTGCTCTACCACTTAAGCCACAACTCCACTTTTGGCTTTTAGGTGGATAATTGGAAATAAGAGTCTCATGGACTTTCTTTCCCAGGCTGGCTTTGAACCATGAGCCTCAGATCTCAGCCTCCTGAGTAGCTAGGATTAGAGGGGTAAGCCACCAGCACTTGGTTACTAAAATTTTCTTAATAATAACATACTAAGTAACATACTGAAGTGAAATTATACTGAAAGTACAATTACTTAAGTACAATAAAAATAAAAAATTAAAAATAGTTAATTGTGTTGTGCTTGTTTTGTTTATTCTCTGAATAACATTTTCTGTTTCATCTCAAGGTGAACATTGACAAAGATTTCCTAGAAATTTATTCAAGGGTAGTTAATAGGAGAATGGTAATAAAGTCACTTACAGTCCTTTTGTTATAATTCAGGTTTCTAACCTGAATTATTGTGAATGGAAAGCAAATATTTCTTCTGCCAGTAGGTTTTCTTAACATAATTAGCTAATTAATATATATGATTTGGATCACACAGATCTATAAAGTCATGAACAGATTGTGATCCTTGGCATCAGGAAATCCAATAGGAAGTATGGTGTTACTAGGATCATATCTGCTCTACTTGTGATCAGGATAACAATGAGAAATGAATGATTAAGTTGATATGGGGATTTGGAAGAAGTCCAAGCAAAAGAAAATGACAATGGGGAACAGAAAGAAAAGCTACCTGTAAACAAAACTTGGATTTACACAATGATATCTACAATTTTGTGGGTTTTTTTTTATTATGGGGCTTGAACTCAGGACCTGAGTGCTGTCCCTGAGCTCTTTTGCTCAAGGTTAGTGCTCTACCACAGCTCAAATTCCAGTTTTCTGATGGTTAATTGGAGATAAGAGTCTCACAGGGACGTTTTCTGCCCAGGCTGCCTTTGAACTCAAATCTCAGCCTCTTGAGTATCTAGGAATACAGGCATGAGCCACTGGCAGACCACCACATCTACAATTTTTAAATACACATTTATACTTCTTTTTTTATTGTGAAAATATCGTACAGAGGGATTACAATTACATGGGCAAGGTAATGAATACATTTCTTATCAAGCATTGTTACCTCCTCCTTTGTTTCCCCTTCCCATCCCTTCCCATCTCCCTCCCACCCCCCAGTATACTTCTATTTTTAATTTTACTTTTACTCCAAATTTCTGTAGGTAATAACTCCAAAACTTCTATTAAAAGAAAACTGGTTAGATAGACTGCAGTATACTTATAAAAATAAAATACTACATTTCAATAAAAATAATCTTGTACTGAGATATACAAAAACATAAATGGATTTCAAAAACATGGTAAGCAGACAGTCCGGGAAGAAGGAGCCAGACGCAGCGGACGAGCGGATTCTACTCAACACCAGCAAGAACCGACAAGGAGCAGACAACTTCATCCTGCACTTTGCAGACCAGAGACGACCCAGGATCCAAGACTCGGCGTGAGTAGAAGCCCAACTTCCTCACTCCTTCTCTGGGAGCAGAGGAGGGAAGGCCACCCCTCCCCCCCAGCACCGGTGATCTCCATCTTGGATACCGACAAAGCTCGGAGGAGCGGCTAGCTCCAGCTCAGGCCTTGGAATAAAATGAGTCATTTAGCAGGTCACAAGAACTTAACGGCGAAGGGACCTCACAGACTCAGTTCCATCCAGGGAAAAGTCACCCAGCTCAGGCGCCAGCCATTGGAGTGGCTCTCCTCACCGGGTAACCAGAGCCAGAGGCTGCCCCTCCCTCTAGCAGCCACCACAATCAATTGAAAAACAGAAACCCTGAGAATGGCTCCAGGCTGGGTGCTGTGAGTTTTTTTCACAAAATAGCCCCAGGGAAAAGCTACTGTTTGTAGAAAGGCCTCAACTCTACCCAGAACCTAGCCTCATCACTGCATCCCCCCCCTTTTGTGATTCTCAAAGCAGATCACCCTCCCAGTAAACTAACCTGGAAGGGGGATCTCAAAATCTTGGGTAAAGCAGATCATTTTTCTGCCTGTTCCAACAAACTGACTTAAGAAACCAATCAAGCCACAGGACCTCAAGCTGACCAGAGACTCCAACCAGACTCTGGTTACAGACAAAAGGGAGATACAGGACTCTTCCCACCCCTCCCAAAAAAAAAAAAAAATCAAAGAACTTTTTTTTTTCTTCTTCTTCTTTTCTTTTTTCTTTTTTTGTTCTGTTTTTTTTTGTCTTATGTTACCTTATATATATAAAAAAAATTTTTTTGCTTTTCTAAAACTTTTATTAATCTTTAATTTTTGCCTCTTCTGAAAAAATAATTGTTTTACATTAACTTTTTTTTTTCTTTCTCCTCTTATAATTTTTATTTTAGGAATACGTGAATGTGTGTTTTCCTTTCTTTTCTTGTCTTCTTTCTCTTTTTCTTTCATTCTTAATTATCTTTTTGTTTTTTGTCTAGCTCTACTGAATTTCTGATCTTTTCTTCTCACTCTCCTATCCTTTCCATCTTTTCCTCTTTGTTCTTCTTTATATGACTTAACTCTTGTCCTGCACATCCTCAGATAAACCCGTAGTTAACCAGTAGACCCTATCCCCCATTGTGTACACACTTAATCCACAAAATTATTACTCAATTCAAAACCTCTGAGACTTAAATTCATTAATAGCAGTACTACCTCTTTATACCTATATAATATTTTAAGCATTTTTTTAAAGTTTTTCACATCTCCTCTATGTCCCTCCCTTTCTCTCAACATATTCATATTCCTCTATAAATAGATGGTCCTTTAATCTCTAAAATAACATTAATTTTTACGTTTCTTTTTTTTTTTCTGGTCTCTTTTCATTCCCCTTTCCCTTTCTTCTTTTTCTCTCTCTCTCTACTTGCATCCTACCCAACCTATTGCCTGCATTGTGATTAGGACATAGTTAACTCTCCCTGTGCCTCCCCACACCAATCTATTCCTATTTTTTACCCACATCTCTCCCTAACCCTAATAATTTCTGGTTTTCCAAATTCTTCTCTGCGGTTCGAAGCCCTTTAACATATAGTTGTTTGATGTCGAATAGATGTATCTGTTGAACTAGATTGTATCTGTAGACTATTGACTGTACAAATGCAAACTTTGGTTGATGGTTGCCTTAAGATAGTGTTCTAGCACAAAACTGGTGCTATCTTCATCTCAAATGGGCAGAGTAAGCTGGAAAAACACAAGAAAAATGGCAAATTCGGGTATCTCAATTCCCAATCTTGATAATCAGGGGTTAGAAGAGATAATGAATAATCCAGAGGAGAGTTCCCAAACAGCTCTACAAACACTGGTGGCAAACATGATAAATGAAAAGTTTGACAACGTACAAAGGACTCTGTATGAGCGTGATAGGGAGAGAGAGGAGGCATCCCAGAAGTTTATACAGGAATATCATAAGCGTGAGGAAGCTACTCAAAAACTGATACAGGATTTGCGTGAACAACTTGAGAATACTCAAAGAGAAAGGGAGGAATGGCGTGAGCAGGCTGAGAACACTCAAAGAGATCTGCAGGAATCCCACGAACAGGAGGAAGCTAATCAAAGAGTAATACAGGAATTGAGAGACCAGGTAGAGAACACACAAAGATCACTAAAGGCATTCATGGAATCCATTAACAAAGAGCTGAAGGAAGTCAGGGAGACCACAAAGGGAATGCTGAATGGAACCCAACAGAAGGAATGGGAGCCCAAAGAAACCATAACCAATCAACTAAGCGATTTGAGGACAAACACTGAACACCAAATTAAGGAAGTAAAGAAATTCATACAAGACCTAAAACAGAGCTTCAACAAAGAATTTGAAGCCATCAAAGCTGACCAACTAGAAGGAAAAGAGATAAAAAACAAAGTAGAGAGTCTTGACAGCAGGTTAGACCATGCAGAAGATCGAATCTCAGGGATTGAAGACAGCCTAGATATTATAGAGAAAGAACATACAACCATCCAAGACAAGTCCAAGAAATATGATAGATCTATCCAACACCTGGAAGACACCATCAGAAGGCCTAATCTAAGGATAATGGGTGTAGAGGAGCACCTAGAAACAGAAGTTAATGGTCTAGGAAATTTGTTTAACAGGATCCTAGCAGAGAACTTCCCAAACATGCAAAAAGATAGGCCTGTCCAGATACAAGAAGCCTTTAGAACCCCAAATAGACCAGACCAGAATAGGACATCCCACCGCCACATTATAATCCATACAGGATCAACTCAGAACAAGGAAAAGATCCTTAAAGCTGTCAGAGAGAAAAGGGTAATCACTTATAAAGGGAAAACAATTAGAATCACCTCAGATTTCTCAGCAGAGACAATCAAAGCAAGAAGAGCCTGGAATGATGTATGCCATGCCCTAAAAACAAACAACTATCAACCAAGAATACTGTACCCAGCTAAACTCTCCTTCATAACTGAAGGCCAAATAAAAACCTTCCATAGCAAAGAAAAATTGAAACAATACATCTCCACCAAACCAGCCCTACAAAAGATTCTTAAAGATGTCCTACACATAGAAAACCAACAAGACTGCAATAAAGGCCAAGAAACTGCACCCAAACTGAGAATCCAAGAACCATAGGAAGAACCCAGTTTTCCCAGCCCCCAAGAAGGTAGATAACATGGCAGGAACTCCCAAATACCTCTCAGTCCTATCTCTTAATGTTAACGGACTGAACTCTCCAATTAAGCGACATAGACTGTCTAGTTGGATTAAAAAACAAGACCCTTCTATCTGCTGCCTGCAGGAGTCACATCTTGCGCGTAAAATCAAACACATTTTCAATGTTAAAGGCTGGAACAAAATCTACCAAGCAAACGGACCGCATAAGCAGACGGGAGTTGCAATCCTAATATCAGATAAAATAGACTTCAAATTAAAATTCGTGAGAAGAGATAAAGAAGGTCGTTACATACTAATTAAAGGATCTCTCCTTCAGGAGGATGTTACAATTCTAAATATCTATTCGCCAAACAATGGAGCACCCAAATTTATCAAAGAAACACTACTTTCCCTCAAATCCCATATAGATCCAAAGACATTAATTGTTGGGGATTTTAACACACCACTCTCCCCACTAGATAGATCAACTCGGCAAAAACTCAACAGAGAAACCGCAGATCTAAACAGCTGCATAGATCAACTAGACTTAACAGACATCTACCGAACATTTCACCCAGCAGCATCAGAATACACGTTTTTCTCAGCAGCACATGGAACGTTTTCTAAAATAGACCACATTTTAGGCCACAAAGCAAACTTGTCTAAATTCAGAAACATTGAAGTTATACCTTGCATCTCTCTGACCACAAGGGAATAAAATTAGAACTCAACACCAAAAGCCACCAAAGAAAGTCCGGTATCACATGGAGGCTGAACAACACACTGCTGAATCATGAGTGGGTCATGGAAGAGATTAGAAAGGAAATTCAAATGTTCATGCTATTCAACAAAAATGAACACACAAAATACCAGCTCCTCTGGGACACAGCAAAGGCAGTACTCAGAGGCAAGTTTATAGCTCTGAGCTCCTACATCAACAAATTGGAGAGATCTGAAACTAACAATTTAATGACACATCTAAACCTCCTTGAAAAAGAGCAGCAAGATAAACCCCAATCCAGTAGACGGAAAGAAATAATCAAAATTAAATCAGAATTAAATGAATTAGAATCCAAAAAAACTATAGAAAGAATCAACAAAACAAAGAGCTGGTTCTTCGAAAAACTTAACAAAATTGACAGACCTTTAGCAAATCTTATCAGAAAAAGAAGAGAACACACCCAAATTAATAAACTCAGAGATGAGAATGGAAACATCACCACGGAAACAACCAAGATTCAGAACATTATAAGGGAATACTTCTCAAAACTTTATGCTAATAAGTTTGAGAACTTGACAGAAATGGACCTCTTCCTAGCAAATATTGACATGCCAAAACTAAACCAAGATGAGTTAAACTATCTTAACAGGCCCATATCAAGCATTGAAATAGAGACAGCAATAAGAGACCTCCCAGCTAAGAAAAGTCCAGGACCAGATGGTTTTACAGCGGAATTTTACAAGGCCTTCAAAGCAGAGCTCACACCAATTCTCCTCCAACTCTTCAATGAAATTGAAAGAGAAAGCTCGCTACCGAACACATTCTATGAAGCCATCATAACCCTCATCCCAAAACCAGGCAGGGACTCATCAAAGAAAGAGAACTATAGACCCATTTCTTTGATGAACATTGATGCAAAACTTCTCAACAAAATTTTGGCCAACCGACTTCAACAATTCATCCAAAAAATCATACACCACGATCAAACAGGATTCATTTCAGGGATGCAAAGCTGGTTCAATATACGCAAATCAATTAATATTATTCATCACATCAACAGGAGCAAGAATAAGAACCACATGGTTATCTCAATAGACGCAGAAAAAGCATTCGACAAGATCCAACACCCCTTTATGATGAAGGTTTTGGAAAAATTAGGAATCCATGGAACATTCCTCAATACAATAAAGGCTGTATATGACAAACCTACAGCCAGCATTATACTCAATGGTGAAAAACTAAAGCCATTTCCTCTTAACTCAGGAACAAGACAAGGATGCCCACTCTCTCCACTTCTCTTCAATCTAGTATTAGAATGCCTAGCTACAGCAATAAGACAAGATGCAAACATAAAGGGGATCCAAATAGGGAAAGAAGAAATAAAACTCTCCCTCTTTGCAGATGACATGATCTTGTATTTAAAGAATCCCATAGACTCCACTCCCAAATTACTCAAACTGATTCAAAACTTTGGCAAAGTAGCAGGTTATAAAATTAACCCCCAAAAATCAATGGCTTTTCTGTATGCCAACAATGAGAAAAGTGTGGCTGAAATTAGGAAAGCAACTCCATTTGTAATAGCCCCACAAAAAATAAAATACCTAGGAATTAACTTAACTAAAGAAGTGAAGGACCTCTATGATGAAAACTTTAAAATCTTGAAAAAGCAAATCAACACAGAACTTAAAAAATGGCAAAACCTCCCATGCTCCTGGATTGGAAAGATTAACATCGTGAAAATGGCAATACTTCCCAAGGCTATCTACAAATTCAACGCAATACCTATCAACATTCCACCCTCATTCTTCAAGGAAATAGAAGAGGCAATCCAAAAATTCATATGGAACAATAAAAGACCCCGAATAGCAAAAACGCTCCTCAACGGAAAGAACACTGCTGGAGGAATATCAATACCAAATTTCAAACTCTACTATAAAGCCATAGTAATCAAAACAGCTTGGTATTGGCATAAGAACAGACCTCAGGACCAATGGAATGGAATTGAAAACCCAGAAATGAACCTACAGACCTATAGCCATCTAATCTTCGATAAGGGAGCTAAAACAATAGAATGGAAGACAGACAGCCTCTTCAGTAAATGGTGCTGGCAAAACTGGTTAACTACATGTAGAAAACTAAAGCTAGATCCTTATATATCACCCTGCACCAGAATCAACTCCAAATGGATCAAAGACCTTGAACTCAAAGCAGACACTCTGAAAACATTACAGGATGGAATAGGAGAAACCCTGGGTCTCCTTGGCTCAGGCCGAAATTTTCTGAATAGAGACCCGGAAACACAACAAATCAAAGAAAGGCTGGACAAATGGGATTGTATAAGGTTGCAGAGCTTCTGCAGGGCAAAGGACATAGCTAGCAAGATCAATAGAAAGCCCACGGACTGGGAGAAGATCTTTACTAGCCATACAACGGACAAGGGTCTCATATCTAAAATATACTTGGAACTCAAAAAATTAAACCACCCAACAACAAATCCTCAAAGAAACAACTGCCCAATAAGTAAGTGGGCGAAAGACTTAAAGAGAAGCTTCTCTGAAGAAGAAAGAAGGATGGCCAATAGACACATGAAGAAATGTTCAACATCCCTAGCCATAAAAGAAATGCAAATCAAAACAACATTGAGATATCACCTCACTCCAGTTAGAACAGCAAAAATCAAGAACTCTAACAACAACAGATGCTGGAGGGGATGTGGACAGAAAGGAACCTTACTTCATTGTTGGTGGGAATGTAAACTTGTTCAACCACTTTGGAAAGCAGTATGGAGGTTCCTCAAAAGACTCCACATAGAGCTCCCCTATGACCCAGCAATCCCACTTTTGGGCATTTACCCTAATGTTTACAAACAAGACCACACTAAAGCTACCAGCACAACTATGTTTATTGCAGCATTATTTACCATAGCTAAGATATGGAACCAACCCAGATGCCCCTCAGTAGATGAATGGATCAAGAAAATGTGGTATATATACACAATGGAATTCTATGCCTCCATCAGAAAGAATGACATTGCCCCATTTTTTAGGAAATGGAAAGGCTTGGAAAAAATTATATTAAGTGAAGAAAGCCAGGCCCAAAGAAACATAGGTCCCATGGTTTCCCTTATTTGCAATATCTAGTATATGTATGAGTCAAGCGGAAAAAGTCAGAGAATGTGATGTTAGGAAAACGAACCCTCAAATATGTATTTTAATGTTTTTGTTTCTTTCATGCATGTGTTTCTAACGCATTTATAAGATTATTTCTTGGTTGCTTTGTATATCCCTCCCCCACAGTGTAACCCCTGCTTTCACTATATTTGATGTCAGTATAACATGTGGAGGAGATGGGGACAAACAAGTCGTTTAAGGATTCAGGTGGACCTGTTGCAACAATGAGAAGTACAAAATGTCATGTCAAAACCAGCTTTACAATGTTGGAGGGGGGGGGAGGGGGGGTGTGATTGGGTGGGGGGGAGGGGGGAGGCTGGGAAGGGAGGTGAAGGGTAAACAAAGGAGGAGGCTGCAATGCTTGGTAAGAAATGTATGCATTATCCTGACCATGTAATTGTAACCCCTTTGTACAGTATGTTCTCAAATAAAATAAAATAAAATTTAAAAAAAAAAAAAACATGGTAAGCAGAAAAAAAGTCAGACATAGAAGACACTGTTTGATTCCATTTATATGAAGTTTTATAACGGGCAAAACTAAGCTACAGTAGCATAAATAAGAATAGTAGCTGTGGGGAAGGAAAGGTTTACCAGAAAGGAATATAGAAACATTTGGAGGAGGCTACAATGCTTGATAAGAAATGTACTCATTATCTTGACCATGTAATTTTAACCCCTCTGTACAGTATTTTCACAATAAAAAAATAAACCTTAAAAAATGTAAAAAAAGAATAGAAATATTATTCAACTAGATTTGGGATAGTGGTTGTACACGTGAATGTATTTATTAAAACAAAAAATTATTGAACATTTTAACTATATGCATTAATTATATGTGAATGACATTAGTAAAGCCAATTATTAAAATACTTACAGGAAAAATCACCAGGTGCCAGAAGCTTATTCCTGTAACCCTAGCTATTCAGAGGACTGAGGTCTGAGGATCACAGTTCAAGGCCAACTCTGGGCAGGAAACTCAATGAGATTCTTTTTTTTATTTTTTTTTATTGTAAAAAAACTGTACAGAGGGATTACAATTGCATGGGCAAGATAATGAGTACATTTCTTATCAAACATTGTAGCCTCCTCCTTTGTTTCCCTTTCCCATCCCTTCCAAGCCTCCACCACTACCCAATCCTCCCCCAACACCCCCACACCAAAGTTGTAAAGTTCGTTTTCGACATTACAACTTGTACTTCTCATTGTTGCAACAGGTCCACCTTATTTAAACGACTTGTTTTAGCAACCAAAAAAAAGTCCCAGATATGGAGCTAGAGCACTGGCTAGCCTTGAGCAAAATAGCTCAGGGACAGCACCCAGGCCTTGATTTCAAGCCCCAGGACTGGCACACACACACACACACATGCACACATGCACACGCACACACACTTATAGGAAAAATAGCATCACTATTAATCTGAAAACTGGTTAATAATATGATAATGCACAGGTCAAAATCAGCCCACATATGTGTATTGTTGAATTTGGTTGCTTAAACTGCATTAGTTGTCAACTAACATTGAAGATTTTTTAAATCGCAACTTGTGCTGAGAACTCTTGAGATCTTACAATACTGAAGCAACATTTTCTTATTTCATTACAAAGGTTCTGTACAAAGGGGTTACCATTACATAAGTAATGAAATTAGTATATTTCTTGTCATACAGTGTTACCCTTCCCCTTGTTTTCTTCCCCCTCCCCTCACTCTCATGTCTCCCCCCCCCCAAGTTATAAAGTTTATTTCCAAGATAGTGTCTTGTGAGTATCACTGTGAAGCAACATTTTTAATGGTAATAACCTTCTAGTGTACCTATCCTGTTAAAAAAGCATACATCCTCCATTCCTGCCAAGGGAACTATGTGTCATAGTAGACATTGAATTATGGTAGAACAAATAGTTACAATTACTAAAGATAAGGAAATGTAGGGGAAGGAAATGGGAGTTAGTTGTTGAGTTTGTTCGTACACATCATAAATTTAGGTGTGTTAGAAATATATCAAAACAAAAATATTCAATAGCCATTAAGTTCAAAATTGAGATTCTGGAGGAGTTAAGCCTGGATATGGATTTGAAGCTCAAACTGAATAACACTTCCAAATTGTCTCCCATGTCATAGTTACCATACTATTTCTTAGTTTTGTAGTTGTCATTTGCTTAGTTGAAGACCCTGAAGTCAAGTCAATTACTAAGGACATAAAGAGATAAAAGCAATAATTAAGATAGGATCTACTGAAAATAAAGTTCAAACTTATATGGTTTTATGACAGGCATAGTGGTACACACCTGCAATTCCAGCTGTTTGGAAGGGAAAGGTAGAATGACTATGGTCTGAGGCTGGCCCAGGATAAAGTGCATGAAACTCTACTTGAGAGACCCTAGCAATTGGGAGGTCCTAACTTCTAGCCCAGGTTCACAAAAAATAAAAGTTTTATAAGATGTCAAAGAAACATGAGACAAACATGGACAGGGGAGGATAGTGCATGGTGCTAGAAATCAAAAGCAGAGGGAATTTAAATATAAATATGGTAACAATTATGAGAGCAAAAGTTGAGAACTAAGAAAAAAGTCATCTGAACAAATAAAAGGCTCCTATTGAATGTGAACTTGAACAGTTTCAGTAGAATACTGATAATTTCAGTTCTGTTACAAGAGGTACCATAAAGGAACAGTTAATAAATGAGAAGCAAGTGGTAATACAATGATGGAACATAAGTAACCAACTCTAATATCTAAAGCCAATCACCCAAATTTCCTGGGTTATAGAATAGAGTAGATTTTTTATGTGCATCTTATATCTCTGTTCCAAATATCTGAGGATAGACAGGGAAGGAAATATGCTCATAATACAGTGAAACTCTAGTTACTGGTCATTTTCAGGGTAGCATATAAAAACCAAAGGATGACAAAAAAGAAGAAAAACAAGAAATCAAATGACAGTTATCACAATTTAAAATCAAAGTATAAAAATAGAAAACCTCTAAATTATTTTACAAAGTTGTAATTTTTATTCTGAGCTAATACAATTAGCACACAAACATCAGAACAATTTTAGTTATGCATATTAACTGCATGTATGCTAGATAAAGTATCAGCAAAGTGAATCTAATAGCATACAAAGAACGCTGGATCGTTACTAAAACAGTTTATCTCAAGAATATGAGTGTAGTCTATAATAACCAAGCCATTCATATAATTCATCACATCATTAGTGTACAAGAAGAAACTGTTTCTTATAAACACAAGTAGCAAAACACATTGATTAAATTCAAATTTAAATGACAGACTGAAATCTCTGTCAATACACTCAAAATGAAAGATGTTTATGAAGATCAAACTACTTCTTAATCTAAATGCCAATATCTTGCTGAAGGGTAAAACACTAGACGTCCATTCCTTTTAAGTCAGGGACAAAACAAGAAAGTTCCTGTAATCGACAATAGGTATATTTTTCTAAAAGTGTTATTATTAAAATAAGAAAAACAAATTTAAAACATAACTATTTAAAAGGGTACATAATTATAATTCTTGCTGATCAAGTTTAATTTCCTAGAACCACCAGAAGACAAAAATATAAGAGAAGCAATACGTGGCTATATATAAAATGAACAAAAGCAACAACTTGTAAGATAATATAATGGGAAAGAAAAAGACCCCAATTACCTTACCAATATAGCATATGAAATAAATATGAAAATTATTTAAGCAGGATCTTTTTGAAAGAAATCACATGAATGAACTAAAAAAGAAAAATATACTTGAATAAAAGGAGAAAGATAGCAAGTTCTTGGATAATTAGCACAAGGCAGATAATGATAAAGATGTCAAATCCAAGAAGCAGAGTTGTGGTTCAAGTGGCAGAGCATTAGCCTTGAGGAAAAAGTATCAGTGATAGTGTCCTGAATTCAAGTCCCACAACTTGCCACCACACACACACACACACACACACACACACACACACACACACACACACACACACACACACACCTTCAAAAATGTTGTATACAGAACTAAAAGATTGCTAATACTGTCATCAATGCTTCAAGTTTTTGTATCAACATACATCTATTCAGAGAGAGAATATTGTGCAGCCAGGTCCTATTCTTCAATGCCATAGGTTAAATTTTAGGAATTTGCCCAGCAGGTTACCAAACCTTTGGTTTCTTGAAATTGTCCATGGTAGAAGTCTTCAAGTGCCATAAATTAAAATTTCTAATATCTAAAGAACTGGTTTTTAAACATTTATTGCCATATGACTCTATCATAAATTGGGTATACACTATTCCAGAACATCTATACTTAAAATACCCTTGCATATTTCCAATTAACAACAATCGAAATTAACAAGGAGGTTTTCATATGTTTTTTTTTTCTAGTCTTGGGCTTTGAACTTTGAGCCTGAGTGCTCTCTCTAAGTTCCTTTTGCTCAAGGCTAGCACTCTACCTCTTGAGCTACAGCATTACTTCCATCTTTTTCTGTGATTAATTAGACATAAGAGTCTCACTGACTTTTCTGCCCCAACTGGCTTCAAACTGTGATCCTAAGATCTCAGCCTCTTGAGGATAACAAGCATAAGTCACCAGTGCCTGGCTCAGAATTTAATTTTAAGATGTCTTAAAATGTGCATGTATTATAGCTTTCTTTATTCATCTAGTAAGTTATCGCATATGGAATTATATTACTCTTTTCATCTACCTTGTAGGAATTTATTGCTTAATTATAACTTTTATCTGTCCATTTATGT
This sequence comes from Dipodomys spectabilis, assembly GCF_019054845.1. NCBI lineage: Eukaryota > Metazoa > Chordata > Mammalia > Rodentia > Heteromyidae > Dipodomys > Dipodomys spectabilis. The sequence continues at coordinate 2,410,114 of NW_024870748.1, read as the reverse complement.
AGAATGCCTAGATTCTTTCCAACCTTTGGCCAATAAAAATTTGCCAACAATGCTTGATAAGAAATGTACTCATTATCTTGCCCATGTAAATGTAACCCCTCTGTATTGTATTTTCACAATAAAAAAAAGTTTGCCAAAATGACTGGCCCTTGTCTGTATTTATAAGAGTATATCTAGGTGTGTGCCCAGAAGTGGAATTACTGGGTTGTTTACATTTTATCATGTAGATCTTTTCAAATTTCTTTCTCTTGGGTCTAAAATCAATTTATACTATCATTAATAAGAACTCTTATTGCACTAAAGTGCAGTCCAACAGTTGGTCATACTTTTAATTTGCTTTATCCTGTTACATTGTAGTCAACTTGTAGATCACTGGTGAGGTTGAGCATTTTTCTCACTATTGACAATTTGTGTCTTCTCAAAATGACTTTCTTTTCCTATTCTTCTACTGATTTACTTACCATTTTCTTCTTAATTTACAGGAGTTCTCATTACAATTGGTAAGCCATACACTCGTGTTTATGGTAATTTTACATGGGGTGTGTATACACATAGGTGTGTATGCATGCATTATATTGTTGTTGTTGAGCACACAGAGAAAGGTGGATTAAAGTTCTATGGGTTCTTGTTTTTGTGGTCTGTGGGCCAAGTGGTCAGAAGGCTTGTCTCACATTTCAAGAGTGATGATCAACCCAGAACAAAATCACAACTGGCAGCTGGTCTAGAAACTATAAATTTACCCTCCACTCCAGTCAAATTTATTTTTTTCCATAGTTATATATTGTCATATCTCCAGGCTCTTGTCTTCTGCCAAGAATATTCTTCAGTCCCCTAATATGGTCCTGTCTTCCCCCTCCCACAAGGAACCTTTAAATTCCCAATCTTGACAGTAAGCTGTGCTTCATAACAATAATCTGATAATTCAGAGAGTTTTCTGCTAAACAGTGAAGCCTATGAAAGAATAAAAGGGTATTTTATTCCCTGTGTGGGCCCTACACCTACCAGAAGTCTTGACACAGTGTAGTTACTCAAAAACTATGTATGAAAAGAATGTATGAGTGAATATAAGGTAGCCATATTGAGAGACAGAGAATACTTCATTCATTGATTTAATAACATACCACTTAATTTTTGCCTAAATGAGCTTGGCCAGGTATTTTTCTTATTGGTCCTGGTTAGGGCAATACCTATTCCCAGGACCAGAGCCAAGCTATGTGTTACAGCTCTGCCCCTTAGATAACATAAAACAAAAGGTCAACCACTTCCCTTTCCCTGATCCTTGTGTTCTATAGCCACTACTTTTAGCTACAGGAGGTCTTCTCCCTCTGTAAGCCAAAATAACCAGTTACTCTCTTATTGTCTACTCCTATTCAATGTCTCCTTGGGGCCTGTTATGGGGTAAGCCATGAGAAGTGAATAATGAATTGGTGCCATCTTATGCAGAAATTTCAAAATAAGCCTACCATAAAACAAAGCCTGGAATCTTTCAAAGGTGATAGAAGACAGGGAGATAAGAGAATATGAGGGGCTGGGAAGGTGGCTCAGTGGTAGAGTGCTTGCCTTGCATGCACGAAGCCCTGGGTTCAATTCCACAGCACCGCATACGCAGAAAAAGCCAGAAGTGGCACTGTGGCTCAAGTGGTAGAGTGTTAGCCTTTAGCTGAAGAGCTGAGGGACAGCGCCCAGGCCCAGAGTTCAGGCAACACAATCGGCAAGAAAAAAGAAAGAGAATATGAGATAGTAAATATATTTATATATGTATACACACATATATCCAGTGGCCAAAAATGACTATAAGTGGGTAAAAAATAAGTGATGCAAGATGAAGCTAAAGAAATGGATTTTAGAAAGCCACCAAAAGGTTTAATGCAAAATAATTATAGGTTTTCTACATTGAAGAAAAATGTTACGGTATCTCACCATAAAGTCAGAGTTGAACAAAATATATAGTCCAGAACTATGCTCTCTCATATTATTCAGAAGATGTTTACTGAAAAGACCTCAGGTCTTATCCAAAGCAGCAAAGCTTCATGCCACAGTGACTCATTCCTATAATCCTAGTTACCCAGGAGGTTGAGATCTGGGGATTGCAGTTTGAAGACAGCGAAAGCAGGAAAGTCTGAGAGACTCTTATCTCCAAAAAACTATTTAGAAAAAGCTGAAAGTGGCACTATGGCTCAAGTGGCAGATTACTAGCCTTGAGTAAAAGAAGGTCAGGGATAGCACCCAGGTCTTGAGTTCAAGCCCCAGGACTGCCAAAAAGAAAAAGAAAAAAAAGGAGTGAAGCCCAAGCCTGGGTGAGCTATAAATGTGCTGCCCAAGCTCTATCAGTGCCCTGGGCGTTCTTTCTTCCTGAATCTCTGAAAGCTCTGTCAGTCTCTCTCCCTAATCATCATCCAAGCCAAGACTAGATCAAGGAGACATAAACAGATTAAAGCCAACACGAGTTTATATGTGACTTGGTGTCTGGGACTTGGTACTGCACCTGCATGGGAACAGTCTTCCCCATCCGGACAAGGAGCAGCCCACATGTCTCTAGGTAGGAATCATTTCATTTCAGCATTATGTCACTGACATAGCCTGATAGCCTTCTGGGACCCTTGTTATTTTTCAAACATCTGTTTCTTCCTCTCTCCCCTGCCTTCTTCTGGGGTCAGGAACCTTCTTTTTCTCATGGCTCACTTCCTGAAAAAAAATCAATCATATTTATTCATTTTCTTGGCACTGGAGAAGAATTGCAAGGTCTGGCTCTCTTACACTCAAGATCTACCTCTGGCAGTGTGAAAGTATTGAAAATGGTGCAAGTTTCTCTTCTCCTTTTGGGAACAAGAAACGCTATCAGAGGTTGTCTTTTACTGTCAGAGTTTCTAGTTTCTACTATTCACTTAAACACAGAGGTCTTTTCGCAGAAGTTGATTTCTTGATCTTTGGTCTATTTAGAGATACAAAAGCATATGACTCTAATGATCACATGTTGCAAGTCTCTGAAGTCTCTGCTAGACTTGGATATACAGACTGCCATGATAGAGAGGCCCAGTTTGACTAGCCCAAAGAACTGACCCTCTTCTCAAAAGAAATGAGTGCATTATTTCTTTGTTCCTTTGTATGTCCCTCCCCCACAGTATAACCCCTGCTTTCACTGTATTTGATGTCGGTATAATTTGTGGAGGGGAAGGGGAAAAAGTCGTTTAAATAGGGATACAGATGGACCCATTGCAACAATGAGATGTACAAGTCGTTATGTCGAAAACGGACTTTACAAATTTGGTGCGGGCGGGGGTGGGGGGTGCTGGGGGGAGGGGGGAGGCGCGCGGGAGGATTGGGTGGAGGATGGGGGGTGGGGGGAGGGGGGGGAATATGAATTGAATATGCTTGCTCATATTCAATTTTAAATCTCCTAAAACAAAGGATTCGGATTTTCATTAGGCAAATTTGGGGGTATTACTGGGGTTTGAACCCACGGTCTTATACTTGCTAAGTAGTCACTTTATCACTAAGCTATGATTTCAGCCTGTGTGTGTGTATGTGTGTGTGTGTGTGTGTGTGCGTGCGCGCGCGTGCACACGTGCATGCATTTGTCCATGCATGCCAGTCCTGTGTGCTGTCCCTGACCTTCTTTTACTCAAGGCTATTAATCTGCCACTTGAGCCATAGTGCCACTTCCAGCTTTTTTTTTTAATACTTTGTTGGAGATAAGAGTCTCATAGACTTTCCTGCTCAGGCTGTCTTTGAACTGCAATCCTCAGAGCTCAGTCTGCTGCACAGCTAGGATTACAGGCATGAGCCACCAGCACCTATCTCAGGCTAGGTTTGTGTATACTGGTTTTATAGTGTGTATGCACTGGTTATTTTTGACATACACTTTTGCTTCCTATGCAGGCATGTGTCCTGGACTGCAATCCACACATTTTCACCTACCTATTCTAGCTAGGATGACAAGTATGGACAACCACTCCCAGCTTCTTCTGTTGAAATGGAGTCTCACTCATGGACGTTTCTGTCCATGCTGCTTGGAAATGTGATCCTCCTGATCTCACTCGGCCTTCCATATATTGTGGGTGACAGCAAATACCATCGCATCTCACTCTTTTTAAAATATTTTTTATTGTAAAGATACTGCACAGAGGGGTTAGAGTTACATGAGTAAGGTAATGAGTACATTTCCTATGGAGCATTGTTATCCTCTCCTTTGTTTTTCCCCTACTATCCCTTCCTTCCCCTACCTCCCTCACCCCCCCACACCAACTTGTAAAGTTCATTTTCCACATAGTGACTTGTGCATCTCATTGTTACAATGGGTCAACCTGTATAATGTTTTCAGCATTTTCTTATTTCCCTTCCCCTCCCCGAATTAGAAAAATGTATATACAAGATACAGGGCACCAGAATCAAATAAAGTGACAACAGAGGTTATACCATAGGGAGAAGAACATACAAAATAAACAAAAAATCACATAGTACATTAAAAACAAAAGTAACAAAGAAAAAAACCTCTTCTGTCCATATCTTGGGGTTTATTATCCTTAGCATCATCTTATATGGTCATATGTACATAGCTTTTATGGTCTAAAGACTTAAAGAGAGACTTCTCTGAAGAGGAAATAGAATAGCCAATAGACACATGAAGAAATTCTCAACTTCTCTAGCCATAAAAGAAATGCAAATCAAAACAACATCGAGATACCACCTCACCCAAGCTAGAATGACTATAATCAAGAACTCTAATAACAACAGATGCTGGAGGGGATGTGGACAAAAGGGACCCTTACTGCATTGTTAGTGGGAGTGTAAACTTGTTCAACCACTTTGGAAAGCAGTATGGAGGTTCCTCAAAACACTCTACATAGAGCTCCCCTATGACCCAGCAATCCAACTTCTGGACATTTACCCAAATGATCACAAACAAGGCCACACTAAAACTACCAGCACAACTATGTTTATTGCAGCATTATTTACCATAGCTAAGATATGGAACCAACCCAGATGCCCCTCAGTAGATGAATGGATCAAGAAAATGTGGTATATACAATGGAATTCTATGCCTCCATCAGAAAGAATGGCATTGCCCTATTTGTTTAGGAAATGGAAAGACTTGGAAAAAATTATACTAAGTGAAGTAAGCCAGGCCCAAAGGAACATAGGTCTCATGGTTTCCCTTATGTGCAATAACTAGTATACATCTAGGATAATCTTACCAGACATGCATCCCAATCTTGTATAAAAAGGAGTTTCATGAACTTTTGTTCCCAGGTTGTCCTCAAACCACAGTCTTATTCTCAGCCTCACAAGTCACTAGGATGTGCTCGGCTAATTGGGTGATTTTAAGTCAGTGTAAATATTTTTGGATTTGATATGAAGCCAAATACTTTTCCTTACTACTAGATTAAAACCAAGAGAAGTCTGAACAGTAGCGATGGATCAAATAACCATTGGGGGACAAGGATTATGGATCTTAAATTCCACCTTATCAGTCTCTCTAAGTTCACCTGAATCCTCTGGGGAAAACAGCATTAGAAGGAGGAAAATATAGTTCTATCTCTAAAACAAGGCACTAAAATTGTTTCTTTCTTCTATAAAATAATTGTATCTGCTAATGGAGTGAATACACTCCAATTTTTTCCCCATAAAGAGCAGAATGTGCTATCTCCAACTATGGAATTTGACATTTCAAAACCTCCTTAACCCATATTTTTCTTTTCACAGGCAAATTTTTATGTCCTTTGACATCACATCATTCTCTCTATGAAACATGTCATGAAAGAAAAATATTATCAAGATTATAGTTAAAGGAACAGAAAGATCAATTGAATTAAAAATTGCTGGGAAGAACTGCTAATATTTTGAGACAAGTCCTCCAATATGGTCTTATCTGTATGGATTTATCCATTCTGGATATTTAATATAAATAGAATCATCTTGGCTGAAGCAAGTTAAATTTCTATTGCCAACAAAAACAAAATGAAATCATACAATATCTGATCTTTCGTGTCCGGCTTCTTTCACTTTGCGTGTTCTCAAGGTTCATATTTATATTGTAACAATAATCATGATTTAATTCCTTTTCATGAGTAAATACAACACTATCCTATGTATCAAATTGTATTTGCATATCCATTGATGTGTGTCAAGCTAACTTCCCTTCTTGATCTTTCTCTTCCAGTTATGAAAGGTTTTGGACCGATTCTGTCAAAGCAAAGGTAACACATAATCTCTAAGGGATTGGAGTCAGTTCACCAGAATTCTGGACCTACCATGTATTAGCTTCGAGCACAGTAGTTCTCCACTGAAGGCAATTTTTGCCTGTCTCTTGTCCCCAAAGACATAGTCATGTCTGGAAACATTTTTGCTTTTCACAATTGAGAGTGTGTTATTCACATATAGTATGCAGAGACCAGAAATAGTATTAAATATTCTACAATGCAAAGGCCCAAACCCACAGCAACGAATTATCTGGTCCCAAATGTCAGCAGTGCCAGTGTGAGAAAACTGCCAGTCTGGGATCAACTGAGTTGTCAGAGGTCCCAGAGAAGTTGGCTTTGATGGAAAATTGTTCATAGATTTGATTACTTTTAGGGGGATAATACTAAGTTTCAAACTAAGAGCCTCAACTTTTTAAGCAGGTGCTCTACCACTTGAGCTATACATCTATTTTTTGGCTCTGATGATTTTTGAGATAGTATCCAAACTGCAGCCTTCCCTACTACGTATACTTCCCACCACAGCTAGATTGACAGACACACACCATGTGCCTAACTTTTTCTGTTGACCTAGAAGTAGGATCTCACTAACATTTCTTTGCCCTTGCTTACTTTGCTAACATTTCTTTGCCCTGATCCTCTCAATCTCATCCTGCCAAGTAGCTAGGATTTCAAGGATAAGACACAGCATTAAGTTCAGATATTTTAACCGTAGTTATATATGGGACATTCATTGATTCAATGTATATTCCACACATATTTATGAGTCAGATTCTAGTCTGACTCAAATTATTCACAATTTAAGAATCACACATACACAAAAAATATCATTTACTTAAGCAAAGTACAGAGTGTAAAGTGCATGAGATGTTATAAACCTTAAAAATTCACTTCCAAGATGTGTGATGTTTTAATGTTAGCACTGTAAATTGTGAAAATACTGAGAAACTAGTTACTAAATCTACAGTGTATTGTGTTAGTATCAAATAAACCATATTATTTCATTTGACATCTCTAAATTTACTAATTCCCATTCCAGCTTAATGTCCCAGACCTCAGCTTAATTGTGCAATATATTTCACAATGGACTCTCTAAACCTTTTAGATAACATAGATTGCTTCTTGTCTTTTTTTTGTTGTTGTTGTGAGGCCTGAACTCTGGACCTGGGCACTGTCCCTCAGCTCTTCAGCTCAAGGCAAGCACTCTACCGCTTGAGCCACAGCACCACTTCCTGCTTCTTGTCTTTTTAAACGTTAAGAAAGCCATTTTTTCTTGCCTTTACTTGTTTGATCATGATAGTTTATGTATATGGACTTTGATTTTTTTTCTGTTTTATTGTTTCTGGCTTTTTAAAAGAGGGGAATTGTTGTGTGTGTGTGTGTGTGTGTGTGTGTGTGTGTGTGTGTGTATGGGTGTATGGGTGTATGTGTGTGTGATAAGGGAGAGATATTCAATTGCAAAGAAGAAAATTATATTATATCAAGGCCCACAGTGTTAGTACAAGATGTGTCCAAAATGACTCTCCAATCTCTTTCTTTTAAAAAACTATTATTTAAATATGTACTCTGGAAATGCAAACTGTCAACATCTACCACTCTCCTTTTTCTCAGGCCCATGCCATATCAGTTTGTGATTAAAAAGAATGCTTGCTTATTTAGGCTTATTTAGTACTCTAAGTACTATTGCAAAGCAGGCAGTTTGTCCTATTGAGATTTATGTCATTTATTTTACTACTGTCATGGGAGATTAAAAATTAAATCATAATTTTAAATATTTTCATAAAGGTTAGATAGGCATGTTTGATTTCTTTATTGCTCCACTGAATGTCAGAGGCTAGAGTGTTCACAGAGGACTGACAGTGAGGAATGATGGTATTTATGAAAGAAATGTCATTAACTTTACCTTTGAAAATGATGCATTCTGGACTTCATCTAGAAAATTATGCACAAATTAATTCCTATGATAGCCTATTATTTTTCCACAGTAAGATTACTGGACTCTAAAAACCATGATTAAAAACAACAATGAACAAGTCACATAATTATTTGTCCCAAACTGGGCGCATGTGCAAGCAAGGCTATGAACTTCAAAAGGCTCTAAAACTGCACTGGCTTGCTCACACAAGCTGACAGTCTTCAATGAGGCCTCAGAAAAACTATGAAATTTTTTTTCAGAACCCAAATCCCTAGTTTCTGTAATTTTCATCTTTAATAGGAAAAATGAACATCAGCCTCTGAAAACTTGGCTCAATAACAGTACAGTCAAAGCATTTGACAAGACTGATCACATGAGGTTAAAAAAATGGAATCCCAAAGGAGATAATTCAAGTAGAAAGTGTAGAGTTTCAGAACAAAAGGAAATGTTAGAGACACTGTATATGTGCATGTCTTTATAACAGGATTCCTCAACATCTTTAATATAGTAGTACACAGCATAATTCTCTGTAATACATTTGACCACTTAGCAAGATATATTCCTATCTGTGAGGACCCCAGAGTTTCATGGAACATAGTTTGGGAAATGATGCCATATTCTATGTCTAAAAATCACCAAGGCATCTGGTAATACTCTTCCAATATCTTTGGGAATAATATAGAGTAATAAAAATTGAATGAAAACACTATTGTAGGATTGCCAGGTAGAATGTAGGACATCACATGTCCCATGGGGCATAGTATATTAAAAAGTGACTCATTGTTTATGCAATCCAAAATTAAAATCTAACTAAGCATCTGGTTTTTGGTTTTGGTTAACTCTAGTAAACCTATATATAGTCTTGATGTACTTTATGAGCCTTATGACAAATATATTTTTCTGCCTTCAAAAGATACATTTCATCCTTGTCTTCAAAAGATATATTTCATTCTTTACCAATAACCTGTTTGTTTCATGTGGTGTTATAGGGAACATTTTGTTACGGCTGGCCCAGACAGGAAAACTTATAGGATTCATGATGACAGACTAAGAAGTCATTTTACATTTCCAAAGGTTGGTTTCATAGAGTGTGGTCTTTGGTTTGCATGAGAGTAATAGCAAGTCATTCTAGATGTCACAGTGTAGTTGGATCTGCCTTGTTGGCTGTTGAAGTAACAGTTTGTAACATGCACTTGAGAAAGGATGGCCTAGACTAATCACTGCCCCATATTTCCCATATGGCTACACCTCCTTTATCTAATGCAACCCTTGTGTAAGTCCAGTGCCCTGATTAAAGGTGAGAATCATGGTGAGGAATCACAAAGGGAATGCTTCTACTACCACACTATAATAATCTAGAGTCACCTCAAGGCCAATATGATTGTGCCTGGTTTGTGGTGCTGTTCCTTTTGAAGCTAGCCAGTGTGAGGTAAGTTGGGGTGGGAGTTCAAGCCTCAGTTTTCCAAGGCATGGTCAGCATCCCAGGCTGGGGTCTTGAAAGTGAATTGCTCGTTGGGCAAGATATTGTAGGGAGTGGGAGTAATCTAGGTATAGTGAAGACAGGAAAACTTCTTTGTCCTGTTAGGATTTCTTTAGCTAACCATGCTCTCCAGGCTGGCGGCATCCCTCCTGGTGTCTCTTGATCAGTCATTGTCCTTATCCTTCTGAATAAAAAAAGATTGTATTACAAATAAGAGAATAATGATAAGAAGAGATTTTTCCTAATGGTACCCCCAGCAACCTGTTTTTCTACTGCCAAAGCACAGGCTATATTAGATCAAATATTATGAATATAGTCAACTGTTTATTTTTGTGTCCTCCAATCTCTGCCTGTCACTCTATTTATCCTGCGAAGGAAAATGCTACTGGTACTCCCAAATCCTTCAAGTTTCATAACCAACTTTAGAATCATTAAAGAAACAGTTCCATCCCTTTTGGTTATATCATTTTCTCCCACATGAATCAGTACACGTGGGTAGAGGTCAGGAGCTTGGCAAATTCTTGGCAGACTCTGCTGTATGACTGTACACTCCTGAAAGAAGGCACATTGGAACCTCTATTCATTGTCTTCTGTCCTTATCATTCACACTTTTTATAGAATAAATAGTTCCCAATCGCCCAGAAACCACTAAACTCTATTGGGTATATACAACACCTGAAAAAGATAAACATAACACCTGTCTGAACTGACATTGCATTTTAATAGGGAAGGAAAAGAAAAAAAAAACAAGTAAACAAAATAAATTATTTCCAGTAGTCAGTTAGATAATAAAAAGTCCAATAAATTTCTATGAAAGCAACTAGAGTAATATAATAATGAGAATAATTGGGCTGAGGAGAATGGTAGCTATATTAGATAGCATGACTAGAATAGGCTTCTTTGAAGAAATGAAACATAGGCTAAGGCCTAAAGAACAAGAAGTTAGAAATGCCAGGATCCAAAAAAAGAACAATTCATACAGAACATGGGCCATAATGCTTACTCCTAAAGTCAGTAACAGAACCAGAAATGACTTAGTGAAAGTGTCCAAAAACCCCATTAGCACAAGTGGTAGAGCACTAACCTTGAACAAAGAAACTCAGTCAGAAAGAAAGAAAGAAATCACCACTCACTCTATGTTTGCTTCTGCACCTTTTTCATTGAAGAACAGAAATTTAAGGGCTGAAGTGAAGGAAATAGCTCTAGAAAGGACAAGGAACAAGTGGCACTTGCCCATTTAATACATGATAGAAAGCAACGAGTCAGCATCTAGAAACCAGTGCTTTTTCACTTTTAACTAATTTTGTTTTCAATGAAATTCTTTCCTGATAGTTTTCTTTACCTAAATGGTGCTATGACAATTCAGATTCCCTACCTTTATTTTCTGCCTTGGGGAAAATAAGAAGCAGTGTTTGTCTATTTCTCTGTTTAACTTTATTGTTAATATTATGTACAGAGGGGTTACAGTTACATGAGTAAGGTATGAGTACAATTTTTGTCAAGCATTGTTTCCCCTTCCTATGTTGTTCTCCCACCATCCCTTCCTTCCCCCACCTCCCTCACTCCCCCCCCCCACCAACATGTAAAGTTCATTTCCAACATAGTGTCTTGTGAGTATCATTGCTGCAATGGGTCATCCTGTGTCCATGTTTCAGCGTTTTGTTATTCCCCTTCGCCTCCCCAAAGTAGATTAATGTATATACAAGATGCAGGGCACCAAAATCAAGTACAATGACAACAGGAATATACCATAGGGGAAGAACATACAAAGGAAACAAAAAATCACATAGTATATTAAAAACAACATAGCAAAGAAAGACCTCATGTCCATATCTTGAGGTTCATTTTGCTTAGCATCATCATATATGGTCATATGTACATAACTTTTGAGCTTTTCTGCTCATCTGATAAAATTATCCTAGACATATACCAATTATTACAAATTCTCTTTAAGTCTTTAGCCCATTTATTAATGAGGCAGTTGTTTCTTTGAGGATTTGTTTTAGGGGGATTTAATTTTTTGAGTTCTAAGTATATTTTAGATATATAAGACCCTTGTCTATTCTATGACTAGTGAAAATATTCTCACAATCCATGGGTTTTCTAATGATCTTGCTAGCTATATCCTTTGCCATGCAGAAGCTCTGCAGTTTCATGCAATCCCATTTGTCCAACCTTCTTTGATTTGTTGTGTTTCTGGGTCTTTAGTAAGAAAATTTCTGCCTGTGCCAAGGAGTAGTTTTTCCTATTCCTTCCTGTAATGTTTTCAGGGTGTCTGTTTTTACCTCATAGTCTTTGATCCATTAAGAGTTGATTCTGGTGCAGAGTGATATACAAGGATCTAACTTTAGTTTTCTACAGGTGTTTAACGTATTTTTCCAGCACCATTTACTGAAGAAGCTGTCTTTCTTCTTTCTTCCATTCTATTTTTTGGCTCCCTTACCAAAGATTAGGTGGCCATCAAACTACGGGTTCATTTCTGAGACTTCTGTTCTATTCCATTAGTCCTCAGGACTGTTCTTGTGCCAGTACCAACCTGTTTTGACTACAATAGCTTTGTAATAGAGTTTGAAGTTTGGTATTAATATTCCTCCAGCACCGTTCTTTCTGCTAAGGATTCTTTGTGCTATGTCGGGTCTTTTATTATTCCATATGAATTTTTGGATTGCTTCTATGATTTCATTTATGCTAACAAATTTGAGAAACTGGAAGAAATGGAAGGATTTCTAGCAACTATTGATATGCCCAAACTAAACCAAGAAGATTTTTTTAGTATACATATTTTTATTGTAAAGATACTGTACAGAGGGGTTACTGTTACATGAGTAAGGTAATGAGTACATTTCCTATGAGCATTGATACCTCCTTCTTTGTTTTCCCCTACCATCCCTTCCCTCTCCACCTCCCCAAAGCCTCCTTCCCCACCCCAAAGTTGTAAAGTTCACTTTCAACATAGTGTCTTGTACATTATTATAATGGGCCAACTTGTATCCTTATTTAAGCATTTGTTATTTCCTTTCCCCTCCTCAAAATAGGAAAATGTATGAACAAGATGCAGGACACCAGAATCAAGTACAGTGAAAAAAGGGGTTATACCATGGGGGAAGAACATACAGAAGAAACAAAAAAGAACTACATAGTATATTATAAATACATTTAAAACAACAGCAAGGGGCAACCAAAGTGACAGCAGCATTAGCAAAAGACCCCAGACTCACAGTACACCCCTGTGCCTCCCTACAGTGGCCCGCAGAAGAAGTCCAGCCTGGAGCAGGACGGCAGCCGTGAAGAACCCCAGACCAATGACACCAAATGGGAGAGCATAAACAGTGCTAAAGTCTGTGAAACACAGACCCAGCCTGTGCTACCACCCAGCATAGCCCACAATCATCTCAAGGAATGTAGAACACTGTGTTGACCAGCAACCTAAGGCACACAAAACCAGCGATCTGCCACAGCACTGCTGGACGGCTCCCAACCAGTACCAGGATAAGTGAGTACCCCACAGGAGCACCCCCCACCCAACCCTCTCTAACCCTCCATACTACAGGAGACCAGCACTGGTGGTAACACCACAGAACTTGACTTGGCCCCTATCACCACCTGGACTCAGGTCCTAAGGAAGCTAAGAGCTGTGCAAGTGTACCAGCAAGCAGCAGGCATGCCCAGCCTGCCAGGCTTGACCAAGAGTGCCCCTGGGAGGGAACATGAGCAGTCTAGGCTGCTGGTTCTTGAGTAAAGGTCGGAACTGCTTAGGATCTCCAGTAGGTAGTTGAAGGAACCCTACCTGCATCCCAGGCAGGAACCCTAGCTATCTTAACTGCCTGCCCTAGTCTGGTCCAGATCTGAGTGCACCCCCCAGCAGAGGGCAGAGTGTGTTTGCCCACCACAAAGTAACAGGAGTAAGCCCTACATGACTCAGACCAGCAGCTGGAAAGCAACCCCTCCACAACAGAACCTCAGACCAGGTAAAATACTCTCAACCAGCCCAGCGCTGAGAGCAAGCTACATCAATTGATCCAGGAACAAAACTAGAACCAAGCAAAGGTAACCACCTAGTGACCAAAACAATCAGGTCCTGGAATTGGTCTCCAACAATCCCTGAATCCACCTGCAAAAATCACAGTGAAAATTTTCAAAATTCATCAACAGCCAAGATAGTAAACAAGACTCAAAGGCCAGCAACCACACTGGGGAGAATGTCAGTGGAAGCAAAAAAAAAAATGGAAGACAAACACTACATCCAAGAGATGATAGAGGCAATGACTCAAGAATTAAAATGAGGAAGTGGCACTGTAGCTCAAGTGGCAGAGTGCTAGCTTTGAGCTGAAGAGCTGAGGGACAGCGCTCAGGCCCACAGTTCAAGCACCACTACCAACAAAAAAAAAAAAAAAAGAATTAAAATGAGAAATAGATCAGATATTTAAAGAACAAAGGAATGAGCTATCGAAAGAGATCCAGGCCGGGTGCCAGTGGTTCATGCCTGTAATCCTAGCTACTCAGGAGGCTGAGATCTGAGGATCATGGTTCAAAACCAGCCTGGGCAGGAAAGTCCGTGAGACTCTTGTCTCCAATAAACCACTAGAAAACAGACAGTGGCACTGTGGCTCAAGCGGGAGAGCGCTTGCCTTTAGCTGAAGAGTGCAGGGACAATGCCCAAGCCCCATTACTGACCAAAAAAAAAAGGGGATCCAGGCCTTCAAACAAGAAATACACACCAAATAGAAGCAGTACATACCTCGCTAAAAGATGAGGTTAGTACTCTAAGGAATGACATAGAAATTATAAATATCTTACTCTCCTCCATGCAAAATTAAATTTCCTCCATACAAACCACAATGGAAGCCACAGTTAAAAGAATAAATGAAATGGAAAATAGAATATCAGACACTGAAGACAAAATTCAGGCACTGGAAAAAAAGTTACAGATATGGAAAAAAACACTCAAGACATGCCATAGGGAAGCCAAAGGACAAACAGACAGTGCCAAGATGGGGAGGAATACCAGAATAAAGGAATGCAACACTTATTCAATAAGATCATCAATGAAAACTTCCCAAGTCTTAAAAGAGAAAATCTTACCTACATAAAAGAGGCCTACAGAACACGTAACAAGCAAGATCCCAGGAGGAACACTGCTAGGCACATTATAGTAAAAATGCTAGACTTTAGCAATAAAGAAGCAATCTTGCACACAGCAAAACCAAAGAAGGAGCTATACTACAATGGGAAAAAAACTAGAATCACTGCAGATCTCTCCACACAGTCACTGAATGCAAGAAAAGTTTGGAAAAGAAAGTACCATCCAAGCCCCGAGAACCAACAACTGCCAGCCCAGACTGGTATATCTAGCAAAACTGGCATTCACATTCGAGAGAGAAATTAACTTTTTTAATAGTAAAGAAAAACTAAATGAATTCATAAACAATGAGCCAGCATTACAAAAAATATTAAGAGCAGGATTACAATCCAAAGAAAACATTCAAGAACGGGGATCCAGATCAGACAGGTATCATTAGGAGACCAACTTAGTAAATACAGGAGGGAAGGAAAGAAGAAAAACTTAGGAAAGTAGAAAATGACAGGAAACTTCATGCAATCCCATTTGTCCAACCTTTCTTTGATTTGTTGTGTTTCCGGGTCTCTATTAAGAAAATTTCGGCCTGCGCCAAGGAGACCTAGGGTTTCTCCTATTCCATCCTGTAATGTTTTCAGAGTGTCAGCTTTGACTCCGAGGTCTTTGATCCATTTGGGGTTGATTCTGGTGCAGGGTGATATATAAGGATCTAGCTTTAGTTTTCTACAAGTAGTTATCCAATTTTGCCAGCACCATTTACTGAAGAGGCTGTCTTTCTTCCATTCTATTTTTTTAGCTCCCTTATCGAAGATTAGATGGCTATAGGTCTGTAGGTTCATTTCTGGGTTTTCAATTCTATTCCATTGGTCCTGAGGTCTGCTCTTGTGCCAGTACCAAACTGTTTTGATGACTATGGCTTCATAGTAGAGTTTGAAATTTGGTATTGATATTCCTCCAGCAGTGTTCTTTCTGTTGAGGATCGTTTTTGCTATTTGGGGTCTTTTATTTTTCCATATGAATTTTTGGATTGCCTCTTCTATTTCCTTGAAGAATGAGGTTGGAATTTTGATGGGTATCGCATTGAATTTGTAGATAGCCTTGGGAAGTATTGCCATTTTCACGATGTTGATCTTTCCAATCCAGGAACATGGGAGTTTTTGCCATTTTCTAAGTTCTGTTTTGATTTCCTTTTTCAAGTTTTTAAAGTTTTCATCACTTCTTTGGTTAAGTTAATTCCTAGGTATTTTATTTTTTGTAGGGCTATTACGAATGGAGATGCTTTCCTAATTTCAGCCACACTTTTCTCATTGTTGTTATACAGAAAAGCCATTGATTTTTGAGGGTTAATTTTATACCCTGCTACTTTGCCAAAGTTTTGAATCAGCTTGAGTAATTTGGGAGTGGAGTCTATGGGATTTTTTTAAATACAAGATCATGTCATCTGCAAAGAGGGAGAGTTTTACTTCTTCTTTCCCTATTTGGATCCCCTTTATGTTTGCATCTTGTCTTACTTCTGTAGGTAGGCATTCTAATACTAGATTGAAGAGAAGTGGAGACAGTGAACATCCTTGTCTTGTTCCTGAGTTAAGAGGAAATGGCTTTAGTTTTTCACCATTAAGTATAATGCTGGCTGTAGGTTTGTCATATACAGCCTTTATTGTATTGAGGAATGTTCCATGGATTCCTAATTTTTCTAAGACCTTCACCATAAAGGGGTGTTGGATCTTGTCAAATGCTTTTTCTGCATCTATTGAGATAACCATGTGGTTCTTATCCTTGCTCCTGTTGATGTGATGAATTACATTAATTGATTTGCGTATATTGAACCAGCTTTGCATCCCTGAAATGAATCCTGTTTGATCATGGTGTATGAATTTCTTTGTTGCTTTGTATGTCCCTTCCACACAGTATAACCCCTGCTTTCACTGTATTTGATTTCGGTATAATTTGTGGAGGGGAAGGGAAGGGGAAAAACAAATTGTTTAAATAGGGATACAGGTGGACCCATTGCAACAATGAGATGTACAAGTCATTATTTCGAAAATGAACGTTACAACTTTTGTGCGGGGAGGGGGGGAAGAATTGGGTGGGGTGGCGGGGGGGGGGAGGATGGGAAGGGATGGGAAGGGGAAACAAAGGAGGAGGCTACAATGCTTGATAAGAAATGTACTCATTATCTTGCCCATGTAACTGTATCCCCTCTGTACAGTATTTTCACAATAAAAAAAGAAAATGACAGGAAATACAATATGCCTCTGTATAATAACCATAAATATTAATGTACTCAATACACTAATCAAAAGAAAAAGAACTGCAGATTGGATCAGAAAAGAAGATCCATCAATTTCTTGTCTTCAAGAGACTCACCTCACAGCCAAAGATAAAAGTAAACTCCCAGTGAAAAGATGGAAGAAGATATACCATGAAAATGCCTCCAGCAAGAAGGTAGGAGTTGCTACTATGGTATCTGACAAAATTAACTTTACACTAAAATCATTATGAAAAGACAAAGAAGGTCAGTATATAATAATACAGGGAACAATTCAAGAAGAGGATATCACCATTGTCAATCTATATGCCCCAAACATCAGTGTACCCAAATATGTTACTCTCAGATTTACAGGAAACGATGGATTCAATACAATAATACTAGGAGACTTTAATATTCCACTCTCACCAAATGACAGGTCTACCAACCAAAGAATTGGCAAAGAAGTCTCTGAATTAAATGATGTCATATCTCAACCCAGTACACATTCTTCTCAGCAGCCCATGGAACTTTTTCTAACGTAGAAAAAGTTCTTAGTTCACAAATAATTTAAGCAAATAAAAGAAGTTCGACATAATCCCCTGTATTTTATCTGACCATAGTGGAATCAAACTAGTTCTCAATAACAAGGCATATAGTAGAAAAATCTCAAACACATGGAAATTAAACAGCATACTGCTGAGCAACACATGGGCCACAGAAGAAATTAAAGAAGAAATCAAAAAGTTCCTACAATTCAATGAAAATAAAGACACATCACAAACCTATGGGACACAACGAAAGCAGTCTTGAGGGGCAAGTTTATTGCTCTCAGTGCACAAATCAAGAAAACAGAGATAGACCAAATAAACAATCTCATGATGCAACTAAAACTGCTAGAGACCCAAGAAAAAGCTGAACCTAAAGTTGCTAGACAGAGAGAGATAACCAAAATAAGAGCTGAAATTAATGAGTAGAGACTAGGAAAATTATAAATAAAATTAATAAAACAAAAGGCCGTTTTTTAAAAAAAAATCAATAAAATTGATGGACCACTGACAAGATTAACTAAAAAAAGAAGAGAGGAGACCCAAATCAATAAGATCAGAGATGCCACAGGAAAAATTACAACAAATATTCAAAACAACCAAACAATAATAAAGAAATATTTCCAGACTCTATACTGACAAAGGAAGAAAAACCTAGCAGAAATGGATAAATTCCTAGAGAAATACAAATTTCCCAAACTGAACCAAGAAGAAAAAAAGCAATTAAATACCCTAATAACCTACAATGAGATAGAGGAAGCAATCAGAAACCTTCCAACAAGGAAAAGCCCAGGACCAGATGGATTCACTACGGAATTCTATAAGACCTTTAAAGAGGAACTAATACCCATATTCCTCAAGCTCTTAAGAGAAATAGAAGCAGAGGGAGTAATCCCAAACTCATTGTATGAAGCCAGTATCACACATCCCCAAACCAGGCAAAGACTCAACAAAAAAAGAGAACTACAGACCAATCTCTTTGATGAACACAGATGCAAAGCTCCTCAATAAAATTCTAGCCACCAGAATCCAGAAACATATAAAAAAAATCATACATTATGACCAAGTAGGCTTCATCCCAGAGATTCAGGGGTGGTTAACATAAGTCAATAAATGTAATCCATCACATCAACAGATCCAAGGTCAAGAACCACATGATTATCTCCATTAATGCAGAAAAGGCTTTTGATAAAATACAACATTCATTCATGTTAAAAGCTCTGGAAAAAATAGGAATAGAGGGAACATTCCTTAAAACAATAAAAGCCTTATATGACAGATCAACCGCCAATATTATACTTAATTGGGAAAAACTGAAACCAATTCCCCTAAAAACAGGAACAAGGCAAGGATGCCTACTCTCTCCACTCCTATTCAATATAGTTCTGGAATCCTTAGCCAGAGTAATAAAGCAAGAAAAAGACATTAAAGGGATCTTCATAGGGGAGGAAGAAGTTAAACTCTCTCTTTTTGCAGATGACATGATTTTGTATCTTAACGATCCCAAAGGCTGCATCCCCAAACTCTTAGAGCTTATAAACCACTTTGGCAAAGTAACAGGAGATGAAATTAACTCACAAAACTCAGTCGCCTTTCTGTACACCAACAATGTACAATCAGAAAGGGAAATCAAGGAAACAACCCCATTCATAATAACCTCCAAAAAATAAAGTATCTAGGAATTAACCTAACCAAAGATGTAAAGTGTCTATTTCGTGAAAACCATAAAAGCAAATCATAGAGGACACCAGGAAATGGAAAGATCTCCCATGTTTCTGGATAGGCAGAATTAACATAGTGAAAATGGCTATACTGCCAAAATTGATATACACATTCAATGCAATTCCCATTAAAATCTCAATGAAATAGAGAAAACAGTCCAAAAATTCATATGAACAACAAAAGACCTAGAATAGCCAAAGCAATTCTAGGCAAAAGAAACAATTCAGGAGGGATTGCAATACCAGATTTCAAGCTCTACTATAGAGCCATAATAACAAAGACAGCTTGGTACTGGCACAAATAGAGACCTGAAGACCAATGGAACATATTTATATGCCTTTTTCAAAATTTTCTGGTTACATGTGAAATAAATGTATTGAATTTTAAATGAACAGAAATAATTATTTAGGTGGAGAAATTGACATGAATTACTATTTTTAAAAAAAGTTGGAGCTGGGTGCTGGTGGCTTACGCCTGTAATCCTAGCTGAGATCTGAGGATCATGGTTCAAAGCCAGCCAGGGTAGGAAAGACTGTGAGACTCTTATCTCCAATAAACCACCAGAAAACCGGAAGTGGCGCTGTAGCTCAAGTGGTAGAGCGCTCGCCTTGAGCTGAAGAGCTGAGGGACAGGGCCTAGGCCCAGAGTTCAAGCCCCACGACCGACCAAAAAAAAAAAAAGGGTAATGTACTCATTACCTAATCTATGTAATTGCAACCTCCTGTTCATCACTTTTACAATAAATCATACATAAAAAGATATAAAATAAATAAGCAAAAAAATTGGTTCTCAAATCATTTGGGGACTGTTCTCTTCCTAGCATGAGTAATAATAACAGCACCAGCAATTAATCCCCATGTAAAACTTGGAGTTGCATTTTTTATGCTCATTTTTAGATGATCCCCAAATAACCTGCTCTCTGTGGTGATAGAATGATCAACTGTTTTCTCAAGGTTTGGTGTGGTTTACCATGAACTTGTTAAATGTGAAGAAGGTGTCCAACTGAAAACTTGACTGTCAAATACCACAAGAGATGTAAGCTGACTAAAGTCATTGCTTCAGGGTGCTATTTATAAAATGTAACAGTAAGCATAGGTCAGGTACTGAAAAAGACGATATTCTAAGATTTAATGCTTTAACTCTGTATAAAAATGCATAACGTTAGCTTATATTATCAGATAAGAGGGAAAGGTGTTATTACTGCCAAAGGGGGCTTTTGGAGACGTTTCAACTGCAAAAGGACAGATTGGGTACCCTTCAACAGCCTGAGTTGGTATTTCCTAAGAACGCTTTTGGGGTAGCAGTGACTTAGTGAATTTACAATCATCTCATTTTCCAGCTAAAGTAGCTTTACCTCTCTTAGGCATATCAGAGTAGATTTAATCCACCCAGAGGAAATTTCACAGTTCATTCAAACGTATTTTTTCAATCCTTTTACCTGCATCTATGCACTAAGATGTGATGGGGAGTGCTGAAGGGGAGACTCAAGTGGTAGAGTTTCAGCCACATAAGCAAGCCCAGCAAGCAGAGGGCCCTGAGTTCAAACCACACAATGTCCCCCCCCTCCCACCCCCCCCACCCACCCCCACCCCCCGCCAAAAAAAAACAGATGTCATGGTGAGCAACAAAGATATTGGCAAGTGTCTTCTGAGGGGCATATTCTGTTTTTAATTAGCTTAGTACACTTACAGGCTATATATTTCTGATTTCAAAACTCTGTGAAGCCATATAATCCTTTCATGACCAAATCTGAGCATTCATGCCACTTGACTGCAAAAAATCGACACTTCAACCAAGTTCCCTTCCCCAGGAATTTGCAAGAGTCCCTAAAGCCTATTTCCACATTCCTTACATCCATCCTAGTTTTTCAGCACAGTAGGCACTCAGTAAATGACTATTATACGCATGAATGAATTTTGATAATCCCTCACATTTAGATTTACAAAGCACTTTCATGGGTCTTTTACCTTATCAATTACCAGGCACTCTGCAGAATATAGTAGAGCTGGAGCATAACTGAAGGATAAGAACCTTTTTTAGCTGGCCATGTGCTGGTCGCTCACACCTGTAATCTTAGCTATTCAGGAGGCTGAGATCTGAGGAACCCAGTTCGAGGCCAGCCTGGGCAGGACAGTCTGTGAGACTCTAATCTCTAATTAACCATCAAAAAGTCATAAGCGAGCAATGGTTCCAAGTGGTGAAGGAAAGTAAAAAGCTGAGGGACAGTGCCCAGGCCCTGAGTTCAAGCTCCCGGATTGTCACCAATAAAAAAGAACCATCTTTGTTGCTTGGCACTGGTGGATCACATCTATAATCCAAGCTACAAGAAGCTGGGATCTGAGGATTGCAGTCTGATGTTAGCCCAAAGAGGTAAATCTGTGATAGTCTTATTGCCAATTAACTACCCAAAAAGCCAGAATGGAGCTGTCAAGTGCAAGAGCACCAGTCGAGCTAAAAAAAATCTCAGGGATAGTGCTCACTCCATGAGTTTGGCAATGGTATAATACCCAAAAGGAATCTTTATTTCCTCAGGTGGATCATCTCATTTTTGAAAAACATAAATATATAAAGGTCAGCAAATTTGGAATATTTGTATTTATTTGAAAGACAAGAATGTAACTTAGTCTCTAAGTCCAACAACTTCTAAAATATTTTCCTCAGGGTAACAAATGATCCCTCTGGATTATTCTCCATCTGTTTGCCATATATTCAAAAGATTATTTTAAGATTATATATAAGACATGAACTTCTTCCTGCATAGACAAACCACAGTATGTTGCAGTGCACTGAAAACAGAAAACAAGTACAACCTTTGCTGAAAAACACTTTGAATTATGAAACACCACTCTTTTGTTCAAGGAACTGGCAGACAAAGGTAGCAGTCAATCCAAAGATTAAGTAGTCATAAGACTGAATCCTTTTCAGTTTTTAAATTATAAAGTATTGTTTTCTTTTTTATTAGCATTTATTACTTGTACAAACAAGGGTGTGTAAGTATAAATTTTAATGTTTTCATCACACACTTCCAATACATCACTTAGCAATGCCCTGGGAGTCACTATATATCTCCTTGGAAACCAGTGGCCTAAATTGAATGGCTACTGTTAAACTCTTAACCCGAGCTTTGAAGCCCAATAAGTAGGTGGGTGATGGGCAGAGAAATAAGAAGCTGTGTACCAGTGGCTCATGTCCATAATCCTTGCTACTCAGGAGGCTGAAATCTGAGGATCATTGTTCAAATCCAGCCTAGGCAGGAAAGCCCATGAGACTCTTAATCACCAAGTAACTACCAAAAATCCAAAAATGGCACTGTGGCTCAAATGGTAGAGCACTAGGCTTGAGCACAAAAGTTCAGGGACAGTGCACAGGCCCTGAGTTCAAGCCCCAGGATCATCACAAACAAAAGCAATGAGAAGCTCCCTCACTGCCCTCAACCAGAGGAAGGCCACTCCAGGTCTGCCCATGAGTAGAAGGAAGGAGATAAAATAGGCCCACGAGCTAAACTTAATACTATCCTGTGCTAAACAAATAATATTTTTGTAATGAAACCATACAGTATTTCTGTACCTTAGGAAAAAGAGGTAGAAATTTTAATGTAGACTACAACATATGTAAAAAACTAACATTAATAATGTTCTCCAACAATTCAAAGCAGTCTCCATTAATTAATCTGTTTAACAATCACAAGAAACCAGTGAGGTTGCTATCATTTTATCTTCACTTTGTGAATGAAGAACCTGATGCCTAGAGGAAGTCTCAACTTGCCCAAGGACACATGCCTACAAAAATGGTAAAGAAACAAAACTAAGTTTGGTTTAGTCAAGTGTTATTGTTCTTCCTACTGTCCCCAGACTAATATGGCATCTGGGAGTAGCTGCTCATTCCAAACATGAAACTAATGAATTCCACTTGAGGTATTCCTCTGCTCCTCCTTAGGTTTTTTTTTTGCACTCCAATGTAAATGAAAAAATTTACCCTGATTCCTTGACTTTTCAGACAGTATTAAATCTCCTGAAAATGCATACTTCATGACTGCATTCCTCAGTCATACAAGGGTCAGGAGCAATTCTGGAAATGAACTTAGTTTACAAAGACTATTGCAGCATTGTTTTCAGTTGCAATCTTGCTTGTGCTTATTCCTCCTCTTAGACCTACACGATTACAAAGTGTCTTACAGTCCATTCATTGGGAATATGCAATTGTTTTCATTTAGCTGCCACCTTGACAATCCCTAGGTCTGAGAGTCAATGCACAGAGTAAGAACTGCTGTAAAATTTCATCACCTATCTATGACATTTATAAATAGAATAAAGGGGAAACATTAAAATTTCTTAGGTTTTAGCCCTTTGAAACTTGATGTGACATCCCTTATAGACCAAATTTGCTTTTCAAGGCAGCTTATTAATGGAAGAAATAAATGAAATATTCCTAAAGGTATAATTTCAGTACAGATGAAGGTCAGCTAGCTTTTCCTTCAAAAACTGTCAGTACCTCAGCATTGAAAAAAAAACCAGAATGCATAGATTTAGCAAGTTTACCCTTACTTTATTTCCAATGTGTGTTTGTATACATATGTGTGTTGTGCCTACCCTTTGACCAAAGAAGCCAATTCACATAATCACAACAGCACACACACACACACACACACACACACACACACACACACACACACACACACACACACACACACACACTCAACATACGAAAAACCCAGAGTAGATGCTGATCCAGAAATGTATAGAACATCATAGATATGGGTTAAATTTAAGAGTAGCAACCCAGGCAAATTAACTATTTCAGGTTCCTAATTTTTAGAAGGTAAAATAATAATTCCTAGTTCTATTGCATTATCAAGAAGATAAATGAACCAAAACCTGTAAAATTCTTAGCACACTGCCTAGCAATAAGTAAGATTTTTAAAATGATAATCATTAGCTTCTGGTATTATCATCATCATTGCTTTATAAGCAATAAGCCTAACAACTCATTTCTTTTGAAGTGCATTGAGAAAAGACTACATCGTCACTACAAAAACTTATTTCACTGGAGAAGACTTGAATAATATTACCAAGTAGTCCAGGATGGGATTTGACAAGTACAATGCTAAGAAGATATACTCAATGTAAATGAAGCACTAACCACATAGAAACTGGAAAGATTTAAACAGAAGAAACATACTTGGAAATGAAGATTTTCTCCACTTCCCTTGGAAATGGAACAGACTTATGAGAGAGCTGGTAAGATCCCCATCCGAAGCTATACAAGAAAAGTAGCAAACATCCATTTGTCTTGCATAAAAAGTAAGCCCTGGGGCCCAAGAATTCTATGTATGAACCTCCAACACATCATTATATACCCAGAAACTATAATGGGAAATTTTCATTATTATTCTACAGAAAAATCATACTGAAACCCAGGTTCCTACCCTTTGACCAAAACCAGTTCATATAACCACAATGAGAGCTCTCTGCCCCATCACCATAAAGACAAGAATCTCCAAGTACACCTTCCCAGCACCATTATCACTTTCACCTTTAAATGTCATTAGCCAAAGAGATTAACAGGTACATTAAATTTTCCATTTGTAAGTAAGTAGATCCAATTTTTTCAGATGACTCAGGATGAGAAATAGTCTGAATTTTCCATCCAACAGTGAACTCAGAAAAGCTGACACCACACCCACAAAAGGTTTTATTGATTTTCAGTGACCCAAACCAATCTGAAAGGTGTATTACCTTCTTATACAAAAAGTTCATTTATAGAAATATCAAAATGACCTCCCCCACAGTATAACCCCTGCTTTCACCCCTGTATTTGATGTCGGTATAATTTGTGGAGGGGAAGGGGAAAAACACGTCATTTAAATAAGAATACAGGTGGACCTGTTGCAACAATGAGAAGTACAAGTTGTCATGTCGAAAACAGACTTTACAACTTTGGTGGGGGGGCAGGGAGGATTTGGGGGGGGAGAATTTGAAGGGATGGGAAGGGGAAACAAAGGAGGAGGCTACAATGCTTGATAAGAAATGTACTCATTATCTTGCCCGTGTAATTGTAACCCCTCTGTAAAAAAAATAGAAAGAAATATCAAAATGAGATAAGCTTGTGAGCTAAATTTACATTTTCATATCAAAGAGGTATGGCCTTAGATGTTAAGTTCTGTGAAGCTCCTTCTCTATAGGTCCAATGTGCTTACACATTTTGAGGGTAGGACAAGCATCTAAACATTGAATGTACACATTTCTCATAGCCAAGATGAACATTGAAAACCTGTCTATCTTCTTGGCTATGTAGAGTACATTTTTTAAAACAAAAGAGAGCTTTATGTGTTTTCCAACTCAGCAAGGTTGGACTGAGTACTAAAAGCAACTTGAAAAGAAGATTCAAGAGATAATTTTGCTTTGAGAATTGAGGTCAGTTTTCAGTGCACCAGACAAGACCATACCCAGAGCTTGGGCATAGATGACTCAGTCAGAAAGCTCTCCTATTCCTCTCACTTCATTTGCTGATAAAGAGTGGGGTTTCTGGCTCTTGTCATCACACCAGGCAGTCCTGCCTCTACCCAAAATGGCAAGATTTATTTCTAGTGTCTCCATTTATGTCATAGGCGTTACACCCTTGACTTTGCCTATACTGTAGTTAAAAGCTGTCTGGGGGTACAAGGGCAGATTAATAAAGAAAACTCGAGACCAATTTCTTTAATGAACATAGATATAAAACTTCTCAATAAAATATATACCACCATGTATGTTGACCCATGCCTCTAATCCTAGCCACTCAGGAAGCGAAGATTGAGATGATCATAACTCAAGGTCAGTACAGGCAAAAAGGTTGTAAAATTTCATCTCAATCAATAAAAATCTGGGTGTGCCTCTGTGTACATGTCATCCCAGGTACATAGCAAGCATAAAAATGAGGTTCAGGGTCCAGGCTAGCCTACACATAAATGGAAGATTATAGTCAAAAAATAATGAAAGCACAAAATGCCTGCCTGGCAAACACAAAACCCAGAGTTAAAAATCCAAGTTCCACCAACAAGAAATACTTGCAAACCAAATTCATACCAAATAGACAAGATCATACAATATGATATGGTTGGTTTCATTCCAGAGATGCAAGAATACGTTAACATATGCAAATCAATAAAAAAAAACACACAGTACATAAAGAGAATCAAGGACAAAAATCACAGAATCATCTCAATAGATGCATAAAAGGCCCTCAATAAAATTTGACATCCTTCATGGTAAATTTTCTGAAAAAAAAATATAATAAAGACGATGCAGAAAACAGATATAACCAGCAATATATTACATGGGCAAAACTGAAACTCAAAGTCAGGGATGAGATAAAAGTACTCACTCTCCCCACTCTTCTTCAATATAATAATAGAATTTTTAGCCAGAGCAATTAAACAAGAAAAAGAAATAAAAGGAAATCAAGAGCCAGGTACCATTGGCTAACGCATATAATCCTAGCTCCTGAGGAGACTGAGATATAAGGGCTGCAATTCGAAAACAGCCTGGGCAGGAAAGTCTGTGAAACTCTTATCTCCAATTAACCACCAAAAAATATCTAGTAGTGGAGCTGTGGCTAAAGTGGTAAAGTGCTATCCCTCAGCACAAAAAGCTGAGGGACAATGGCCAAGTCCTGAGTTCCAGCCCCAGGACCAGCACAAAAAAAAAAAAAAAGGAATTCAAATAGGGAAAGAAAGAATCAAATTATCCCTGTTTGCAGATACTATAATCCTTTATTTAAACCCTAGACTCCACCAAAAAAAAAACTCTTAGATCTGATAAATATTTCTGGCCATGAAGCAGAACATAAAATATAAACAACAAAATCAGTAACCTTTCCATAATACAATAAGGGAAAAAATCAGAAAATTCTATTCACAACAGCTTTCCTCAAAAGTAAAATACTTAGGAATAAAGTGTAAGAGACCTCTGCAATCAAAACTCTAAAAGACTGAAGGAAGACACTAAATGACAGGATGTCCCGTACTCATGGATTGGCAGAATCAATATTGTGAAAATGGCTACACTATTGAATAAAATCTACAGATTTAATGCAATCTCCAGTAAAATCTCAATGTTATTCTTCACAGAAATAGAAAAATAAATCCATTAAACTCAAATGGAAGCAAAAAACAACCCCCAAGTAGCAAAATAAAAATAAAAAATCTTGAGAAAATAAAAGCAATGCTAGAAATATCACAATATCTGATTTCAACTTAAACTACATAGCCATAGTAACTAACAAAATGTGGTTCAGGCACAAAAACAGACAGGAAATCTACTGCATCAGGAATAGAAGACTCAGAAATAAATGCAGACAGCAACAACCATCTGATTTTGGACAATGGACCCAGAAATTTACATTGACAAAAACATTCCCTCTTCAACAAATGGTGCTTAGAAGAGCAGTTATCTGTATGCAAAAAACTAAAATTAGAACACTTTCTCTAATTCCATGTAAACTCAATTCCAAATTGATCAAAGATGTTAATGCAG
Source organism: Dipodomys spectabilis (assembly GCF_019054845.1). Lineage (NCBI taxonomy): Eukaryota > Metazoa > Chordata > Mammalia > Rodentia > Heteromyidae > Dipodomys > Dipodomys spectabilis. The sequence continues at coordinate 2,382,414 of NW_024870748.1, read as the reverse complement.
AAAATGAGGAAGGGGGTGACACTGTTCAAAAGGAATGTACTTGTTACCTGACTTATGTATCTGTAACCCCTCTGTACATCACCTTTACAATAAAAAAAAAAAAAACAAAGACATTAACCTAAGACCTGAAGCTTCAAAACTACATCGGGAAAACATTGGAAGATATACATAATTATTTTCTGAATAGGACTTCAATCACCCAAGAAATAAGGGGAAGAATTGACAAATGCAATTGCATTAAACTAAAAAGCACCTGTACATCAAAGGAAACAATTACCAGAATGAGAAATTATCACATCATGAGAGAAAAATCTTTGTCTACTTAATGAATAAAGGATTAGTATCCAATATGTATAAAGAGCTCCAAAAATTAAACATTAACAAATAATCTAATGGAAAAATAAATTGAACAGGACGTTCCTAGAAAAAGAAGTGCAAATAGCTTAATGAAAACATGAAAAAATGTTTAATATCCTTGCTCATAAATAAAAATGCAAATCAGAACTATATTGAAATTCCATCCACCCTGAGTCCAAATGACAATCATGCTGGTAAGGATGCAGGCGGAAAAAGAACCCTCATATGCTGTTGGTAGGTACATCAATCAGTGCAAACTCTAGTGTAATTTCATTCAAAAGCTAAAACAGCCTTATCTTATGACCCTATTATAACAGTCTTGGACATGAATCTTAAGGAGTGTAATCAATATACAAGATACCTGTATATCCATGTTTATCATAGCATTACTCACAATAGCTGTGTTGTGGAATCAGCTAGATGCCCCAAAACTGATGAATTAGTAAACACTTAGAATAAAAATGACATGAGAACAACAGGCTCTGTTGTGGGGGAGGGGACCAGCAAGAATAAGGAGGACTAATGGAGAGTGGGAATGACAATGATTATGGTCAGGAAGTTTATCTGCATTTATGAAAATAGAACAGTGAAATCTGTTGAAATTGTTTTAAGGGCAAAGCAGGTAATGGAACTTTACGGAGGAAGTAAGGTTGATGGTATATATACATTGTATTCATGAGTGGAAATATCACAATGAAATGCCATTGTACAATGAATATATGCTAATAAAAATGTAAAACACACACACAGCACAATAAATCTCACCAAATACTCCTTGAAAAAAGTGGAAAAAGGGATAGAAGCTAAGGTAATATAATGGTGAGGTTGTTCAAAATACATTGTATCTATGGAAATTTCATGAGAGCTCTCTTGTACAACTAAGAAGGGGGAGGAGGAGGAAGAGAAGGAAGGAGAGAAGGAGAGAGAGAGAGCCAGGGATGGTGGCACATACTTGATATCCTAGCACTCAGTAGACTGAGGCGGAAAAATCAAAATATTGAGGTTTGATGCCAGCCTGGACTATACATACTTGCTTTGAAAGAAACAAAAGCCCCTTGGGGTGTTAGAGAGACCCAGGGTGCCTCAAAGAGCCAACCTTTTTCTATTCTTAATATAGCTCTGCAGCCAACTTGTTTCCTGACTGATAGCTGTGGAAGTCTGACACCTTGGGAAGTATGCCATGAGAGTCACCCAACATAGAGTCAATGAGCTATAATATGTATATGCATAGGGAATATTACCATTTCGATATTATGGGGCTAACTTTTTATAAGGGCACCAACTCCCAGTATACATGCACCTGCACCCACCCATAAAACTCAGTCCTATGCCATAGAGCCTCTTCTTCCACCAGTTGTACTAGATGAAATAGAAAACTTCTCCACATCAAGGCTCTGATAGCTATTTCCGGCTGAATGGGCTCATGTGTCTTCCCTTCATATAACTCCACATATTGTAAAGAGAGTCTCCAAAAACAAAACACTGTTTTGTTGCTTTCTCTAATGGAAAATTCAGGCCTTGGGACCTGATTGTAAGGGGAGAATTTGGCAAAGGAAGATGCTTTCCCCACACCCTACAAATCACAAGGTTTGGGTGACTGCCTACTCCCTCGACATAAAACTGGCTCCAAGTCTAAACACACACATATGGTGTCCAGCTGCTTCTCACTTTCGAGTCCGAGACTTGGCCTCCCTCTTGTCTTCCACAACCTACATTCCATCACCTCCTTACAGATGACTGATGGAAGCCATATGTTCAGAATTTACATCCATTGTGTGCATAATGGAAAATTCTAGTCAGACTTCTGCAATAGATATCTGGATGTCAGCTTTGCTATACTTTTGTGGACAAAGCAAAGCCATTTGGCAGTCATCTGTCTCTTCTTATCTTATAAATAGTAAAATCAATTTTGTTATTTAAGTAAACTTCCTTGATGGTAATTTCTGAAGATTTTTATAAATACTTTCCAAAGTTATGTGATTTTCTTTTTTCTGTTTAGAATAATGAAACTTAACCTTACATTTTGAAATACATTCCAGTCTGTCCTCACACAGAAAGATACATAGTACACACACAAGTAGTGCATCATTCAGTTGCAGAAACCTATATTCTAATCTAGACCAATGTGCTTCCATGTCCTGACCTAGGCCAGTTAGTCTTAAATGGTATTCTAATGGTTTTCATGTGGTCCACATGATACCCTTTATAGCGTATAGAACCTACTGCAGTGGTGGACAGTAAAAAACCCTATAAAGTGAATGGTGGAATCAAATTAATCTTTATAAAATGTTGAGAAGGTCATTTTAAAATAAAAAAAATAAATAAGGGGCTGTATGTGTGGCTCAGAGGAAGAATGCTTGCCTAACAAGCATGGGGCCCTGAGTTCAAACCTTAGTACCACCAAACACACACACACACACACACACACACACACACACACACACACACACACACACACACATACACACTGTAAGCTATTTTTTCTTTGTTGTTGTTGTTTTTAATGTACTATGTGAAGTTATTTCTTTTTCTTGCATTTTTTTTTCCCTATGGTTTATCCCTTGTCATCACTGTACTTGATTTTGGTTCCCTGTGTATTGTATATATGTTTATCTGAATTTGGGAAGGGAAGGGAAACAACAAAATGGTGAGACAAAGGACAAAGGATGAACCAATGCAACAGTAATACTCACAAGACAACATGTTAGAAATGAACTTTACAACTTGTGGGGGATTGAGGAGAGAGTAACAATGTTTGACAAGAAATGTACTCACTATCTTATGTATGTAACCATAACTCCTCTGTATATCACCTTGACAATAAAATAAAATTTTTAAAAATCATTAAAAATAAATATAATATATGGCTGGAAAGAGAGAGAATGACTATAAAAGTAAAGCCAGAGGAATTTTCTGGAGATATATAACTATTTTCTATCTTCATTGTGGTGGTTACATGAATCTGCAACTATATTAAAAGTCATAGAATTTTACACTTAACCAAAAAAGACAAGTTTACTACAATCTTAGGACAAATTAAATATAATCTAATATAAAATTATATTTTCAGAATAAAAGTAAAATAAGTGACTAAATTCTAGTTAAGATTTATGTCATTAATTTTAAAATTTCATCTAATCCTGTTTTCTTATCCAGAATTGTGTAAAATGCTCCTCTCAAATGGCCCTGAATCTTTAAACATAGAGTCAAGTTACTCAGAAAAGGCTTCACAGAAAGTTTCATTAAGTTGTGTATTTTTTGATAAGGTCTATCTTCTGAATCATGTCAAAGGTCTCAATATCCAAGTGATCAAAGAAACTAAAGTTCAGATAAGTATATTAACAAAACAGAGCCTGGAGTTGGTGATATTGTGCAATGGTTCTTAACATGAGTAAGGCTGTAGATTCAGTCCCTAGCACCAAAGGGAAAAAATTCAGATCTTGACTAGAATTTATCCCATTCCTGGTACTTTTCAAGTATACCACAAATGTTCAATAAGACAGGATGTTTCTATTCCTGTGTTTACATCTTTCCTATACAGTGCAGAGTTCAAGGCCACTTATTGCTATGATGTATTGTAAATTATGTTAACTAAAAAATCAAGGCAAATACCAAGGCCATAGGCAAGGGTAAGATATAGATACTGGAACCACAGAGACATCCATAGTTAATAAATTAGAAGCTGTAAATTTGGCTCTGGGCAGTCTGGGGGTCAAAGCAAAACAATCTTGTTTCTATATGAACATTTACTAAATTTGTATTGCCCATGAGGAATAAAAGCGTACCATGTTCTCAGAATAAATAAAGGTTTTCCTGGGACTCAGAGCTATCCTATAAAGGACACTGAATAAAAAAGTGAATGTGATCTTCAACAACAACCTTACAATATATTTTATTAGTGCTACAGAATTCTTTTTTTAGTTTTTCTCCAAATTTTTTTTTTTTTTTTTTTTTTTGTTGGTCGTGGGGCTTGAACTCTGGGCCTGGGCGCTGTCCCTCAGCTCTTCAGCTCAAGGCGAGCGCTCTACCACTTGAGCTACAGCGCCACTTCCGGTTTTCTGGTGGTTTATTGGAGAAAGGAGTCTCACGGTCTCTCCTGCCTGGGCTGGCTTTGAACCGCGATCCTCAGATCTCAGCCTCCTGAGTAGCTAGGATTACAGGCGTGAGCCACCAGCGCCCGGCTCCAAATATTTCTTTATTGAGAGTAAGTGATTATATAAATTTCACAGTACTGTGGCATAGTTATACTTAGATAAAGTCACAAACACATTTTAACTTTCACAGTGATCCTCATGAATATCTTAATCTACAAAGTCTATGAACTCTACAAGGTTTAACAATAAAACGATTTCTTCCTAATCGAGAGATGAGTACATTTTTTTTCTTTTGCTTAGTGTCAGCTGTTCCCTCTTTCTCTCTCATTCCTTCCCTCCCATCACTGCCCTTGAGTTTCTTAGTTCACTTTCATCAATGTCCAGTACAACTGATGGGCCCCTCTGCTGTATTTTTCAACCGTTTCCTTCTGATTCTGTGCCCTTAAACACATTTGATTAAGAAAAAAAAATTGTTGAACCAGGTCAGTTATCAGTTGAGGCAATTTACTTCCCCTTTCTTTCAGAAAGTCCCATTTATGAACATTTAGCACTAGAGTCATTGAGCTCCTAGGCTTCTCTTAGGTCTGATATTCTTTGACTCTGTGACTTCATACAACATTTTTTCTAACAACTTATGTTGGTAGAAACCTGTTTCATTGTATATGTATATTGCATGTGCACATGTATGCTAGATATAACTTCAGTAACTTAGGGCATTCAATTTCCCCCTTCCACATCTTCCAATGAAGTAGACCTTCAATACAGATATGACAGGTTGCAATCTGATATAATTACATAATGATGAAAATGTCTCATAGATCCCACATTATCCTCTTAAAAATGTAGAGCCTATAATCTTCAAATAAAGATACTTTGCCTCTTCCAAATCCAATTTGACTACCTATTATTTGGGGGTTCTATTTTTTAAAAATTTTATTCTAATGGTGATGTACAGAGGGGTTGCAGTTACCTAAGTCAGGTAATGAGTACATTTCCTTTTGAACTGTGTCACACTCTCCCTCATTCTATCTCAGTTTTCTTCCCCTTCCTCCCATTTGTATAGTTCATTTCTAACATAGTGTCTAGTGAGTATCACTGCTGAATGTCCCACCATTTCTGTGCTTCCTCTTCCCTCATCAAATCAGATAGACTTACATGCAAGACAAGGGTACAGAAATAAAAGTGACAGAAGGGAATAAACCAAGGAAAAAGGAAAAAAATAGAACTTCAAAAAATGCAGTTAAAAAAAACTTCTTAGAGGGGAGCCAGTGGGGGTGGGGGGAACAGGAGAAAATGCAGGAAGGGGTAACACTGTTCCAAAAGAAATGTATTCATTACCTTACTTATTCAACTGTAAGCCCTCCATATATCACCTATACAATAAAAAAAATTAAACCTCTTGTTTGCACTTCTTTGAGTTCCTTTTAATAAGCATCATTTTATATGATGATATACACGTAGCTACTGAGTCCTTGCAATCCTCTCATAAGAATATCCTCCTTTGCCAGGTGCCGGTGGCTCATGCCTGTAATCCTAGCTATTCAGGAGGCTGAAATCTGAGGATCGCAGTTTGAAGCCAGCCGGGGCAGGAAAGTCCGTGGAAACCACTAGAAAACTAGAAGTGGCGCTGTGGCTCAAGCATTAGAGTGCTTGCCTTGAGCTGAAGAGCTGAAGGACAGTGCCCAGATCCAGAGTTCAAGCCCCACAACAGACAAAAAAAAAAAAAAAAAAAACCATCCTCCTTTGTTCTCACTGTATGAATGTTAGAGTGCTGTTTAACATGTAATTATTTGTCTTTTACTATCCATTGAATTTACTTGTAGATTTATAAGCACATTCTAATTATTACAAATAAGGGAAACCGGGCTGGGAAGTTGGCTCAGTGGTAGAGCGCTTGCCTTGCATGCCTGAGGCCCTGGGTTTGATTCCTCAGCACCACATAAGCAAAATGAAAAAAGCCGGAAGTGGTGCTGTGGCCTCAAGTGGTAGAGTGCTAACCTTGAGCTGAAGAGCTGAGGGATAGTGCCCAGGCCCAGAGTTCAGGCCCCACAACCGGACCCAAAAAAAAAAAAAAAAAAAAAATAAGGGAAATCATGCAGCCTATGTCTTTTTGGATCTGGCTAACTTCTCCTAATATACTTTTTTGCAAATTATGTAATAATCTATATAGACAATGTAAAATCAACACAAATTATTTTTTTTAATGTAGAGCCTAATAGTAAAACCATCTCCAGTGTCTGGTGCCTGGAGTTGTTCCATTCCTTGGTCAAAGATTAGGAGAAAAAAAGAAATATATATTGACTAGCTACTATTCATTAGTATTTTTTAGGGAATCACATCATTTATTCTTCATAAGAAACCTATAAGTAAGGCATTAACATCTCCATTAAGAAAAAGGCCTTTTACTGTTGACCTAGCTAAGCAGGAACTATGAACTCCAGGGCAGCAGATATTGTGACATCTTAACCACGTTGTCTGTTCTCTCCTTGTTCTATCTTATCACAGAGCAACTACTAAACCTCCTCCTTCAACTTCTTAAATTCTTCAGGAACACACATAAGTCAAAGCTTCTCTAGCATCCTTGAGATTTCTTCCTTCAACTTCACTGTCTTAGGGGCCTGATGTCTGTTTAACTCCATGATGAAGCACACTAGAATTCTCCTGCAGAAAACCCATACCTTTGCAATTGGAGGCTTAGAGCCTATTAATGACTAATACTGGTTCTAGTTCATCCTCATGAGGTCCCATAGGTACTCATATGTTCTGATTTGACCTTGCTTCTTGAATTTCACATCCACCTTTCCTATTTGCCTAGGTAACTTGGAGCTCAACACCAGACACAGAACAAAAGGCTTACATGAACTCTGATCAGTTCTTACAGCTGCATAAGTCCAATTCACAGAAGAAATCTTTCTTTATATCACTCTTAAAGGTTCTGCTTCTCTGTCTAGAGTACTGGATGATATGACAATGAAGTAAAATGATTCATCCAAGATCACAAAGCAGGGAGGCAGATTCCATGCTTACTACCTAGGTAGAAAAATTTCTTGTCATCTAAGCTCTGATGAGATGTAGCACCGATTTTCCCATGCAGAAAGTAATTGAAGCAAGTGCCCTCAAGTTCCCATCTTGCCTTATTTTCTACTGTAGAGCTTTTCATACTCAACATACAATGTATTTGACTACTATATATTTTGCTCCTGGCTTGCCCACCCAACTAAAATATAAGTTTCATGAAGTCATAAATATGGGCTTGTTCTTTTCAGTGATGCACCTCCAGTGCCCAGAAAAATATTTTGCTCATACCAGAGGCTCAATATTTGTTGTTAAATAAATGAAAGTGATTCATAACTGCCAAAATTTAGTCAAATGACAATGAGTGGTCTGAGTCTCAGTCTTCTTCAAACAAAGGCTAAGGATGCAAATAGTTTTAAGAATGTTAAGAACTCAGATGACTAAAATGAAAAAAAAATCACCAATAGCTATGCAACTTCCCAAATAAACGTATTGCTCATGCATTGCTATCTCTGATTGTAACCCACTTATGATAATCAACTAAAATTAACTATCCCTACTTTCACATCAAACATTATTGACTTCTGGCCTTTGTCTCCTTACAAAATAACACCCAAATGATATAGGAAGCAACTCAGATTCATAGAATCATGGATTGTCAGAGAAAGAAGTAGATTAAAAGTAACCTTTCACTTTATAGGTGAGGACACTGAAGCTAAGGGAGAAGTGAGTTGCCTAAGGTCACAGCTTCATCTGGGTCTTCGGCTATCTCCAATTTATCATGACCTTGAGCAAATGACTTAACCTTTCTAAGCACTAAAAGGAGAATAATAGTATCTACTTCAGAGTTGATGTGAGAATTAAATGAAATAATGCATGAAAGACACATAATACTGTACCTGATACTAGCAAACACCAATAAATGTTCATTACCTCTCCCTACTAGACACACACAGAGTTACAATGCAAATCTCTCTCCTTTCCTCCTTTGTTCACATATAGACATAACCCAGGCCATCTAAATTAGTCTCTATACTTCTATACTTATTTGAATCATCTTTCATTATAAAAAGTTGTGAAACCATGATAAGCATAAAAGAAACCTCAATAAAAGGCAAAAGTTAAAATAGATAATTCTTTATTTGTTGAATAAAAAAATTCACTGCTGGATTTTTTAGCTAGCACATTTTATATTGGAATTGTTCAGCAGAAGTGTGTTTACTGACTACCATTTCAGTATGAGGAGCAGTGGCAGAATTCCAGGCACACCTGCATTCATTTCAAGCCATCTGGAAAGTTCCTGACATCCTCATTTCCTCCAGTGTAAGTTACATGGTCCCTATGCTATTGTCTGCCCTCCAAAAATTCACAAAAAAAGAAGGAAAGTGACTTTTAAGGGGTGTCTACTCTGGAAAGGATTTATTCAGTAAAACCCCCACAAAATTTGGCACTTTACTAGGAGTTTGCTGAATACACAAAGAGATTGAGAAATTAGAGGACGACTGTCATTAAGTTTGACAAAAGTGTACTGCCAGATGCTTTTCCAAATTTCATTCCCATCATCTATTCTCTCTTAAAGACAACCCTGTTGGACTTAACTTGAAGATCTTATTGGGAAACCGAATATGATTTACACAATCTGTAAAAATATGTGTTCAGAAACTCAAAATATGAATTGGTTCCCAAATACAGACATACATCATTATGAAGATATAGTCTAGAAATAATCATTAGGCAAAATAGTGGGCAATCATTGAGTATACTTGTACAAGCTAAAATGGCTCCCATGTGACTGAACAATGAAATCTTATAGGACCACCATCCTATATATGGTCCATCAATGACAGAAACATCATTATACAGCCATCATTCATTAAGTCTGTCCCATTCTTCTGTCAAACATAAGTACATCTCTTAGTAAGATGCTAGACTCATATCTGTAATCCTGGCTATTCAGAAGGCTAAAATCTGAGGATTGAAGTTAAGAGCCAATCAGGACAGACAAATCCACAGGATTCATGTAACACTAGCCATGAGTAAAAAGGCCGAGTGAGATCTCAAGTTCATGAGTTCAAGCCCCAGTACTGACCCCAAAAGAAACACAAAACATAAGTACATTTCATCCTGTGCACATTCCTACGGCATTGTGTCGGGAAAGAACTAAAATTCTGAACAAGCACTGCTGTACTCCAGTTGTAGAGTAGAAAAATAGACTCAAGTTTTAGTCACCAATTCCAATTCAAACCATGGAAACACTAAAACCATCAGTGGACCCTTCAGGAAACTCCTAATTAAAAAAAAAAAAACTACTGGTATTTCCCATGATCTCTTTTTAGATTAGAGATCTGCTGTGTGGAAAACCAAAGGACCAAAAGCAGGTAATGAACCCATCCAATTACATTCTATCAGTCAGTTTCATTGGTGCTACTCAGAGATTTCTCTTCAAAACAATCTTCAGATTACAAAAACTACCATAAATGAGGTATTTTGAGTTATAAACTAAGGCTTGAGAATTATAGAGTCTCAAACAAGTTGGAATCCAAGCTTTAAACTTATAAGCTGGGTGCCTCTAAACAAATACTTTAACCTGTCTAAATTCCTCATCTAGAGCAAAAAGATGATTATAATACTACTTCATGTAATTATTGTATTAAAAAGATATATTATGATGACTTTTCATTATTTTATGACATTTCAGCCTAGACAAAATAATAGTAGGTCTGTGCCACTATATCCTTGCTTTATCTTTAGCACGAGTCAGCTCTCATAAGGATGCATAGACTGGAACAGAGAGCGAACATTGCACCAGAAAGGACCACATTCCACATGTCAAAACCGCAAGTGTTTCTCAAAGGACCATTTCATCTTTGCTAACTAATCAAAAGAATATCAAAAATTACTTTCATTGAAAAGCTTGCTAGGTACTAAGAATGGGCTGTCACTGAATTTTTTAAAATAACTATTTTATACTTATTTTGTATTGAACAGGGTATGATAATCTAAGGAATCTTATAGCTTATTTGTACCCTGAAGGAAGGAATATGAAGCTAAATACCTAAAGATAGCTATTCCATCCATTAGTTTTACTTTGCAGTTTTTAGAAAGACAGCAGTGATTTATTTAAGAAAGCATGACAAAAGTGGGGAGAAATTTTAAAAAACGGAGAGAGGAATACTCCCTGACACACAGGAGGTAAGAACAAAATGTTTCAAAATGGCAATCCTTTGTCTTGGGTAAATTTATTCTCTCTGAGCTCATCCATTGGATTTTTGTATTCATTGTCTAATATCTATTATAAGGCATTAAAAACTCTGCTTCAGGGAATGACATCTCTGAGAATAGAGGAGTAGGAGAGGACAGAGCCTTGGCCCTCCTTAAAAACAACCAAAGAGCTGGGCACTTGTGACTGTAATCCTAGGAGGCTGAGACCTGAGAATTGAGGTTTGAATGCAGTCCAAGCAGGAAAGTACATGAGACTCCAATTAACCACCCAAAAAAAAGCTGGAAGTGGAGCTGTGGCTCAAGTGGTAGATCATTAGCCTTGAGCAAGAGAAGCTCAAGGACAGCACCTAGGTCCTGAGTTCAAGCCTTAGGACAGGCACACACACATACACAAAAAGTAATTACCTGCCTTAAAAAAGATCTGCTATAATAATCTTTTAAAGAACTCTTGAATTTAAAAATCAAAACAACAACTGAGGAAAACTTGAACAAAGTGATTTGTGATAAGAGCATAATGCTTGTGCTTAAATTCAGGACATCTTGCCCTCACTTGGCTTTTTCACTCATATCTGGTACTCTATCACTTGAAGCATATCTTTACTTCCAGTTTTTTGGTGGTTAGTGGAAATAAGAGTCTCATGAACTTTTCTGCTCTGGCTGGCTCTCAAACAAGATCCTCATATCTTACCTTCCTGATTAGCCAAGATTACAGGAGCCTAGTTCACAATGTTATTTTAAATTGCTTGCCCACTAAGCCATGCCTACAAAAAAGCTTTTAAAAGCCTATAAGCCAGCCAGGATCAGGTAGCTCACGACTATAATCCTAGCTGAGGACAGAGGAGGAGGTTAAAGTCTCAATAGGCTAAGATCTGAAGACTACTGTATGTAGCTAGCCTGGACAAGAAATTCCATGAGATATTTATCTCTAATTAACCACAAAAAGCCAAGTGAAGCTATTTCTCAAGGGAAAGAGTGCCAGCTTTGAGTGACAAAGCTAAAGGACAGTGTCTGGTCCTGAATTCAAGGCCCAGAACCAGCACAAAACAATAGAATCAGCAAATTTACAGATAAGTCAGTAAATATTATTTAGATAGGTCAGAAAGAGGAAAGAATAAAGATCCTGAAACTTGTGAAATACCATCAAGTATATCAACATATGTATGTATAAATAGATTTCCAGTAGGAAAGGAATAAGAAAAGCAGAATAAAGCAAGAGATAATGATCAAAAAATTACCAAATGGAAGAAAAACATGAATTTACATATCCAAGAAGTGCTACAAAATCCAGACATCATAATCCCATAGATATCCACACCAAGACCCATAATAGTCAAATTGCCAAAAGTCAGAGAAAAAGATCATCTGGAGGAAAACTAAAGAGAATCAATCAATCAAATAAGAAATCTTCACGAAGATAATTTATCTTCAGAAAACTTGATACCAGTCAGATGCATATTTACAGCTTTGAAAAAAAATAATGTAAACCAGAAACCCTGTCCTAAAAAAGAAGGAAAAAATTAAGATATTTCCAGGTAAACAAAGCACAAAAGAGTTCATCAGTGGTAGATAGCCCATACCACAAACGCTAACAAGAATTCTACAAGATACAATAAAAGCAAACTAGACATTAACTCAAATATTGTATGAAAATAAGGTACAAAGATTAGTATTTACACAGGTAAACATTACATACTAGTCATGTTGTATATATATATATATACTTTATAATTCATTCTCTCTTCCTCACTTTTTTTTCTCTTTCTTTCTATTGGTCCACAAATGATTTTAAACACAAGCAGACAAAGAGATAATAACCAAACCATCCATAACTAGTGCATAAAGATGTAATTTGTGAAAATAAACAACTCATCAGGGAGATGGAAATATAAAGGAACATACTTTGTATACTATTGAAACTAAATATTAATTCAAACTTGATTGATATAAAGTTAATGTGGGAACTGGTGCTGTGGCTCAAGTGGTAGAGTGCTAGCCTTGAGCACAAAGGCTCAAGGACAGCGCCCAGGCCCTGAGTTCAAGCCCCACAACCTACAAAAATTGATTTTTTTAATGCTAAAAAAGTTATTGTAATTACCAGGATATAAACCAAGGAAAATAATATATATGAAAAAAGGAGAAGGGAATCAAAATCATATACTAAAAAAGCAACAAAAGAAAGCATTAGTGAAGGAATTAAGGGACAATGTTGTGACTCAATGACAATGGAGAGATAATTCAATAGTATCAATGGTTTCAATAGATTTTTTCTAAGGAAGATGATCAAATGGTCTCAAAGAACATAAGATACCCAGGATCATGAATCACTAGGCAGGTGCAAATCAAAAGCATAAGACATTTCATTTCACAATACTAAGACAACTGTTTTTTTTAATAAGTCAGGTACATACTTGTAATTCTAATGTTAGCAAGCTGAAGCAGGAGGATTACAAGTTTGAGGCCAAGCTTGGGCTATTTTGTGAGACATTATCTTAAAATAAATAAAGAAAAAGTGTTGTTGAGGAAGTGGAGAAAATAGGAGCCCCCAGAGACTCCTAGTGGGATGTAAAAATGTTGCAGCACTGTGCAGCTGTTTGGTGGCTTCTCAGAAACTTAAACATAGAATTATCATAGGAGGGGCTGGGAAGCTGGCCCAGTGGTAGAGCTCTTGCCTTGCATGCCTGAGGCCCTGGGTTCGATTCCTCAGCACCACATAAGCAAAAAGTAAAAAGCCAGAAGTGGTGCTGTGGCTCAACTGGTAGAGCGCTAGCCTTGAGCTGAAGAGCTGAGGGACAACGCCCAGGCCCAGAGTTCAGGCCCCACGACCGGACCAAAAAAAAAAAAAAAAAAGAATTATCATAGGACTCAGCAATTCTACTTCTAGGTCTATGTCCAAAGTTACTGAAAACAGCCACTCAAATACACATGAATGTTTATTGCAGTACTACTTAAAACAGCCAAAAAGTAGAAACAGGCTCAATGATTTTTAAAAGGTAGTCAGCACACTAAGATAGTATTCAATCATTAAAAAAGAATAACATGCCTGGTGCTGGTGGCTCATGCCTTTAATCCTAGCTATTCAGGAGGCTGAGATCTGAGGATCACAGTTCAAACCCAGCCTGGGCAGGAAAGTCCATGAGACTCTAATCTCCAATTAACCCCAGAAAACCAGAAGTGGCACTGTGCCTCAAGTGGTAGAGCACTCCCCTTGAGCTGAAGAGCTGAGAGACAGTGCCCAAGTCCAGAGTTCAGGCCCCACAACCAACAAATAAAATATTATTGATATTAAAATTTTATGCTAAATCAAAGGAGCTATTCATAAAAGCTCACATATTATATGATAGTGCTTCTATAAAATGTCTAGAATAGGAATATCCATGGAAACACTAAGGAGATTAGTGGTGACCAGAAGCTTAGGAAGACGGTAGTAATACTTGTGAAATAAGTATGAACTTCATTTTTGAGTGAAGTGCTGTGGAATTAGAGAGTGGTGATGCCCAATATCGTGAATACAAATACATTAAATGTCATCAAATTGCACAGATTAAAATGGCTCCTGATTTATTTTATGTTATGTGAATGCTACTGCTATGAAAGTAGTGTTTTAAAATCATGCTTCTAAAATATGATTATGTCTTCTTCCTGTGACTATTTTAGATATGTGTTATAATCAACCTTTAAAATGAAGAGGAAGGGGCTGGGAAGGTGGCTCAGCGGTGGAGTGCTTGCCTTGCATGCATGAGGCCCTGGGTTCGATTCCTCAGTACCACATAAACAGAAAAGCTGGAAGTGGCACTGTGGTTCAAGTGGTAGAGCACTTGCCTTGAGCTGAGCCAAGCCCAGAGTTCAAGACCCATGACTGACAATAAAGAAATGAAGGGGAAGTAGAATTACAAAGAATTTAAGTTTGATCAAGATGCACTGTATAATCCTTTGTACAACTACTTAAAGATAATAAAAATTCAAAAATTTGAATAATAAAATCTAAAAAATGCATTATATTCATAAAGAGACACAGCAAAATGAAACTCCCTTGTATAACTATGATGCTAATTTTAAATGTTTTAAAAACTCAGAATCAGCAAGAGTTTAGACCTCATCACGCTTACAGAACACTTCATATGAATAATTTTGTTACTATTAGTGAATGCTCATTTAATAAGTGTTAATGTGTTTGACAAAAGTTGGTACAAGATTATAACTTCTTAAGGATTGCAAAAAAAGTAAATATCTCTTCTCTCACTCATCACAAACTGAACCTTTTTTGATGGCTACCCATATTTTCAAATAAATAAACATAAATAATGTGAAACTAAGATGAGTTTACACTACGGAACCTGATGAATTATAGTTACCACATTTAAAAATTAATATAAACATTAATTATTAAAATCAGCAAGAACATCAAAAAGGATTATTTATAATGCAAATGAAATAATTTTAAATAAGCTTTGTATAAATGACCAAACAAGGTAATCATATGTAACACAGGTTTCAGAAGCCCACCATCACCCCAACACAATGTGCAAGTACAAGCAGTGCTAGAGGGGCTACAGAGCTATCAAACTGATTTAGACCATACATATTCGATACTTACTAATAAAAACAAAACTACCAACTGCAGTAGTTAAAGAATATTCCCTTCAGATATGGGGAGAACAATGGAAGAAATAATGTTGATCAAGCTGTATTGTACTCATAAATTGACATGTTTGTTGAAAGGGATGACACTAATCAAGGCACATTGTATTCATAAACTGCTTTGTTAAATGGTACCTCCTTTGTGCAATTACTCAAAGGGTAATAAAATAAATAAAAATAAATTTATCTGTTAAACTAAAATCCTGTTGTACAACTAAAGATAATTCATTAATTAATATTTCCTTGAAGCCAGCTTGTGTTTAAGGTCTAGTTAAATTATTAGATCTTAGCCTGGCGCCAGTGGCTCATGCCTGTAACCCTAGTTATGCAGGAGACTGAGATCTGAGGATTGGGGTTCGAAGCCAGCCCAGGAAGGAAAGCCTGTGAGACTCTTATTTCCAATTAACCACCAAAAAGGCAGCAGTGGAGTTGTGGCTCAAGTAGAAGGCTCAAGTAGTAGAGTGCTAGTTTCAAGGGGAACAAAATCTCCAAGACACCAACCAAACCCTAGACCTGAATTCAAGCCCCAGGACCAGAACACACACACACACATAAAAAAATTTCATCTTATCCAAAGGAAATTAAAAGTGCATGTCAAAGCAACATTCATATATCACTGCAGCATTATGTATTCATAATAGCCTAAATGTCAATCAACTGATGAATAAAGAAAACACAGGCCATAGGCACAATGGAACATTGTTTAGCCATAATAGAGATTAAACAAAAGAGGGAGTAACAATGCTCCACAAGAAATGTACTCATTACCTTACTAATGTAACTGTAACTTCTCTATACAGCATCTTTTTTTATTGTGAAAATACTGTACAGAGGGGTTACAATTACATGGCAAGATAAATTTCTTTTTTTTTTTAATGAGTAAATTTCTTATCAAGCATTTGTTTCCCCTTTCCATCCCTTCCCATCCTCCCCCTGCCCCCCACCCAATCCTCCTCCCGCCCCCCCACCAAAGTTGTAAAGTTCGTTTTTCCACATAATGACTTGTACATCTCATTGTTGCAATGGGTCCACCTGTATCCCTAGTTAAACGATTTGTTTTTTCCCTTCCCCTCCACAAATTATACCAACATCAAATAGAGTGAAAGCAGGGGTTATACCGTGGGGGAGGGACATACAAAGCAACAAAGGAATAATCTTATAAATGTGTTAGAAACAATCACCTGAAATAAAAAAAACATTTGAATACATATCTTAGGGTTCATTTCCCTAACATCAACTTATCTGACCTTTTCTGCTTGACTCAGACATATACTAGTTATTGCAAATAAGGGAAACCATGGGACCTATGTTTCTTTGGGCCTGGCTTACTTCACTTAATGTAATTTTTTCCAAGTGTTTCCATTTCCTAACAAATGGGGCAATGTCATTCTTTCTGATGGAGGCACAGAATTCCATTGTGTATATATACCACATTTTCTTGATCCATTCATCTACTGAGGGGCATCTGGGTTGGTTCCATATCTTAGCTATGGTAAATAATGCTGCAATAAACATAGTCGTACTGGTAGTTTTAGTGTGGCCTCGTTTGTGAACATTTGGCTAAATGCCCAAAAGTGGGATTGCTGGGTCATAGGGGAGCTCTATGTGTACAGCATCTTTAAAAGAAAATAAAATTTAAAATAAAATACTGTCATTGTGCAGAACCTGGTAGTTCATGCCTGTAATTCTAGCTACTCAAAAGACTAAGATTTGAGGATCGTGGTTCAAAACCACCCCGGCAGGAAAGTCCATGAGACTTTCATCCTACTAACAATTGGAAAACCAGAAAAGTGGTAGAGTGCTAGGCTTGAGCAAAAAAGCTTAAGGACAGATCCCATGCCCTGAGTTCAAACCCCACAACCAACAGCACACACAAAATACTGTCTTTATAACAACATGGATAGAACTGGAGATCACTGTGTTAATCCACAGAGAAAGACAAGAACTAAAGGATTTCACTAATATATGACATCTAAATAAGTTGATCTCACTGAAGTTGAGAGTAAAATGGTAATTGCCAAAAGCCAGGGGAGGGAGGTTGAGTGATGAGAATTAAGTTACAGTCAGATAAGCACAAGAAGTTCTGGTGAGGTATTACATAGTAAAGTTATTATTGATTAGAATAATATATTATAAATTTGAAAGAGCTTCAAGAAAGAGTTTTGAAACTTTCACAATAAAGGATAAATATTTGAAGCAATATGATTTAAACATTTAAGCTGATTTAAATATTACACAATTTGTGCACGTATCAAAACATCATATGTTACTTCATTAATATGTATAGTTGTAATGGTTTTATGTATGAACTAATAATAAATTAAGAGAAAAAGTAAAATAAAAACTTGGAGGCTGTAGATCTAACAATACAGAAAAATAGAGAATAAGAGAGATGTGGCTTTTCTGCCTCAACATGATGACCTCCATATCTATTGATTTTTTTCTGAAAATGACAATTTTATTAATCTTCATTCATTTCACTTATTTCAGTTTTCTTTATGACCGAGAAATACTCCTTGGAATATATAACTTCAATGTTTGAACTACTGGCCATAGGCTCTTATTTCATTCAAGAAAAGGAACCTTAGCTACAAAAGCCATCACAGTTGATAAATCACAACCTTGAGATTACACCAAACCTTAGTAGATTGTAATCCCTGCTTTTGTTTTAGGATGTTTGAAGAAATATAGAAACAAGGATGAATCTTCATGATCTAGCAAGACTTTAGTTGATACAAGTGGGAATGTGAAGGAAATAAGTAGGATAGCATTAGCAAATAATATAAAGCATATAAGTCAGGAAGGGGTGGCAGCTTAGCTTACTAGGGGTTAATAATGTGGAGTGACATTGATATAAAATATCTTTAATGATGAGAATTGGAATATCAACTAGAAAAGTTAGACTAAAAACGGAGAGCTAGTGGTTTAATAAAATGCTGAAAGTATAGGTAACAAAGAATTATGGACGAGGTGATAGAGATAGAAAAAATATGAATGAGGGAACAGAAGAAAAATATATGTTGTGAAGGGTAAATGCAAAGTAAAGAAAATAGTGTCTCATTAAATATTGAAAGGCAAAGGTTATGGTTCATATATGATGACTTCAGAGAAAAGGAAGAAAGGGTAAAGCAGAATTAAAAAGGAAATGGGAAAGATATTCAAAACCAAAATAAACAATCAAAAAATACAAAAAAAAAACAAAACAAATTTAGGAGAAAACTAACTCAAAAATTTCAGCTGGTCTTCTCTCTTCTTGTCTTCTCAATTTCTCCCTCTCATTCTCCCTCTCCCCATCTCTTCCTCCACATGCCGGATTTGCACAGTTCAAACTGGCTTAAATTTGACACATAGTACCCTGGCAGAATTCTGATCCACACTCATCAAGAATAGTTAGTGGTCTCTGGAAGAGTGCAACGGTACATAGTGTGTCAGGAAAAAAAATCGACCCTTCAACAATTCCTAAGTTTTAGTCTGTTCCCTGTTGGGAAGAAAATATAGGGAAGAAAAGAGGATTGCTTTGAAATAGCTGTCTATTAAACAGAAGTGTAAAAGCTTGTACTTATCTGATAGGTAGCATTAAATGGTAGAGATTTTCAGCTCATATCTATCTATATAAAATGCATATATATACATATATTTATATATTATCCCCTCAGTGCCCAAATCATTCAAGCGTATGGATGGTAGACTAGAGATTTGCCTCTAGAATTGTGTGTACTTGAGTTCCTTTTCCTGTGAGAAAGGACTTGGAGATGTGAATACAATCTCCACTGAAGACTTCCGGTACTAAGCCTCAATACCCTCCTTCCACACAGTTCTCCAAAAACTTGTAGGTTCTCCTTCTCCAAAGTCCCCAAGAACTCACAGTCTATTGTAGTCTGCAGCAGGGGAACCCTTGGTAGAAATTGTCATACTGCTAAGGTGCTTGCTGTCCCAATGCCCAGGATGTAGCAGCTGCTACAGTGTCCAGACCCATTTGAGGACTCTTAGACTTTGTGTAGGTAAGAGATCAGATCCATGTTCCTCTGCTGTGTTACAGTCCATGCATTTAGCATGCATCTCTGGGCTTCTGTGCTGGCAGAACAGACTGTGCCCTTAGCAGGCAGTGCCAGGCACACTGGGATGGTGACAGTGTATGTACACTGGGCATATACTGCTGCAATGGAGCCCCTCCCCCATCCTAAAAAGCCACAATCTATAGAGATCCACAGTGCTTATGGTCACCTGCAGCTCTGTGGCATACTGTTGGTGTCCAAAGTACTGTGTCACTCAGCTTGGGCACTGTCCTTGTGCTCTTCAGCTCAAGGTGAGTGCTCTACCTGTTGAGCCACAGCACCACTTCTGGTTTTCTAGCGGTTTATTGGAGATAAGAGTCTCCCGAACTTTCCTTCCCCGGGCTGGCTTTGAACCGAGATCCTCAGATCTCAGCCTCCTGAGTAGCTAGGATTACAGGCGTGAGCCAGCAGCGCCCGGCTTCACTCACACTTTCTTTTTTTTGGGGGGGGGGGTCCGATTGTGGGGCCTGAACTCTGGGCCTGGGTGCTGTCCCTCAGCTCTTCAGCTCAAGGCTAGCACTCTAACCACTTGAGCCACAGTGCCACTTCCAGCTTTTTTCTTTTTGCTTATGTGGTGCTGGGGAATCGAACCCAGGGCCTCAAGCATTGCAAGGCAAGTGCTCTACCACTGAGCCACCTTCCCAGCCCTTCACTCACACTTTCTTAGCAGCTCTGCAGGGAATTATGTATAAGAGCAGCTGTTCCATAAAGTATATTCACAAGGAAGAATGCCAGTTGGTTTCACTCCATCACTATCATGTCCAAATCTCATCCATCAGAAACCTTACTATATACCAGGAATAAACTCATTGAGAGAAAATTCAGCAAAATAATCTGATTACCAATAGCCACAAAAATAAACTAGAATTCAGCTTAGGTAAGGATTTAAAGATTTCTACCATAAAACTTTGAAGAAAGAAATTAGAGAAGATACTAAAAGGTGCAAGACTTCCTCCTCTTCGTGGATTGGAATAATATTGTCAAAAATATCCAAAGTGATGTAAAGATTACTGTGATTCCCAACAAAAATATTAGTGGTATTTTCCCCAGAACTAGAAAGGGTGGCCCTAAAATTTATATAGAAGCACACACAGAAACTTAACACATTAAAGAAGTTCTCCACAGCAAAGGAAAAAAAAAAATCAACTGAATCTGCAGAATGGGAGAAAATCTGACAGCAAACTAGCTGAATAGATTTCACACAAAAAATAAACCTCCAAATGTCCAATAAACATATAAGGAAATGCTCAATACCATGGACTATCTGGGAAATACACTGCTATGAGATTGTATCTCATCCCTGTTGGAATGCCTGTTTTCAAGAGAAAAAAAAAGAGAACAGGGGGATAAGAGAGAGGAAAAGGGAAGGGAAGGAAAGAGAAGAGGGGAGAGAAGGAAGGAAGGAAGGAAGGAAGGAAGGAAGGAAGGAAGGAAGGAAGGAAGGAAGGAAGGAAGGAAGGAAGGAAGGGAGGGAGGGAGGGAGGGAAGGAGGGAGGGAAGGAGGGGGAGGAAGGAAGGGAGGGAGGGAGAAATGGAGGGAGGGAGGAAGGGAGGAAGGGAGGAAGGAAGGAAGAATCTTTGCTGATGAGGATGTGGATATCAGTGGAAATTAAATCAGTGCAGCCAGTATAATAGTCATAATAGAGGTTCCTGAAGAAACTAAAATAGAACTACATGATCCAGCCTCACTACTGTGTATGTATTCAAAGCAAAGGAAATTGTCCTGCGAAAAGGTACGTGTATAACCATATTTGTTGCAGCTCTTATTACAATAGTTAGTGGGACCAGCCTGGGATCCTGTCAATATATCGATAAAGAAAACATGTTATATATTCATAATGGCTTATTCAGTTCTGAAGCATTGTCATTTGCAGGAAAAATAATGAAACTAGAAAGCATTATGTTAAGCAAAATAGACCAGAATCAGAAAGGCAAGTATATCCTTTCTCTCATTTATGGAAACTAAACAAAATATATGTATGAAAGAAGATGGATTATTAGGAATTGGGAAGAGGTCAAATATATTTAAAGCAGATCAAAACATAATTTATGCATGTAATAGAAATATCAAAGTGAATCCCATTAATTGTTATAATTAATCTATTGATAATTTTAACAATAAAATAAATACCGTAGGTATGTTTTGTGGTTGTTTTGTTGTTGTTGTTTTTTGCCAGTCCTGGGGCTTGATCTTGGGGCCTGGGCTCTATCCCTTAGCCTCTCTGTGCTCAAGGTTAGCATTCTACCACTTGAGCCACAGTGCCACTTCCAGCTTTTTCAGAGTAGTTTATTGGAGATAAGAATCAAAGAGGCTTTCCCTCCCAAGTTGGCTTCAAACTGTGATCCTCAGATTCTCAGCCTCCTGAGTAGCTATGATTACAGGTATGAGCTACCAGCACCTGAATACATTTTAAAAGCAGAAAAGATTCCAAGAATTTCATCCTGAAATTCACTAAAGATGCTTGTACCCTATAGTTGAAATGATATCACCGAGAGAGAGAGAGAGAGAGAGCCATCAGGGAACACTTTATTTTGAACAAAGCAAGATGAATGGGGGCAAATAATCCAAATAAAAATGCCAGTAAGCAACTGAAGCCCAGATGAGGTCAGAGCCATGAACATCAGATTCAATACTGAGTCTGAAATCTCGAATGCTGATCACTTACTGTAGCAGACATTGTAATTTACCTCCCCAATAAAGCTATTTTTCTTTTTTTCTTGCTTATAGAATCCTAATTTTTAATCCTGTTGCAGGAATTCATGTACTTAAGGTGTCCTGGAAGTGTTCCAGTCTTCACAGGAGGAAACATCCAAGGGATTGGTCTAAATCAGTAGTTCTCAGTCTGGACCAGCACAGAAAACTAGAGAATTTTTCAACCTAAAGAGTTTTGTTTTATTTTTTGGTTTGTTTGTTTTTTCAGAGATTTGGATTTTATTATTCGGGGATGTACCTGGGCCGGGCACCCTCCAAGTGATTCTCAGCCAAAGTTGAGATTTCACTGGTCTTGGCCAAACATGTCAATTTCATTCTCCTTTGTCTGTAATTACTTTAGGTAATCTTAGCCAGTGTGTCTTGGGAGAAAGTTGGGTGGGAACTTCTAAGAAAGTTTTTTCTTACTCATAAAATCAAATGCACTATAGTGTATTTTTTAGTGAACATCATGATTTCTTCATGGATAATTCTTGGAACTGCTATATTCTTCTTGATGTCTGGAAAGAGATGTATGAAAGCTAACAGATGAAAACAACTGAGCCCAGAATGACACCCTTGAGCTACTGAACTCACCAACTTTAGAAGCTCTCTGCCTTTGGGTGTCTTGTTATAAAACAAAATACTTCTCCTGATTGCTTAAGTCACCTTGAGTTGAGCTTGCTGTTACTTGTAAGCTGAAAGCATTCCAATTGAAAATATATACAGATGTCCCTACCATGGAATTCAGTAAAACATGTCATGTATTTCATACTAACTACTATGCTATATTGTTTCATTGATTTTCTGTCTGTTCCCTCTTCTAGTGTTTGAGTTCCCAGAAAAGAACTTTTATCTGTAATACATTTTTTTAGCTCCAGAGCATACATAATACAGGATTCCAAATATAAATAAACATTTCTAAATGTTTAATAGGTAGAAAGATGAAAGAATGTATAAAGAAAAGAGTAGAGTGTCAAGGAATGGGTCTTTAGGAGAATCCACACTTAGAGTGAAGAGCAAAAGATAATCAGAGTTGCGGTCACAGGGACAGAAGGAAAACTAGCATAAAGATGGGTCATGAAGCCCAAATAAAATTTAAGAAATTACAGTAGACTTCTGTGTATATACTCAACAAAATTAAAGTCAGCTTCCTATAAAGATAGCTACATACCCTTATTTAGCATAACACTATCCACAATAGCCAAATTACACTATCAGCCTATGCGTACATCAATGGATGAATGGATAAAAATGTGGTGTATATATACACAATTGAGTAGTTTGATTTAGGTACGGCATCATAGACAAGTAATCCTAGCAACTTGAGAGGTGGCATTAGGAAGATCAAAATTTCAAGGCCAACCCAGGCAAAATTTGTGAAACCTTATTAATAAAACAAGAGGTAGAGTACTTACTTTGGGATAACAAGCACAAGGCCAAGATTTGATACTAATATAGCCAAAAAATTACCACATGAAGAATTATTTCTCAACAATCTAAATTATGTGTGTTCCAGGTGGAATCTTTGACACAGTTGCTTAAACTGAAATTGCTGTTCTTAGTCAATGCAGTCAGTATTCAGTGGAATCTCAATTAGCCCTCTGTCTGGCCTTCAATTTGGTTTCTGGTGAAACCCCAAGTACCAGAGACTAGATCAAAGTCAAGGATTGTTACCATTTTCACCAAGAAATATAGTGCTAAATATCCTCAAAGGAAGAAAGGATCATACTTTCTCTGCAGGAATAAAACAAGAGATTTTGGTATCACTTTCTCCAAACAGCATAACACCTGTCACAAATAAATTGAGTGGCATAGAAAGGTCACCTGTTTGCAGTCTTCCTTTCTTGCTCAAAAATCAACAAGGGGGGTTTCCCCTGGTGGTAAAACTCTCATTTAAGACATTTTGTAGTCCTAATTTCCACTGCAGATGATAGGTTATGTCTATTTTCCAATTAACAAGTAACTCTAAGGCAATGCCATGAAATTTTTATGTATGACTTTGGTCTCTTGAAAACGATGTGTTTCGGAGAAGCAGCCTTGGCAAAAATCCCCTTCCTGAGGGCACAAGTATCGTCCCAATCTCAACCTCTTATCTAACTGCAGATGGCAGGCACATGGCATTGTACATAGCTATGAGAAGGAGTCTTACAAACTTTTCTGTTCAGGCTGGCCTAGAAGCAAGATATTCACATTCTCAAACTTCTAAGCAGCTGGGCACTGGTGGCTCATGCCTATAATCCTAGCTACTCAGGGGCACCAATTGGAGGATCATGGTTCAAAGTCAGTTGAGGCAGAAAGATCCACGAGACTCATCTCCAATTAACCGCCAGAAAACCGGAAGTGGATCTGTGGCTGGGAGTAGTAGAACACTAGCCTTGAGCACAAACAGCTCAGAACAGCCCCCAGGCCCTGAGTTCAAACCTCACAACCAACAAAAATAAAAGCTTCGAAGCAGCTTCCTCTATTATAAGCATGAGACACTGGTGCCCAGCTAAGAAACAGACTTTATGTATCCTCATAACTAAAACTGATAAATATGTGAGATTAGGCATTTATTAACTTGAGTTGAACGGTCCAAAATGCACATGTATTTCAAAACATCATAGTTTATACCATAATATATACATGTGTGTATATTGCAATAAGGTAAATTATCAGAGAAGCCACATTTTGAAGGATCGAATTTTGGAGTCGTTATTGGAACGCTATCAGTCTGCAGGCAGCCCACAATACACTTAACACAACTAGGAAACAGGTCAGAGAGGGAAGAACAAAAACAAAACCAAGAAACCAATTCAGTTCCCATGGAAAGCTAAGTTGGGACATCATGGTGATGAGAGAAGAGCCAGGAGACAGGAACAGTACATGAACATTGAAACACATGGCATGAAGTAATGGCACCAATGCTGCTCCAGGCCTAAATAGGGTTAGGGCAGGGGGCAGGGTCACAGGAAATTCCTAGTCCCAGGCACTGGACTGACAGGTCCAGCAACCTTTCAGCCAAGTTCCCGCGCCTGCCTCCAGGGATTGGGGCATTCCCATCACCTGGGGGGAGGGGTCATTTTCCCCCAGCATGAAGACAAGATGCCAGACCCCATGTGGCCAGACCTGACCTCCATACTTCATTGTATAATTTGTATACGTCAATTAAAAATAAAACATTATGTAACTATGACCCCTCTGTATATCACTTTTATAATAACAATATGAAATTTTTAAATAAATACACGAATAAAGTAAGGAATACACTATAGAGCTACTGTAAAGAAGAAAAGGGTGGTTGCTCTCTCTGGATGGCTAAATCCAGTACATGTAAAACATGGGTGGTATTACATGTTTTTACTAATATGTACTAGAAAGAAAGCTAGTTTAATATAAGAAGAACAAGAAGAATAAAATACAGAAAAAACAGGGCACAGAAGAAAGGCATGGAGAGAGAATTCAGCCATTTATCCCATGGCTCCAGTGAATCTGTGAAAATTACTTACATTCAGGAATTTAGTTAGGTTTATGAGACTAACGGAAGACTTACTAAAAAAAAATTGCGGGCTGGGAAGGTAGCTCAGTGGTAGAGCGCTTGCCTTTCATGCATGAGGCCCTGGGTTCGATTCCTCAGCACCACATAAGCAAAAAGAAAAAAGCCGGAAGTGGCACTATGGCTCAAGTGGCAGAGCGCTAGCCTTGAGCTGAAGAGCTGAGGGACAGTGCCCAGGCCCAGAGTTCAGGCCCCATGACCGGACCAAAAAAAAAAAAAAAAAAAAATTGCTTTGGTTTACTTTGTAAAACTGGAGTGACTGTGTCCTACAGTTACTAAAAAAGAATTGTATGATCAAATAACAGTATGCCAGGTGCACAAATAGTTCTATATCACATGTATCAAGTACAGTCCATTTCAACTCAGGATACCAATTTTATCATTTCATTTAATGCTTAATTTATTATTTCAGAGGGGATTTTTTTTTGCCAGCTCTGGCTTGAACTCAGGATACTGTCCCTGAGGTTTTTAGCTCTAGGTTAGTGTTTTACCACAAAGTAGAGCCATAGCTCCACTTCTTTTTGGTGGTTAATTGCTGATAAGAGTCTCACAGATTTTCCTGCCCAGGTTGGCTTTGAATTGTGATCCTGAGATCTCAGCCTCCTGACAGGTGTGGAGCCACCAATGCCTGGCTTTTACAGAGTTTATAAATGCCCATGTTAACAGGAAAGTCTGTCTTTATTTACAAGTCCATTTGAACACAGAGTATCAGACCACTCCCTGAAACAAATACATAGCCTTTACCCATGGGCTAGATTATCACCCATAGAAACTTGGCAGCATATTTGCCTCAGCCAAATATTTCAAGATAAAGTAGACCCAGAGTCTATACTTCTTGTATTTCATGATCCCCAGTGAATTATCAGCTACCTGGTCCTGATTCCATCTTCTTAGGAGTTTTGACACTTGGGCTAGGCTAGGATCATCTTAGTCTATCCCAATAAGTCACACTTTGAGGCTCAAATAAAAATTTAGTCAGAAGTTTGGAATGTGATCTCAGTCTCATATTAAAGCCCTGGTACTCATATGCAAATATCTCCAACTCTTTCTGACAATGGTGGATATCCCATGTCAATGAGAATATAGTGCTTTATAAGTATGAAATTAAAGGTCCATTCTGGTGATTTGCACAGAACAAAAGAAGAAAGCTTCAAAGGGAATCAAAGTCTTCACCCAAAATTACCAGCAACTTCAAATGCTTAACTCCATTCTTAGGAAATAAGAAGAGTCATTTTCCAGTGGCAGCCATAAAATGCAAATTTGACATTTATAGGTTAGATAATAATAAAAAGGCACTGACACCTAGAGAGGAAGGAGGGATAAAGTTAAAGTTGGTGGAGGTAAAAACAAGAGTAGAAACAACGAATGAGAACAATTTTGCTTGCTGCTAAATGAATGCATTTAAGAAGTTTTGAGCTATTGTAATCCTCTGCTAGGACTATCCTAGACATATACTAATTACTACAAATGAGGGAAACCATGGAGCCTGTGTTTCTTTGAGTCTGGCCTACTTCACTTAATATGATTTTTTCCCCAAGTCTTTCCATTTCCTTACTAATAGGGCGATGTCATTCTTTCTGATGGAAGCATATAATTCCATTGTGTATATATACCACATTTTCTTGTTCCATTCATCTAATGAGGGGCATCTGGGTTTGTTCCATATCTTAGTTATGGCAAATAATAGTACAATGAACATAATTGTGCTGATAGCTTTAGTGTGGCCTTGCTTGTGATCATTTGGGTAAATGCCCAGGAGTGGGATTGCTAGATCATAGGGGAATTCTGTTTAGCCTTTGAGGAACCTCCATACTGCTTTCCAGAGTGGTTGAACCAGTTTACATGCCCACGAACAGTGTAGCTATGTACATAGTACCATATAAAATTAAGCTAATCAAAATGAACTCCAAGATATGGACAAAAGAGGTCTTTTGTTGTTGACCTTGTTGTCATCAATATATCAAGTTCTTTCTTTTTATTTAATTTTTTTCTCTTTTTCCTTTGGTTTTTCCCCCGGTAGTCACTGTTTTTGATTCTGTTACTGGTACCCTGTGTCTTGCATATACATTTATCTGATTTGGAGGAGGGAAATGGAATAAATGTTGAAACAAGGACAAAGGGAGTCCCAATACAACAATGATACTCACAAGACACTATTTTGGAAATTAACTTTACAAATTGGGGGGTGAGGAGAAAAATGAAGGAGTAGGTAACAATGCTCAATAAGAAATGTACTCAATACCTTATTATGTAATTGTAACCCTTCTGTTCAGCACCTTTACAACAAAATGAAATATAATAATAAAAAAGAAGTTTTGTTCAGGAAATAGCTGAGGTCAGGAGAACCCAATAGATATGTACCTTGAGGGAGCATTGTCAGGGAACTCACATTATCCCACTGCAAGATGACCTCAAAGCTATCTGCTTGCTTATAACCAATTAGCGACATGAACTTCATTCCCATTGGAACTATTTGTTGAGCTCGTAGTTGAACAGTGGTTCCCAAATTGTGGTCCTAGACCACCACCAGCAGTACTTAAAAAGATGTTAAAAATACAGATTTTCGGCCAGGTGCCAGGTGGCTCAGGCCTGTAATCCTAGCTACTCAGCCGTTCAAAGCCTGCTTGGGCAGAAAAGTCAGAGAAACTCTTATTTCCAATTAACCGGAAGTGGTGCTGTGGCTCTAGTGGTAGAGCATTTGCCTTGAGCTGAAGAGCTCAGGGACAGCGCCCAGGACCAGAGTTCAAACCCTACAACTGAAAAAAAAGTGCAGATTTTCCAGAAACTATCCCCCAAGTACTGAATCAGAAACTCTGGGGGAGAGAATCTAGCAATTTGGACTTTAATCACCTCCAGGTGACCCTGCAATAGCACGAACCACTAATTTACCTATCAAACTCAATGCTTGGTACTCTGGTGAGTTTAGGGTTGCCAAATAAGACACAGAACACTCAGTTAAACTTGAGTTTCAGATAAATAACATTTTTGTGGTATAAGTATGTCCAAAATATTGCACAGGGAGTACTTGTGTTAAGTAAAAACATATGTGTGCATATCTAAAATTCAAATTTAACTGACATTATGTGTTTTCATTTACTAAATCTGACAGCCTTATGTGGGAGGGGGAAATCTTGAAAGGATAATGATGACACAAGCCCAAGAAGGTCCCCCAAGATCTATTAGGCATGCAAAGCTTCAACATAAAACAAGCTATGGGACAACTCCAAATAGCGCGTATTTGAGTTTAAAATGTAGGTTCTAAGTGCACCTTAAGCTGTCAGCAATTCTAAGCAAGCTTAAAGCAGCAAGAGTAGGATCAACCAAAGAAGATTAGAATTTGGATTGGAGTTCACAGTTCAAACTCAAGGAGTCCCATTTCTAGCAATGACATTTTCAATTATTTTTTTTTCTGTGACCAAAATCGTGCCTGGTGCCCATAAGACACCTATGTTTGAATTAGAAAAAGGTGCCTTTACTTGTGTCAAATGCAGCTCTGAATTGGGTGCACAGCTTGGAGCAAGAATCTGGGGCAAGAGTTCATTCCTTGTTCAGTCCCTCCGCTAAGCACAAGCTGCACAGCCCTTTGTTGCAGTTCAGAGCCCACTTGCCCTGTGACAGGTCCTCTTAGTGCTGGCTATTTGGATGCATTCCAATTACTTAGAGTCTCCCTGCTTTGTTTCCTAGTCCCAGCCATCATTTGGAGGAGGGCCTGCCCCCCACCCCCACCCACAGCTCCATTTTCCAAAACCATGTTTGTCAAAAGAATCGCTGTGCAAATTTCTTTGTTCATAATGGTGGCATTCAAGTTGAATTGTGCATGAAATTGTCTTGCTAAAGAAGCAGCTTTCTCTATATAAAAGGGGGCAAGAGAAATTCAAGGATCTGATTAGTTAATAAGAATTCTTAGTAGTGAAATTCCAAATTAGCATAAGACAATTTCTCGTTCAGAGCACGTGCAGCATCAGAGCAAAAGAATTCTTTTCTTCCCCTCCTTTTTTTTGTTAAAGCATTTAGTTCTAAAATAGTATAATCACAATAAGACATTCCAATGTGTGAATTATAGTATATTAAGTCATGACTAATTGCATTGATTTGCATTCAGGGTTTTTTAACATCTGTGTGGTAATTATCCTAATCCAATTTGTTATGCAGAATACAATCAATGTTATGTATGTTAGTGTTTAGGGCCCTAACACAATTTCCTGCAATAAAAGGGAATGAAATACAAAGGTAGCTCAGGTGGAAAGACAAGCGCATCTTTTATACATATCAAGCCCCCTTTCTTGATCTCCAAAATTAGCTGGGGGGGGCGCGGTGAGGAGCAGAGATCAAGCAAATTTAATTAGCATTTTAAAAGGAGGCCCAAAAAAAGAGAGAAAAGGCGCAGATCTAGCTAAAGCACTCCTGAGAACGTGAGAGCAAGCAGCATTAAATCCTCAGGAAGATATTTTTTTCCAAGAGGCTGTGGCTTTCAGAAGCTGCCAGAAATAATGTCCTCACCTGATAATGAGCCAATGAGACATGTTCTGCTGACATAGTGCTATTTCAGGAAGGGTTGCATCTTACCTGGGAGTCAGGGTTTTACTTTAAAGCTTTCATTTTTCCTTCCTTTTAGGAAAAGGATAGAGCTATGTCTAATATCTATTTGAAATTCCTGTGAATCTAGGGCATACTCAAAGTATATGACTTTAGATATAGACAAACAGCAATCCACATTTCCTCCTTCTCCCACCTCTAGACAGAAACACACATGAAACCTTGCTACCCCCTCTCAAATATCTGAATTTCCTGTTTCAGACATTTAGTCTCTTCTGGGTTCATCCTTTTTTAAGAATGCCAGTCCTTCCTAGCAGCAATATGAATCTTAGTGAACAATGATTAACCAGCATTTCTCAAGAGAGCAGGATGTTATTTCAGAAGACCACAAAGAGAATGGGATGGTATCAAATGTCTGAGGAATACAGAGGTGTCAAAGGGGTGGGGAGAGAAAGGCCTAAGAAGGTGACAAATTTTACAAATAATATTCACTTAATTTGCCATTTTGATGAATACACAAGTTCTGGTGTCCTCCAACTATAGCGGGATCCCATATCTGGGGAAAAGGATAAAGATAGTGGTGAGATAACTTCCAGCCTCGTCTGCTTCTACTCCAACCCATCATCTCCCCCAAATAGCCAGCACCCATTCCCTCTTTATTGCCCTCTTAGTCAAGCCATAGTGTAAACCTATCACCCCATACCTAACTCAGGCTGAGAAATACAGGAAAACTTTCTAAGCAGAAACTTGCCTCATCCCCTTTTCATTAATAAGGACTTATTAGGACCCAAGCCTAAGTGTTTTTAACAGTTTCCTAGATGATTCCCTTCAGCGGCTCTTTTTGGTAAACACTGGCATTGCCTGCAGTTTCCTACCATGTATGCTTATGAATGCAGCAGGCAAATAGAGATTATAGTGGTGTAAAAAATGCTAAATTTAATAACCAAAACTATGCTCCAGAAGACTAGGCTTCACAAACTTCCTTCTTGACAACACTTTAGTGAGGATCCTCTAAGCCCTTTTTAACAAGGCCTTATCCTTCGCCCTACCCTTGGCCTATCTTTAGCAAAGAATGCTGTTAAACTGAATTCCTTGATTTAGCAAAACTACCCCACCTCCAATACCTGATCAGATTCTTCATCCCCTTCCAACACCATTGATTGGTAAGTCCTACACCAGCCCTTGGGTTCAGTCCCAGTCACCTAAGGAAGAATGATGTCCTAGGCCTGCCATTAGAAAGAATCCTGTTAAGTTACCTGTGGCCTCAATGGCAAGTCAAACTCCTTTTAGTAATTTTCCACTCACTGATCTCCTTACTCTACTTTTTGGCTATTCATGTCCACTTCTCCTTATTGTATTCAAACTTGA
Organism: Dipodomys spectabilis; assembly: GCF_019054845.1. Classification (NCBI taxonomy): domain Eukaryota; kingdom Metazoa; phylum Chordata; class Mammalia; order Rodentia; family Heteromyidae; genus Dipodomys; species Dipodomys spectabilis. The sequence continues at coordinate 2,350,902 of NW_024870748.1, read as the reverse complement.
GTTTAATTACTGTCCCCTATTGCACAGTCTTTCTTACTAAATCTTCCTTTCTAAGAAGTATCGGAATATTCTTGTCTAACAGGTCCTTGGGAGAAATTTTCTGCCAGATACAAGAGCTTCATTTAGCTCTCTACTTTCTAGTTAGTCAGGGCCTGCTCTAGTACACCTGATAACCCCATCTAGTTGCCTAATGTATGAGAAGGAAACCTTCTAAAGGACTAACTTTCCTTGTGAGCGTCCAACAGTGAAGTCCTAAAATTCCCATCATTCAAACAAGCATTTACTCTGGGTCTTGGTGGTAGAAACTAAGGAATAAAAGATGAAGCTCCTTTGCCTGGAATACTCACAAGAAAGCAGACAAGAAACAATTCTAATACCTTAGGACTGTGGATGGCTTATCATAACAAAGAGAAGAACCGGACATACTAATCTCCTTGCCATTAAAATGGAGATGACACTGCTGTCCTCCCTAGCTCATAGAAAATGAGTGAGAGTGAAGTGAGATAAAGAATTTGAAATGCTTTCAAACTGCAGCAAGCCATCCACACAGAAGAGCTTGATATTCCTATTCTGGTGAGCTCTGCAAGGCACATTGAAAAAAGGTTTTATAACAACACACATCAGGAAAACAGGTTGCTTCAAAAAATAAGAAGAAGAAGAAGAAATGAAGACCATCAGTGACTCATACACATGTGCTGTCCCAGTTTTTCTTACCTGGGTCCTGGATGCTTGATAAGAGTTCTGCCTTCTAACAATATGGCTGCTGAACACCTGCTATATATCAAGTGCAGATGCTAATCCTATCTACAAATAAGCACTGTGCTTTGAAAGCTCATTATTATCATTCTTGAAATTCTGGTCCTGATTTGCCCTGACAAGAATTTACCTGGGACAGGCATTATATGAAGGAGGGAGAGTCTTTGCAAATCTTCCCTCTTGAGTTTGAACCTACAAGCTAAAGAAAGAACTAACTTATATGTGTCTGGTATGTCTGCAACATTCCACCTCTCTCATTCAAACATCCCCTAATTGCACTTGTCTCAATATCTGTAGGGGAAATTGGGCAATACTATGACTTCCTGATATATGTGAGTGACTGAGTAGACATCACACCTTCCCTCTGAAGGGAAGAAGGTATTTACACACTACCTGAAAGGCCCAAAGAGAAATTTATTTCAGGGATCAAGGAATGTTAAGCCTTGTTGATTCCCCCCACAAAAAACCCCACCCTTCAGGGAATTGCTACAAAAATCCATAAAAATCAATTTTGGGAATCATTGTCAATCATCTATCCTGCTTGTCCCAGACCTGAAGGATTTTGTGGTAATGCCAATAAATCAGTATAGCACAGCACTGCTGCAAACTTCTCTTCTACCACAATTATTTGGAAGCTTCTCTTTTTCCCCTCTTCAGGCAATATATCAGACTGATTTGATAAAGGCCAAAGTCTAGAGAAAGAAGTAGAAAGGAACCCTGACATGTTTGGGGCTCCCAGAAAGGCCTGGTAAACCTAACCTAAAGTAAAATCCTGGGCAATACGTTGTAGCTCTTCAAACTTTAAAGTCCAGTAAGGGTCTGAGATAAAAATGGTGGTGGTAAGGTGATTAAGCTTAAGTCAGATTTTAAAGCTTGGTTTTTAAAGGACAAAAAATATTTTCCACCAGGCGCCAATGGTTCACACCTGTAATCCTACTCAGGAGGCTGAGATTTGAGAATCCCAGTTCAAAGCCAGCCCAGGCAGTAAAGTCTGAAGACTCTAATCTCCAATTAACCACCAGAAAAACCAGAAGTGGCTCTGTGGCTCAAGTGGTAGAGTGCTCGCCTTGAGCTGCAGAGCTCAGGGACAGTGCTCAGGCCAAGATTTCAAGCCCCATGACCAACCAAAAAAACATCCTATCCTTTAATCAAGCTAACAACAAAAGAATAGAAAACTGAGAAAAGAAACAGGTGATGCCATATGAGAGGATACACTTAGAAGATTGTCTTTGACTAGATTGTAACAGCTAAGTACCGTTTAATGTTTTAAAGCACAAAATTAGTCCACCCCACTTCTTGTGATGATGGAAGAATTCTCTATAGACCAATCCCTACACCAGCCACTAGCCACAGGTTGGTGTCAAGTTTGAAATGTGTTACGTATCACTGAGAAAGTGAATTTTTAAAACTTCATTTATATTAATTTCAATATAAATAGCCACCTGGAGCTAGCGGTTACCTTATGAACCAGGGCAGGTCTAGAGTTTCTACACATTGCACTCAAATCCCAGTTCTGCTCTCCCTAATAGCTAGGGTAATATAACCTAGCTGAACCTCTATGTCTCAGTATATATGTGTGTGAAATGGAAATACAATGATTCTTAATAGGGAAGCCCCTCCTTCTATTGGGAGGATGATGTAAATGTGCTTCTATGTAGATAGTGATTAGACATGTTTCTGTTGCATAGTAAGTGGTGTGTGTGTGTGTGTATGTGTGTGTGTGTGTGTGTGTGTGTGTGTGTGTGTGTGTATGTGTATAATCTCCCCAACTAACTAGACTCCATAAAGCAAAATTTACTAGCCACTAAGGTCTCCACAGAGAAAAAGAAAACCCCACGTGGCTACACAAATAGCAAGTGAAGTCATGCAGTATTCATAAACTGACTTCAGGGAAGATGCCATTCAAATCACTCTTTCTTATGAAAGGCTGAAAGCACTGTGTGTGTGGTGTGTGTGTGTGTGTGTGTGTGTGTGTGTGTGTGTGTGTGTGTGTGTACACATGCACATGCATGTGGTGGGCGTTAGACCCAATCTTGTATCTGCTTCTAACTACAGACACTGAAAGCACTTCTAGTCTTTCCAAGCCCATCTGGTTACAAGTAACTGAAATAAACCTTGAGGGCAGATATCACCATCCTCAGCAGTGAGAAAGACAGTGCTGTGTCATGGTAGGAGCTTCAGATAAATAGACATGGAGATCTGAATTTAAATTCCAGCCTAGCCTCTAACTAAAAGGGTGAAATTAAGCAAAGAACTTCCCTTCTCTGAGCCTGTTTCTCTACTATGCAAAGCAAGGATATATTAATTCATATCTTCTAAGATTGGTATGATTGTTTCAGGGAAATAGTATAAGCACAGTACAGTGCCTAGTAGCTGCTATCACATCCATACGTATAAGGAAGAACTGATTATAGGTATATGAGTGAGTAGTTATTTGCCAATCCATCCCCAATAACTCTGTAAGCTCAGATGAGGATAGGAAAGTTTACTTCCTAATGCCCAGAGAAATACAAACCCACACTACTGCTTCCTAGCCCTAGGCCAGGCAGCAGCACAGTCTCTTTCAAATGGCCTGCTGGCTGCTAGTTTCTGATGGGATTGTAAAAGTATTTTTTCATCAATCACTCTCAATGCAGAAAACAGAAGTACAAGTTGCTTCATTAAAAGCTTTCACACATAACTGGATACATTTACATATTAAGCAGACAACTGAGACTCTAATCTTTCTATTTTATGTACAGCTGTAATCATTAGTCAGTACCAGAATGCTTGTTAACTACTCTGAGTACTACAGAGAACTCTCAAATCTTTGCTATGTAAAGATGATGATTTGAAAGTGCCCCCATTCACAAGCTTGATGAAGTTCCCCCTCAGCATGTCTTGAGCCCGGGTGACAGTGTGTGCAGGCACTCTAGAAATCATTCAAGTCTACCCTAAGCTTAGAAAAAGATATTCCTGTAGGTCTCTCTGAAACTGAGTTTTTTAATTTAATTTTATTGTCAAGGTGATGTACAGAGGGGTTACATTACATACGTAGTGTAGCAAGTACATTTCTTGTTGAACTTGTTACCCTCTCCCTCATTTTTCTTGCACTTTCCCTCCCCCCACAACCCCAAGTTGTACAATTCATTTCCAATATATCATCTTGTGTGTATCACTGTTGCATTGGTTCACACTTTGTTCTTTGTCTCACCATTTTGTTGTTCCCCTTCCCTTCCCTAATTCAGATAAACAATACCCAGGGTACCAAAATCAAATACAGTGACAACAGGGGATAAACCATAGGGGGAAGAACACAAAAGAAAAAAAAATCACATAGTAAATTAAAAACAACAACAACAAGAATTGGGTGCTGGTGGCTCACGCCTGTAATCCTAGCTACTCAGGAAGCTGGATCTGAGGATTGCGGTTCAAAGCCAGCTGGGCAGGAACCACCAGAAAACCAGAAGTGGCGCTGTTGCTCAAGTGGTAGAGTGCTAGCCTTGAGTTGAAGAGCTGAGGGACAGTGCCCAGGCCCAGACTTCAAGCCCCATGACCACCACCACCACCACCAACAACAACAACAAAGAATAGCCTCTCGTGTCCATGTCTTGGAGTTCATTTTGCTTAGCATCATCTTATATGACTGCATGTACATAGCTATTGAGTTATTCCGCTCATCTGCTAGGACTATCCTAGACATATACTAATTATTACAAATAAGGGAAACCATGTTATCTATGTTTATTTGAGTCTGGCTTACTTCACTTAATATGATTTTTTCTAAGTCTTTCCATTTCCTTACAAATGGGGTGATGTCATTCTTTCTGATGGAAGCATAGAATTCTATTATGTATATATATATATATATATATATATATATATATATATATGTGTGTGTATATATATATATATATATACCACATTTTCTTAATCCATTCATCTACTGAGGGGCATCTGGGTTGGTTCCATATCTTAGCTATGGTAATTAATGTTTCAATAAACATGGTTGTGTTGATAGCTTTAGTATGGCCAAAAATATGGAATGCTTCATGAATTTGTGTGTCATCCTTGTGCAGAGGCCATGCTAATCTTCTCTGTATCATTCCAATTTTAGTATATGTGTTGCCAAAGCAAGCACTGAAACTGAAATTTTGATTCCCCAGAGCCAAACTCTAGGAATTCTACATATCGGGTCCAGCTACCCACTCTATATGCCCAATAAAGAGACATGATGAAGGGCAAAGAAAGGAAGTTCATTACATAGCACAGTTATTCCATGGAAAAAATATCTTCAGCCATCTTTTACAGATAAGGAACTGGGGGAAGGATGAGAGAGGTACATATAATTATTAAACAGTCCTGGTCAAAGTACGGGTTGATTGATCATTATTCCAGAATTTATTTTGGAAGGGTTCCAGAAAAGTTGTTATCACATCAATACTGGTCACTATTAAATAAGTCGTTGTTTCTTGGTGGATGGTCTTCTCTATGGAAACTATTGTTGCTTAGGGGTAATTTCAGTCCCCATAAAGATGTTATTGATCAGTGATAAGTTCACTCCTTCTCACATTAAAAGGTGATGCAGCTGGGTGCTGGTGGCTCAGGCCTGTAATCCTAGCTACTCAGGAAGCTGAGATCTGAGGATAGAGGTTCAAAGCCAGCCTGGGAAGGAAAGTCTTGGAGACTTTTATCTCCAATAAACCACCAGAAAACCAAAAGTGGTGCTGTGGCTCAAGTGGTAGAGCTCTTGCCTTGAGCTGAAGAGCTGAGGGACAGTGCCCAGGCCCAAAGTTCAAGCCCCACAACTGGAAAAAAAAAAAAAGGTGATGCAAAGTAACTGCAGAGAGAATGAATTCTAGCAAAATCAGATAAAACATGGAGGCAGATGCCAAACTTTCCTCCTACTTTTGTTAATTTGGTGGTTCAACAAAAGCAGCATCTAAGCCTCTAAGCATCTCTTACCTGAATTTTTCCTTATTTCATTAGCTGATTCACATAAAGGAAATGACTCTCTGTTGTGCAATGAGTTGTTAATTTGGAAATGGGGTAAAAAAGGGAGATAAAAATTGCTAAAGCAGGTCTGGGAAGGTGGCTCAGAGGTAGAGTGCTTGCCTTGCATGCATGAGGCCTTGGGTTCGATTCCTCAGTCCCACATAAACAGAAAAAGCCACAAGTGATGCTGTGGTTCAAGTGATAGTACACTATCCTTGAGCTAAAGAGTTGAGGGACAGTGCCCAAGCCCAGAGTTCAGGCCCCACGATTGACAAAAATATTGCTAAAGCTAGCCAGACACTGGTGTCTCACACCTGTAATCCTAGCTACACAGAAGGCTGAGATCTGAGGGTCATAGTTCAAAGCCAGCCAGGGCAGGAAAGTCTGTGAGACTCTTATCTCCAATTAACCACCAGAAAACCATAAGTGGTGCAGTGGTTCAAAGTGGTAGAGCACTAGCCTTGAGTAAAAGTGTTCAGGGACAGAGCCCAGGCTCTGAGTTCAAGCCCAGGATCAACAAGAAAAAAATTACTAAAGCTCTAAGAATCACAAGAGACTATTTGAAACTGTAGTGCCACTTTCAGGTTTGAGAGGTAAAGTAAATGATGTGGTTTTGCGAAGTAAAGGAAAGCAAACCCAAGCCTTCGAGAAACTTGCCCTTCTTATATAAAACACTGTTGCCTCAAACCAACCCCAAATTCAGCCCCAATACCTGCTTAAATAACTCCAATCCAAAACCAAGTCAATATCACACTAAAGACATTGTAAGAAAACTACAGGCCAATATCCTTCATGAATATACAAATATCCCTCTCAGAAACATTTTTAAAAATCACATCTCGCATACCAAATTATACCTCATGGCTAAGAATGGTCTATCCTTGGGATACAAGACTATTTGAAATTTGAAAAGTTAGTCAGTATAATTTACCATGTCATCAGATTGAAAATAAGAACCATGTGATCATTTCAAAAGATGCTGAAAACTGCCAGGCACTAGTGGTTTTGTAATCCTAGCTACACAGGCGGCTGAGACTTGAGGAACACAGAAACCAGCCCAGGAAGAAAAATTCATGAGACTCTTATCGGCAAAAAAGCCAGAAGTAGAGCTGTGGCTTAAGTGTAGTAGAGCACTGGCCTTCAGCAAAAAAGCTTAGGCACAATACCATGGCCCTGAGCTCAAGGCCCAAGACTGGCACACAGACACACAGACACACACACCGACACACACACTCACACACACACACACACACATACACACACACAAAGATGCTGAAAAGGCATCTGATAAAATGGCGATTCATTTAAGATTCTCTTTAAAAGATTATTAGGAATATAGGAACAGAAAGGAACAACCCCAACTCAGTAAAGGGCATCTATGTACAAAACATCACATTTAGCTATAAAAGATTGAAATATTTTCCTCTGTATTCAGGAACATGATACCTGTTCTTGCCACATCTATTCAACATCTTACTGCAGGTTCTACCCAAGAAAATGGAGAAAGAGTAAAAGACATAAATATTGATGGTGAAGAAATGAAATGATCTTTATTCATATATTTTGTAATCACCTGCATTAAGAATCCCGAAGAGCATACCATAAAAGCTACTAGCATACTAGTGTGCAGCTCAGTGGTACTTACCTAGGCTGTGTAAAGCACAGTGCTCAACAACAAAGCAAAATCCTAAGATACAAGGTCAATACACAAAAATCAATCAATCAATTTGAAATTAAAATTTAACAAACAATACCATGACTGTAATAGCAAAATAAAAACAAAATACTTGATAAACCTAACAAAATATATGAACGGAGAAAACTACAGAATATTGATGAACTAAACTAAATAAATAAATAGAAAGATTAAATTAAGAGGTAAAAACTATGTTCATGGATCAGAGATTTGCAGGATTTTTTCCAAATTGGCCTCCAAATTCAACACAGTCTTAATGAAAATGCAGTAGACTTCTTTGTAGAAATTAACAAGCTGAGTTGAGGATGTAGCTGAATCATAGAGTACTTGCCTAGCAGATATGAAGACTTGAGATTGATCCACAATATTGCAAAGGAAGGAAGGTACAAAGGAAGGAAGGAAGGAAGGAAGGAAGGAAGGAAGGAAGGAAGGAAGGAAGGAAGGAAGGAAGGAAGGAAGGAAGGAAGGAAGGAAGGAGGAAGGGAGGGAGGGAGGGAGGGAGGGAGGGAGGGAGGGAGGGAGAGGAATCAGGGATTAGAAGAAAAAATTTACAAAACATATCTGATATGGGATATCAGAATATCAGATATCTAGAATACATAAGGAACTCTCAAAACAATCTTAGAAAACTACACATTTTAAAAATGACCAACAATTTAAGTAAGTTTTAGTGATTAATATACAATGTGGTTCTAATAGTTGAAAACAGTTTTTGTATATGTAAAACCATGTTAAAAAGATCCTTCTCCTGGGCTGGGAAGGTGGCTCAGTGGTAGAGCGCTTGCCTTGCATGCTCGAGGCCCTGGGTTCGATTCCTCAGCACCACATAAGAAAAAAGCCGGAAGTGGCGCTGTGGCTCAAGTGGAAGAGCGCTAGCCTTGAGCTGAAGAGCTGAGAGACAGCGCCCAGGCCCAGAGTTCAGGCCCAGGACCGGACCCAAAAAAAAAAAAAAAAGATACTTCTCCTATTAAGTGTTCCTACTATTAGAAAAGGGGGAGACAGTCAGGCACCAGTGGTTCATACCTGTTATCCTAGCTACTCAGGAGGATGAGATTTGAGTATTAAGGTTCAAACCAGCCCTGGCAGACTCTTATCTCCAATTAACCAATTAAAAACCAGAATTGGACCTGTGGCTTCAAGTGGTATTGTGCTATCCTTAAGCTAAAGAGCTCAGGGACAGTGCCCAGGCGAAATTCAAGCCTCATGACTGACACAAAGAAAAGAGGGAAACACAAGGAAGTTTTGGGAGATAAAAGATATGTTCCTTTATTTTGTTTATCATATTATGAGTACATGCTCATGTCTAAACTTACCAAGTTGTACTTTAAACATGTACAGTTCTTTGGTATAGTGATTATACCTCAATAAGGCCTTCAAAATTAGGCAAAGGATTAAAACAGGTATTTCATCATGAAAGACATACAGATGACAATAAGGACATGAAAGTTGATTCCATATCATTCATTATTAGGCAATTACAAAGAGAAATGACAAGGAGATAAAATATACACCTATTTCCCCAAATCCTTATCAGCATTTGCTATTGTTTGTATTCTTGATAATGGCCATTCTTGCTGTAACAAAATGGGATCTTAGTGTTGGTTTGATTCACATTTCCTTTATGGCCAGAGATGTTGAACATTTCTTCCTGTGTCTATTGGACTGTTGGTGAGAATGTAAACTATGGCAAACAGTGTGGAGAGTCCTCAAAATATTAAACATAGCACTACCCTATGATCTAGGGATACTACTCTTGGGAATTTATCCAAAAGATTACAAGCCAGGATTCCATAAAGACATTTGCACATTCATATTGGTTGCTGCACTATTCACCATAGCCAAGTTATGGAAACAGCTCAGATGGCCAATAATGCACAAATACAATGGAATCTTACTCATTCAGTAAGAATATGATGTCATTTGCAGGGAAATATCTGGACCTGGAAAAATTAAGACAAGTAAGTCAGGATCAGAGAGACAAAGGATACATGTATTCTGTCATATGTGAAAGTCAGAGGTTATTTCTTTAACATATATGAAAAAATATGTATGCTTATATGCATATATAAATAAACATATTGTCTAAATTATGATATTCACAGAGGAGAACTGCAATAGTGTAACTCATTCTAAATGAATACCAGGAATCCAAAACATGGAACATTCAAGGAGAGGTCAAAGTGAGGGGGTATACAAATAGAGAGAGGAAGAGTGGGTGAATAGTCATATTATATATTTGAGTGCTTGTGCATGCATACACACAAGCATGTGTATGTGAAAATGAAACTAGCAAATTTGAAGGTATGAGTAGGTTTGGGAAAAATGGAAGAGAATAATGAAAGGGGTGACACTGATAAAATACACTGGACACATAAATTAATATATTGGATTGAGACTCCTTTGTATAGCTACTTAAAGATAACAAAATTATGCACCCATACACACACACACACACACACACACACACACACACACACACACACACACACACACACATATATATATATATACATGAATATAATATATATATGTATATAAAATCAAAGAGTAACTTTAGTCTAAGAACTGGCAAGGATGCAGATCAACTAGAACTTCCATACATTACTGGTAGGAATTGATCATGGTACCCCCAAGGTGGAACAAGCTTGCCAGTGCAGGGGAAGAAATATATCCTTTTTCTTACCAATCCTATAGTCATGGCTTCTGCCTCTGTAACAAAAGACAGATTAACTAGAGAAAAACAGGAACATTTATTTAAGTTTTATGCAACAATGACGTCTTCCTTGGTAAAGAAGACACAAAGAAGCAAACCTGAGGACATTTTATACTAAATATAATAATGACTAGAAATCCATGGAGAAATTGGTAGAAGGACAAAACAGTCTGATCCAGTGGTAATACCTGAGGGAAACCGCAAGGGCTACCTGTACAGGTTCCTCTAAGTGTCCCTTGTCTTCAGATATAAGAATATTCCTTCTTCCGGATATAGGAAACTACCTCTCATAGAGCATCTTATGATCTGCTTCAGGGAGAGTTCCAAAAATGAATCTCTGCTTTAGGGAAAGACAGGAGCAATATTTATCTAGTGACTTGTTTTTTCAAGTGCTCCTACTATTTTCATAAGTTAGAATAATTTTCCATTATTTTACTAACAATAACAATTTTAAATAAAGCCAGACTTCTCATATAACCCAGTAAAATAACCCCTAGGTATTTTCCCAGAAGAAAATACTGCTTACAAAAATCCTGTACATAAATGTCTACATAATGCTTATTAATTATGAAGCTAGTTAAAAAATACAAATATCAAAAAAATACAAATATCCATCAGCTGGTAAGTGAATAGACATATATATATTCAATGTAATATTATTTGGTAATAAAATGTATGTGCTGCCAAGCCAGGATAGCATAAAAACACTTGCACATTCATGTTCATTGCTGTATTATTCACACTAGCCAAGTTATGGAAACATCCCAGATGCCAGACAATAGGTGAGTGAGTCAATAAAATGTGGTACCTATACACAATGGAATCTTACACGGCCATTAGGAAGAATATTATTTCATTTAGGGGGAAATGGATGGACCTAGAACAAATCATGTTAAGTGAGGTAAGCCAAGGTCATAGAGACAAATGGTGCATGTTTACTCTCATATGGGAAAGCTAGATCTAAATTACACTGGGATATGATAAATTATACAGGACCTAGGCATTCATATACAGGGAGACCAAAGGAGGATATTCTTAGGAGTGAAACACAAAGGAGCAATGTCTATGTGCCTCTGATCATATAAAAAAAAATATTTATCGAAATTAACTCCAGGAAATGGAAACCAAGGGGTTTTATTTAATTCATTGCTGTTTCTCTTTTCTTTACTTTTTGTCTTATTTGCTCATTTATCTGTCTTTAGGAGGGTAATGGGGCACAGAAATGGAGGAATAAAGGGTGAACAATGCAGCAGTGGTACTAAATGGACACTGTTGAAAATGAACTATAAAACTTGTAGGTGGAAATGGGAGTGAAAAACTAGGAGACAGCTAGGGATGGGGTGACATTGTCCAAAAAATATATATACTCTTAAGCCAGGTGCTGGTTCACTCCTGTAATGCTAGCTATTAAGGTGGCTGAGGTCTGAGGATCCAAGTTTAAAGCCAGCCCAGGCAGGAAAGTCCGTGTGACTCTAGGGAATGGGTGAAATTGTTCGAAAAGAAATGTACTCTTTAACCTGACTTATGTAACTGTTACATGAGCAAGGAAATGAGTACATTTCCGATCAAGCATTGTTGCCTCCTCCTTTGTTTTTCCCCTGCCATCCCTTCCCTCCCACCCCCAACCCCCACCCCCCCATCCCCACCAAAGTTCATTTTCAACATAGTGTCTTGTACATCTCATTGTTACAATGGGTCAACCTGTATCCCTATTTAAGCATTTTGTTTTTTCCCTTCCCCTCCCTGAATTAGAGAAGTGTATATACAAGATGCAGGGCACTGACATCAAATACAGTGAAAACGGGTTATACCGTGGGGGAGGAACATACAAAGAAACAAAAAAAAAAATCATATGGCACATTATAAATACGTTAGAAACAATAGCAAGAAAGTAAAAAAAGTTGTGTCCCTATCTTGGGGTTCATTTCGCTTAACATCATCTTATATGGTCATATGTATATAGCTTTTGACCTATTCTACTTGTCCTATGCATGTACTAGTCATTGCAAATAAGAATAAGGGAAACCATGGGACATTTCTTTGGGCCTGGCTTACTTCACTTAATATTGCTTTTTCCAAGTCTTTCCATTTCCTAACAAATGGGACAATGTCATTCTTTCTGATGGAGGTATAGAATTCCAATGTGTGTGTATGTGTGTGTGTGTGTGTGTGTGTGTGTGTGTGTGTGTGTGTGTGTGTGTGCGCACGTGCACGTGTGCATGTGTGTGTGTATAACATTTTCTTGATCCATTCACCTACTGAGGGGCATCTGGGTTGGTTCCATATCTTAACTATGGCAAATAATGTTGCCATAAACATAGTTGTGCTGGTAGCCTTAGTATGGGCTTGTTTGGGATAAATGCCCAAAGTGGGATTGCTGGGTCATAGGGGAGCTCTATGTGAAGTCTTTTGAGGAACCTCCATACTGCTTTCCAAAGCCGTTGAACAAGTTTACACTCCCACCAACAATGTAATGCATTTTGGTCACATCCCCTCCAGCATCGGTTGTTATTAGAGTTCTTGATTATAGCCATTCTAGCTGGGGTGAGGTGGAATCTCCATGTTATTTTGATTTGCATTTCTTTTATGGCTAGAGAGGTTGAGCGTTTCTTCATGTGTGTATTGGCCATCCTTCTTTCTTCTTCAGAGAAGTTTCTCTTTAAGTCTTTAGCCCACTTATTTATTGGGCAGTTGTTTCTTTGAGGATTTGTTGTTGGAGGATTTAATTTTTTGAATTTCAAGTATATTTTAGATATGAGACCCTTGTCTATTGTATGGCTATGAAGATCTTCTCCCAATCTGTGGGCTTTCTATTGATCTTGCTAGCTATGTCCTTTGCCATGCAGGACCTCTGCAGCTTCATGCAATCACATTTGTCCAACCTTGCTTTGATTTGTTGGGTTTAAGACCCTGAATAGCAAAAACGATCCTTAACAGAAAGAACAGTGCTTGAGAAATATCAATGCCAAATTTCAAACTCTACTACAAAGTCATAGTAATCAAAACAGCTTGGTACTTGCACAAAAACAGACCTAAGGACCAATAGAAAAGAACTGAAAACCCAGAAATGAACCCACAGACATATAGCCACTTAATCTTCGATAAGGGGGCTAAAAAGAATAGAATGGAAGAAAGAAAGCCTCTTCAGTAAATGGTGCTGGCAAAATTGGTTAACTACTTGTAGAAAACTAAAGCTAGATCCTTATATATCACCCTTCACCAGAATCAACTCCAAATGGATCAAAGACCTCGGAGTCAAAGCAGACACCCTGAAAACATTACAGGATGGAATAGGAGAAACCCTAGGTCTCATTGGCATAGACAAAACTCTATGTAGAAAAAAAAAGAATGTGCTGCAACATGGATGAATCTCAAAAATACATTAAATGAAATAAGTCATACCTAAAAGATATATAATATATATGTATATGCATATATCTATCTATATAGATATAGATATGAGGGTCAACATGCATCCTTTTCCTCTTTGGGCTTAACTTGCTTCACATAGTATAATTTTTTCCAAGTCCTTCCATTTCTTTACAAATGATACAATATCATTCTTTCTAGTGGATGATCCATTCATCCATTGAGGGGCATCTAGGCTGATTCCATATCTTAGCTGCAATAAACATGGTGCTGCTTTAATGTATCCTGGTTTGTAATCGTTAGGATAAATGCCTAGGAGTGGAATTGCTGGTTCATATGGTAGTTTTTGAGGAACCTCTGTATTACTTTCCAGGGTGGTTAAATAAGTTTACATTCCCATCAACAGTATATTGTTTTCCTTTTTGCCACATCCTTGCCAGAATTTGTTACTCTTTGTTTTCTAAATAATGGCAAAGTCACTTTTTAAAAGAGTTAATCATAAACCAGATGCCTATAATCCTACCTACTCAGAAGGCTAAGATCTGAGGATCACAGTTCAAAGCCAGCCCAGGTAGGAAAGTCAGTGAAACACTTACCTCCAATTAACCACCAGAAAACAGGAAGTGACACTGTGGCTCAAGTGGTAGAGCACTTGCCTTGAGCTGAAGAGCTCAAGGACAGTGCCCAAGCCCAGAGTTCAAGTCCCACAACCAACAACAAAAACAAAGCTAATCATATTAGTGAGTCTAGGTAGAAAAGAGATCTACCATGCTTGGCATTTTTGACTTGGCTTCCATATCTATGAATTTCATAGTTTAGAAGAATATCTCACATACATAAAGAACCACTTGGTATCCTTGCCTGCCTGCTAGAATGCCAACCTTGATTAGTGACAATTAGGCAAAGGGATATAGAAGAAGAAAGGCATATATGGGAAGAGACTGGAAAATGTATAGCAGATTCAAACACAGGTTTTGATCTCAAGAAGCACGTGGGTAGCCAGGCTCACTCTGTTCCTGAGGCAGCTAGGGTAAAGACCACCCCACTGGGGTCCTCAGAGCATTACCTAACTTGTGGCAGTGACCTTGGAAAGAAGTCCCTGAGAAGGGCCAGAGACCTTGTAGGTACTCAAATAAATGCTCTTCCGTCCTGAAAAATAAAGATGCATTTAGGTTCAAAATTTTAACTTTGTGGGCTGGGAAGGTGGCTCAGTGGTAGAGTGCTTGCCTTGCATCAATGAGGCCCTGGCTTCAACTTCTAAGCACACATAAGCAGAGAAAGCAGGAAGTGATGCTGTGGCTCAAGTGGTAGAGTGCTAGCCTTAAGCTGAAGAGCTCAGGGACAGCGCCCAGGCCCAGAGTTCAGGCCCCACGACTCACATACACATACACACACACACACACAATTAACTTTGCTATCTCTGAGCTGTATGACCATGGGTAGCCCACTTAATGTCTCTGAGCCACAGTTTCCACATTTGTTTTTAGGTTGCTTTTTTTTTAAGAAACCCCATACTGATTTCTAAAGTGGTTAAAAAAAATTTTCATTCCCACCAATAGTGTATAAAGATCCCTTATTACCACATCCTTACCAGCACTTCTTCTTTTCTTGATAATAGCCAATCTGATGGAATCTTGGTATAGTTCAGATTACAGTTCCATGGTAGCTAAAGATGTTAAATATTTTTATGTATCCATAGACCTTTGTGTGGCTTCTTGATTCATGTTCACTTCGTTTTTCCATTTTCTATGGAACAATTCTTCTTTTGCTATTTAGTTTTTTGAGATTCTTGTCAGATGAATAGCTGGCAAAGGACAGCCTTTATCTAGCCTGTCTTTTCAGTCTATTGATAGTTTCATTTTGCTGTGCAGGGATACAGTCCTATTTGTCAGTTTTTGTTATTTCCTCATCTATTGGAATCTTAGTTAGAAACTCATTACTTATGCCTACATTTTAAAAGATTTTTTCCTGTAGTAATTTCAGTATCAGTTCTTAGAGTAAGGTCTTTGATCCACTTTAAATTATTACTACAGAATAAAAGACAGTGCTCTACTTTCAGACTTCTGAAAGTGCATATCCAGTTTTCCCAAAACCATATGTTGAATAGAGTCTTTTCAGCAGTATGTTTTTGCTGTCTTTATTGAATATCAGATAACTATAGCTGTTTGAGCTTATTTCTAGGTCCTCTATTCTATCCATGTATCTACATATATCTGTTTTTGCACCAGTATCATGCTGTTGCTATAGTTCTATAGTACCATTTGAAGGTAGGCATTGTGATACTTCTAGCATTGCTCTTTTAACTCAGGATTGCTTTGTTAATAAGGAACTTTTGGCTTCCATATGAATTTTTTTCATTTTTGTGAAAATGATATTCTTATCACTGCCATTTTGATGTGGATTTTGTTGAATCTGAAGATTACTTTTTGTAATATACCCATGCTAATGATATTAATTCTGCTGATCCATGAATATTTCCATCTTCTAATAAGTTCTTTAATTTCTTTCTTCAACATTTTATAGTTTTCATTACACAGGTCTTCTACCTCCTTAGGATTATTCCTAGGTATCTTATTTTGGCACTATTGTGAATAGGATTATTTTCATCATTTCTCTCTCAATAAGTTTATTATTGGTGCAAAATTATCAACTTATTTTTGTATATTGATTTTTGTATCATCTTACTTTGCTGAAAGTATTTATCAGAGCTAAGAAGTTTCTGGTGAAGTCTAGGCTATTTTAAGTTTGGGAGGAAATCATCTACAAATAGACACAAGTTGACTTTTCCTTTCCTATTTGGATCTTTTCTTTTTCTTTTCTATGTTCGTCTGGCTACTATTTCAGAAATAATTGTAAATAAGAGTAGTGATAGTGGAAACCTTTGTTTCTGATTTTATAAGAAATATTTTCAGTTTTTTCCCATTCAGAATAATGTTGATTATAGTTTTGTAACATATGCTTTTTATTATGCTGAGGTATGATCCTTCTGTATTTAGTTCAAGGTTCTTATGACAGTGTTTTTAATTTTGCTAAAGGTTTTCTCTGTGCTTATGGAGATGATCAAGTGTTGAGGTGGGGTTTTTTTGTCCATGATTCTACATATTTGCTTACATCCCTGAGTGAGACAAACTTGATTAAAGTGCATAATCTTTTTACTATGGAATTGGGTTCCATTTTTTGAGGATTTCACTGTCTGTGCTGTGTCCATTTCTGTCTAGACTTGGTTTTCCAATTGCAAATCAACAACTGAAAATACAGAAAATATGCAAACATATGGAGATTGAACAAATACACTTTTTAAAGATCACTGGGTCAGTCATTGAGGATATTAGGAAGGAAATTTAAAAATTGCAAGAATCAAATGAAAATAAAAACACAATTGACCATAATCTGTGGGATACAGCCAAGGTAATACCTTTAAAAAGGTATTATTTTCAGGTTTTTTCCTTGCTTCAAATATTCTGGGTTTTTTCCGTTATTTAACTTAAATAATTGCTGGGTTAGAGGCTTAATATTTCTTAATTTTCACTTATTTTCTAGTAAGATTTTTTTCTTTCCTAAACTCTTATAATTGTGTACATTTTTCTTCCTCTTCTGTGCATAATATTCATTTAAGTATCTTCTGTAATGTGAGCTTAGTGAACATGAATTACTTTGTGCTAGGCTTATCTTGAAATGTTTTATTTGTTCTTCACTTGTAAAGGTTGGATTTTTCTGGGCATCATAATCTTGATAGGCAGTAATCTTCTTTCAGGGCTTTAAACACCACCTTCCAAACCTGTCTAGTCTTTAAGGTTTCTGCTGAGATGGTGACTGCTGTTTAGATGAGTCTTCCTTTGTAAGAGACTATACACTGCTCTTATAGCTTTCAGTATTTTTCACAGGGTAATTCTAGTTTTAGTTTTGTGAGAGGAACCTTCGTACTGATTTCTATAATGGCCACATTCATTTATATTCTCACCACAAGAGTGTATTAGGGACTATAAACTTCCACTTGTCTCTGTAATGCAGACTGACTTGCTGCTGTGCAGAATTGTGTCTAAGAAATTGTGTCTAAGTCACACCAGTTTTCTAAGCCCACAGTGTCTCTTAGCCAATGAGCCACTGAAGCCAATGAAGAGAAGAATATATCAAGACCTGGAAACACATTTATACATGTGTTCCCTATGGCAGTAAGGTCAGAGGGTAAGGATCCTCTTAAGATAGTTCCCAATTATGGCACCTAAGACTAAGCAGGGAAATTCAGAAGATTCCTTCTCCAGTGCCAAGTAGTTAATATGAAAGTGCCTGGCACAGATGTATAACACATGATAGTGTAAGGTCCATTCCTGGACAGCGAACAGACCTCGCCCAGTACCTGCGTTACCTAGGCAACTGGGACACCTGGAAGAGTTCACATCTGCATCCATTGAGGTCACATCTTAATCTGATGTGGCCACACCTTTCTTCCACCTGATCTCACTTCCCTTTACCTGGACACACCTTTCCCTGCCCCCTACCCTATATAAGGCCTAACCCGGGGCCAGACGCTCTCTTTTGCCAGCCGCGTGGAGTGCCAACCTTGCCTGGTCCCAGCAGGTCTACTGAATAAACCTACCCCTTACCTGAATACCACATGCGTGGTGCTGTTCTTACTTGGCTACCTCTTTTTAAAAACCTAACAGATAGGAGGCAATGTAAGAGGTATATGAAGGTTATCAAAATAACTTTTTTTTTTGCCAGTCATGGTGCCTGAACTTTGGGCCTGGGCACTGTCCTTCAGCTCTTCAGCTCAAGGCTAGTGCTCTACCACTTGAGCCACAGCACCACTTCCAGCCTTTTTTATGTGGTGCTGAGGAATCGAACCCAGGGCCTCGTGCATGCAAGGCAAACACTCTACAACTGAGCCACCTTCCCAGCCCCAATGATAACATTTTTACTCCTAGATCAAGGTGGTGTAGGGTTGAAGGACAGCAAACTAGTTGGTAGGGAAGATATGTGGGTGGCATTGGTGCCTCCCACTCATAACCACATTTGCATCTACTCTTCATTTTGACAGTATTCACTTAGTAGCTGACCTATATTCTGTAATTTCTAGGATAGTCACAATTCTAGTCCTTCCCCTCAGGGGACTATATGTCAGAGTTGGGAAAATGGTGGGATCACAGTTAATGCATTCCTGGTTCCTTCTATCTTTCTTCATTTCTCTCCCGTCCTCCATCACTGTGGGATTTGCCCAGGGTGCTTTCATATGAAATCAAACAAAACTGAGATGGTAAATCTGGGTGAAAATGTATGTGCGTGTGCACACACACACACACACACACCACAATACACACGCACACACACACACACACACACACACAAAACCTCTGTACAATTCATTTGAACAGCAAATAGAGTAGATATAGAGTAGAGAGATCACTTCTGTTCCTTATGTGTGACTCCTCACCTCTCATACTCCATCCCTTTCTCTGCCTCCTCCTGCCACATTTCCCCACCCTTCTTCTCATGGGGCAACTAAGGTTGAGAAAACATTTGTCTCTCAATGAGTAACTGGGACTGAGAGCAAGGAAAATGAATTATTTTAGTTCTGGAGCAAGCATGAGTTTTCTTCAGTGGTTGCCTCCCCCCCCCCTTTTTTAATTAATGAACAATCTGGCCCATTACTGCTCCCTTAGGTATGCAAAATAGCTTCTTGTTTGAAATCTCTGTTGTTGAATGTGCTCTGTGGGGCACAATCACATTGCCACCCCTGCTTTGCATAAGAAACTGCTGTTTGCAAGATAAGAATCTTTTCATTTAGCTGTCATGATATCATCCTTTTTCCTGTGCATTGTAGCTCCTGCTCCTTTGATTCAATAACCAAACAATGACTGCCTGCATTCAGGCACCTACCAGCCCCCAAGACCAAGACTGGAGGCTGGGCCTCCAGAAACCTGCCTAGGCAGGCAACCCAAGTTCTTTTCAGACCTCAGATGTCAAGAGGGCAAGAAATAAGATCTAAGTCTCCTGAAAATCTTCCACAGCTTTAAAGCAAACCATGGGAAAGAAACCCTGAAAGACATGGTGTGTGGTAGAGGGCGGGCACCCTGTGCCCTGGGATCATGAACTTAAACAGCCTGGGAAAATGGAAGAGTAGAGTGCAAACCTAAAAATGTGCAAAGCTGCTAAACTACTCTTCCTCTGTCCCTGAGCATCAGACTGCATCCTGTCACTGCCCTTTGGTTTGGAACAATTGTGCCCATATGCAGAAAGCACACAATGGCACTGCGCTCCAATTAGAAACTACAAGGAGCCTTAGAATCTCTGTAATCCAAACCTTTTCCTCCTTTATGTGGGTAAATTGAGGCCCAGGGAGGGAAAGCCTATTGCCTAAGAACATTCACATAATTCAAGTTGTGGGTGCTAAAACTCCAGCTTCCTGCTGTTTATCCTACCACACATGGCTGACTGTGGAGGGAATCAATAACATTTGTGTACAAAGCACTGAGGGGGAAAAAGATAGGAGATTAAACAAGATCACAGTAAACTACAAAGCCTATACAAACAGCAGGGATTTTATTCTTAGCCTCCTCATTTGTAGGAGATATTTTCAAAAGATTCATGAGAACAGCAAAATTTAACCTTTACCAGTATGAAGGAATCCTACAGAAAACATTGAGTTTTCAAACAAAAAAAATATATAGTCATTTTCCACTTTAGAAAAAGAAAATGAGGCCACAAAGAGGCCTTAATCAAACCATGGGTAACTCACATATATCCAGCAGGGAGGCCAGTTGCAGTGAAGTTCACAAGAATTGGGGAAAATGAAGGTCTTGGCTTTGAAGAAGGTACAATTGGATCATGTTTGGTTTGCAATTTCATCATAAGCCATTTCAGGCTCACAGTGTTGTGTATTCCTGGTATCTTGCAGCATAGTGAAGAGATCACAAGCAGATTGGTGCTGCACTAAGATACCACACTGCCTCTGAAATGTCCCTAATGCTGCATTTTCTCCATATTTGACACAAAGGAAGATTTGTTACGTTTCAAACAAACTATTCTGTTATTTTGAGAGAACTCTAATGATTCACAGAATATTTGGTCATATGTGGTATTCAAGATGGGAGGGGGGCACCGGCAAAAATACTGGTTCAATGTCACTAGTGAAACAGATTAGAGAAAAACACACTTATAAAGTCATAAATAAAGGGGTTTTATTTGCTGTTGTTTTCATTCAGGTCCTGGGACTTGAATTTGGAGCCTAGGCACTGTCATTGTGCATTTTTTGCTCCAGGCTAGATCTGCCACTTAAGCCACAGCTTCATTCCAGCTTTTTTGGTACTTAATTGGAGGTAAGAGTCTCACCCACTTTTCCTGCTCACACTGACTTCAAACTGCAATCCTCAGAGCTCAGTCTCCTGATTACAGGTTTGAGCCACCAGTGCCTGGCTCAGAAATAAAGTTTTCACTCACCTGTCCACCAGTTTTATGTGTCAAGAGTTCTCATATCCTCATTCTAAAAGCAGCAGTAGGGCATGAACAGGAGATAGGGGCAGCCATCCTAGGTTAGCCCTGCGCTACTTGTGCACTGTTCTTGTCTGTGTTCGGTATTTAAAGAGGCTGCCAAGTAAGAACAACACCACGAACATGGTATTCAGGTAAGGGACAGGTTTATTCAGAGGACCGGCTGGCACCAGGCCAGGTTGGCACTCCAAGCCTCTAGAAAAGAGGGAGGCCTGGCCCCGGCCCATGCCTTATGTAAGAGAAGGGCTGGAGACCATGTGGCCAGGTAAAGGGAGTTGGGACCAGGTGAGAGAAAGTTGTGGCCACCTCCAAGTGTGCCAGTTGCCTAGGTAACATTAGGACTGGGCGGAGACTTAGCTGCAAGGAAGGCAGAGTCTGCTTGCCATCCAGGAGCAGACCTTACAGTTTGTACTTCCATCTCTTCATCTGTAAAACGATGGTACTGACTTGAACAAACTGATGTTTAAAAGCTTGTCTTTTAAAATATGGGTTAGGATGATGAAGAAGCAGGTGTAGATATATAATAAAAGAGGTACCTGGTTGAGGGAAAAAAAAGAACCACTGAACTGGATGAACATTTCTAGTTACAATATTTCATGCTTCTGTGAAATCCAATTTCTGTTTATGAAATATGCTTTAAAATGAAACAAGTGTTTGTTATTTAAAACAATTCCACTTCCAATTAAATCTAGTTAATTAAACAGATACACGTAGCTCCTTCCTAATATCTTTCAAAAATAGTAAAGAATTAAAAGGCCAAACTATGTAAGCACAAACAAAACAGGAGAGGATACAATACACACACACATACACACACACACACACACACACACACACACACACACACACACACACACATGCAGATATGCAAAATACGGAAAACAAATGTTGGATAAACAAGTAGTAACTAATAGTTTACAGGATGTTGAAACCCAAGTAAGCGATACTGGAAATCCGCAATAGCTCGGGAATTTAGGGTACCCTAAAAGTAGGACTTTGGTATAATAGTGAAAACATGATGACTGATCAAACGTGTGCGTGACTTTGTGTGCGCGCACCAGTTCTGGGCTTCGACTCAGGGCCTAGGTACTGTCCTTGAGATCTTTTGCTCAAGGTTAGTGTGCTTCTACTTAAATCACAGATCCACTTCTGCCTTTTTTCAGAGGGAGTAGTTAATTGGAGATGAGAGTCTCGTGGGTTTTTGTGCCCAGGCTGGTTTCAAATCATAATCCTCAAATCTCAGCCTCCTGAGTAGCTAGGATTACCAACAAGAGCCACCAACATCCAGCTGATCAAACATAAGGAAGAGTTTCCAGCTGCCCTCCTCACCTTACCAAGAGATAGGACATTTAAACCAAGCACACCTGAGGTATCACTAAGGTGCCGTGCTGAATTCAGACATTAAGTTGAACTCAGTATTCTGAGCATTGAGACCTCTAGTCCTCTTCATTGGCTCAATTCCCAAAACACTGTCAGCCAGGTTATACATGCCAAGCAAGAGATTTGGAAGATTCTGCTTGGGAAAACACAATAAACTGAGGAATAAACCAAAGATGGTACTGGAAAAGAAGACAGTGTGAAATTAAATATTTTTGTTATTTTTTTAAATGTTTTTGGTTGTAGCAAGGGATATTTTAGTCTAAAAGCTAGAAACATCATCCAGGGGTTTTAAATAGTAGAATAACATGATCAAATTTGCATTTTAGAAAGATGATTTTTAAAAGGAGCTAGTGTATGACTGGGGATGTGGGTTAATATTACAGTGCTTGCCTAGCATACATGAAGCCCTGGGTTCAATTCCTCAATACCACATAAACAAAAAAGGCTGAAAGTGGCACTGTGGTTCAAGTGGTAGATTGTTAGCCTTCAGCAAAAGAAGCTCAGGGACAGTGCCAAGGCCCTGAATTCAAGCCCCAGGACTGGCCAAAAATAGGGGGGAGCTATTGTGGATGTTCAAAGAAAGGGAAATCAAAATCATATTCTGGCCAGTGTTCATCACATTAAAATACCGTAATTTTCCCTTTGCTTTCCCCTACAACTTGAAGAAGTCAATGGTAGTAAAGAAGGCTGCCATATTGAGGCCCAACAATGGTGCTTGCTGGTACCTAAGGATGTAGTATCCTGGCAAGGCAGATAACATGTTTCTGTATGAAGGGATGTCAGTGGCTTGTCAACTACCTCCTATAGCCCTTACATTATATTTACCATTATTCATCTTTTTTTATGCTTTTTTATTTTTGCAAGACCAAGACTCAAACTTGGTACCTCCTGCTTTAGTTTTGGCTGGTACTCTACCAATTCAGGCACACCTCCAAGCCCACTATTGCTCTTTCTTACATCAACTGCTTCAACCCCTATGTTTTAATTTTTCTTTCAGTTTTCAAATGGGTTCCACTATGACTTTTTCATGTATGATTATAATGTGTTTCAATCATATTCTTCTCCTCTTCACCCTAACTTTCCCTCTACCACCTCCACAGTATGCTCCAAAACAGTCTTCCTTTCATGAATGTATGCTTTTTTTACTTTATGTCTACATTCTACATATCAGAGAAATGTGGCATCTGTGTTTCTGATTCTGTCTTTTTTACTTAACCTGATTATCTCTAGTTCTATTCATTTTCCTGCAAATGAAATAATGTCATTCTTTGTGGTTGAATATTCCATTGTGTATATATGTCATATATTTTTATCCATTTATAGTACATATGCCAGTTCCATAACCCAGCTATTGTGAATAGTGCTACTATAAACATGGATCGATGTGAAGTTATCTTTATTGTGAATTGACCTATGTTCCTTCATGTCTATGCTCGAGTGGATTATATGGTAGTTCTATCTTTAGTTTTCACAAGAAGCTCCACACTAATTTCCAATGTGGCTGCATCCATATACATTACTATCAGAATGTATGAGGCTTTTTTTACTTCCTGTATCCTTACCAGGATTTGTTGTCATTTGTTTTTTTAATGATATGTATTCTAATTTGGTTGATATGGAATCTCAAACATGCTTTATTTTCATTTCTTTTATGGCTAAGGATGTTGAACATGTCTTCATATAATTTTTGCCATTTGTAGATTTTAAGAAATATCTGTTAATTTGCCCATTTATTAATGGTATTTATTATTTTAGTGTTTAATTTTTTATCTTTATACACACACATATATACAAACTTTATATTAATCCTTTAATGAAAAACTGGTGAAGATTTTCTCCCCTTTGTGGACTATTTCTTTATTCTGGCAATTGTTTCTTTGCTGTAAATTTTTTTTTATTTGAAACAACTCATTTGTCAATTCTTTTATTTCTTGGGCTATTGGACTCATTCAGAAAGTTGATGCCGATGACCATATAGAGGTAAATTTTTAATATTTTTATTGTAAAGATACTGTACCTGTATTTTCCTGTAGCACTATTATATTTCATGCTTTACCTTAAGGTCTTTGATCCATTTTGATCCATTTGATCCATTTCTTTTTTGTTGTTGTTCTTGGTCATGGGGCTTGAACTCTGGGCCTGAACACTGTTCCTCAGCTCTTCAGCTCAAGGCGAGCACTCTACCACTTGAGCCACTGAGCCACTTCCAGTTTTCTGAGTGGTTTATTGGAGATAAGAATCTCACAGACTTTCCTGCCCGAGCTGGCTTTGAACCTTGATCCTCAGATCTCAGCCTCCTGAGTAGCCAGGATTACAAGCATGAGTCACCGGCACCCAGCTTTTGAATTCATTTTATACAGAGTGAGAGATATAGATCTTGCTTAGATCTTCTACATGTGTATATCTTTTCTCCAACATATAGTTTGCCACCATTTTTGTAAAACAGCAGGATTATATTGTAGTTCTAGCTTTATTTTTTAGAAGACCTTCCATACTAGTTTCCAGTGTGGTTGCATTAAGTGTTCTAACAGTAGTGTAGAAGGAGTCTATATGGTATATATCATATATATATATGATATATATATATATGATATATACCATATAGACATATATATATGTATGTATGTATATAAATGTATCTTCATACATATATATACCATATAGACTCCTTATACACCATATGTGTGTGTGTATGTGTGTGTGTGTATCTTGGTCTTCTGTTCCACTGCTCTACATGTCTGGTTTTGTGCTAGTGTCATGTGTTTATGTTACTATGTTTCTATAGTATAATTTGAAATAGACTATCAAGAGCATTACTCATTTTTGGTAAAGATTGCTTGGGCTACTTGGGGTCTTTTGTACTTTCATATGAAATTTAGATACTCATTTCATTGAGTCTATAGATTACTTTTGACAATACAGCCAATTTTTACAATATTAATTCTGCCCATTCATGAACATGGGCAGTAAAGACTGCTATTATTTCAATTTTAAATGAGGGATGTCACTCATAACCATAAAATTATTTGTGGCCTATGGGCTAAGCAGTTTCTTACCCGTTCCAATGGCACTTAGTTTAAAACTTGCTTGAAGTATTGGTTTATGCTATGGCTAAGTTTGCCAGTCTGTTGCCAGGGTCACCAAGTATTTTCAGCTTTGTCCTAAAAAATAGTTTCCACTAAATTGGTATGGCTTTTCCATCATCATAAATTTGAAAAAAATAAATTGAACCATTGTAAATTGTGGACTTTCTGTACAATGACTTCCTAGCTCTATTAAGAGGCCTTGCAAACAATGGTAGCTCATTAGTAATAAGCACAGCAATCACTCAGATTATGGTGTCTATATACCACCATCCAGTAAAAGAAGCGCCAAAAAGTAATGGGAAAATATCAGAATGATACAGAAACTGTCTTGAACATTTCAGAATAATAAAATCTGGGGGGCTGGGAAGGTGGCTCAGTAGTAGAGCGCTTGCCTTGCATGCATGAGGCCCTGGGTTCGATTCCTCAGCACCACATAAGCAAAATGAAAAAAGCCGGAAGTGGCGCTATGGCTCAAGTGGTTGAGTGCTAGCCTTGAGCTGAAGAGCTGAGGGACAGTGCCCAGGTCCAGAGTTCAGGCCCCACGACTGGACCCCCCCAAAAAATTAAAACAATAAAAAATAAAAAAGTAAAATCTGGGACAATTTAGAAATGAAAGTAATGATAATAATGGACTATAATCAACTACATAACATAGGAATCCATGAGTACAGATGACATAAACAAATAAATGAATAAGTAAATGGAGAATAAGGTGGACCAAGTTCTACAAAAATTCTTACCACAGTATATTTTGTCATATAGGCTGTTTTTACAATGTAACGTTAACATTCTTCCCAATTAGTAAGAGGTAAGATCCTTCTACTTGCACCTACATAGACAATAGTGATTGCTTCAATTAATAGATTATAGTGGAAGTAAAAGACACATGACTTCTCAGATTGTTGAAGCAAAAAGTCATAAACTTCTACTATGTTCTCTTGAAATGTTGAATGCTTGTTGTTGAAACTCAGCCATAATTCTGGGATAAGATCAAGCCACAACACAGAATGGCCTTATGTAGAGGTTCTAGTTGGCCACCCCACTTGATCTCCTAGCCATAAACCAACACCAATTAGTTAGCCATGGTAGTAAGCTCACTTAAAAGTAAATCCTTCCATCCAGTATCCTGACCCAGTTTATATATCACCTTTCTCAGACTGTTGATTCAGGAATGAGATAAATGGTTATTGTTTAAAGCCACTAAATGTTATGCTACTTTGATATCTGTAACAGAGGAGAATCCCTAGCATGTCAGCTAATAAATGTATAAAATATGATGGAAATGAAGAATCATTATTTGGCCACCATGATACAACTGTTTGATTCAAGAAACTAGTGCTGGTAGATTGATAAGCAATAGGGTATTGGTAAGATGTAGGAATATTCTTATACAAAATACTAATCAACTGTAAAGAGAAAAAGTTGTAACAAAGGATGGAGTAACAATGCTCGATAGGAAATGCACTCATTACCTTACTCATGTAATTGCAACCCCCCTGTACAGTATCTTTTTTTAAAAAAGTTGTAACTTTGTGATGGAAAACCCCTATAGATGCCAACATAAAAGGTAATCAAAATTAATATTACCAGTGGGAATGGTGGGCTATCTGATGTGATACACTGAGAAGAGCACAGTATCATTCCTAGGGTATTCATAACAGAAAACATAGCCTGAGGTTAGTCAGGTAACATGTGAGCCATCCTACAAAATATAAAATCAATAGTTTGTACAGCTGTTGAAAGTTTCAGAAAGACAAGCAAAGATCATGTTACTATCTCAGACTGGAGGAGCTTAAAGTGATATAGCAGCTAAATGCTTGGTGGCTATTGCTGACAACTAATCACCAAATGGAATATTGGACCAGACATGAGACACTGTTGAAACAGTTTGGCAAAGTTGTTATGGGGAATACAGATTAAATTGTGGTGTTTTACCAGTGTGGATTTGCTAGGTTGTATTTGTTTGCTGGTACATCAGAATTGGCTTGTTTTGGAGGTTACATAGTGAGATATTTAGGAATATTTAGGATATTTATGGATATTTAGGAGATATTTAGGGATATTTAGGATATTTAGCATCATGTCTTTGGCTTATTCTCAATTTGTTTCAGAAAATAAATCAAAGTATATGATAAAAGGGAGGATTGAGGAAATGCAGTGAAATGTTAACAGTTCAGAATCTAAGTAAAAGGGTCATGGAAATTTAATTGTTTTATTTTATTATTATTATCTTTAGCTGTAAAAGGAGTTTCAGTTCAGTTTATAAATAGAATGCAACTTGCATGATTGTGTGCATGTATGCGTGTGCATACGCATGTACATGCCAGTATCAGGACTTGAACTCAGGGCCTCCCATTCTTACTTGGCTTTTACTGGCACTCTACCACTTGAGACACACCTCCACTTCAGTACAATGCATCTTGATCAATGTCATCCCTTCCATCCTAGATATAGAAATTGCTCATACTTCACTTGTAACTTTCCTGTATGTTTGAAAATATTTTAAAATATAGTCTCATTCAACCACACAATGACTTGTTTTTACCAAATCATTTCATATTAAGGATTTGTTGCTTACTTTCATCTAGTCAACCAATTCTGCTCTTCAGAGCAAAGGAGTAAAGGTATGGCAGGCATAACCCCAAACCACAGATATGCAAATCATTTTGTAAACCAGGCCCCAATTCATACTAATTCATCAAAATTTCCATGTGCACTGCTACATCAGCACTCTCGATGCCAACCAAAACACCGGGGTTTGCTGAGTTCACTCCTAGCACCACAGGTGCTTATTGCACAAAACAGCTCTACCCATGAAGTGATGTAACAAAGAGGTACTCTTTTGTGGTAATAGTTTCTATCTGACATCTCTTAGTTTCAAAAAACTGGAACATCTATCTACAGTGCCCTTCCTTTCATCTTCTACATTGCTCTGCCTTCTGTCACCAAGTTACCAGCACCCGATGTTTTGAACGCTCAGATAGTTGTTCTGAGGTTCAGATAGTCGTTCTGAGATTTGCTCTGTTTCCATCCTGCATGGAGCATTTTCCCTATCTTTCTTTTTTTTTCCCTTTGGTCATCGGGCTTGAACTCTGGGCCTGGGTGCTATCCCTCAGCTCTTCAGCTCAGCGCTCTACCGCTTGAGCCACAGCGCCACTTCCGGTTTTCCACTGGTTTATTTGAGCTAAGAGTCTCATGGACTTTCCTGCCCAGGCTGGCTTTGAACTGCAATCCTCAGATCTCAGCCTCCTGAGTAGCTACGATTACAGGCGTGAGCCACCGGCGCCCGGCTTCCCTGTCTTCCAAAGCTTCTTGGTTCATACACAGATAGGCTTGACAACAGAGAAAACAGTAAAAAATCAAATACAAGACAATCAACAATATTAATAAAGAAAACAAATAGAACCAGAATAAAGTAGTCAGTAATTTAAAAAGTAGTCTTCAGGCAGCATGATAGTAATGTAGACTGGGAATCTTGGAAAAGGGATGCTTGTATCCTAGCCTTTGACACAAAATCCTACTTTTAGGAGTTTTATCAGAAATTACTCAAAAGATGAAAAAGTACAATACTTTAAGCTGCAAAACATGTATATTTCCAACAATTACTAACTGAAAACCTACTATAAACCAGGCCTATCCTAGAACCGTGATAAGTAGTAAAATAAATGGACACAGGAAATGTTGTATACTTACTAAAATACTAAGTGGAAGTATTCATGTTAGCAAAACAGCTTATGAAATGATGAGTAGAATGCAAAATTTTATAGGGAAATGTAAGACTATGTAAAATATAGCAAATACTATAATACATGAAACTATACATAGACTAAAATATAATAAAATTAAAGTTGTATAGGTACTATGTAAAACCAATATACAGAGTATAAATTAAGACACAATAAACAGGTGCTTTGGTATCCTGTTAGAGTTGCTTATTGTCCCCATGGTGCAGAAAGAGCAAATGAGGCTCAAGTACATTATAAAATAACAAATATATTTTTTTTTAATTTTATTTTATTTTATTTGAGAGCATACTGTACACAGGGGTTACAATTACATGGGCAGGAAAATGCATACATTTCTTACCAAGCATTGCAGCCTCCTCCTTTGTTTACCCTTCACCTCCCTTCCCAGCCTCCCCCCTCCCCTAAAATAACAAATATTTTTGTCTGTCTTGTTTACTCTTATATCCCCAACAACTAGAACAGGGCCTTGCATATATCAAGCACTCAGGTAAATAAGTCCTGACAAAATGAAGTGATTGAATCACAATGTTGATCCAGTGTGCCTAAGAGATTGACATTGTTCATAAAAGGTACACCTACCAAAACCTCAGAAGCGTGGGTTCAGACGGGCTGAGGTAGCTTTGCTTCCTTGTTGAGCAGGGAAAACCTTATCTTTCCTCTTCTTTCCTTTCTCTTTTACCGTCTGCCCTCTGGTGGAGGCACTGGCGATTAGCAGGAGTCAAGGGGAAAAAAGGGCCAGGATCATCACTGACTACACAGATATAAAGCATATAAATAATCTATGACGTATCTACATGTAATTAATATCCAATTTTACCTACTTCCCCATGATATGAAATAATCTAAATAGCTTTTCACTAAATTTGGAAGCTATGTATGAAAAGATGGTTTGACTTAAAATACACTGTAGTGGCAAATTATACTTGGGGGAAATTTAGGGCACTTTGGACATTTTCTTCTTTATTATTGTCAGTTTTGTGGTCCACCATTCTACAAAACTGGAGGAGTTAAGAAATGGACTTCCTTTTTGGAAGTGCTAGTGATCAGCCATAATTATGTGTGCTATACAAACTCTCTACCACTGAGCTACAAGCCCAGCCTAAGAAATTTACACCTTTTGAGTTTTTCTAAAATGTCATAGATTGAAGAAGATATTTAAATTATCTACTCATTTTTCAGAATTGTTGACTTTAATTTCTCCACACAAGAAATTAAATGCCACAATATTCATCCCAACAGTGGGAAAAAAATCTTAAAAGTTTTTTTGTTTGCTGGTACTGGGGCTCAAACTCAGAATCTCACATCCTCACTTGGCTTTTTTTGCTCATGATTCATGTTCTACCACTTGAGCCACAAATTCCCAGATCTCTACTTCCTGAGTAACTAGGATTATAGACATGAGCCAAAAACATCTATCCAAGAACACTTTTAAGTAAAAAAATTTTTACAGAAATGCAAACCTAAAAAACTTTTATATATTGCTAATTTGAAAGATAAAATGAAATTTCAAGATTAAATGAAAAAAACATTTTAGTGGAATATAAGAAATTATGTTCTTTCACATTTGAAACCAAAATCCCATTCAAAGAGGCATCTGGGAGGAAAAATGAACAGATGCAGTCATTATATTCAATGGACATCATGAGCTATACAACTTGAGGGTAGGGACAGGAGGAGGAAAATAGGGGAGAACAAAGGAAGGGTTGATATTGAACAAGAGGCATTGTACTCAAAACATGGCTTATAGAATTTAACCTCTTTGAACTACTATTTAATAATAAAAATAACAACAAAAAGAAGCATCTGACTGCTGATCAGGAGTTATGTGAAATATTAATTCAAATCTTTCTGCTAAAAAAAAATGGTGCTTTTAAATTTGAGCTCAAAAGCAGTTGTGCTAAAGAACTTCTACCTCTATATCTGGAATCTGAAAGGAGATCCTAAATGCTCTAATGAAAAAGGCCATGTCTGAACCAACTTCTCAGCTTCTAAAGTTGCCAAAATTATTTCTAATGGAACAACATCCACAATTCCAGAATCTTTGAGAATGTAATATTTCAAGATATTACAATAGCGAGAAACCTATACTTAACTCCCTCAAACCACTCATCTCCTCAAATTCCCCCTTTATCTTTTAACACCTAAATACCAATTGATAATTAACTGTCTCTCTTTCTCTCTCACCATGGCTATTAATAAATCTCAAGTGCAGATGCTTCAAATAATTGGCATTGGTTTGTGATAGAGATGAAACACCATGTAATGTGTTCTTGAGTAGAGAATAACAGGTTTCTCAAATGTAATTCAAATTTAACAGTGGCTTCTAAAGACACTGGAAGAAAAAAAATTAAGCCTAGAATGCTGAGGTTTTTCCTTACTTCTATTAAACTTCATTTAGTGAGTTACTTGGTATTTACTTGTTTTGTGCACTAGGAGATTCCTGAAGCCTTTTTCTTCCCTGGAACTTATAACAAAAACATATGGAATTAACTCCTAATTTTCTCTTGTTGACAAAAAGAGATCTTACTATTAAGCATTTGGAAAAACTCTCCCATAATGCAAAAATATCAGCAACGAAGGATAAAATAGACAAATTAGACTACAGCAATTTTTGGAGTAAAGAATAGTTTATTGAAAGAGAAGTCAACTATCAGAGGTAAAAGTGGTTCATCTCAGAATGAAAAGCAGAATGATAAAACTATAACAAATTTGAAAACTTTTACAGGGCTGGGATATAACTCAGTTGCAAAGCTCTAGCTTAGCAAGTACAAAGTCCTGGATTCAATCCCCAGTACCAAAAAAGAAAAGATGAAAAAAATAGTTTAAAAACTTTTACAATTCTAACTTTACTATCAACACAATGAAAAAGAAGGAATTCAACAATGGTAGAAAATAAGTAATATATTCATTAAAAGATCCTATCTAGTATACATAAGGGATACTTCCAATTTAATAATTGACAACATGAATAAAGGATCTGCACAGATACTTCAAAAAAAGATATTCAAATGGTCAATGAGAAAATAGAAACATTCTTATCATCAGTCAACAAGAATATGAATCAAACCTAGATCAAGTTAATATTTTAGAAATATTAAAAAGCCTAAAATTAGATAATAGTTTTATGAACCATGTGTAAAATATAGGAATTCTATGGCATAGGTAGGAATAAAAAAAAATCACAGACACTTTAGAAAAAAGAGTTATTGTAGGTAAACTAATTTGACAGAGTCTTCATATGACATAGTAGTTATTCTTATACATATGTCACAAAATAGTGGGCTTGGAACCTGCTCTACCCATACAGAAATCATGAGTATGTGAGAAAAAGCTCCTCCAGTTAGTCCTTATCCTGGTGAGTATTTGCAGGTGACAGAGTGTGTGACAGTGGGCAGCAACAGCTTCCCAGGGCCTTAGACAGCTAGGACTGCAGGCACAGCACAGGTTCAGGCCTGAGGCCACAGACGACTAGGGTGGCAACACGAAGTAAGTTTCAGATTTTGGACTGAAACCCCTGCCAGGTATGAAAGAAACAGAGGTTTAAGTTTTGGGATAAATGTTGGGGTGTTAAATATTACAGCTCTTTTCTACCTGTTTCTCTCACTACCATTGCATCTTCTCTTCATTTTGTTTATATTATCTTAGCAATAGTAAGAAAAATGAGTTTACTGGGAGCTAATGTTTTAATACCAAAGGGACAGCACAAGAGAGAGGCTCCCAGCAGCTCAGAAAAGTAACTTGAGCAGCTTGCTTATATAACTAGAAAAGGAAGGGGGCAATAACTGCAGCAGACCTTTATTCAAATGAGGGACTAGGTTTGCACCAATCACAATAGTTCCTTATGCAAATGAAGTTATGTGTTTTACACCAATTGACAGTCTTTGTTTGGGCCAATACAGGAAGTGCTCCACCACTAACTGACCTGAATAGAAATAGATTCAGGATCGCTTAGTGTTCACTGAGATATATAATGCCAAAAAGTCCCTGTGCAAGCTATCTGGTGGATAATACCTTCAGCAAACAGATCTACCTCAGTATGTAGGTTCCTGAAATAGCTGATGCTGGCATGAGGGCATCTCAAATGGCTGTGTGAGTGATAGTCTTCCAGACAGGACTGGTAGGGTCCCAATAAAAAGTCTTAGAGTAGTTAATTATGGAGTCAATTTGCCTGAGGCCCTAACATCTAAGCACATGTAAACAAAAAAAACATTTAAAGGAGTGATTTTAATAAAAGCTCATAATAAGCATCAAAAGTGCTTTAGTAGAGTCAGATGCTGGTGGCTCATATCTGTATGCTAGCTACTCAGGAGGCTGAGATCTGAGGAGAGTGTTTCAAAGTCATCCCAGGTAGGAAGTTCTGAGAGACTCTTATTTCCAATTAATCATAGAAAAACCCGAAAGTGGTGCTGTGGCTCAAAGTGGTAGAGTGCTAGACTCCAGCAAAAGAAGCCCAGGGACAGCACCCAGGCCCAGAGTTCAAGCCCCAGGACTGGCAAAAAAGTGCTTTAGTAATACTTCACAGTGCTCTAAAATATGTATCTCCTGTTCCACTACCCCATGGAAGCCTAATATCTGTACCTGATAAAGAGAAATGAAAGCATAAGTCCACATAAAACATATACTGGATTGTTTCTCGGAGCATATTTTATAGTAAACCAGAGCTGAAAATACTAAATATCTATCAACTATCTCTATCTATCTATCTATCTATCTATCTATCTATCTATCTATCTATCTCTATGTATATCAATAATCAAAATGTATTATAGCCAAACAAAAGTTAGAGCTTGAAGGCATTTAGCAGAGTGACTGATGCCAGAGATAAAAGGCTGCCTATCATATCACTTCATGTAGATAAAAAAGAAAAGGTAACGTTTGCAGAAACAAAATATCCATCTAGTGCTTAAAGGATAAGAAGAATTGTATAATCAGTGGTAAAAATGAAAGAGTCCTGTGATAGTTCATGAGAGAAAAATATTCTTAACATTCACTTTATCATGAGCATTTATATCCAAATATGGCAAAACCACAAAAATGAGTAGATCAAAAAACAGATGGAGTATATATTATATGAAAGTTATCTTATGTACTGCTAAAAACAGGAAAATGGCCAGACACTGGAGGCTGACAGTTGTAATCCTAGCTACTTACAAGGCTAAGATCTGGAGATCATGATTCAAAGCTATGGCAGAAAAGTCCATGGGATTCTTATCTCCAATTAACCACCAAAAAGCCAGAAGTGGAGCTATGACTCTAGTGCGAATGCACTAGTCTTGAGTTCAAGCCTAAGAATTGGCAAAGAAAGAAAGAAGGAAAAAGGAAGGAAGGAAGGCAGGCAGGCAGGCAGGCAGTAAGGCAGGAAGGCAGGAAGGAAGGAAGGAAAAGAAAAAGGAAAAGAACTTTAAATGGAAACAAAAAGACTGTTCTAAGCGCATTAGGTATATCCATTAGTTCATACTTCTAGTGAACAAAAGTGTATTTTTTACTTCTCACAGATAGCAGCTCAACAAGAAAAGACAGCAGTTCTCTGGGATAAGTCCCAGGCCACTGTTTGGGTTCAAAGAGTACTCAGTGTTATGGTAGGTAGGTAACAAAGCTGTTATCACATACCACTCCTCCATCACCTATGTATTTACATATCTGTACTCAGGTTGAGATAGTTAATTCTCTATGTACCTCAGAGATACAGTTGAATTTTTATTTCTCATAACTCCTTTCTCAGTTGTGGCATTATGGTTATTTTTAATTCCCCAAGTACAGAAGTGTTCCCTTTTCCTGATCACATATATTATATAGGGGCAGGGGAGAGGGAAAGAGAGAATATATACATTGGATATATATTCAGTGTATACACACACATACATAGACATTCAGTATATATTGTGTGTATATGTATATATATATATATATATATATATATATTCACTGAATCTATGTGTAAAACAAATCATTTAATGTAACACTGTAGACTGAATTTGCTGTGAAATTCAGCCTGTTTGGGATTTTTAGGCAACTCAAAATTGTAGTAGGCATAGTTTGTCTTCCTCTGCTTTCCTTCTCACCACAGAGTGAGTTTTGATGGCTCACAAGCCCCACCCCCTCTGAGTATCACTGAGGGCAACTATTGCCATGGCTACATTGTTACATACCTGGCAACTATCTCGGTATACACACCCTTGTTTCAGTTGGCTCTGGGCCACCAGAAAGGAGACACATTTCCAGGGAAGCTAGAGGTACTCTGTCAAAATGGAGAATGCCTGTTAGCTTCACCTGGGTGACAAACTGAGAACTTTGAACTCGCTGTCTCTTAACCTACAAGAAGTACCCAGACTCCCAGGTATTGAACCTGGTATTCTTTCTTCATCTTGGTGAATTGCAGATCATGGGCATCTATGTCTGATTCCCATGTGTTGGATGTTCCCGCTGTAATATTCGATAATGGCTCAGGACTGTGCAAAGCAGGCTTTTCTGGGGATGTTGTTCCTCGTTCTGTCATAGATTCTGTTGTGGGCTCCCCTAAATTAAAAGTACCTTTGGCGCAACTAGCAAAAATCAAGCAGAAGATCTTCTTCGTAGGCGAAGAAGCCCAGAAGCGATATAACAGCTTATGTCTACAGTATCCCATTGAGCGTGGAGTGGTAAAGAGATGGGACGACATGGAAAAACTTTGGGATCATCTTTTCAAGCGAGAGCTCGAAGTCAAACCTAACAAACAACCAGTACTGTTAACTGAGCACGCCTTGAACCCAAAGAAGATTCGGGAGAAAACTGCTGAAATCATGTTTGAGAAATACAATGTTCCTGCCATGTACCTCTTCAACCATGCGGTGGGGGCACTTTATGCCTCTGCCAGTGTCACAGGCCTGGTGGTGGAGAGTGGAGATGGGGTCACCTGCACCGTCCCCATCTATGAGGGTTACCCCATGCCCCATGCTGTAGCCAAGCTCTCTGTGGCAGGGAAAGATATAACTACACGCCTCATCCAACTCCTTTTTCTGAAACGCTATATGTTTTCTTCTATATTCAACAAGACCTATATTGATGAGATGAAAGAGAAGATGTGCTTCGTTGCCATGGAGGCTGAAGAAGCCAACAGCCAGCCGGCAGTTGAAAGATACTACAGATTGCCAGACGGGCATGTCGTCCTCATGGATAATCATCTGTGCCACTTGCCTGAAGCAGTTTTTACACCTGAACTGCTAGGCATTCAGGAGCCAGGAATCACCAAAATGGTGTGTAGCAGCATTGAGAAGTGTGATGTAGACATCCAAAACAACCTCTTTGCTGACATTGTGCTGTCAGGAGGCAACACACTATTCCCTGGCCTCGGCGAAAGGCTCATGAACGAACTGAAATCGACGACTTCCCCACAACAAACCATCAGAATCACCGCTTCACCTGACCGAAGTTTCTCTACATGGATTGGTGCATCGGTCATAACATGTATGAGCATGTTCAAGCAGAGATGGGTCACCACTTCGGAGTTCAAGGAGTTTGGAAAGTCTGTCATTGACAGAAAATGTTTCTAAAACAGTACTGAACCAAGGGTGGCCACTCAAGATGGCAGATGACAGGAAGTATGGGGGAAATGAAGGTTGCTCCTTGGACTTCAGTACAATATTCAATAAAAGTATTTTCTATTTCCACTTTCCATTCCTCCTTTGTAGCTCTAATTTCTGATCTATGTCAGAATCTTTAAGTGATTCTAATCGACCCTTCCTGTTCCATGAACTTTTTAAATTTTTTCTCTGGAGAAAATCTGGGTTTGCATGTTGACATATCTACTAGGTTTGTAATATGAGATGCCTGACCCTCAGGCCTAGAAGCCTGATGCAGTTTGAGTCCCTAGACACTTTATTTTAAATAATTGTCCTTATCGGTTCTAATAGACATAAAGTGATGGAATTACTAAGAAAAGTGTTGGAAAGGGCATGGAATGAAGTAGAAGAAGGAATGCTATCCTCTTTTCAGGACTCAAACCACTTCTTTGTGTTGGTCTTTCATACAATAAAGTTCTTTACATGAAATGAGTCAGTATAATAGATGCAAAGGAATGTTGAGCAGAGGAATTTTCATTTAAGGCTCTAAGATCAAGGAAATGTACTCCAAATTGAAGGATTTATAATCAACAATTCAAATTGCTTATTGTATTTTTCCATTTGTTTACTTCAAGAATACCCATAGCATCTTCCTGACCGAAGCAAAATAGTGGAAAGTGTTAATGATTTTCAATAAGCAATTACTAAGTGACTTATGCATAAAAATGCCTTAATTTATTACTTTCTCACAGAAAAAAAGAAAAATGCAAAGAAGTCTTTGTCATTTAAAAACAAAAACATCGACTGACATACATTTATCTATGCTTAGCTTGATTGATAGATATTATCATAAGACTAATCATTTGGAGAAAATTACCCAAGGTTAACAATCATAAAAATATTGATTATATAAATGCAAACTGGACAATTAATATATTGCATCATGACTGGAAAACTGAAGGTTCCCAGTAAAATGAGAGAGACAACAAAAGAAGATCAGTGGTTGGCCTAAAGGACATTTTAGAATATAGGCCATCTCCTCTGCTGACGGAAAGCTCAGATTGCAGGAGCTGCTAGAGTGATCTGTCTACATTAGGTCCTTGTAAGCAGCCTGAAACCAGGCAGAAATAAAAATCTGAGCCACACCTTTGGGGCTTAGAAAACAAGTAACAATCATGAAATACCCTTGAAAAGTGGCTATGGAGAGGGAGGGGCTTAGATGTTGGCAAGCTGAGAATTCAAAGCAAAAATAGATGCTCAAGCAATGAAGGATCAGGGAGCCAGTCACATTGCACAGGCTGGATAAAGCAATTCCCAGTACCTAAGGATCACTATAGACACAGCATCAACTTAGAAGCTATTACGAGTCCCCAACATTTAGGAAATATCTGCTGACTATATAAATATAATACAAATTATTTTTCAGTAAAATTCCTGCAATGTAACTTTTCTTTTGGTACTGGGCTTTGAACTCAGGGTATTCTGGGTGTTCTATGACTAAAGAACACCACTAGCCTCCTGATTCCTTCAATATTAATGTGTGTCTATGTGTTATATGTGCGTGCACACGCACACACACAGACACCTGTGCATGCACACCAATCCTAGAGCTTGAACCCAGGGTCTAGGCATTTTCCCTTAGCTTTTCCTTTCAAGGCTAGTGCTCTATCATTTGAACCACAGCTCCACTTCTGGCTTTTTGGTAGTTAATTGGCAATAAAAGTCTCACAGACTTTCTTGCCCAGGATGACTTTGAACCATAATCCTCAGATCTCAGTCTCAAGATTACAGGTGTGAACCACTGGAACCTAACTAATATTGCCTTTTAGGTATTGTGTTTGAAATGACTGCATACAATTCCCTATCGAGACTGTAATGATGACTCTTAATCCTTCCTTGTTATCACTGGTGAAAATTTTGGTTGTCACAAGTACACGATAAAAAGATTTTTTTGTATGTGTTGGTCATGGGGCTTGATCTCTGGGCCTGGGTGCTGTCCCTGAGCTCTTTTGCTTAATGCAAGTGCTCTACCACTTGAGCAAAGTGCCAATTCCGGTTTTCTGGTGGTTAATTGGAGATAAGAGTCTCATGGACATTCCTGCCCAGGCTAGCTTTGAACTGCAGTCCTCAGATCTCAGCCTCCTAAGTACCTAGGATTACAGGTGTGAGCCACTGGCACCCAGCTGAACAGATTTTTTTTAATGTTTACTAATCATTTCAAAATTTACCACGGTATAAATAGTATTTATATGTTTACATGTTTCTTTCTTTGTTTTTTTGTAGTGGTGGGGATAGAACTCAGGCCTTGCACATGCTAAGCTAATGCTCTATCACTATGCCACCTCCTTACCATGAAATTATGGTTGAACACACTGGCTGAGGAATGAGTGTCCGTGGTATAGTATTTACATAAATGTGCTCAAAGAACTGGATTTGAGTCACAGCATCCTCACTACACATACTAACAATAAATAAATAATACTCTACTAATTTCTCATTTTTTTCATTGATAGCTACTATGAAGAAATACCTGGCAATGATATAAATCAATACCAAATCCAACTGAACTTTCACAGCAAGCACAGTAATCCAACATATAGATTTGAGATTGGTATCCAGTTTCTCTCCTCACTTCCCCCTCTACCCTGAAATGGGTATTCTGCTAGTTGATCACTTTGTTGCATATACTCAGCATGCACAGTAAGGCAGTGGGGGCCAGGAATGTCCTCAGTATGGCTGACTGTGGAGAATAGAAGGCAAAATTTCAGATTGTGTTCCACACTATCTGTCCTCTAAATAAAGCTCAACAAGCAGCTGGTAGTAACTGGTATGTAGACCCTGGCTCCCTTAAACCCTGTGTGTCCCAAACTGTAAGAGGATCAGTACATCTTGCTCCCATTATAATCCATTGGCAACACTCCAAGGACAAAGCCCATGGTTAAGGACACTCTGCTTTATCTATTAAATCTATAAAAAAAACTATAGAAGAGCATGGGCAAGCATCATATTCTTGGCCTTCATAAGAGGGACATCATATCCATTTGCACTTATGCATTCTTTCAACCTGCCCACAGCATCTCCACCAGAGTGTTCTGGTTTCTCTTTCATTCAGATGGAAATTTGGCAGTCTTTCATGCTACAGCTTGTGGTTACGTGGCCTTGCCATTCCTTCTGAGGCTACCCCTGACACTTCAAGGGGTTTGTGCTCTGCCAGTGTAAGCCTCACTCAGTGGCATCAGGGATGGGACTGACCTGCTCGATTCCTAGCAATGCTGTGTTGTGGCAACAGTGGGAACAGCTGAGGAAATATAATTCTTCTGCTCACAGAACAAGCTTTCAGTGTTCTCTCCTCTCAAGGCAACACGAACCAGTACAGACCCTTTCAAATGAGTATACATTCCTGCTATTCATAGAACACTTGTGAGATGGAACACGGTGGGGAAGGAAGAAGCATATTCTAATCATAGCTAAAATGAGGGGCTAGTACCTATAAGTTTACTTCAAGATTCACAATTAGTATATGGATATATACATTATATAATATATAAAATATACTATGCAAAAATATATCAAATGCAGTTTATATAATATATGATTATATATTATGTAATATGTAACATATGATTATGTTTATATTGATATATAAATATATCATATCTGTTCTTTCCCAAAACATAGCAGCCTTAAGTTTTCATTAGGTTCTAGCACATATCTAAGTTACATATGATGACATGTTAAAGTAGTAAACCAAAATGGGACATCGTTTCTATTTCTCTTGTCTGTTATGAATTGCATGTTTTATTGTAAACCTCAATTTCCTCAGGAAGCTCTCAACTAATCTCTGGAAACATTCTTTAGCCTGCTTGCCCTTGGCAAAGTAGAAGAAAACTAAGTTTTTCTCATGTTTGTTTTTCTCATATTTGTTTGTTCCAATTTATAGATTTAACCTGACAGTTGTCCGTGAACTTACTGAAGTGTTCCTCTTGCTGGGCCTTCAGTCTTCCTGAGGAACATGAAAATAAAACCAGCCAAGTACAAAGGAATGTTGAGATCAGGGTCAAGGCCATGGGTGTTGCCTTCTTTCCTTCTCCCTGGAATTAGAAATATCATTTAGGTCATGAAACTGCTGCCTGGGTTAAGAGCCAAGACACTGTCTAACCTCAGCTGTTGTGTCATTTCAGCTATTCTGTCTTGCTGTTTGTTTCTTGTTAACTCTCTTGCTTTCTCCTCTGTGGTTTCCTAAGTACTTTAATTTTCTCCCACCATAGTTATTACAATCCTGATTACCACTGTCTTTTTCCCACTATACTGAAAGCTTCAGGAAAGCAGAGCCTGTATGCTTTAATCTCCACTGCATCCCTAACTCACCAAGGGTCTTCCTGGCATAGCCAGTAGTCGATAAATACTTGTTGAATGAATGAACCAAATTCTATTGAGCTTAGTGACATAAACAACTTTTTTCCCTTTCTCTAAGTCTCATTTTCCCTATCCATGAAATGATGGTTATTATACACTATTAATGTATTATATTATATTATATATTATTATACAACACTATATTATTATATTAACATATTAATATATTATAAAACATCATTTTCTCTTAAAGAGATTTAATTAACACACGATTGTATACACATGAGGAAAGTAATATTTGAGTACATGTGTATATGGAATAATGGTAAATCATTAGAGTATTTATCATATCTACTGTCTCAAATATTTATCATTTCTTTGTGCAAAAACAATTTTAAGTGACCCAGACACTGTTTACCTAGTTCCGACAACTGCATAATATTACATCTCTGCCATGAATCCTTTATTATATATGGCTTTGCTTTTTTTTTTTATTTTTTTTAGCAGTTGCAGGGTGTTGAACTCAAGGCCTAACACTGTCTC
Organism: Dipodomys spectabilis; assembly: GCF_019054845.1. NCBI lineage: Eukaryota > Metazoa > Chordata > Mammalia > Rodentia > Heteromyidae > Dipodomys > Dipodomys spectabilis. The sequence goes on along the minus strand of NW_024870748.1, from coordinate 2,309,257 downwards.
TAAGCTGTTTTTGTTTTTTTGGTTTTTTTTTGGTCAAGGGTAGAGCTCTACCACTTTGGGCCACAGCTGTCTCTACTTCTACATTTTTGGTGGTTGACTGGCGATAAAAAGTCTCCCAGACTTTCCTGCCTGGCCTGGGCCTGATCCGAGATCCTCATCTCAGCCTCCTGAGTAGCTAGGATTATAAGCATGAGCCACCAGCACCCAGCTTGGCTTTGCTTTCTAATCTTGTACTAATCTGTACTAATCTTGCTAAAAGCCATTTCCAGAGTATTTCTTAGTCTCCATAGCTTCATCTTCAGTTTGTCCCAAACTAAAGGACCTACCCTAACCAAAGGCCATAAGAAAGTCAGTACTCTCAGACTCTCCTCTGGTCACCCTTGCTGCTGGGCCATTCCTGAACTCAGTGTCTAGTTCTGACAAGTAGGTCACTGTATTCTTGAGATCCAGGACCCCTTTAATCACCTGTTCTGAACACTGGGGTCTGGATGATGGACATTTGTGCTCTCGCTGTATATTCACTTGAGCCCACACAGGAGGAACTAGGAGGAAAGAAAACAAAGAAGCAGAATCCATAAATCATCTCTTCAAACCATTGGATTCTACAACTACTATCTTTTAATAGTTTCCAATTTTTGTGTTTAAGGTGAAGAGTAGTAACTAATAATCCCATAAAACCGTAAGAAATCCAGAGGGAGCAGAAGCTAGATGAATAAAATGGAGCTGTTCACCACATGCCTACAAGGTTAGTTTATCACTAGTAATATCAGAACAACCCATAAGCTTACCTTATATCAATTATTTCTATGTCACAGGAGTCCTAGCTAATTCCCTAGGAAGGCCTTTCCTGGTGTTGTCTATGGACTATGTTTTTCTGTGTTACCATAGTATGAATTATCCTTCCAATTGGAACAATTTAAATTGGAAAAAATTTAATTTTAATTGGAAAAATTTAAAATAAGCTTTAGACTCTTTCAACTCTTCCTTCTCCTCCACCTTGGGGCCATCTTTTTCCTAAACTAAACAACATTTTCTTGTTCCTTCAGCTATACCTGTGCTCAATGTTCTGTGACTTGAGTCACCTAGGGGAAGAAGCATACCATAAGACATAGCACAGAGTGGATGTTTAAAAAATTGATCCATTCACATGGGTTCTATACAAATTGCCATCCATGTTAGCTTCTTGTCAAAATAATGCTAGCAATGGTGCATATAGGTTGGTCCAGATGAAACAGAGCAGATTACTTTTTGCCTGAGATAGTGTGATTATCCAGATACAGTCTAGCAAAGTCAAAGCATATTTAGTAACAGGGTAGCAATAGCTTCATGATGATCACTGGGCTCACTTCTACCTAGAGCTTCACCAACCCTCCTTCCCCACCCCCCCCAATATTCCAGAAAGCTATTTAAATGGAAGGTTTCTTGAAGTTGCCTCAAAGGGATGCACTAGCAGCAAATCAGTGAAAAGAGAAACATCATAGCTCCCACCAGCATATCTGCATTCATATACTGATCAGGGCTGTTAATTCCACTTCCACAGAACTCAGAAAAACTAAGCAAAATCAAGAAAATTAAAATGCATAATTCCACTCTCTAGAGGAGCCACTGTTAATGCTTTGGTTACAACCCAAGTTATATTCATTCAAATTGAAATCCTGATTCTTTCCATTCACTCTTGTTTTAGGCAAGTCTAATTTTTTTACTTGCCTGCTTATCTGAAAAACTGAGATAATAATGCCATTCTAGCAAGGTTATTGTAAAGATATATTGAGATAACCTATACCAAGCATGTAACTCATACTTACTCTCAAACTTATAACTATTAGTATCTTATCAGGTTATTCCACTTCCAAGTAACAGTCCTAATCTTTCTTACAACCTTGCTTGGGTTGCATTAATTCTTTATTAAAATGAATGGGAATATAAGGCTGGTTACTTGTTGATGGTTATAGAGAATGTGTATTCATTGCACTATTTTCTTATATTTATATATGTGTATCTTTCAGAGGAAATGACTTTAAAAGAGAAAGAAATAAGAAAGGAAAGTAGGTGGGAAAGGAAGAAAGGAAGGAAGGAGGGAGGGAAGGAGGGAGGAAAAGAGGGAAGGAGGGAAGGAAGGAAAGAAAAAAGAAAGGGAGGGAGAGAGGGAGGGAGGGAGGGAAGGAAGGAAGCTATACTCAATTCAGGTATCATCCAATGTTTTGTTATAAACTTGTTTTCTGCATTATAGGACCTTGCAAGTCAGTTACTAAGGGTATTTTGAGATACAGCTACAGTAAATGGCATGCACCATTACTCAGTTTGTAGATAATGAGGCGAATCAGTGACTTTGCCCTTCCAGAACTAAGTCTATGGCACATGGTGGCAGAAGTAGAGAAATCTGCACAGAGAAGCTAGTGTGGTAGTGACCTGACAACATTGTTGGCTCAATGGTTTTGTTTGTTTGTGGTTTGTTTGCAGCACTGAGCTACATTTGCATCCCCATTGAATTTCTTGCTATGGAGATGCTCTAATTCTCCATAGTTGCTGATCTTCTGCCTCCCTATTATGAGATGGATATGAGGTTTCCCCAAAAACCAAAATCCTATTCACTGAAAGCTTGGTCCTTAGAAGATGGATCTAGACATTAGGAGGTGATTGGATCCTGAGAGCTCTGACCTTATTAATGGATTAAGTGCTGTACTGCTGGATTCAAAAACCTGATAGTATTGTTGAGACAGGGTAGAAAGTAAAAGATGAAACCAAGTTGGAGAAAGTAGATCACTGGGGAAATTTCCTGGAAAGAAATGTTCCTCTTTCTCCCTCTCTTCCTCTCTCTTCTGTCCACCATGATGGGAACTGCTATGCCCCACTACATGCTCCCTTCCGTGATGTTCAGCCTCACCTCAGGTTCATAGCAATGCAACTCGTGACCATCATCTGAAGCCTCTGAAACTGTGTGACAAAGGAAACTTTCCTAAACACATATGTAGAAATCATTTCTCAGTTATTTATCATAGTAACAAAAAGTTAGCTACCACATTCCCTCTCATTCATTCACTTTTTGCCATGAGAGCTTATTGTTACTCTTTCAATAATTTTGTAAATCAGATGATGTCATAGTTTGGATTTGGAATGCCTCCCCACCCACCAAGGATCAATGTGTTAAAAGCTTGTGGCCAAAATGGTGCTCCTGGGAGGTGGTGGAATCTTTAAGAGATAGGTTCCAGTAGGAGGTTTTCTAGTCATTGGGGCTGTGCCTTTGCAGTGAGTCTTGGGACCTTGATCCTTTTCTATATCTCTTTGTTTCCTAGAGAATATGAAGTAAATTGGACCACTGGAGTGAAATTTTGCAAGGCAAGCGCTCTACCACTGAGCCACCATCCCAGCCCCTGGAGTGAAATTTTGAACTCATAAACCAAAATGAACTTTTCTTCATTTTAAGTTGATTATTTTATGCCTTTTGTCACAGTGATAGACATCTGACTAACACAGCCCCACTAGGGGCTTTCAGCAGCCATGATTCAAGTATTTATATAATAGAAATAAACAAATTTTACTTAAAAAAGTGACAAAACTGACTGCATATTCCTAATAACTAGGGAGATATTAAATTATGAAGTGCATTTTCAAAACAGAAATATGCCTGAAAATTACTAGTGATGCTTCCTTTTTTTTAAATATGTTTTTTATTGTGAAAATACTATACAGAGGGGTTACAATCACATGAGCAAGGTAATGAGTACATTTCTTTTTTAAAAAATTTTTCTTGTTTTTTTGCTGGTTAATTAGAAATAAAGATTCTCTTGGATTGGTCCATCCAAGATGTCTTCAAATCATGGTTCTCATATCTCAACATCCTGAGTAGCTAGGGTTATAGGTGTGGGTCACTGGTACCAGCCAATGTCACTTTTTTTTGGTCCAAAATTAGAACTTGAACTTGGTATCTAACACTTTCATCCACTGCTGGCATCTAACACTTGAGTCATACATCCAATAATGAGTACATTTCTTATCAAGCATTGTTGCCTCCCCCTTTGTTTTCCCCCTACCATTCCTTCTTCCCATCTTCACAACTATATCCCCCTACTCTAAATTGCAAAGTTTTTGACATAGCGTCTTGTACATCTCATTGTTTCAATGGGTCAAACAGAAGTTGTTTGAGTTGATGATTAAACTATCATTGAAAGTTGAACACTGGTGTCTCATGCCTGTAACCCTAGGAATTCAATAGGTTGAGATCTGAGAATGGAGGTCAGAAGCCAGCATGGGCAGAAAAAAATCTCTGAGACTCTTTATCTCCAACTAACTAGCAAAAAGCCAGAAGTGGAATTGTGGCTCAAGTTGTGGAGCACCATCCTTGAATGAAATACCCACGTGAGCCTGGAGGTCAAGCCCCAGTAACAGAACAATGAAAGAAAGAAAGAATGAATGGATAAATGTGTAAATAAATGTCATTAAATACTTAAAAAATAAACAGTATAAATCAGATATATTTTGTTCTGAAGGGCTAGAAAATAAACATCCACCCATTACCAGAGGAAAAAAACACCCTGATAAATTGCCTTTTAATTTCAATTACCCTGAGTTGGATTTCTATTAGCCCTTTCCTAGCTTTGCCATGTAAAACAGTAACGAGCACATCTTGCCAAGAAAGACAGCTTGTTACTACTTCTTCATCTAAGCATTAACTATGGCATGGTACTCTTTTTAAGACAATGTCTCCATAGATACTGATAAAATATTTTATTTCTTTTTCTAATTGTCAGATAACTTATTGGGTAACTCTAAGTGGCAGATACTAGCAATGGGAAGTCTCAAAGAAGAGAAAAGCTACCACAGTTTTCTCCTGAATACTTGTACCTGATATGTCAGAATCTCATTACAATCCTCTGGCCTTTTTTCTTTATATTTCACTGAGATGGTGGACTGGATGAGCAACAACTGACCCTTTACACAGTTTTAGATACAGTAATTATTCCCATTGGCATCTCAAGTTGTCCCTCTGGTTTTAGAATCCAGTTTTCCTATGATACTAAGGAAACCTGCATTATACTGTTAACTCTGTTCACTATATCAGCTTGGACAAATACTATCTCTTATAGTTCTGATCCACAAATTTGCTCAGGTTCTGGTATCCTCTACATATGTTATCATTTTGTTGTTTAAAAACCTTTCTTGATGGGGCTGGGAAGTTGGCTCAGTGGTAGAGCGCTTGCCTTGCATGCATGAGGCTCTGGGTTCGATTCCTCAGCACTACATAAGCAGAAAAAGCCAGAACTGGTGCTATGGCTTAAGTGGTAGAGCACTAGCGTTGAGCTGAAGAGCTCAGGGACAGTGCCCAGGCCTAGAGTTCAGGCCCACAACTGACAAAAAAAATAAAATAAATACCTTTCTTGAGCATATTGGTTAAATTAGGCAAGTTTTTTAGCCAAATGAATTCACTGTTTCAAAAGTTGAAATGACACAGTAAAATGAGATAATCATCATTCCTTTCCAATTTCTATTTCTCTTCTTAGAGATATCTCTTATTACTTTCTATGCTTCCTTTCAGTTCTTTAAAAATGCACTGACAGCTGGGCACCTGTGGCTCATCTCTATAATCCTAGCTACTCAGGAGGCTGAGGTCTGAGAATCGCAGTTCAAACACAGCCTGGGCAGGGAAGTCCATGAGGCTCTTATCTCCAATTAACTATCAAAAAGCCAGAAGTAGCACTGTGACTCTAAGTAGTAGAGCACTTGCCTTGAGCTGAAATGCTCAGGGACAGAGCCCAGGTCCAGAGTTCAAGCCCTACAACTGACAAAAAAAAATGCACTGACAGGAGAGGTGCCAGTGGATCATGCCCATAACCCTAGCTTCTGAGAGGGTGAGATATGAGGACTGTAATTCATAGCCAACCCAGGTACAAAAGTCTATGAGAGACTTATCTCCATTTAAGCACCAAAAAAGCCAGAAGTGGAGCTGTATCTCAAGTGGTAGAGAGCAAAAAAAACCTCAGGGATAGCACCCAGGCCCTGAGTTCAAGCCTGAGAACTATCACACAAAAAAATACGTTGACATGTATGTAAGTACATACATATACACAGTGCAAACGCTGTTATAAATGTATTATATTGATGAATCTGGGCTTATGACTTTTTAGAGATGTTATAATCTGTGCAAACTTAATTTATAAAATTTTCATTGATTAACATTAATCATAAAAAGTGACGGGCATCAATCTAATATCTTTAGATGTACATATAATGTACTTTATCTTCACTCCTATTATTTTTATCCATTCTTATGCAATACCTCATTTTCTTAATTTTTATTTTTGTCAGTCGTGGGGCTTGAACTTTGGGCCTGGGCACTGTCCCTCACCTCTTCAGCTCAAGGCTAGCGCTCTACCACTTGAGACACAGCACCACTTCTGGTTTTCTGGTGGTTTATTGGAGATGAGTCTCATGGACTTTCCTGCCCAGCTGGCTTTGAACCATGATCCCCAGATCTTAGCCTCCTGAGTAGCTAGGATTACAGGTGTGAGCTACCAGTACTCGGCTCATTTTCTTAATTTTCTTTAAAATTTTCTTTAAATGAATTTTGTTATTACTTTCTCACCCATGCATATGATGTATTTCTATCACCTCCCACTCAAATAGTCCTCCTTTCATGTTTTCTTTTAATCTAGATTATAAACATGAGGAGAAATATATAGAATTTATCTTTCTGAGTCTGGCTTATGTCACTTAACATGATGATCAACATTTCCATCCATTTTCCCATAAATGGTGCAATGTGTGTGCCAGTACTGGGGCTTGAATTCAGGGATGCCTGCTCTTTTCTGTCTTTTACACTCAAGGCTCTACCACTGAAGCCAGCTTTACTTCTGGCTTTTTACTGGTTAATTGGATATAAAAGTCTCATGGACTTTTCTGCTTGGGCTGGCATTGAACCGTGATCCTTAGATCTTGACCTTCTTTTTTTTAAACTTAATTTTATTGTAAAGGTGATGTACAGAGGGGTTAGTTGCATAAGTAAGGTAATGAGTACATTTCTTTTCAAGCAGTTACCCCTTCCCTTAGCCGCCTTTGTAGGACTATAGGCAAGCCACCAGTGCCTGGCAAGTTTGTTCTTCTTTATGGTTGAATAATAATGTGTACTATATTTTTTTTACACACTGTTCTGTTGATGAACACCTAGCCTGAATTCATAGCTTAGCTATTGTGAATGGTACTACAGTAAACATAGGTGTGCAGGTGTCTTTATTGTGTGTTTGTTCTTGTTCCTATTTCTTCAGGTAAATATTCAAGATGATATAACAGATTCACTTGATAGTTCTCTCTTTAGTTATTGAGGAACCTCCATAATAATTTCCATAGTGTCTACATTAACATATTTCTACCAAGAATATATAAGGATTCCTTATGTTTTACACACATCAGTATTTGTTGTTGTTGTTTTCTTAATGATATCCAAAAAATTAGGGTGCAATGGAATCTTAATGTCATTTTGGTTTGCCTTTTCTTTATCATGAAAGATATTGAACTTGCTATTTGTATTTCTATTTTTTTTTTAAGAATTGTCTCCCAACGTAGAAAACCCAGTACCTAGAGGACTCACTTCTGGATTCTATCAGATTTTCAAATCAGAACAAATATCAATACCTCTCAAACTTTTCTATAAAACATAAAGGGTGGCAATCTTACCAAACTCATTAAATAGAGTATTATGTTCAATTCCAAACTGGACAAGGACATACAATAAAGAGAATTAAAACAATTTTGTTATTGAAAGTAGACACAAACATTCCCCATAAAATTCTTGCAAACTGAATTAAAAAACACATTTAAAAAGATTATACATCATAATGAAGGTTGTTTCATCCAAGGGATTCAAGGATGGTCCAACATATGTAAAAAATTAATACATGCAATACAGCACATTAACAGGATCAAGAACACAGACAACACAATCATCTCAATTGATGCCAAAAACCCTTTGAAAAATATAGTATCTTTTTATACCAAAAGGTATGCAAAAACTAGGAACTGAAGGAATGTACATCAATCAATATAACAAAGGCTATGTGTACAAATCTATAGCCAACATCACATTAAATGGGGTAGAGCTGATATGATTTGATCAAAAATCAGGCACATTCCTGGTACCAGGTTTCAATGACAAGGTTTGCATCTTATTGCAATCATTTTATTTATACACAGGCAAGAGTAATTCCAGGGAAATAATGTCAGTCACAACTCAAAGGGGCTGCACTTGCGTCAAGCTGGATCCCCATACATGTGGTTTTTGGATAATAGCCCCTTGTCTTAATCTGTCCTGACTCAAAATAAAAATGCTTTATACTGGATGATTTATAAACAACAGAAACCTTAGGCATCTACAGACTGGAAAATGTTTCATAAGGGCTTATGATTCATAGATGGCACTTTCTAGGTATTCTCACAGGGGCAAACAAGATCCTTTTGAGCATTTTTGTAATACTACTAATGTCATTCATTAAAATCTGTCTTCATGACTCCTAAAATGCCTCAATTTTTCATACCATTACATCCATGGTTAGGTTTCAATATGATTTGGGGGGTGGGGAAGCAACACAAACATTCCAATAATGGAATTCTTTATAATACATGCAGTTTACAAATATCTTCTATTTTATCTGTTGTCTTTTTACTTTTTGATTGTTTTTGTTCCTGTGCAGAAGCCATTTATTTGGATACAAGCCCCACTTGTTCAGTTTTGAAGCTGTTTTAATTTAATAAAAATTAGAAACTAGGTAACATATCAAGAAAGATTACAAAATAGTGACCTTAGTTAAAAGTATGGTTTAATCACAATCCATATCTCAAGAGAAGAGAAAATACATTTCTGGCTTCTTATAACTTTAACGAAGGTAACAAATGTCAAGTTAATTGAACATTGGTTAAATACTAAAGGACAAGCTGTATTAAAGAACAAGTCAAGACTGTTGCTATTTCATTGTACTATACATATCACTGTTATTTTCCTCAAATTTACAACAAGTATCTTGAAGTGATTCTGTACATCTATTTGTTTTCATCCTACTGTATTCCATCACATTACTTTCTTGTCCATATTTGGAGCAATCCTTATATTTCCCATCTGACCTTCTCTATTGGCTCTGTCTTGCACTTAGAGCAACGGTCCCCCAAGAACTCACTAGCAGCCATGAGCCAGTGGCTCATGCCTGTAATTCTAGCTACTCAGGAAGCTGATATCTGAAGATCAAGGTTCAAAGCCAGCCTGGGCAAGAAAGTCCCTGAGACTCTAATCCCCTATTAACTACCAGAAAACCGGAAGTGGCTGTGACTCAAGTGGTAGGGCACTCACCTTGAGCTGAAGAGTTCAAGGACAGTGCCCAGGCCCAGAGTTCAAGCCCCATGACTGACAACAAGAAAAAAAAAAAAACACACTAGCCTTTGTCTTTCAAATTCAGGCCTTCTTTAACTTTAGACGTTGTTTAATTCTTTTAAATTTTGGAATATTTTCAGTCTTACAAAAAATTATGATAGTGCAGAAAATTCTCATATAACTCCAACCAATTTTCACTAAGTTTAATACCTATGTATGTACAAGAAACCATTGCATGTGGTATTATAGAACAAAATATATCATAAAAATGTGTATATTTGTGATTACTAAAATATTAATAAAAATTTAAACATAAAGCACATTTAGAAAAATAATAAAACTTTCACTTAAAGTAGCAAAAACCATCTTGAGCAAATAATGAAAGTGAAGACATCACACTGCTTAACTTCAAAATATACCACAAAACTATATTAATCAAAATAGTGATAGAGGAATAATAATATAGAGCGATAGGACAGATAACCCAGCAACAAATACAAACTTATGCTCAACTGACTGCCAACATCACACAATGAAGAAATGGCAGTCTCTTCCATAATTGTTTAGAGGACTGGGTAATGACATGCAGCATATAATTAGATCCTTATTTCAGACTGTATTTTTTTAAAACATTTTTATTATTATCTTTAAGTAGTTGTACAAAGAAGTTCCCATTCTCCAAAACAGCATATGAATACAAGGCGTCAGACCGTATTTAAAACAAACAAACAGCATGGACTAACAATTTAAATGTTAAGACCAGAAATTACAAAACTGCAAAAAATAAAAAAGAACAGCAGGAAAGCTCTTTGACATGTCTAAGCAATGTTTATTTGCATAGACACAGTGAGACCAAAGGAGGGTACTCTCAAGAGAGAAACACAAAGGCACTACTTCACATAGTTTCAGCTATTGCAGGGATCTGTGAAACATACTCTTGCAATAGGTGACGGATCACTATTTACATTTTTTCCTTTTTTAAGCCTGCTATACAGAGAAACCACAATAAGCTAGCTGTGAAATGGCAAGGGACGACATTATAGTGAAACAAACTTCAAAATATGGAAACGAGATCTTTCTTAACAAACTTTTTATTTCTTGATGATTATATCTTTGTGTATGGTTTATTCATGTGTATCTCTTTGTGGGGGAAAGGGCACAGAACTCAAGGAAAAAAGGGTGAAAAAGTGGAGCACCTTTAAAATAACAATAAATAATATTTTTTTTTAAAAAAAAAAAAAGAACATAGGGGGAAAGCTCCTTGACATGTCTGAGCAGTCTATTTGCAAATGGCCAGCAGAACTCAAAAAACATCATCAGCATCTGAGTTAAACATGCACTTGGGAGGTAGACTATTTGAGCTCAAAACCTGGCTCTACCACTTACTACCTATGTGGACTTTGGTAAACAACTGCTCTTTGCCTCAGTTTCTACTTCGTTAAGTATTTCAATGTTAACATTGAAAACATTACTGTGAACTATGCATTTAGGCCACACAGGACAGTCATTTGTAATTGTCATTGACAACTTGGGAATAAAACTTAATACTTACAGAATAAAACCACCCTTAAGGTTGCTTGTTTCTTTTCTATTTGTTTATGTATTTATTTTTGCCAGTTCTGGGACTTGAACTCAGGGCCTGGGCACTGTCCCTGAACTTCTTTTGCTCTACCACTTGAGCCACAGTACCAATTCCGGCTTTTCCTGCTTATGTGGTACTGAGAAATCAAACACAGGTCTTCATACATGATAGGCAAGCACTCTACCAAGCCACATTCCCAGCCCCGCTTGTTCCTTTTCAAGAAGCTTTAACCTTATTAAAGAGTCCCTGATCTGGAAACTACTGCCACAAGACCACTTAAAATTCTTAAGCCAGTTTGTGGTGGCTCACACATGTAATCCTAGCTACTCAGGAGGCTGAGAGCTGAGGATTATCGTTCCTAGGCAGGAAAGTCCTTACCTCCAATTAACCACCAGAAAAGCCAGAAGTGGAGCTGTGGGTCAAAGTGGTAGAGCGCTAGCCTTGAGCAAAAGAGCTCAGGGACAGTGCCCAGGTCCTGAGTTCAAGCCCCACAACCAACAACAAAAAAATTCTTAAGCTGGGCACCAGTAGCTCACGCCTGTAATCCTAGCTACTCAGGAGGCTGAGATCTGAGGATCAAGGTTCAAAGCCAGCTCATGCAGGAAAGTCTTATCTCCAATAAACCACCAGAAAACTGGAAGTGGCGCTGTGACTCAAGTGGTAGAGCACTTGCCTTGAGCTGAAGAGCTGAGAGACAGTGCCCAGGCCCAGAGTTCAAGCCCCACGACTGACCAAAAACAATAAAATCTTATTGCAGAGGACATACGGTTGGTGTGGCTGGGTTTTGATGAAGCTGGGAGAGAACGTGCCTCCCCAGAATCCATGGGTTCTTCAAACTGAGAAGAATTTTCCCTCCCTCCATTGGCATCAAAGCAGAACATAAAATCACAAAAGAAAACAAGGTAGCTGCTCACCTGCTGTCAGCCAAGGCAAAGGAAGGTTAACTACCCCACCAGCATAGACACAGGACCAGGAGAACCTGTTACTACAGTTCTACTAAATCCTTTTTGTCTCATTACTTTCCTTCCCCCAACTTGCCTTTTATGTTGTCTTTTCTTCTCTAAAAGAGCACAGTTCTTTGTGGAAGAAACAACAAAATGGAACTCAAAACATATGTGAGAACTACTCATTCCTGGGCATGTCCCATATTTATGTGAAACATACATGCTAGCAACTTTTTTAAAGTGAAAACATACAAATGGGGTTAAACCAAAGACAATCTGTTGGAGAAAGTACTTGTAACCCACACATCTGGTAAAGGGTAAACATATTGACAGTTCATAAACTAGCAGAAAAGCAATGTGACTGAAAAATGTGCAAAGGACCTCAATAGAAATTTTGCAAATGACAAATAAATGGCCAACAAGTATTATGAAACAGTGCTCAATATCATGAATTGTCAAGGAAATGCAAACCAAAGCCACAAGATATCACACACAACTGTTAGTGTGGCTATTATTAAAATGACAAATTCATTGCCTGGTGACAAGGTGGACATAAGGAATCCTTGCAGTGTTGGGGACAACTACCATGTTACAACCATCTTGGAAATACAAGGAGGTTCCTCAAAAAATTAAACTATCTTAAGATCCTGCCATACCACACTTGACATATATCCAATGGAGATCTAAATCAATATACAAGGAGGAAATCAATATACAAGGAGGATAACTGAAGGCCCGTGTTTACTGCGGGTCTTTTCACAACAGCCAAATTGAAATCAGGCAAGGTGTACAACAACCAAGGAACGGCATGTGTGTGTGTGTGTGTGTATACACTTATACTATGTATGCATACACACGTGTGCGCACACATAGACATCGTGTGCACATCCATAGACAAAAATGAAATTGCCACTTGCAGGAAACAAAACTGAATATCATAATGTTGAACAAGATAAGCTAAATTCAAAAGGCAACTATGACATGTTTTCAGTCATTTGCAATGTTAGTCCCAAAGTGATTATGGTGGTTTTGATGATTTGGGGACATGGGTGTAAAAATTAGACTATCTAGAAGCTGATCAGTAGGAAGGCAAAGAGGAAAAGCAGGAGATAGTGAACAGGATCAAAAGACATTATAGATGTCTATACACACATATGTATGTTTATATACACGCACACACACACACATCTCTCTCTCTCCACACACACAGCATAATTAAACTCCATCAAATGCTGTTTGAAAAGGGAAAGGGAAGCAATGGGAATACAGTAACTGTCAATTTGTTCTAAGTGTATTGTATGAGTGTATGGAAATATAACAACGAAATTCCCACATATTAAAATATCATAAAAATAGAATCACTATTATGACTCAGCAATCCCATTCCTGGGTATATATCCAAAGGAAATCATTATTAGATATTAAAAAGGTACATTTTCTCTTGTGTTCACTGTAACATTATTCATAATAGCCAAAACATGGAATCAACTGGTATCCATCAAGAAATGATGAAGACAAAACTGACATATATAACCAATGGATTATTATTTACCATTAGAAAATAAAATTTCTGCTATTTGAAGCAGAAAGAACCAGGACATGTTGCTAACTGAAATTAGCCAATTGTAGAGAGAAAATATCACAATTTCACTTACTTGTAGAATTTTTAAAAAATCAAACTCAGAGAAGCTGAGTAGAGTGGCAATCATCTGAGGCTCAAGGTATCAGGGGTTTGGGGGAAGTGACTAAAGAATATAAAATTTCAATTAGAGTAAGTGTTAAGAGATACATTACACAACATGGGAATAAATCTAATAACAATGTATTACTGAAAATTAGATTTTTTTTTACCACAAAATACATATGCAAGGTAAAACATGCTGAGTTTAATTTAGCCATTCTACAATGTATGTTTCAAAACATCATTTGCACATGATATATGCAATTTTGTCAGCAAACACTTTAAATTTATAGTAGCTAATCTAGCCTTCATTTTGTTTAAATTATCAATCCCAAATTAACATCAATTTAAGAATCTCCTTTCAGAAATTTACAGCATTTGTGGAGATGGTATCATCTTTTTAGCATTATTTGTAAAATTTCACTGGATTTCATTACATGTGTGGAATGAACTTTTACTATATGTACCCCCTATTTTTCTATGTCCTCTTTTTCCCTTCCTTTTTTATTTTTATTTTTGAGGGAGTGCCAGTCTTGGGGTTGGACCTCAGAACCTTGGCGCTATTCCTGAGCTTTTTGCTCAAAGCTAGCAATCTACCACTTGAGCCACAGCTCCACTTCTGCCTCTTATATTTTTGGTTGGTCATGGGGCCTGAACTCTGGGTACTGTCCCTCAGCTCTTCAGCTCAAGGTGAGTGATCTACAACTTGAGCCACAGTGCCACTTCCAGCTTTTTCTGCTTATGTGGTGCTGAGGAATTGAACCCTGGGCCTTATGCATGCAAGGCAAGCACTCTACCACTGAGCCACCTTCCCAGCCCCCACTCCTGCCTTTATGTTTAATTGGAGATAAGTCTAATGGACTTTACTGCCTGGACTGGATTTAAAACTGCAATCCTCAGATCTCAGCCTCCTGAGTAGCAAGGATTACAGGCTTAAGTAACAAGCACCCGATCCTTCCTTCTTTAAAAGAATCTAGTTTATTTTGCTGAACTTGGTCTTCTCTAGTCCATTCATTTTCCTGTGAGTAGCATAGTTTCATTCTTTCTGGCATTCTAAGCACCCCCTCAAAGAAATGAACGATGTTTAAGGAAATGACAATTGTCTTTGATCACCACAAATATATATTGTTGACACTATATAAACACAAATAATTATATCCTCAAATACTTTTAAGAATAAAATACCCACAAGATACTGAAGTAACCAATTGTACTGACTCATTTTGAAAGCCTATATCTATTCTTTCATTCTTGCCCCACCCAAGCCTAAGCTTACATTCCAGATGGTCATTTATATTGTTGCCTTTGCCTGAAACTCTCAACCTTGGTCATCCCCATTCCCATTTCACATGGCCCATGATGCAGTTTTTAAGATGCAATCTAAGTGATGGATTTATTCTATTCCTAATAGCAAAATTAACTGTAATATATCTTTAAACAAAATACTACTAGGGATAAAAGGAAGTAACTGTTTATATACACAATGTAGATAAATCTCAGAAACATTCTGCTATTAACATGATTTTATACACAAAAAATAAATACAGCATGATTCCACTTATACAAGGTTCTAGAACAGCCAAGTTTATGATGAAAAGAAACAATAGCTTTTGCCTACTCAGGAAGGATGGAAGCAGCACAAATAGGATAGAGAATATAAACTTTCTGCATTGATGACAGACAGTGTTCAATATCTTTGAGAAGGACTGGGCTAAATAGCTTCAATTATTTGTCAAAATAACAAATATATAGTTTATATAATTACTGTACAAGATTATACGAAAAGAAAAAACTGTTAATCACTAAACTCTTAGGTACAAAGTAATATATTTTACTGTAAAACTCCTTCACCTTGTACACATGGATTTTTTTCATAAGAAAATGTTGGGAAAAATTCCGTTTTTTTTTTATCATCACTGTGCTGTTTAATAGTCCACTCCACTTGCTCCAAAGACAGCCTGCTTGCTCTCACCAACAATGGCTTAGGGGGAAAAGATGATTGACAACAGAAAAATTCAATTTTTGTCAGTTTTACACAACTTCAAGACTTTCTGAATATATTCACTGTTAGTGCTCCTGCTCTGTGCTCAACACATAATTCAGATTTTTAGTGTTGTAGCTAATTATCTCAATCACTGAAAACTATAAGCAACTTAAAAGTAAAGTCCATTTTCATGGCCTTTGTGTGTTCAGGAGCTAGTAAAAGATCAAGCACACAAAGAATCATAAAGGAGTGTTAGGCAGGGCACAGTGACACACTATAATCTCAGTTGTGAGGGTCTCAAAGATAGCTCATAAACCAGCCTAGGCAAAACAAAACCAAAAAAAAAAAAAAAAACAACAACAACAACAAAAACACGTTAACAAAACCTAATCTCAGAAACAGAGTGGTCATTGTGACACATACCTGTGTTCCTAGCTACGTGTGACAGTGAGGTTAACAGTCTAAGGTTTGCCTAGGAACAGAAATGAGAGACCCTACCTTAAAAGTAAACAATGTAAATAGAGATGAGTGGTAGAGCCTTTGTCTAGTAAGCATGTGGCTCTGGACTCAAACCCCCATTATCACCACCCATTTAAAAAACATTGACTTTAATTTAGTGAACTTTGTCACCTAGTTTTCTCATAATCAAAGGCTGTGTACTTATCTGGTTCCATCTAAACTGGTACCCATTCACGTGAACCCTCAAGTTCCTTTTGTGGCATAATACTGTATATGTCTCTCTTATATTATCCTACTTTCTTCTTGGATCCAAAGCTTTAAAAACCATTAACTACTGGAAGTCTCAGAACACAGACTTAATTTATACTTTCTTCAGAGAAGGCAGCTGGGTAACATATTAAGAACAATGTTTATTCACACCACTCAATTCAGTAGCCAGCTGGATTCCTTAAAGATGCACCATGGCACAATGAATAATATGCCATTTTATCTTTATGCAATTATGCATGTTATATCCTTATTATCAAGTAGCTTCAATGGCTTGTGGGATTACTCATATTTAGAGATTTAAATCTCATTTAAAAATACATATGATTTACTAAAATATGAAATGGTGATGTTTTCTATAAACATTTCCACTCAAAAAACATTCAAATATGTGATATAATTTGTAAGTCATTTAGAGCCATCCTCCCCCTTTGATTACAAGAGATAAAACATACAACATACTGTAGGTTTATTTTTATTCAAAAAGTTACTGTCTCAAGACATAAATACAAATCAGAAAACAGTACAATTAGGACAATAGAATGTGGAGGACAACAGGTTAGAGTAATATATAAAACATTTTTAGCTGGTTGAAAACAAAGCTGTAAGAACTGCTTTCACAAAGAAGTACTCCTTTCAAGAGTGAGAAAAAAAAATCAACTTAGGTTTGAAATCATATATACAGTCCTCTCAGCAGTTCTAGTAAATGCAGTGGTGTGTCAAACAACATATGCAATACTTTTGCACATAACAATATTTGTTGATGGAAAATCTGTTAGACAAGTCTGGTTTCATTTGTTATTAACCAGGATTTAATATAATAATTGTATTTTATCCTGATCTTTTAGCTAATCTATGGTTTTTGGCTACCACAGCCCAATGCTTGTTGATTTTCTGATTCTAAAATCTGGAAGCCTTTTGGTTTCACTCATCTGAATATATTGTTATATTGCAAGCATATTAAGGCATGGAATGATTAAAATAATATACCTCAAGAACTGAGAGACGACTGACAAAAGATACACATGTAATATAAGTTAATATTTTGTTTTAAACGATGTCTAGCTGCCTAAGCCTCGCAAAATGAGTTTGATGTCAAAATGGCAAGTAGCCACTTTCTGTTTTAAACTAATTCAATTTGTGAAAGGACATAATGAAGTTTAAAGCTTAGCTTTCAAAGAATATTATGGGTTATGAATTCTATTATCCCATCTAATTTACATACAGAGGAAATGTACTGTAACCTGTTAGAAGTATCTTTAACCTGAAGACTGCTTGCAAAGACAGATAGATAAAACAATATAAAATACAAATTTAAAAATCATTTTAAAGCATGAACATTCATGCTTTTCTATTTTTAAACATTGTTAAACTTTCAATATATTTCTGAAACCTCATAATTTTAAGTTGGAATTTAAAAGTAAGAAAAAACTAAACAAACTGCGCAATTATAAAATCAGCACCAATTTATATATATATATAATTTTATTTAAAATTTAGATCCCTATTCCCACACTCTAATAAGCTGTATAATTTTTGTTTAGAATTTTTCTGCAAACATACTACAATAAGCTTCTTTTATTTGGAGACAAAATACAGTGGCACTACTTGAAGGAATATCACAACATTACATTTTTATCTTAAAGGACAAGCAAACTTTCAGGGTTGATAATGGGATAAGCATATGTTTGAGACTGGTTACCTTCTGGCAGTTCACTGCATCTGGATATTTCTGAAAAGTATAGAGAAGCTCTTGGATTTTAAAAATATCTTAAAATACATTTTAGATGAAAAAATTGTAAAAGTTCTGCTTATAAGTTTAACTTTTCTCCACAATTACAATATTTAAAACAAAGTTTTGATTGGTGTTTTAAGCATTTAAATTTAGAATGCTAAAAACAATTCTATCCTACAATTTCAGTGTCAGGGAATAAACCATCCTTAACTTCTGATTCTTGGATGTAAACAGAAATCCAGCAGAGGACATCATTACTTAATACAACCAGTAAATAAATGAGAGATTTCTTATCTGTACCAAATGCCTCTTCAGATTGTTATGTTTTGTAAAAAAGCATGAAATAAATTGATTTCAAAGCCAACTAACAGCGCATAAATAAAATATTTACTTTCTAAGAAAAACTGTAGCTTATCATCAAATTGTTTACTTGTCCTTTACTTTTTCAGGCAAACAAAACTGCCTCTCAATTCATCTGATCTTGGTAAGCATAAGCATTTCATATTCTCCTTAGAGAAAAATCTGTACAGGATTTCATTGTATTTCACACTTTACTTTAAAATTTCTTCTTCCACTTAGAAAACGACTTCACCACAGATTTAATTGTGTACTGGTATTAAAACATTGACACTCCAAGAACCTAATGAGAGAGAAAAAAATTCATTAAAATAGTTATCTTTATAAAATACGTATCTATTAAATATTGTTATTACATTAACCTTTTATATTAAATAAAATGCTAATAAAACCACTCTCCAGATATGTAACACAAAGTTCATGTGACTGAAATAATAACAGCATCCGAACTAGTGAAGATGGCAATTGATTTACTGTATGTATACACATTCCTAAAGCCCTGAAGATAGATACACACACAACATTGTTGAATGAACAAATGAACATGTTTCTGACATGGAGGGTCACTGTAATGTGTTTAAGATTTTCTTAAGAAAGTCTTGGCCATTTGCACTCTGAAGTGGTTACATTTTTTTAAAAGGCATTTGAACATGCAGATCAAAAAAGCCAAAAATAAGAAAAGTATGTAGCTAAAACAGGAAGCTTTCTTTAAAAAGTGGGCCTGAGTTATAAATTATAATTCTTACAATTATAAATTGTAAGAAAGCAAAATAACTTACATTGATATTTTTCTATGCATTCCAATTGGAAAAAGAATGTTAGGGAAAACATAACAGTTACTTGTCACTAAAAGTCAAAGCAAGTGAGGAACAGCTATTAATTTCTCCTTGTTCATTAAACCAGTGTGGCACATAATTTTGGTGTATAATCTAAATTAGATGTTTCAATTAAAATTCTAGCACTTAATAGGACAATTAAGCAATACTTCAGAATACTGTAATTATTAGCTAGTAAGAACTCCTAGCAAAGCCAGAGGTAACAAGCTGAGATTGAAATGATGAAGGACTCTTGGATCACATATAACTTGAACAAAAGTTAGAAGCTGTAATTTTTTTAATCTGAACAAATCTGTATTTTCAAATGAGGAAAAAATGTAGCTTTTTTTTGTAATAAAGTACCATGTGAAGTGTAAGAGAATCTCCAATAAAAACAAAGAGGATTTATACACCCTACTTCTTTCAATTCCCATTAACCATAAGTACTCCACTACTTATCCTTTGTATTCCCTGCTCCGAAGAGAAGTTTCAGGGTTCTCTTTGGTTGGTCAGACTCAGGAGTTTCAGTGGTTACAATGTTTACATTAAAGAAACCTCGGTGATGTTTAAGGGTCCTTTCTGGTCAAAACACTCGTGACTCTTGGTATAGAAAGACATGATGAAAGGATAAAATTTTAACTAGTCAATTCTTAGTGTAGAGTGTTGCATTAGGATGAATTAGGTTCTTTGCAAAGTGCCTGACTAGAAAGCATTTGCACATCTTAAATTCTTTCTGTTCTTTTGTACACACTAGAAAATTAAGTAGCTCCCTTCCTTTATCAATTTTATGGGATGTATAAATCTTGTGTCCAAATGTAAAGTCAACTATATCACATATCTACAATCTAATGCATATGCACCCCAAAATGATATGGCTTGTTTTTTTCTTTTATTACCACCCTTAGATAATGTGAAAATCATGTTATGAAAGACATACTTATGAATTATTTTGTAGTAGCTTGGATTATTTCTATAGTATAGAATTAAGTCCACTTAGAATTTGAGAATATCAGAACTAGGCATTAAGAGATTTAAATTCCAGTTTTTACTTTGATGACTCACTTGTTCATAAGCTTGAATCTATATCTGTTTTATTAATGAAAACATTTTCAGTTATTTTTTTATTAAGATATGGATAAACACTAGCATATGCAAACTCAGATGGAAACTGGTGTCTCACATCTATAGTTCTAGCTACTCATGCAGTTTAAAGCCATCCCAGGCAGAAAATTTGTATGATTCTATCCCCAGTTAACCAGCAAAAAAGCTGAACTGGAGGTGTGACTCAAGTGGTAAAGTACCAGATATGAGAACAGGAACAAAATCCAAGTGAGAAAGTATGAGGTGCTACACTTAAGACCCTGTTCCAGCACAAAAGTAAATAAATAAAAATAAGTAAATAAACTCATGCAAATTTTAAAGAGAATACAGGAAACTCCTAAAAGTACCTGAAATGTTAAAGATTACTGAGCACTCAGTTATGAACCTGCTGCCATCATGTGGTAATGCTATAAAATTACAAACATGATACATGTGCTTATTTTAATAGTAAAGGCAGCTAAAATATTATCAAGTTAATAAAGGCCTTTTTGTTACAACATATTCAATGCCATAAAGTTGCTATACATAAATAATTAGTAGGTCCCTATTTTTTACTGAACTCAGGCTGCAATTTTCTCTGAATATCAAATATGAAAAAATATACACATTTTATATTACTGCTAATCTGTTTCTGTAGAACATCTTTTTACAAATCTAGCATGTAACTATGGAAACAAATGCTTACAGTTCTGACAGATGAATACATAAAAATATGAAGAGTTATAACTGTTCATATCAGTTTTGATTATGGTAAATCATTTCAATTTCCTAATTAATTTTCTTTGTGTTTCATCAAAATAAGGTCTGGTTTTAGTTTCCACAAGTATAAATAGTACTAACAGCATGGGATTATGACACTGGCACTTATTAGTTGCACAACTCTACATAAGTCACCAAACCACCTCTCTGTTATCTGTTTACTTAATTATAAAAGTGAGAATCTTGTCATCTTTCTCCCAAGGTTGCTGGAAGGATCAAAATAAGTCATATAGTGTTAGGTACATAAGCTGTCGAATACTAGCTTCTGTACTTCCATTTTGAATGAATAGACAGGGTACACTAGACTATGTAATTGTAGGGGCAGGGGAAGGTCTTCCTCATCACTAAACTTCTACCTTGATAAGGTATTGAATGAATGCATATAATATCTGCTTAAAAAGATTAGTTTATATCCCTCATCACAATCATCACATGCACATTTTATTTAACAAATTACTCTAGATAATCAGAAAAAAAGCACATATTTCAATATGCATTTAAACTGTAATATTATTGATAGGATAGGTCCCCAATGTTTTATAAAGAATGCTCTGCTGACCTAACCTGAAGCATCAACAGCTCTTGTTAAGTGGCCAACGTTCCAGGCCTACTGAGGCAGAAACTAGTTAGATCTCATAAGATCTCCAGATGTCTCAAATGCACATTAGAGAAAAAATAGACTGATAAGCACTGCTCTATGAAATTCTATCTTTTGGGTCAAATATCTAGCGTCATTAATGTTAGTGTGAATTTGCTGTATTTCCAAGAGCATATGTTTTTAAAAATAAAATATTTTCAGGAGCTCCCTGAAAAAAGACTAACAGGTGAACAAGGCAAGGAAGGAATGTTGCTTCACAGTACAATACAATAGTCCCCAACAGGAATAAGTATTAGGAGGAATGAGTCAGCACTAAAAAGTGAGATGGCATATAAATATTTATTCATTCAACAAAACTAAGTACCCACTATACTAGGAAGAACTCAAAATGAATAAAATCAATAGTGCTTTCAAGGAGTTTGGTCTACTGAGAGAACAGGATACATAAAAACTTATCTCACTACAAGGTAGTAATTATCACAATGAAAGTACATATGACAATATAGACAAAGAGAATATAACAAAAGATCCAGAAACTAGAAAAAAAGTATGAAGTGTTAAAGGAAGCAAGAATAAAATATCTATCTGGAGAGGTCAGTAAAATTTCACAGTTATCAGAACTGAGTATTAAAGGAAGTATTTACTAGGAGGAAAAAGGAAGGGGTATTGCTGACACAGAGAAAAGCAGGTTATACAGTTATAGAATATGATAGAGACAAACTAAAAACTTTGATGTAACTGGAATAAAATACACAATGCAAATATAAGAAGAAAACAAGTTTAAGGTGGAAATGGTTTTGTTTGCCAGGCTAAGGAGTCAGTAGTTTTTCTGAATGACAATTAAGGAAAACTTTTCAAAAAAGACTTAGAAAAAAAAGATCAGATGTGCATTGTTAAAAGGTAATTCTCTAAGAGGAAAAAAAAGGAGTGAGATGGTAACATCTGTGTAAAGACTGCAATATAGTCCAAGTGATGACTGAGGAGATTATGTACCAAAGCACTGATGGGGAGAATATGGTACAAGGTACTAATATTTAAGACAAAAAACAGTGGGTATTATATTGCAGGCCTATAGCCCCAGCACTGGAAAGGCTGAGGTAGTATCAACAGTTCAAGTATTTCATAATGAGTTCAAATATGGCCTGGAATATATAGTGATATGTACAGTGAAACCCAATTTTAGGAAACCAAAAAGAAGAAAAAAAAAGGAACTGACTAACCTCTTGTTCAAGTTTTTTTCCACCACCTCCTGCTTTTGAGAAAGCCTGCACTAGCCCAGATTGGCTTCAAAATTAAAACTCTACTGCCTCAGTTTTAACAGTGCTGAGATTACAGGCCTAAATCACCAGATCCAACATCAACTTCTTACTATCATTCACTATGCTTTTATATTGTAATTAATCTTTAGCCACGCTATCCATCCATAAATGCATAGTAAATATTTCTGAAATACATTTGATTCTAAGCCATTCTCATGTAACATTCTTTAATTGGAAACCTAAACCTATAGTAAGGTTCTAAATTGTTTAATATTCATATCACAGTTGGCTAAGGATTTTGAAAGAAGTGTGTGTGTGTATGTGTGTGTGTGTGTGTGTGTGTGTGTGTGAATCCTGCGACTTTAACTCAGGGTCTAGGCACTATGCTTTGGCTTTCTGGCTCAAGGCTAGCACTCTACCACTTGATCCACAGCTCTACTTCCTGCTTTTTGGTGGTTAATTGGAGGTAAAAGTCCCACAGACTGTATGTATATGCTGCTTTGGAACTGTAATCCTCAGATTTCAGTCTACTGAGTAGCTAGGATTACAGGTGTGAGCCTTGGGCTCATGAATTGAAACAAGTTTTAATCTGGTACCAGTACTGCATTCACCCTCCCCTATGGAAATTCTACTTGCCAGCCTCTGTTTTCTCCACTCCAAATTGTTTTCATCCATTTTCATTATATTGCCCCAACACTTCAATCTCAAACGCAGTTATTGCATATACTTTTGATTTTGCAATCCTGGGGTAAATTTAAATTAAACCTACTGATTCATCCATAATTGAGGCTGGATCAAAGAAGTCGGGCTTCAGTTCTGTTCGTTCTCTTCTGTTCTTTGATGGTGGCTAAGGAAGAAAAAAAAAGAAAGTGAGTTGACATATGCTATATCTATAAACCTACTAACTGAAAATGCCCACATTAATTATCATTAGGTGTATTACCTATATGATTGTAAGTTTACTTTACATTATCTCAAATACTGTACACTCAAATTATTCACTATTGAAAAGTACAAAAACAATTAAATTATTTTTAGTGGCAAAAACTAGAACTCACTTTTTTATTTTACCTTAAAAATCTCTTGTCAAATTATTTTCCTCAAACTTATATTATTCTAAAGAGAAACCATATTAAATTACTTCTACCTTTTAAGAAGACTATACCATGGTATACTAAAGCATCAAATCATAGGACCTGGCTCATAAGTCTTAGTTTTTCTGATTACTATTTTTTTTTGGGGGGGTCCGGTCGTGGGGCCTGAGCTCTGGGCCTGGGCGCTGTCCCTCAGCTCTTCAACTCAAGGCTAGCGCTCTACCACTTGAACCACAGTGCCACTTCCGGCTTTTTTTTCTGCTTATGTAGTGCTGAGGAATCGAACCCAGGGCCTCATGCATGCAAGGCAAGCGCTCTACCACTGAGCCACCTTCCCAGCCCCTGATTACTATTTTTTTTTTTTTGGGTCCGGTCGTGGGGCCTGAACTCTGGGCCTGGGCGCTGCCCCTCAGCTCTTCAGCTCAGCGAGCACTCTACCACTTGAGCCACAGCGCCACTTCCAGTTTTTTTCTTTTTGCTTACGTGGTGCTGAGGAATCGAACCCAGGGCCTCAGGCATGCAAGGCAAGCGCTCTACCACTGAGCCACCTTCCCAGCCCTTGATTACTATTTTTTTATCATTTGATAAACTAACTTTTCAAACTTTACTATGGTCAATCCTCTCAATTTACTTCACAAAGTACAATGCGATAGCTGGAAAAATGAAATATGTTTAAGTATTTTATGTACTTTTATGCCATATGTTTTATGCCATATATGTAATTATTAACAATGTGTTTACTATTTCTTCAAGTTTAACTTTATTACCTGATTTAAAAACTTGTCTCATTAATAGGTTATCATTTTATTAGTATATTTTTTATAAGGTGAGTAAATAGAAAATTATATTTTTGCAGAACTTATTTCCCTGTAAACTATTTTTAGTTTGCAAAATTTATTTTTCTTTTTTAAATAAAATATAGCTTTATTACTTGACTTACGTAACTGCAACCCCTACATCACCCTTATAATAGCAATTTAAAACTTTTGCTAAGTAACTTTATTTCTGAAGGATATATAATTGGAAATCTTCCTTCTGTCAGTTCCTTACCAAGTCTATATCCATTGTATCAAAATCCATTCCCTCATTAAGATCCTCAATCCTTCCTTCTGAGGACATCATAACGTCTTCAACAATTGGCTCTTCATCATCTTCCATTAGACTTGTACCACGCCGACTAGAGAAATATAAAACAAAGTGAAGATCTGAACCATGTCATGTATATTGCAACTATGTGGTTAAATATATTCAACTATAATGGAAAATGATGGAATTAAAGGTCAGGGAGAATGATTACACTTTGATCATGTCATCGATGATGTCGAAATCCCAATGTTCATTTATTTAAAAATGCTAAGGATTTAGATTTATTCTACATTATACTTAATTAATGTTCTGATATGTCATATACAAGGTTCAATGAGAATTTTCCACATGGGAACATACAAGATACCTCAAATCCTTTTTGCAAGTAGGCAGGGCATAAATTAATAAGCAAACAAAACAGAGACCAAAGAAATGACATTTTTAGAATACATGTATTTTTATAATATATAATGCTCAATTTAAGCATCACTCACTCTTTCACTCAGTATATAATGTGTACCAGTACTCAGTCACTCACTGAAGTCATTTACTCACTGAATGCCTATTCTGTGACAACTTCTACTATGTTCAATGGATGCCAGAAAATATGAATAAGATTCCTGCCCTCAAGGAGCTCACAGTCTACTATGAGAACGTAAACAATTGTGACAAAAAGCAGAACTGTGCATCAATTGCTATAAAGACATACTAAAATGAAGTGACTCTCCCTCAGGAATAAGGCTAAAACTTGAATCCTTGTACTCTATGAAATTCAAAACTAAGACATTAATTAGAAAAGAAAAGCAAAAGTTAAGACCAATAGCTCTGTTTGATCATATAGTTATGGAGCAAATAAACTAATGTTCACAAGTTAGCCCACATCAGCATATTTATTTTCCCAGTTTGGCTAACATTACATTACTTTTGTCATTAAAAGATCCTTTACCATCATAAACCTATGAAAACCTCAATGGTTAACAAATGCTTACAATAAATACAATAATATGCTGGATCTCAAAAGAGATAAAGATAGAGCCAGGTGTTGGTGGCCCATGCCTTAGCAGGCTAAGATATGAGCATCACAGTTCAAAGACAAACAGGATAGGAAAGACTGTTAACACTTTATTTCCAACTAAGCACCAAAAAGCCAATAGTTGAACTGTGGCTCAAGTGGTAGAGCACCAGCCTTGAGCAAAAAAGCTAAGGGACAGCACTCAAGCTGTGAGTTCAAGCACAGTACTAGCATGCACACACGCATGTGCAAGCACACACACTCTCTCTCTCTCCCCCTTCTCTCTCTCTCTCTCTCTTACCCCCCACCCAAACACACACAAAGGCAAAGCTAATAAGACATGATAATTGATCCAGGCTACTTGGACAAATATGTTGACAATGGTCCTAACAGTTCTGGATAATAAAAGATGGTTTTTACTATGTGATATCAACTACAACTGGGAAGTATTTTCAGTTAAAGGGCAGATACCATTATACAGAAAAGTCACTGTAAAACAAACAAGTACTCTACAATCCCAGGCAACAAATTGCTTATGGGAAAATGGTTGTTTAACTCAGACAATCCCTTTTTGTTGTCTGGGAGAGATTACCTGTAATTAGGAATTAAAACAAACTGTAAACAAAAAGAATAATGATAATGGGATGCTCTAGAAGATGTTGGAAACTGGTATTCTTAGAACAAGTTTTGAAGCAAATCATAGTAGAATTTTACATTATTTCATGATTGAGTGGAAACTACGAAACTAGTTGTAGGATCAAGCATATAACAACAAAACATATTAAGATGTGGCCAAAGAAACAGGAAAGGAGGGCCACCTGTAATTCTAGCTACTCAGTAGGCTGAGATCTAAGGATTGAAGTTCAAAGCCAGCCCAGGCAGGAAAGTCTGTGAGACTTTTATCTCCAATTAACCACCAGAAAACTGGAAGTGGCACTGTGGCTCAAGTAGAGCGCTCACCTTGAGGTGAAGTAGCTCAGGGACAGCACCCAAGCCCAGAGTTCAAGCCCCACGACCGACACAAAAAAAAGAAAAAGAAAGAAAGAAAGGAAGGAAGGAAGGAAGAAAGTAAGAAAGAAAGAAAGAAAGAAAGAAAAAATCAAGTGATAATATTAGCCAAATGAGGATCAGAATCTATACCTGTAATAGAGAATATGTCATGATAGAGGTTATCATGACCACTAGGAAGATAGCTGATAAAACCCTTAAGAGCAACAAATTAAAACAAAATATAAAATTTAAAAAAGAGGGTAACAATTACTACTTCCTAGCATTAAAAATATACATTTAAGTTAAACTGATGTTAAACTCAAAACTACTAGAATGAACACACTTTCCTCTGTAAGCCAATCAAGACATATAAAATACAATCTAAAGACCACTTGTTTGAAATTCATTTAGGAGACAAAGCTAACAAAGATTTCAGCTATAATTGTAATATTCTCATACAGAATCCAGTAAAAAGAAAGTATTTAAAAGAAAATTATAATTTTCCAGCACTGAATATTTTTGTTCACTGACCATTGATTTAGCACCTTCTATTTGCCAAGCACTAACAGGAAATGAATGAGGTCCCTGCCCTTTAGGAGCTCACAGTCTAGAGAAAGGGACAAACTCATACAGGTATAATTACAATACAACATGGCAAGTACTGTAAGAAATTATGAATATCCATTATGTTATGGGAGCATAGATGAGTGCAGCTTTGTTTAAGGTGATACCTGAGCTTGTTCTTGCACAAAGATTGTACCAGTTGCCAAGAATGATATGACAATATTAAAACATAAGCAGGGGACCTATTTTGAAAAATCTCGCATGCCATGAGCTAAAAGAGTCTGAATTTTATCCAGCAGGCAATATGGAGCCATGGAAAAGTTTTAAGTAAGAGAGTTACATGGGTAAGATTTTTACTCTAGAGTAGTAATTCTTGATGGCAATGTGAACAATGGAGTGGTAGGGAACGTGAAGGGAGGGAATTGGTGAGAGGATAAATGGGTGCTTTAGGGAAGAAAACCAGTTAGAAACCTAATACAATAGTTCAGGTAAGAAATGAGGGCCTGAACTAAGGTGGGAAAATCAATTAAAATATAACATAAATGTACTTTTAATTCTGTGTACCAAAATAAACAAGGACTTTTTCCAACAGATCAACCTATAATTTAATTGGTCCTCTAACTAACTAAGCAAAATTTAACTTAAAACATTTTCTCTGTTGGAAAGACCAATTTTTAGTTCCTTGATTATTTCAGCTTAGTTACTCTAGAGAGTTTGCTGAAATTTTAGCTAAGGCACACATTGAATTATGTTAAATGAATTAGTGAACTTCCTAGACTCAGACAATAAGGCACTCTCACTTACATGGCATGCTGAAGATTAGTTCGCAGTTTAACATAGCTCATTGCTGCTCTCTCCTGCTGTTGCCTTGCTTCCTCTTGTTGTCTTTGAGCTAACATCCATGTTACCTGCGTGCTTCAAGGAGAATTTTATTCTTCTTTTAATTTAACTTTTTTCTATGTAATTAATAAAGTTCTAGTACACAAATGATCAAATGTACTTACTTATAATCAAGAGGAGCTTGATGATGCTCAGTCTGCATAGGATAGACACTCATGAAGCTATCCTCAGGCCGTAATCTTTTGGGCTCTCTCATGATAGTGGAAGTGAGCTGCGGTGTCTGCATCATAACAGGTGTGTGCAGTGCTTGATCTCTGCTTAACCACATACTGTCACTACTACTGCTTTCTTCAGCTGAAAGAGAACATTGACAGCAATGAAGTTGAGATGCCTAATATAACCCATTCAAGTCAATAAACATTTCTGTTGCTTTCTGTAAGCCTAGTGTCCAGAACAGTGACACAAAGATATGGAAGGCAGTTTCTGCCCTACCTTTAGTCTAGTTCTGAGGAAAGAGCAAGTAGGCAATTACAATATAAAAGAAACACAGCTGGCCTCTGGGTGCTGCTTACCACAGGCTGTGTTCTTACACTGACTGTATAGAAAGAGGAGGCAGAGTAAACCTACCTCATATACACCTCAGCCCAGGCCTGTGCCTAGTCTGTATTGTGAATGGGGAGACAAGGGAAAAAAAAAGAAAGAAAGAAACACAGCTATCCACAGCAATGTTAAGTAACATAGGGATCATAGGCTTGAAAGGCTTCTTCACTGGGAAGAAGCTAAAAGCCCTGAAAATAACAATAACTTAATAATACAAACTTGCTGATAATTAATAAAATGAAAAATGACAACTTTATATGGTTCAAATTGCTCAATATTCTTTGGATATAAAGATCAAAAGAGTGATAAAGTAAAATTCCATATGCAGCCATGCAAGGTGGTACACACAATTTCAGCAGGGGAAGGGAATATGAGTTTTAAAGACAGCCTGGTCTACATAGCAAGACATTGTTTCAAAAAAGAGGGGGGGCAAGGAGGTAGAGGTCTACACATAGAAAGTCTCATGATCTGTTCCCAGGAATCAGCTGGGCACTGGTGGCTCACACCTGTAATTCTAGCTACTCAAGAGGCTGAGATATGAAGATTGTGATTCAAATCCAATCAACCACCAAAAGGCCAGAAGGAGAGCTGTGACTCAAGTGGAAGAGTGCCAGACTTGAGCACAAGAACTCAGGGTTAGCACCTAGGCCCTGAATTCAAGACTCAGGAGTAGTACACATGCACACATGCGCACACACACATGCGCACACACACACACGCGCACACACACCACCACCACCACCACCACCACCCCAGGATGTCACACATATTCTATACCCCAAGATGACAGGAACCCACTGTTGAAAGTTTTTTCAGAATGGAAGAAATTTGGTAAGTTAATTTTTTTTTTTTTTGGTTAGTCGTGGGGCTTGAAGTCTGGGCTTAGGTGCTGTCCCTGAGCTCTTTGGCTCAAGGATAGCATTCTACCACTTGAGCCATAGCACTATTTCTGATTTCCTGGTGGTTAATTGGAGATAAGAGTCTCAATGATTTTCCTGCCAGGGCTGGCTTTGAACCACAATCCTTAGATCTCAGCCTCCTGAGTAGCTAAGATTACAGATATGAGCCACTGGCACCCATCAGTTAAATGTTTTAATCAATATATGGAGGGTGAACTTAACAGGCTAGTTAGGAGAGTAATCATATACCCCTTAATAGGAGAGTGGTAACCAATCTAAGAGATGCAGGCTGTTAAACAGTTCTTAAAAGAACTTCTTAACTACAAGG
Source organism: Dipodomys spectabilis (assembly GCF_019054845.1). NCBI lineage: Eukaryota > Metazoa > Chordata > Mammalia > Rodentia > Heteromyidae > Dipodomys > Dipodomys spectabilis. The sequence goes on along the minus strand of NW_024870748.1, from coordinate 2,278,951 downwards.
GGAAATCACACTTGTAAGTATAAAGTCATGGTTGGACTAAAGTTATTGAAACCATTAATCCATAAGGTAATCATATCTTAACACTGTACATCTGATGACAAATGCTACATAAATTTTGTGAAATTTAAAAATATAGTCCTAAGATATTTTAAACACTTCTCATATTAACAGATACAGGACTGGGCCTGGTAGCATACATTGAGTCATGGTAACATATATTTATAATCCCCACACTGGGAAGACAGGAAGATTGAATATTTTTCTTGCTGGTTCTGGAGCTTGAATTCTGGGCCTGGGCACTACCCACCCCTGAGCCTCTTTGTGCTCAAGGCTAGCCCCTGAAACCACAGAACCACTTCCAGCTTTTTGTGAGTAGTTTACTAGAGATATGGACTTTCATGCCCGGGTTGGCTTTGAACCACAATCCTCAAATCTCAGCCTCCTGAGTAGCTAGGATTATAAGTGTGAGCCACTGGCATCTAGCTTAAGAGATTTGGTTTTTTGTTTTTTGGGTTTTTTTTGAGAGAAGACCCTATCGAAAAAAATAGAGGACTATGTTTTTTCCCTCTACAATTTGCACAATTGCAGAAGTTATACTATGCCTGTATGCAGACCTACACCTTATGAGACATACAGATCCTAGATTTTGAGGGTTATTTGTAAGTGCTTTGAGTTTACCTGAAGGCAAATATGCTTCCATATGAATATAGCCACCACCCAACATACCACATAATATAAACATTGCAATGTCCTAAGTTTTGAGCTAGTTTATTACTTGGTACAATAAATTCTGAGAAATGCTAATTTCTTTTAAAGGTTCCTGAAAACAGGAGAAGTACCCAGATGCGTACAAAACCAATCTTGGAATGCTAGGATCCCAAGAACATGAAGCATCATAACTCATTCTTATCTATAATATAATATACAGCACTTCGAATTTCTGTTAAGTTCTAGATTATTTCTTCATAGAAATTCAGAAGTTTCAACTTGTATAAATCTCTTGCTCTGCTTCAAACGAGATAATCTGATCTCCCAAGTAAAAACTAGTTCTTTCATGCTGAATCCATTTCCCTGTGCATATGGTATAAAACAGTGATTAAAAAAAAAATAGGTACTTTACAGTGAGATTACCACGCTCGCCTACCAAATGTGTGATTTTGGGAAAGTTAATTCTGTTGTGATAGCTCTCTCATCTGAAAAATGAAAACATACCTGAAGAGTTGAGTTGATCAGCTTGAGTTTATGTTTACAAAACATTTAAAGCTAGCCAGGAGATGGTGGCTCACCCCTGTAATTCTAGCTACTCAAGAGGATGAGATTTGAGGTTCCCAATTCAAAGCCAGCCCAGACAGAAATGTCAGTGAGACTCTTATCTCCAACTAACCACCAGAAAACCAGTAGTAGTGCTGTGGCACAAGTGGTAAAGTGCTAGCCTTGAGCTGAAGAGCTCAGAGACAGCACCCCGGCCCAGAATTCAAGCCCCATGACCAACCAAAATAAATAAATAAATAAAACAAAAAAACCCCACATTTAAAGCACCAATGACTGGCACATGGTGTAAGCTATTGTTAAACAATACATACTAAATAAAAAATTAAGGATCTTAATGGCAATTCAGTTGGTAACCACCAGAATATAAACAAACTATATCCTTACGGAGTGCAAGTTGCATGCCTTCAACCACTTTCCGTTTTCCTGTAGATGGTTTTGATTTTTTACTCCTTACAGTTGACCCCCGACTGCTGATTCCACTAATAACTGACATAGTGTCATCATCACCACCAGCTAGCAAAGAATTTCGGTAAGACATCAGTGGAAGCCACACATCTTCTCTTCGGAGTGACATCTGAAAGGTCATGAACTTTTCCAAGTAAACATACCTTAAAAAGAAATATAAACGGTTACCTTTGACATATAAAACTGCCAATTCTACTACTCCCTTAGATATAGAAACATAATTTGATCTCTAGTCAGCAGGACACTGATTAGCAATTTTATCTCTATCAATATTCTTACATTGAATGAGAAAATTCAAGGACTTCAGATTAACATTTCTAAATTATCTACTACATTCCACCCACATACAGAAAATATAGGAAGATGAATCATATATACTCCCTATCTGTAAAAAAATTCTTCTTGATGGAAATAATAAATTTGCCTTTGGATCAAATTATCACAAGGCTTATATGTAATTTTACAATGAAAACTCAACATTCAACTGACTTCTATTCACTAGGCATTCTTTTCTCAGTTCTTTTATTATTCCTACCATTACATGGGGGAAACATTCTCTCCATTGTACAGATGAGAAAAGAAATGATACGAAATTTTAAGACTATGTACACACAATAGTAACAATAAGTAGTATATCCATGATTTACATATCATGATCTGACACTAAAGCCAAATTATGTTTAGTAAAGACAATTATCAACTAATTGTAAAGTTCAATTCAAATATTTATTGCCATTGCAGTGACTAATTCCAATCAATTCACATTTACTAACACAGTTACGTATATACTGCTTTGTGGTAATTGTTCAGTACATTTTAATTTATAATACATTCAAACACACAGAGTAAATAGTAAAGACTCTCCAATGTTGCTATGAATAGGCTAGCAATCTGGGAATTATTAGCAATCATATAAAACAAAGTTTGAGCTAAACTATGCTCAAATGGTAGAGATTCAGAGCCCTATACCCTCCATATAACCTAATATATTCTAATATTACCAAAAAACTCTCAATGAAGCCATTCTTATTTCTGTTCCTCTCTGCTTCAGAGGGTCTACTAACCTGAATTTGCTATTTATCATCTCCATGCAGAGTGTTTGTATTTCACATATAGATATAGGTGTCCATAAGCACAAAAACAAGACTTTGTACAGGATAATATAAAATTCTCATTAGGATGCTATATGGCATTCCATAAGCTATCCATCTATTGAGTCATTTTCTTATAGATGAATATTAAGATTGTTATGCAATTTTCCCTATTCAAACAATACAACACTGAACAATTGTATGCACATGTTCACAAGTTCTTCCAGATTGAAACCACTAGATATGAGGTAAGGTGAATCCTAAACTTCACTCAGTAATGCCAAATGGCTCAACTAAGTGGTGTATTAATTTACACTGTCACCAGCAATGTATGAAAGGTTCCACTGCACCATATGCTTGGCAATATTTAATATTATGAGATGTAATCTTTGCTAATGGGCTACATAAAAATAATTCATTGTTTATTTCATATTTTTCTGGCTAAGAGTATATGGTCTTACAATTTAAATAGACCATGTCTTGCTTTTTAGTACAGACATGGCCCTGAACTGAGTGCTCAAGTAATCCTCCTCCATAAGCCTCAAAATGATTGGGACAACAGATCTGCACTACCATACTTGGCCAATTCAATTTTTAATTGGAATAAATTCACATGTAATAAAATGTACAGAAATTAAGAGTATAATTAGATCATTTTGAAAATGTATGGCATTTATATAACCCACATACTATACAAGATGTAAAACATTGCCAGGACCCAAGTATTCTATTCTCTCTTCTCATTCAGTAAAACCAGTCCTAAAAGTAACCACAACTGTGGTTTCTATGACCACAGATTAGTTTTTGTTTTCTTTAGAATTTCATAGAAAATAGTCTTTAAACGCAAAATATTGGTGGATTTATACAAATGATTATACCATGAGATTTATATTCTTCCTCCTTTTTGCAACACAAAACTAAGGGGAGGAAATTTAAACCTATCTTTTGGATTTATCTCTCATTAAGACATGATTTTAGAAGACTAACCCAGAGAAGTTCCCTGTTAAATGGTCTATTAAAAACAGGAAAATTAAACTGAAATGATTTTTTTTTTTGGTCAGTCATGGGGCTTGAACTCTAGGCCTAGGTGCTGTCCCTGAGGTCTTCAGCTCAAGGCGAGCACTCTACCACTTGAGCCACAGTGCCACTTCTGGTTTTCTGGTGGTTCACTGAAGATAGGAATCTCAAAGACTTTCCTACCCAGGCTGGCTGTGAACCGCAATCCTCAGATCTGAGTAGCTAGGAGTACAGGTATGAGCCACCGGCACCCAGTGTGAAATGATTTTTTTAAAAAAGATTTCTACTTTGCACTGGAGCTAGAGCTCAAGACACAAACTAACTGGGAGGATGCTCTTGATGGATCCTTACTCAATATTAAGGTCTTTTAAATGCTCCCTCCTCGACTGAGCTATGGCAAGAATACATACCAGAATATATAAGGCACTCTAGTTAACATCTCAAAAGCCACAATGTTATGGGGGGGGGGGGGGGGGGAATTTACATGATCAAAGTTGAGTATTATATAATAAAATAGAATACAGCTATCATCCTTAAAATTATACAACAGAAGGAAGTGGAGATGTGGCTCAAGTGGTAGAGTACCAGCTTTGAGAGAAAACACACATAGTTGCTTAAGTACAAAGTTTTTAGTTTTTATTCTGTATATAATGTAATCCTACAAATGGATATGTAGAAAAAAAACAAAGTGTAATAGAAGCTCTTAATTCCGAAATCAATTTAAATATGACATTTCTAGCAAATACATACACTGTTCTTTTGTCTTGGCGGAGAAGTTTAGAAGAAAATTCACTGAGAATATCAAGAAATGCCAAATTTAAAGGCGGATGACTCTCCCCTTGTGGATTAGGCTCCTTAAAAGCAAATTCTATGCCATCTCTGCAAAGAAACAAAACATTATGTAAATATTTAAATAACTTCATTATATAAGAACTTAGAAAGCAAATTTCTCTCAGCCATTTATTTCTACTACTGAAATATTTCTTCTGTCAAGCTTTTAACTCGAGGAATCAGAGAATAAGGAGGGTTTATGTGTGAGAGTAAAGGGCAACATTTTAGGTAACTGAGTATTTTTTTTTTTTTGGTCAGTCGTGGGGCTTGAACTCTGGGCTTGGGCACTGTCCCTGTACTCTTCAGCTCAAGCCGAGCGCTCTACTGCTTGAGCCACAGAGCCACTTCTGCTTTTCTAGTGGTTTATTGGAGGTAAGAGTCTCACGGGCTTTCCTGCCCAGGCTGGCTTTGAACCATGATCCCCGATCTCAGCCTCCTGAGTAGCTAGGATTACAGGCGTGAGCCACCAGTGCCCGGCTTGTGAATATTTTTAAAACAAGCAAAACATATACAAAACTAGTTTCCCTTCAGTTAAATATGGTTTGATATGTCTAGATTTCTTTTTTTCTTTTCTTTTTTCCAGGGCTAAGGACCGAACCCAGGGCCTTGCGCACGCCGGGAGGGCACCCTTACGCTGGGCTAAACCCCCAGCCCCGATATGTCTAGATTTCTGTATTTTTGTTTCATTTTGTTTTCTGACAAATTCTTCCTATGAAGCCCAACCTGGCCAAATCCTCTACCCTTCTGCCTCAGCCTCTCAGGTGTAGAGATTATAGGTGCATACACCACACCCAGTAGGCATTCTTTACTCAATATTTTTTCTCCCATAAAATAAGCCATATTCCATTACATCATTTTGTAACACAATATCAATACAGGATCTTGAATATTATACAGAACTAACATATATAAGACTAACTTAGAAACAGTGCCTGTGGCTCACATCTATAATCCTAGCAACTCAGGTTAAGATCTGAGGATCAAAATTCAAAGCCAAGAATTCAAAGCCAGCCAGGGCAAGAAAGTCTGTTGATGCTCTTATCTCCTCTAAACTACAAAAAAAAAAAAAAAAACAAACCCAGAAGTGAATCTGTGGCTCAAGTGGTAGAGCCCTATCCTTGAGCATAAAAAGCTCAGAGACAGAGCCTAGGTCCTGATTTCAAGCCCATGGAACCCTTCTGCCTCACACATAAAATGACTCCCTGTAATGACATTTCAAAATTTTAAAATTAAACTCTAGTCAGGGGCCAATTTAATTACATTTATGTGGAAATTTAAATACCTCAGTTAATCAAGACAACAAGGCAGCATTATGCTCCTTCAAAAATGTAGCTGGGGGCTGGGAAGGTGGCTCAGTGGTAGAGCGCTTGCCTTGCATGCTCAAGGCCCTGGGTTCGATTCCTCAGCACCACATAAGCAAAAAGAAAAAAGCCGGAAGTGGCGCTATGGCTCAAGTCGTAGAGCGCTAGCCTTGAGCTGAAGAGCTGAGGGACAGCGCCCAGGCCCAGAGTTCAGGCCCCTTGACCAGACCCCCCCCCCCCCCAAAAAAAATGAAGCTGGGCCAGGCACCAACGGCTCATGCGTATAACCACAGATATCAGGAGAATGAAACCTGAGAACACCAAATAAACAGCAAAAGGCTAGAAGTGGAAGCATGGACCAAGTATTAGAGTGCCAGCCTTAAAAGAAAAAGTTCAGAAAAAAGTAATGAGGTAAAGACAATGCAAATCTAACTGGGAAAGAAAGAAGGCTATAACATGAAGACAATCATATATTACTTCTCGAAATAATCACTAGATTGTGGTCCTTAAATATTACCAAAAATTGCCATCAATATGAAAAAGTGAATTTGATACTTTATAACAAGATGAAAAAAGAAAGCAAATTAAAGTGGGCAGATATGGGTAAAAGAAACAAGAAAAGGAAATTTTCTGTGGGAAAACAATGTAAATAACCTTTTTCAAACTAAGTAAGCTTCAGGAATGAAGAAGAGAGTAACAAAGTAGATAAATTTCAATGAAGAGCCCAAGCCTCTTAGTGCTTCCAAAAAACAAGATTCTTTAACCCATAGTTAATGGATGAAGAGATTTAATATACAAATGTTGCTTATATTAAAGCTCGAAAGCATATCTATACTGTAAAAAGCTTAATTGAACTATAAATTATATATGTAATATAAAAGCAAATATTTCCAACTTCGATAAGGAGTAAAATAGAATGTTGTGATTCAATGAATACACAAATGCAAGTCATTATAAAATAAAAAACAGGGCCATTCTCACCTACTTTCAGTCTATCAGAAATGTATATGTTTTCTAACAAACTTTCCTATTACTTTCACAAAAACTTTTTAACTAGAAGAACAAAAAGAAAAAAAACCAGACATAAAAGAATCAAACCTGAAACGTAACAGTAGATTATGACAAAAACTGAGTACAGATTTAGTAATGACTGTTGAATATATGCAGTCTCACCTTCCATGATTTGTAAAGATTTTGTACTGTTTTAACTGAAATAGTTTCTTATAAAGGGGCTTAGTCCTTATTAACATATCACTATAACTGGTTCATAAACTTCAAAGAAATCACAGTACAGATTTATAGACAAATACAGCTATTCTAAATGAAAAGGCTAGACATACACACAAAATACTTTTATGGCTAAATATTACAAGTGTTAAATAAAATGTCTGGAGATTACTTGTGTAACATGGCAATAGCTTCTCTTGTTTTCAGTTGATCAAGCCCAAAAGTTAAAGCAAAACGTCGAGCAAGTTCTTTTATGCCACTAAAAGTTGAAGATGATCTATCAAAATTATAGCCATTTTCTTGTATCATTTCATTAAAAAGCTGTTGGGAAAGAAAGAAAGAATGTTAAAGCTTTTCTGGTGACTATGGATTAGCATTTTTTCAACTAAGATAATTTCTATTTAAAATATTCAAAAAAGTACAGTGTTTATGATTTTTAAAAGTGGAATTTTTAAAACAACATGGTCCTAATGACCAAAATTTCTAGCACTTAATGTATTTAAAAGAGGTCATTAGCAATGTTAGAAGCTCTAGGTGAATTCTGTCAGAATGCTGTTCTGCTGGCATTAGGTATAAACAGAGCATACAACATAAAGGGAAAGGAAACCCACTGAACTATTAACTATATTTGTTTGTTTGTTATTTGTAGCACTAATAGTATGAAAGTCATGACATCAAAAATGTTAGGGTGGTATTTACACTCAAGTGTTGCATCCTCACATTAAAAGCATTCACCATAAAGTAGTCCAAGTAGAATTCTGAGGTCCCTTGAAGAAGCAATTCTAATTACAGAAGACATAATATCCAATACATATAATGGTAACATTAATGTAGAATCCACATAGTATGTACAAATAACTCATATGAAGAATTTATACTATGTAAAAAATGTTTCAAAGCCAGACAAAATGGCTCATGCCTATTTAGCTATGAGAGGCAGAGATCAAGAGAACTGAGGTTCAAGATTAGCCTGGGCAAAAGGTTCATGGAACCCCAACTAAATCAACAAGCTAGGCACAGCTTTACACTCTTGTGATCCCACAGATCAAAGTCTTAAGTAAGAGGATAGCAGTCTGTGGCCAGACCAGTGAAAGATGCATGACCATGAATAATAACTAAAGAAAAAGGGCTAAGGATATGGCTAAGGATATGAGTTAAAACCCCAATAACATCCAAAAAAAATTTAGTGCTAATATATGAGGACAAAACATTTTTTTTTTTACAAAAGCAATCTCATCTGGATGCTAGTGGCTCACAAATGTAACCCAGCTACTTAGGAGGCTGAGATCTGAAAATCACCATTCAAAGCCAGCCCAGGCAGGAAAGTCCATGTGACTCTCATCTCCGATTAACTGCAGAAAACCAGCAGTGGAGCGGTGGCTCAAAGTGCTAGAGTGTTAGCCTTGAGCACCAAAAAAATACCTTCAGGGACAGTGCCCAGGCCCTGAGCTCAAGCCCCACAATCAAATAAAAACAAAAACAAAAACAACCAAAAACACCCCACAGTGTCAAATAGAAAGAGTCCATCCATAAAACAGAATATTACAAAGTTATTAAAATGTCTAAGAATTCTAGGTAAATATCCAATAAAAATAAAATCTATGTTGAAGAGTTATCTGTACTCTTGTGCTCATTGCAGATATATTCACAATAGCTAAAATATACAATCAATCTGTCCATTATTGAACAAGTAAAAAAAAAAAAGTGGCAGGCTGCTACTGGTGGCTTATGCCTGTAATCCTGGCTACTCAGGAGGCTGAGATCTGAGGATCATGGTTCAAAGTCAGCACAGGTAGAAAAGTCCATAAAACTCTTATCCCCACTTAACAACCAAGAAGCCAGAAGTGGACCAGTGGCTCAAGTGGCAAAAGCACTAGCCTTGAGCAAACAAACAAAGGCTAAGGGACAGCACCCAAAACAGGCAAACACAAAGTGGTACATGCATATGTGCTTATGAGTGAGCATATACACAAGAATATTTAGCACTCAAATAAAAAGGAATATGTCACTTGCAGAAAAATGGATGAACCAAGAGAACATATTATATTAAGCGAAGTCTGTCAGGAATACAAAGCCAAAAACCACATTAATCTCACAGTTATGAGACTCAAAAAAGTTGAAGTCATAGAAGCAAAGAGTATGATGATGGTTCCCACCAGATAGGGTAAAGAAGGGGGAATGGGAGTACTGTTGGTAAAAGCATACAAATTTTCAGGTAGGATGGGTAAGTTCTGAAGACCTACTGTACAGTACACTGAGCATAATTAAGAATAAGGGATTGAAACTCAGTAGTAGATCACTCAGCTAGCATGCATTAGACCCTAGGTTTTAACTCAAAAGAAAATGCATGCATGCACACATACACATACACATACTGTATATTTGAAAATAGTTCATGTTTGTATCTTAAATGCTTTTGCCACAAAAAGAATTTTGTAAGGTAATGCATTTGTTAATTAGGTATATTTAATATATATGTACACATACATAGAAAAATATCATGTAGTTTACCACAAATACATAGGTAGTGGTGTGTGTGTGTGTGTGTGTGTGTGTGTGTGTGTGTGTGTGTGTGTGTGTGTGTGTGTGTGTGTGTGTGTGTGTGTGTGTGTGTGTGTGTGTGTGTGTGTGTGTGTGTGTGTGTGTGTGTGTAAAATCTGTCAATTGGTAAATAACTATATCCTGGCTTTGTTTTCAGTCTCCACAGAATATTATATTTTGAATACTTTCCACAGCAAGCTGCTACTATTTTACAGAAAAAGTTACTTAAATGCAATCTCTAAAATCTTTTTAATTTTTAATGAATCTTGAAATTTGCAAATGAAATTAAGAACTTTCATGTTTACATTTCTAAGAAGCAAGAAAGTTTATCAAGGCCAATTATGGCAGTTTATACTTTTAATCCCAGATACTCAGCAAGTGGACATTACATACTGTTCAAGGTCAGCCCAGGCAAAAAAAACTCAAACAAAGCCAGGTGTGGTGGGGTACACTATGATACTCAGTATGGGGAAAGCATAGCAAAAAGGAATGTAGTCTAAGTCCAGTCCCAGGAGGAAATATGAGGCCCTATCTAAAGGAAAAAAGGCTCAAGTATGGCTCAAATGGTAGATCACCTGCTTGAAAAGCAGATATTGCCCAAAACACAAACTTCATCAAATTGGATTGAAGTGTATTTTGTATGCAAATTTTATCTCTAAAGGCAAAAGTACTCTGTACCTTTAACCTGGTAAGACTGTCTTCCCACTAGCAAAACAAAATTGATTTGTATTCTGGTTATGAAACTCATATACCGTTCTCTAAAAAAAGTTTAGAAATATATAGAATGTATAAAGAAAAAAAGTAAAAGTTCACTTGAAATCTAGCAAAGCATGTTAACAACTGCTAACATTTCAGTGATTATTTTTCCAGTCACAGAAGGGTAGGCAAAATTTTATAAGGCTATTTTTGTAATCTCTTATTCTTTGTTTCTCATACCTATGGTGGTTTTACACATTAAATATATATCTACATTAATTTTAAATATTACATGCACAATAAGGCAATTCAGAAATTTGCTACATATTGAATATTCTATTATGGACTTTTGAATTATTGCTAATATCTTCCTATTTTAAAAAAGCTTTGATGTACAATTTTGTACACAAACTTTTAGAGCTTCAACTTGTTCCACCTTGGATAAACTTAAAAAGAGAAATTCTGCCTCAAATAGCATGCACATTACAAATTTTTGCATGTATTACTGTCTACCATACTTATTCCCTATGAACTTTAGACAGTTCTACATTTTGTCAACCTTTCTAGTCAAAAGGAAAAAAAGCCTCAAACTTCTTTTAAGGTAGTTGAGTTGATTATATATTTTACATCTATAAATTATCCATCCACTGCACCTTTTGTCTAGCTTTAACTGCTACTTATTAGCTATTAAGTGTTGACTATGTTAACTAAATCTGGTACTCACCTGCTGCAAACTGAGAATAAGGGTCTTAGCACACTGAATTTTGTCAATTTGCCTCGTTTTACTCATTGTTTCTTTGATTATATCTCCATAATCATTGTAATACTAGAAAAGAAATATGCATGAATTAAGCTTTATCTCTTAAAATTATTGACAATAAGAATAATTTTAGGCTAGTCTTGTAAACATGTGACAAAGTATGTATTTGGTCAAAATTACACTTTTAAATCACAAAAACTTAAGGCCATTTTAAGTACATAATCTCTAACTTCAATAAATTAAAAAACACCTAATAAAGGAGGTGTGAAATAAGATAATAATTAGGTTATACACAGTTTCAGAAGAAAATATAAAAGATATAAAGTTCTTTTTATGATTTAGACAATAAATACTTTATAGCTTATTTGTTGCTAAAGATGATGTGGAAAATGGTCAGGTTATAACCTTATTAATTTGTAAATAGCAACCAAAAGACCACAAATAACATGCAAAAGAAAACTTATGTGTAAAATTCATATTATTTATTATACAAAGTTTTTCCTAAATTCATATAAAACTATCAGATCCAGAATGCCTAATGTGAGGGTTTAAATTTTGTTACATGATTTCATGACTTATTTTTTTAAATTACCAAGTTAAATGATATAAGTTCCAAAATAAGTTAATAGGGTTCTTTGGTGCAGCAAAATAATACAAATATAGGATTAACTTGTTTTGACATATTTATTTCCTGAAAGCAAATGCTACATTTCTAGTTGGGTTTTCTGTTTTTTGAGAAAGAACTTTTAAAGAAATCTTACCAACTTTGGTCACAGTGTTAGCTAATTTAATGTCCTTTCTAATACTACTTCAAAATTCCACAGTATCTCACAAACATTTATGAAATTATGAATAACCTATTGTGAATCACATAAGACTCAGAGAACTGAATGGAACCTTAACTATCCAAGTGGAACTGAAGAAACTTAGGGAGCAAAAGTTGAGTGACTCAAGTTTATAAGCTGTATTGTAACAAAGTCTAAATGACCAGCTAGGTTTCTTAAAGTAACATCTGTTGTGCAACTCAGCCTGTTACCTTAGTCATAAATCCAAGTTCTGATGATTACAGGTAACCAAAGAAGTTTGTTTACAGTGTGTGTGTGTGTGTCTGTGTGTGTCTCTGTGTGTCTGTGTGTGTGTGTGTGTGTGCAAAAAGCCCAAACATCAAAATATCCACTGATTAGAGAAGTGGAGCTATGAGAAACTTTCAAGCATTTTAAAACAAATTTTATACTACAATGTTAATTTAGTATTTCCAAATCCCAGGGGTAACCAAGCACAGAATCCAATGTTTCTATTTCAGTTAAGCATTTAAGCACTATCCAGTTATAGGCTTCAATTTTACCTTCATATACTGCTTGAAGATATCTGCAGCTGTATTCATCTCCACCACAGTATATACAATTAGTTTACAAAATGCTGCGAGTAAATTTCTCCTCTTGTGCAAAGCTTCAATTTTACTGGCTTCATCCTCTTGCTGACCATCTGGAAAAAAAGTTATAACCCTTAAGCTATCTTGCATTATTACTTCAAACATTTTTTTAAATTCACGCTTGCCTTTTAATTAGAGAATGTGAAAGGGAAAAAGACACTAACATTAAAACATTCTATTTATTTTAATAGACTACATTTTCCAGACATTAAATAATAATCAAAACTGCTTCCTGGGCGACCACGGAAAAGGAATACATAGTAGAACAGAAATATAAGGAGTGAGTCAGAGGAAATAAGTCAGGTTTAGCTAAGTCAGGTTAAGTTTACCTGATATATTCTATTGCTTCCTCTACAGATGATTTGTCAGTGACATTTGTTGGTTAAGGATCCTTCTCATGAACTCATCTGAGGTATTTCCTTACTATTTCCAAGGATGATCTCACCTTGCCTCACCTATCCTCACCTCCAAATCTTACACATATTTTTATAGGTATTAAATGTTACGTTAGAATAGCTTATTTACAGTCTTAAGATAATTCCTTATTCCTGCTCTTATTCATGATGTAAGATGTAGACCATACAATTTCCTTTTCTTTTTTTGTCAATCCTGGGGCTTGAACTCAGAGCCTGGGCTCTGTTCCTGAGCCTCTGTATGCTCAAGACTAGCACTCTACCAACTAAGCCACAGCATCACTTCCCGCTTTTCATGTTTGTGGTACTGAGGAATTGAACCCAGGGCTTCATGCATGCTAGACAAGTACTCTACCATTAAGGCACATTCCCTGCCCCAACCACACAATTTTCAAGAGGATAGACATTTCTGATATGGAAATGTTTGTAATTATTTGATAATGTAAATGAAATTGTGCATTTATGAAAAAGGTATAAAAGAATATTCCTGTGGACAGATATCACAAATTAAATTACTTACAAAAATACTGGCTCAATGGGATAAAAGAGAATAGAGATGTAGTGGCACCTGTATATAATCTCAGCACTCAGGACATAAAGTAATGAAGATGGTACTTCAAGAACAGCCTAAGCTACATAAAACCTCATCTCAAAAAAAAAGGGAAAAAATAGAGGGGGAGAAGAAAGGAGAAAAAACCCAGAAGAAGGGGGAGACAAAAACTCCAATATAATACCATTTATGTAAATGTTAGCAAAAAAGATAATTAAACCCAAGTAAAATTTTTAAATATTGGGCTGGGAAGGTGGCTCAGTGGTAGAGCACTTGCCTTGCATGCCTGAGGCCCTGGGTTTGATTCCTCAGCACCACATAAGCAAAAAGAAAAAAGCCGAAGTGGCACTGTGGCTCAAGTGGTAGAGCATTAGCCTTGAGCTGAAGAGCTGAGGGACAGTGCCCAGGCCCCAGAGTTCAGGCCCCACGACCGGACCCCCCAAAAAAATTTTTAAATATTATAATGCAAAAATGTGATAAACACCAAATTTAGGACGGCAATTACACTTAGGTAAAAGGAACAATAATGGGATTGTTTCTTTTAAAAATATCTGAAACTGGTACAGCTAATTATAACAATCACTGACAAGAGGGCATGTACAAAAGTTATAATTTATATATTCCCACCAGACTAGAATATATTTCATTTAAAAAGTGTAAGCAAGCCAGAGACACTGGCTTACACCTTAATCCTAGCTACTCAGTAGCGATAAAAAAGATAGCAGTTTGAGAGCAATCAGAGCAAAGGGTTATCAAGATCAAATTTCAAACCAATAAACTGTGTAGAGTGGCAAATGCCTATCATCCCAGGCATGATATGGGAAGGCATAAATAGGAGGATAAGTTGTTACCTTCTTTCAAAGATGCAGACCAATTAGAAATTCTTCTACATGGCCTACATGTCTCTCTAATTATCAAATTGCATTGACAACTAGTTTTTAAATACCTTTTCCACTTGAGCTTAAATGTTGAGAAAAGAGATTGTGTCTCGATTTATCTGATCTATAGGATCTAGTATTCTGCCTGCTCACCATTAAACATGTCAAAATTATTAGTAAAAATTAAGGTATTATTAAACCACAAGCTGAGAAAGTAAAGCAAAGAACAAAGCACATAAGCTTTTATTACAGATTTTGACAATTGTTTTGGCTACTCAGGATTGTTCACTTCTGTTCTGTGTATCTTTTCACCAAATGATGAGAACAAAGTTCCTTATTGCTAAGATAGGCTACAAGCCATGTATAGAGTTATGTTTATTTAGAAACTATATAGTGACATGTCATAGAATTCATATGTTGATGTTTTATTTTACTTGATGTATAATTTCAAATGAAAAACAAACCTATAACAACCCACTAAGAACTGCTTGTTTTCCCAAAATCTTATATTCAAGTAAGAAATCTGTGGATGGAATTAGGATGTGAAGAGAATGGGTAGTATGTTTTGACTATTGTTCTGTGAACATTTTTTATTATACTAGATTTTATAGGGCAGTTGACACATTTTTTTCTAACATTCAGGAATCAAACTGTTTAATATCCTCAAAATATAAAAATGTTTACACAAATATGCAACAAAAAACTAAAATATTTTATTCTCTTCCAAACGCCTCTAAATTGGTTTACTATAGGGATTACCTCAGGGATGAGGGATTTGAATCAAGAACTGTGACAAGTCCAAGTGCTATTATAATCCAGTTTTACTTAATCTTCACAATAGCTACAAATTAGCAATACAGGACCAAAGTCAGTGAGAAACAGAGGTATCACTCAAACTCTATAGTCAGCTGGGCGCCAGTGGCTCACGACTGTAATCCTAGCTACTCAGGAATCTGAGATCTGAGGATGATGGTTCAAAGCCAGCCCAGGCAGAAAAGTCCATGAGACTTTTATCTCTAGTGAACTACTCTGAAAAATCTGGAAATGGTGTTGTGTGGTTCAATTGTAGAGTGCTAGTCTTGAGCACAGAGAATCTTGGGGACAGGGCACAGGCACTAAGTTCAAGCCCCAGGACTGGAAAAACAAAAAACCAAACCATCTATGTTCAACATCACACTGTACTTCCAATGTTACCAGAAAAGAAGACTAATGTATTAGAATGCATACCTGTTTTACCAGAAAAGAAGACTAATGTATTAGAATGCATACTTGTTTTCATATTCTGAAAAGAAAATATATTGTAGCACAACACTGCACATTTTTACTTAATAGGATTTACAATGGACACAGAAACTTAAGAACATAATAATAAAATTACCTGCACTATTACTATCATCATCTTGTTCAATGAAGACATGATCCAAAATAAAACTGAGCAACTCAGACTGCAATGAAGAATCAGGTGTATAAACTAATGGCTCTAACATATCACGCCCTCCTGACATGATCTGATGGCTGAAGATCATCAACATATCACACAGAATAGTGAAGGCCTGTTTTAAAAAAGTAAATAATGTTGTAAGTTTTCTAATAAAACACTATCATGTTTTAAAAATACACATTAACACAGAAATAAAACCCAACTTCCTACATTTTAAAATAAAAAAAACTCATGTACTTTTTTCTAGAATTTTACTACCTACAAAGTAATTTCACAAATATTTTTTTAATTTTCAGCAATGTGAGGTTCCTTATACAGTATTTTAACACTGATAGAGAATGTGTAATCAGGTCTTAATCATAGATTTTCTGACTCTAGTGCCTTACTCTGCACTGACTAAAACCGCCTCATAGTATTCATTTTCCAATAGCAAGTAATTTACAAATTTAGTATCTTTGTTCTACGGAACAATATATCATAAATATTTGAATACAAATAAAATGTCTGGTACTTTTAAAGTACTCTCATTTGCATGTTGGCTATGAGAAAACTAAGTATCACACAGCAGGTATTTCTTGTATTATTTAAATATTTTATGGTAGCTTCCATTTTATTAAGATTGCTTACAAAAGCAATTACTAACCTGTTCTTTAACAGTAGTATTCACGTTGGTCAAGTAATGCTGACATATCTGACAAAACACTCTCATCTGTTTTTTTAAACGCAGTAAGTCCTCCTTGAAAAAATTTAACATTAACAATTTAAAATATTATATACACAACTGAATCAGCAATTAAGACATTTAAAATAACAGAATATACTGCCACATAGATAATTATATTAATTCTACTTGTGTATTTGATTTAAATGTCTCCTTAATAATTAGGAGGAGGAACAAAGCAAAAACATTTATTTTTTTTTTTTTTACAAACCTCACCAAAATACAGCCTTATAAGTATCAGGTATTAAATAACTATATCCAAAGTGATCTGGTCCTTTAAAATATGGAAACATATAACTATAGATTGCTATCTTTACCAAAAAGCTACCAGATCAGAATGATTAAAGAGTAAACATATACACTACATGTTTACTTTACTTTCTAAAAAAATAACATCTTTCTTATTTTAAAAAAAAGTTCTAATTTTTAAAAATTAGAGAAGTAAAAAAAATCAAGTTTTATAGTAGTAACAGAACCTTTAAAATAGCTTTTAAATGTACATTAAAACACTGAATTTTATTTTCTAAATACCTACTCATTTGTTAAATATAAAATTATCTGTAAAGCTCAATCACATAAACCTACTTAAGCTACAAATTTTGGCCCAACTTTTGATACTACACACCAAATGAATGTTAGGATGATTATTATATACTAGAAGTTAAATAAAAGTAGGCCTGCCAGATACTGGTGGCTCACAACAGTAATCCTAACTATTCAGGAGGGTGTGATGTGACAATTGTGGTTCAAAGCCAGGTCAGGCAGGAAAGTCAACCAGACTAATCTCCAATTAGCCACTAAAAAGCTGGAAGTATATGGGGCTGGGAAGGTGGCTCAGTGGTAGAGCGTTTGCCTTGCATGCATGAGGCCCTGGGTTCGATTCCCCAGCACCACATAAGCAAAAAGAAAAAAAGCCAGAAGTGGCGCTGTGGCTCAAGTGGTAGAGCGCTAGCCTTGAGCTGAAGAGCTGAGGGACAGC
This sequence comes from Dipodomys spectabilis, assembly GCF_019054845.1. Taxonomy (NCBI): domain Eukaryota; kingdom Metazoa; phylum Chordata; class Mammalia; order Rodentia; family Heteromyidae; genus Dipodomys; species Dipodomys spectabilis. Next base: position 2,261,336 of record NW_024870748.1, on the reverse strand, counting down.
GCCCTGGCCCAGAGTTCAGACCCCACGACTGGACACCCCCCCCCCAAAAAAAAGCTGGAAGTATAGTTGTGGTTCAAATAGTAGAGAGTGCTAGCTAGCCTTGAACACAAAAGCTCAGGGACAAGACCCAATTCCTGAGTTCAAGCCCTAGGAAGAGCACTGAATGAATGAACGAAGTCCTAACATGGAGATCACACTTTGTGAAAGCTCAATCAAGCAACCAGATTTTTTAAAAAGTTCTACTAACCCCTTCCTCTTCTCAGAATATTACTTTTTTCTCATCTTTTTTTTTTTTTGCGGGAAAGGAGGGGATGGCTGTAGGGCTTGAACTCAGGTCCTGGGTATTATCTCTGAGCTCATTTGCTCAAGGCTAGCACTCTACCACTTTGAGCCACAGTTTTACTTGCAGTTTTCTGGCAGCTAATTGAAGATAAGAATCTCATGGACTTTACTGCCATTTCTAGAGTTGAACTACAATCCTCAGATCTCAGCCTCCTGAGTACCTAGGATTACAGGCATGAGCCACTAACACTCAGCCCTTTTCCCATTTTAATTAACTTCTGACATAAGTAAGTAATTATGCATACTAACATGATCACTGTCCCTGCTATAAACCAGCTAATTAAGCTTCTAGGTATGTTAGACACAACTGTAATTCAAACACTAAGGAAGCAGCCAGCGTGGCTAAAAGGTGAGAACCCTATTACTAAAAACCATTTTTCTTTAATATAAAAGCCGTGTTTGATTGCATACTACTATAATCCTAGTACTTAGCAAGGTAAGGTAAAAGGATAGTAAGTTCTCAGCCAAACTTAGCTACACAGATGTTTCATGTCAGAAAACCTGAGCTACATGACAAGAGAAAACCAACTTTACAAATTTTTGCCCAAGTGTCTGACAAAAAGTACACTTTTTTGTGGGGTTTGGACACAGGGCCTCATTGTATGCTAAGCACTTTACTATTTGAGCCACACTACCAGCCCAAAAGTACAGTATTTTAACAACACTAGACTATTTTTCTCAAGAGGAAAAATCTAACAAAGAAATTCTTAGCTTTTAACATTATTCAGTAAATTTATGCAATAAAAGTATATTATATAGTCCCTCTTGAAGAAAATAGGTATGAACAATATTTTATGTCCAATAAATAAAATACAAAAAAAGAGTCCAAATAATATGTAAAGCAATACCGCTACTGTGAGTACAATGTTTAAGCTTCCACTTTTCAAACAGGAAAGTAAGTCCTGGTTTAGATCAATTACTAAGTATATTAAAGATTATCATTATGGATAAAGTTTTAAAAGTTCTACCTCCTAGTCAAATTACAAGAGACATCAAGTAGTAATCAGGAAAACATAATCAGGAAGCCAGGTGTTGGCTATTCAGGAGACTTAGAACTTAGAAACCAGCCAGACCAGGCAAGAAAATCCATGAGACTCATCTCCAATTAAATATCAAAAAGCCAGAAGGAAAGCTGTAGCTCAAGTGGTAGAGTGCTAGCCTTGAGCCAAAAGCTCAGGGATAATGCCTAGGCCTGAGCTCAAGTCCCAGGACTAGAACTAAACAAATCAGGGCCTTTGATAATTTAAGAAAAATTTGCATAGTCCAACAGATTTATCTACTTGTTGGAAAAAATTTTCATCATGATTTACAAAATTCTATTTCTAGTGACCAATTCTGAGACTTTTATCAGTTTCAGATGTAAATAACTTTAAGGAAAATACTTTTTTGAACTTAAAGTAGCATATTTAATCAAAGGAAAATGACATTAGTGCTCTTTTACAGAATATATATCAAACTAGAAACTTGTTTTATGTACATGTGCATACATATTAGAATAGAAACAACCAAGACTTCATTGAAGAATGGTTTCATTAAAAGTATGTGCTTGCTGATATCAATGAATGATATTTAATGTAATAATGTTAAATTACCACACACCTTTGTAGAGCTGCTTTCAGTTATCTTCGCTAGCTGCCAAAGGATTACATAGTGAGTACACTGCAGTGCATGAATAACAATCTGTAATAACGAACCAAGAGAATAAAGGTAAATTTTAAGTCACAGGCCTTTATTCTCAAAGCTATATATGAAACACAGAAATAAACAAACCTGCTCAGGCATATCTCCATTTTCAATTCCGGTTTTCAAGAGTTTGTAATTACAAGGAAACAAATCCCATTTTGAAAGATCATGAGCACTGCAAAAAAAAAAAACCCAGCTATGTTAAATAGTAATCATCATAATTTTGAACTTCAGTTTTAACAGAATGTTACCAAAGTAAATACAGTAAGCATCTTAACATGCCACTACAAAAAAATGTCTTTTTTAAAGATTATTACATTTTTCAGTCACTCTCCAATTCAAAATGACTCTACAAGTACTCTTCTGAAAATCTAAAAAGAAAACCTAGCAAAGATTTTGAAAACATTAGAAACTGCAAAATACACGTTGACTACTACAGTTTTAAGAAAGCAGGGGCTGGGAATGTGGCTCTGTGATAGAGTGCTTGCTTAGCATGCATGAAACCCTCTGTTCTACTCCTCAGTACCACATAATCAGAAAAAGCTGAAAGTGGCACTGTGGCTCAAGTGGTAGAGTGCTACCAGCCTTGAGCAGAAGATCAGGACAGTGCCCAGACCCTGAGTTCAAGCCCCAGGACTAGTGGGGGGGAAAAAAGCAGAACCTAAAAGGTTCAACTTACTTGTGAAAAGCAGTGATCCTCTTCAATGTAGACAACACCTGATATGCATCATCTTCATCAGGTTCTTCACCCTATGAATATCAATTATATATTAAGAACCACCAACGTAAAAAATCCTATAGTAGTAACCTGGTAATAGTACCTTGAGAAATAAATTAATAAAAACAAGCACAAATAATCTTCATCATACAATGCCTAGATCTGGCTAAACTATCAGAGGTACAATGTGCCCCCGAAGAGAAAAATGAAACTATATTCTTCCCTTTGGTCTGAGAGGGGACTCAAACTGGAATTTGCTTTCTGGTCATTAGCAGGTGCTCTACCATCTGTGCCATGCCTCAACTCTCCTTTTCTATTAGAAAGACACAAACTATGAAGATATCCACATTTACACAGTAATAAATGTACTATGGCAACAAAAGAAAACACATTAGATTACAAGAAAACAAACATAAAAGACAACATATAAAGGACAAAACTTACATAAACTAATCATAGTACTCCTGAAAAAGATTTATCACACCAATCACAAACAAATGGGGTGAAAGCCTCTGAATAATGTCTACAAATGCTAGTCTGTATGATGGACATCAATAATTGCTCACATGTTTTTCAATACAGAGTAACTTAAGCATAAAAAAATTCAGTCTTACTACATTTAAAATAAAATTGCTTAAATACTACTATATTTAATCTACTGTATTGAATTCTAGGTCTCTCAAAAAGCATACTTGGTTTTTAAAGATTAATTTTCCTTCAAATGAATTAAACTTAATTAACAAACCATGGCTTCATACTAAATTAACTTGTCCTAATCACAATCATATTCATCCAACAACGGAATTATTAAAAATTTTACCCAGAATGTGGAAGCTAGTGATTGTGATGTGCACAATCACTAAATTAGTACAGGTTAACAAGCCTAGAATGTGACATAGCAACACAATGTTAAATAACTTGATAAAACAAAAAAAACAAAAGTTTCAAAATCTATGATTTTTTTTCTATATGATTTTTATGCCATAAGTAGAAGCAGTTATATGGGAAAAGCTATAAGCAATAATTTGAAAACTATAGCTTTTGATTTTTTTTCTCTTTGGTGTCAGTCCTAGGGCTTGAACTAAGGGTCAGGGCTCTGTCCCTGAGCTTTTTGCTGAAGATTAGCACTCTACCACTTGAGCCACAGCTCCATTTCTGACTTTTGGGTGGTTAATTAAAGAAAAGAGCCTCAAGGACTTTCCTGCCTACTCTGGCTTTGAACCCTGACACTCAGATCTCAGCCTCTTGAGTAGCTACGATTACAAGCATGAGCCATCAGCAAACAGCCACAGCTTTTGATTTTAGTCTCATACATTAAAAGGTACAAAGGAGGGGCTGGGAGTGTGGCTCAGTGGTAGAGTGCTTGCCTTGCACACCTGAGGCCCTGGGTTTGATTCCTCAGCACCACATAAGCAGAAAAAGCTGGAAGTGGCATTGTGGCTCAAGTGGTAGAGTGCTAGCCTTGAGCTGAAGAACTGAGGGACAGCACCCAGGCCCAGAGCTCAGACCCCATGACCAACAAAAACAAAAAAAACAAGAAAAAAAAGAGGTACAAAAAAAGAGGGGGTACAAAGGAGGTAAAGCCTGACCAAAGAAACGTAGTCTCCATGTTTTCCCTAATTTGTAGTGATTAGGATATGGCTAAGATAGTCTTAGCAGAGGTTCACAATAGCCCAATAGCTATGTACATATGGCCATATAAAATGATGCTAATCAAAATGATCTCCATGATATGAAAACAACATTTTTTTAATGTACTGTTTGCAGTTACTTCTTTCATTTTCTTTTTTTTCCTCCTCTGGTTTATTCCCCATGGACACTGTTTCTGATTTTGGTACCCTTTGTCTTTATAAGTTTAACTGACTTGGGGAAGGTAAGGGGAATCACAGAAACAGTGGAACAAAGGGAGAACCAATGCAATATTGATACTCACTAGACATGTTGGAAATGGACTTTACAACTTGAGGGGGAGGGGAATCCAGGGGAGGGAAGTGAAAGTAAACAAAGGAGGGATAACACTGATTGAAATGTACTCATTACCTAACTTATGTAACTGTAACCCTTCTGTACATCACCTTTACAATAAAAGTAAATTTAAAAAAAAAAAGAAAAATTCAACAACAACAACAACAAAAAAAAGGAGCTGGATGCCAATGGCTCACACTTGTAATCCTAGCTACTCAGTGAGATCTCAGGATCACGGTTCAAAGTCAGCCTTGGGAAGAAAAGTTCTCGGGAGATTTATTTAATTAATTTATTTTTACTGTAAGATGAAAGTTTTTAAATCACTTCTTTCATTTTTTTCTTGTTTTCTTTATTGTCAAGGTGATGTACAGCCAGGTTACAGATTCTTATTTCTAATTAACCACTCAAAAACCAGAAGTGGATCTGTGGCACAAGTACTCTAGCCTTAAGCAAAAGAGCTCAGGGACAGCATCCAAGCCCTGAATTCACGCTCCACAACTGACAAAAATAAGGTACAAGGGTATTTCCAGAAAAAAAAAACACAGTAAAAGTACAAGTTGAAGAAGATACAACAGAACCACAGAAAACTCCAAAACCAACATTGGCCATAGTAGCAACTTACTAAGACTACAGCACAGGGAACATGACAATGATGGCTTTTAGTTTTGAACACTGAAAACACCAATAAATCTCCTATTTGGTCTCATAGTACCCCTACTTTTCTGTTCCATTAACACCCTATTCCTGAATAGGCTAAAACCAGGAATCTGTTTAATTCACTTCTTTAAATCAAAGAAAAAAATCCTAGTTTTGCTTCCAACTCTCCAAGTCAGAGATTCATACCAATTTTCCATTTTTTGGTCAAGGACTATTAGTACCTTGATGACTCACAGAATAAGAAATCTGAGCATAGGTGGGGCACCAGTGGCTTATGCCTATAATCCTAGCTACTCAAGAAGCTAAGATCTGAGGATTGTGTCCTGAGGATCAATTCCCAGGACCAGTATACACTATACACCCCCCCCCCCACACACACAGCATGATTTTAATATCTGCTACACCACTACCAAGACTAATTAATGGAGGGAAAGGGCCCAACTGTCAAAATACTATAAAATATTACATACCTCTTGTAGAAAATCCTCAAGAAGACGGTTAAATTTATCTGCCAATTCATCAATCAGTTGACTCCTTGAAATATCTACTCGGTTGAAGATTGTGAACTCTTCATTACAGAGTGCTTGGTACGTTTTAGAACATGCTTCCAAAACATCTGTATCAGTGTGCTTCTCTACAATATTTCGAATCTGGCGCAGTAAGGCATCCAAATGCTGGAAAATAAAATACCTTTGAGTTAAAACCAAGGTGTATGGCTAGGGGTATATATAGATACATTTAGCATGTATAGTATGTATAGTATGTATATAGTACATACTTGGGACGTACGTGCAAGACCCACTAAGGTATACACAACAGATGTTAATTGACTGCATCAATAACAGTGAAAGTTTTGAAACATAATAACTTTATGATATAGCACATACATTTTTGCATATTTTGAGTCATGTTAAGTAAACAGACTGATCTGGTCATATTTATTTCCTCAACTTTAATGGGACTACTATTACCTAGGGCTTTGGTCCAAGCATTACATATAGTTTATAATAGTTCCTGTAATATATTGAAAGTGTTCAACGAATATTAGCTAGTTTTGCTTTTATGATTCATTTACCCAGTTAGTCATGGAAAATCTACATAAATAATCAGTGACAGAGTCACACAATGTCTAAGAATAAAGCTATGGATACAAAGCAAATGGGAAGTCTTAGCACTATATTCTTAAAATATATGACTATTAAGATATAGGCTTCCTCTCATGCTACAAAAATATTTTTAAAATACAAACAAATGCTATGATAGGGTAAATTAAAATTTTTCTTCAATGTTTTATTTGAGGGGGGAGGAAGTAAGTCATGGAGCTTGAACTCAGGACCTGGGCACTGTTCTTGAACATCTTTTTACTCAAGGCTAGCATTTTACCACTTTGAGCCACAGCTCAACTTCTGGTTCTCTAGTGTTTAATTGGTGATTAGAGTCTCATGGACTTTCCTGCCAAGGCTGGCTTCAAACCCCAATCTTCAGATCTCAGTCAACAGCACCCAGCTTCAAAGTTCTTTTGTACACAAAAACATTCTTACCTTTTCTAATCTTCCAGTGGTATATATTTCCAAATCAAAATACTGAGGCAACTGCAACAAGTTAGTAACCTTTTCTGCATCTATAGAATACTTTGAAATAGAAGGATCACGAGAAACATGGTTATTGTAAGGAAGCATTTTAAAAACATCTAATTTTTAGTGACACTATGTTACTAACACAAACTTACTTTTGCTAATAACTGAGGAAGAGCTACAGCAAAAAGTTCAGTGATTTTTGTCCTGTCATCCAACTGAGTCTTCTTCTCCTTTGCTGTGAGCACCTAAAGTAACAGGCTTACATTAACATTTATTAAACTTATTAAACATTATTAACTGCCAAATTTTAGCTAACACAGCCACACAATAAGTAATAAAGTTGTATTTTAAATGCTAGATACAAAAAAGAATTTTCTTCAGAAAAGATCTTGATATGTCACCTAGGTTGGCTTTCAACTCATATAACATTCTTGCTTTAGGTTCATGAGTACTGAAACTATAGGAATGAATGTACCACACAACCCAAAAATTCCTACTGTAAAACTTTAATCATAGAAGTGACAAACGTGAATATCTTACTTATATAAAAGAAAAAAGAACTAAAACTAAATGAATAGTCCTATAGGAAAAATTGAAATTCAATTAGATTAACCAACTCTACCTCTGGATAGAAGAAGTATTTAAAAACTGTAAATTGTAGGGGGAAAACAATGGAGGGGGTAACGATGTTCAAGAGGAAGTGTACTCATTACCTCACTCATGTAACTGTAACCCTCTGTATAGTATCTTTACAATAAAAAAAATAAAAAAATAAAAAATAAATAAATAAAATAAAAACTGTAAATTGTGGTTTTGGAACTGAAACATGAGATTAAGCAGGTTTTCAACTTAATCTAGGCTGTGGGAAATAAAACATGGCTTATAAATTCAAAGTAATTAAGTTGCTACCAGAAATTGGAAATGAAACATGTTTAAAAAAATAGTAATAGGGGTATAGCTCATTGGTACAGCACTTGCCTAGAAATGGCACAATGCCCTGGTTTCAATATTGGACAATGCAAAAACTAAGTAATTTAAAAAGAAACAGAACAAAATATACAGAATGAATCATATACTGTTTCAGTATCACATGATGAAAATTTGGTTCAGGTACACACAAATACATATATTTTGTGTACACTATACCACAATATGAAAAATGCATTCTAAGCCAGGCGCTGGTGACACACCTGTATTCCTAGGTACTAAGGAGGCTGAGATCTGAGGATCACAGTTCAAAGCCAGCCCAAAAAGGAAAGTCTGTGAGACTCTATCTCCAAATAAACCACCAGAAAACTGGGAGTGGCGCTGTGGTTCAAGTGGTAGAGTGCTCGCCTTGAGCTGAAGAGCTGAGGGGCAGCGCCCAGGTCCGAGTTTAGGCCCCACGACCAACAACAACATCAAAAAATGCATTCTATGCTTGATAACGAAGTTTGAAAGCCAGTGAACTTCTTGGAATACATTGTAATTACTGTGCTATGATGGTGGGAAATAGGAATCCCTTCATTTCAATTAATATTTATTTCTACTTTATTTCTAGTTTTATATTAGAAAAAAAATCAACAAACTAAAGCACACACAAAAAATCATTCTAAACTGGCCCACTACATTCAGTCTTAAACAGATTGTTAGTGTGTTATCCCTCATACAGTAACAAAGTATATTATAGAACTAAAATTTCTCAAATTGTTAAATGCTTTAAGATTTACATCTAACACATGTGTATAATAAAAGTTTATCTGAAGAATAAAAATTAAAAATCATATGTTTGTTCCATAATAAGAGTAGGATTTCTATAAAACATACTGGGAAAACAAAAATGAAACTTTGAATATTGAAAAAACATTGGCATACCCTTTTTCCTGTCCCTCTTCCCACAGGAGGATGACATTCAGCTGCTTGTCTAATAGTACAAAGCATTATTTCAATCAGCGCACTCTCTTGTCTGTCTGTTAATGCTAAAAAAATTAAATCAGAGTTAATCTATTTTTCTTACCAGTAACTATTACATAATAGTTTCTTCTGCCTATGACTAGAAAGTGACCTAATGTACTACAGAATATTCCATTATTTATCACACAAAAGGTGAGAACAAGTTAAATCTTCCTAAACTCATCAGCAATCTGTGTCTAAAAGTGATCCTAGAGAGAAAACATGAAATTCTGACAGCAATTGTATCTTGTTGCAGTATAATATCCACATAACCATACACATATATAAACACAAATATGAGAATAGAGCTGAAGGTAAGGCTCAGATATAGAGTGTTCCTAGAATATATGAGGCCTTGGGTGTAATCCTCAGCAGAACACACACACACACACACACACACACACACACACACACACACACACACACACACACACACACACACACACACACACACACACTCTCTCCTAGAATATATGAGGCCTTGGAGGTAATCCCCAGCAGAACACACACACACACACACACACACACACACACACACACACACACACGCTCCTAGAATATATGAGGCCTTGGAGGTAATCCCCAGCAGAACACACACACACACACACACACACACACACACCCCTGCTCCTAGAATATATGAGGCCTTGGAGGTAATCCCCAGCAGAACACACTCATGTGCGCGCGTGCGCGCACACACACACACACACACACACACACACAAACTAGAGAAAATAAGTAAAATGTATTTTCAAACTGTCTAGGTAAGACAACTACTAAAATTAAATATCCTTACCTTCCTCTCCACTAAGTGGCTCCTCTAGCAATAAGCTATTCATACATTCCCAGTCTTTTAGCAGCTCAGTAGCACAGTCCCACATGCTATCCACAAGATAGGCTGCATGCTCATGTAGCTAAAATTTGAAAAGAATAATATGGTCTTAGACAAATAGTAATTCAAGGGAATTGCACTATGTACAAATACTCAAACAGCAATCCAAATGGAAGAAGGAATTGCCTTAATTTGCTATACATAATTCAAGCTTAATAGGCCTCATTGAACATTTTTAAGCTTTTAAAACATTTATACAAAAATTATTTTGGAAAATATAACATGCATACTTACTTATAAAAAGATTATATGCTTATTCAGAAAGCAGTTAGCTTCAGTCAATTCTTAGATATACTATTATTTGACTTTAAATGAATGGAAATAATAATGGTTAATTAAGATATAAAATACATCTTACTGTCAATCTGCTTCAGAAACAAATTATTCTCTTCATTCTGTTAAGCCTAGCAGACCTTATATCTTCCCAACTTGAGGGAGTATAATCATGATTTTAAAAACTATTAAAAACTTTTAGAAATTGTCTATCAGTGGTTTTCTATTCATGAGCATAGAGGGATATCCCCATAATTATCAAACTGAATTCAGCAGTATATATAAAGGAATATATACAAGCAGATTTTAGCATTGAAATGCAAGATGCTGCAATATTCCAATAAAATTATTCAATATAATTTCGCTATGTCAGCTGAAAATTATTCCATATTTTGTTACTAAGAAAGTGAAGCTTCAAATAAGTAGGTAACTTAACCAAGGTTACAAAACTAGCAAGAAGGACCAATTGATAATCAGGTTTATCTGATTCCAAAAGTACATAGAATCCTAATATTTGAATATCTTATTACAACTAGTAATTATTCTTTAAAATTTTGGAATGGGGAAGATTTCTGTTCTATTCAAAAGTGACAACAGAGTATTTAACAAGCACTTCATTTTAATAACATCTCAGAAATTATTTGAAATAAAGTATAAATTAAACAATATAAACTAACCTCACTTTCCAGAAAGAAAAAGACCAATGTCTTAACAAGATTGGCATTTGGACCTTGCCTTCCTCTTCTTTTCATCATCCCATCATCCTCTGGATCTCTACGACTGAAGAGCCTATGAACAAGGAAAAATATTTTAAAATGAAAACTGCATTTGTTATTAAAAAATTAACTCTATTACATATTAAAACATCTAACAAGGCATTAATAGAGAGCTTGGTAGATTAATTACCCAGAATTAAGCCATCAAGTAATTGCTATAATTTTTTTTATTCTAATCTTGATTGTTCATTAAATCCTTTGAAACTGATAAGCTAATTATATAGTATGCCTACCTTCCTCAAGAATTACTACATGTAGTTTTGACAAAGCTCAGTATACATTAAGCAGCTCAGTTGATAAGGAAAGTCCTCAGATAGCCAGGTGGTGCTACGTCAGTTTTGTTTAATTAAACTCTATACATCTTGACCATTTATTGTTCCCCCACACACATACACACAGTCTCCTTGGAACAATGAACCCAAAGAGTCTACTTGCATTGAGTTATAAATTATTTTTTGATCTTACATAACTGTTTCCTTTATCAAAGTAATATACTGACTTCCTATAATATTCATGAACAATGATACGTATTTTTATCTTATGACATATTTTTCTCTAAAATTGAACATACCAATACCTTCTGTATAAAATGCTTGCAACATTATCCATATCCAGTGGACTCTTCCTAGAGACAGTGTGACTGTTTTTCCTCAGAAACAAGAGAACTACCACTGGATAACAATAGAAATTTTAATAGAAAACTATAGAGTAGATATTTTATACCAATAACTCTTTCACATAAATCCCCACATGGGCATCATAAAAAAACTAAAACAGAATCTGTGTAGTTCAAATGGTACTTTGTAAAAGACATTATATAACATTTGTTGAATACTTTCTGTGATCAGATATTCACACCAAAGTTCATATTATCTAATCTGAAATGCTAAATAGCATCATAAAATCGAGGATTTGGGGGATTCTTAGGTCAAACTATATTAAGTACTTGAAGTAGACTTTTAAATATTTTCTCAAGTAATGGGAAAATAAGCTTAACACTACATACTATAATATTTGGAAAATGAAGTAGACAATTAAGAAGAGGTAAACCTAAATATTATAAATTAGGTAAATTTAAAATATATCCATTAGGGGATGGAACATAGCTCAGTGGTAAAATGCTTGCTAGTATGGTGAACTCATGTCAGCATTTGTAAAAACCAAGCTAATTCCTTAAAAGACATGATATATTTCCCTTAAAAAATCTAACTTAAGCACAAGAAATATATATCCTTAAAAGGCAGAATATATTTGCCTTTAAAGATCTAACTTAAATCAAACAAACCAGAGAAGAGCAATCTAAACTTTTAAAGGAAAGAGTAAAGTGAAAGTATTCATAAAATGTGTGTATTATCCATGTTCTTTGCCTCACTATTCAAAATAGCCAAGATATGGAAACAGCCAGATACCCCACAATAGATGAGTAGAGGCAAAAAAGTGGTATCTATTCATAATGGAATTTTACACAGCCATTAGAAAGAATAAAATAATGTTATTTCCAAGAAAATGGATGGAACTAGAAAAAATCATGTGAAGTGAGGTAAGCCAGGATAAGGTACAAACGGATATTTTGCTCTCTCTGATATGCACTGGGATATGACAAATGACATAGAATTCTAGATACTCACATACAGTGAGACCAAAAGAGGATAGTCTTAGGAAAGAATCACAAAGGTGCAATGCCTAAGCACCTCTTCATATTTACATAAAATAATATTTATACTGAAATGATCTCCTAAGACATGGAAACAAAAGATTGTTTTTTTCTTTTTCTTATGAGTCTGTATTCGTTACTTATATACGTTGTATATCATTGGGAGGGTGGTGGGGAGGACACAGAACTCGAAGAAAAAGGATAAAAAGTGCAACAGTGGAGTGCATTGGGCATTGATGAAATTCAACTGTACAACTCATGGGTAGAGATGAGAGGGAGGGACTTGGAGAGAATGAGAACACAAGACACAGTACAAATGGAAATGTACTTATTACCTGACTCATGTACATGTAACCCCTCTGTACTTCACCTCTATAATAATAAAAATTTTTAAAAGTTGTGTGTATTTAATATTTAGTATATCAAAATAATGTTATGCACATGTACTTTAGAAAATAAGTAACAGAAATAACAGATTTACTTTTTGTAGAGAAACTCCCCAGCTGCTACTGCTACTGGCCGGTGAGCTGAATAAACCAGATGATAGACATTTTCACAATCTTCTGCAGTAAGAACTTCTTCACTACTCCTAGTAAAAAATAAGTAGTAATAAGGTTTTTAGCTATATCCTAATTCTAAGAATATACATAGAAAAATTCATGCTTTTACATTTTCCCAATTTACCAATTTGGGTTAAAAGAAAATAAATAAACCTAATTTATTATTTTTGGGAAAAGATGTGCTAACGAAAGTGCTGAGAATTTTATTAAGATGAAATATAAATGTAGCACCACATTTAAGAGCGAATACATGAAGTAAATAGGTAAGGGAATAATGTAATATAAATGCTAAACGGGAAATAAAGACAAAACAAAAACTAATATGAGAGGGGCTGGGAAGGTGGTTCAGTGGTAGAGTGCTTGCCTTGCAATGCATGAGGCCCTGGGTTCGATTCCTCAGCCCCACATAAGCAGAAAAAAAAATGCGGTAGTGGTGCTGTGGCTCAAGTGGTAGAGCACTAGCCTTGAACTGATGAGCTGAGGGACAGCGCCCAGGCCCAGAGTTCAGGCCCACGACCAGACCCCCCAAAAAAACAACAACAACACAACAACAACTAATATAAATGTAAACTTGCAGCATGAAGAAAGCTTAGAGTTAATAATCATAGACATCATTCTGTATCCATTTCATATGAATATTAGGAAAGATGATCTGGGTGCTGGTGTCTCATGTCTATAATCCTAAGTACCAGAGCTTACCAGAGCTGGGGCTGAAGCATTAACAGTGCCTGCCTAGAGTTCAAATGCTAGTACCAGGCCCCCAGAAAGAAAAAAGACAAGTGTGACTAGATTAAAATACACCCAGTGCCTAACTTATCTCACAGTTAAGAACATTTCGTATTTCATTCATATAAGTAAATAGTGCTGTACTTTGTTTTTGTTATTTGCTCAAGATATCTGGATGAAGATAAATAAAATCTTCAAAGCATAAAAAAAACAAGTATTTTTCCAAATAAATATTAAGTATCAAAGACTTACATTTGTAACCATTGGAGAAAATCCTACTGAAGATTAATGCTAATTTTCCTGATCTTTTTAAACAAAATAACCATAAGAAAATCTTGGTAAATCAAAGTTATTTTTAAAGTAGAGCTCATCAAGCAGTGTAAACTTTGAGTTCTTCCTATGGAATTATATTCAGTATGGTAGCCACTGGCAGCTGTTTTCATCTCAATATTCTTCTATTATGAAATAAACAATCTAGGAATTTACTATTATATATAAATTTACAATCATAGGACTAACAGCAGGCAGTAAAAAATAAGAACATATTTTGGTACCAGTATTGGGCTTGAACTCAGGGCTCTGCAATCTCACTGGGCTTTTTTGCTCATGGCTGACAGTCTACCACATGAGTCATATCTCCACTTTGGTTTTTGGCTAGTTAATTGAAGATAACTGAGTCTCACAGTTCTAATGATCCTCAGTTCTCAGCCTCCTGAGTAGATAGTATTATAGACATAGCCACCACACCCAGTCATAATTCAGCTTTAATTCAATTAGAGTTTAATGAAACTGGACATAAATGCCTACAATTCCAGCATTCTAAAGAATAATAATGCAAGAGGATTGTGAATTTGAGGCCACCTTAGGCTACATAGTTAGACCCAGTCATAAATAATAAGTAAATCCTACGGGTTCTCAGAAAATGTCAACACATCTACAATTGCCTTCTTTATAAATACTACACAGTGATACACTTCATACAAGATAATAACCAGCCACTTTGTAGGGTTGCTGTATTCAGTTAAATAATACATATGAAATACTTTTTATTGGCTGTCATCACATGTTAATTTTTACTTTTAATAAACACTTATTGTTATTAATTATTTTAGAAATTCTATTTTAAAATATACTGTGTTAGCAAATGTGAACATTTTAGGTTTTGATAGACATTGCCAAATTTAGATCAATTTATTTTCCTTTCAACAATGCGTAAGGGACTATTTTTATACAGCCTAAACAACATGATGGATTACCAAACATTTTTATTTATTCCCAGAGCAAATACATTAAAAATGTTCTCATTTTAATATACTTGTCTCTGAGAACAAACTCAACTTTTGGTATGTTTAATTTTTTCTTTTCAGTCAATGATCTGATCCATAACTTTTGACATTGCTTATTAGATTTCTATTTCTTTAGTCAATATGCAAAAATTAATGTCTTTGATGCAAAAATTTACTCTAATCTGGCATTTTTTGTATATGTATGTCATATAGGCATTGAGTTTTTTATGAAATCAACACACTGAGTTGTTATTTGGTTTTTTTTTTTTCAAGACAAATCTAACCAGGAACTCTAATGTAATATGCAGCACATACTTACTGTAAAACAAGAGTGAGTAATTTTATTGCTTGTACAGCAACATCATATTCCTTGTCAAGAGTCATAGACACAATTCTATCCTATAAACAAAGAGATTCAAATATGTTTTAAAAAGGAAGAAAAATATTTTCAAATTCTAAGCAATTTTAAATATTTAGTACTAACCTTGAACCGACTGGTAAATAGCTCCAGTTTTGAATTAAGCTCTTTATTATAATAAAGCCCTTGTAGTGCAGTAAGACATTTGAGTCTTACCTCACCTTGCTAAAAGAAATGAAGAGAAAACATATTCAAACTCTGTGCATTCCCAACCTGAAAATTTCTGGTTTAAAACCTTAACCAATAACATTTCCTCCGAGATGTCATCTTTGATAATGCAAAAATATAAATGATTATACACATATGACGAAATACAGGGTTACTATCTCATACCCCAAATAATTTTTTTGTAAAATTTGTTCATAACAAAACTATCGTGAAAGTTGATAGCAGCATATTTCACAGAGAGCAACATTTGGAAAGAATGTATACAAGAAACATGTTCAAAGTTAATGAAAAGGCAACTAAGAATGGTAATTTGAGGGAAAAAATTTAAAATGAAGTTGCAACATGTAATCTAAGGAACATGCTTTATCAAGCGGAGAAAAACGAGGTGCTGAGAGTAAGGTTTCAGTGGTAGAGCACTTGCCTAGCATGTGCAAAGCCCTGGCTTTGATCCCTGTCACTGGAAAAAAAATGAGGAAAAGTTTAGGTAGCATTCAGATAACAGCCTATAATGGTTCCTTTTAGTCCTCTACAAAATGCATCACCAAAACTATCTCCACGATACCAGTATTGAAGCACAAATACTAAGTCAATACTCAGAATAAAGTCAGTGGTCAGAATATAAAAAAAAAAAATCTGGGGGACTTTACATTTTAGATTTCACGTTTTTTTTTATTTGTTTGTTTTTTTGTTGGTCGTGGGGCCTGAACTCTGGGCCTGGGCGCTGTCCCTCAGCTCTTCAGCTCAAGGCTAGTACTCTACCAATTGAGCCATAGCACCACTTCTGGCTTTTTCTGCTTATGTGGTGCTGAGGAATTGAACCCAGGGCCTCATGCCTGCGAGTTAAGCACTCTACCACTGAGCCACATTCCCAGCCCAGGTTTCAAGTTTTCATAGAGCAGAGAGAATAAAGGAGAGGTTTATACAAGTTGTGGTATAAGGAATGTATGCATTTCATTTATGAATGAAAACTGCACACAGTTATGCCTATGTATAGACAGAGAAGCATTCTATATAGGGCACACTTTTACCTTATCATGCATAGTCCAACCAACATATTTTAAATAACTGTCATTAAGAAAGGCATCACTATACATCTTCATCCAAATGCCAATCTCTTCAATGCATATAGCTCGGATCTCAGCTATTGCATCCCTAGATGGATGAAGGAAAAATAATATCTAATCAGTTACAGTATGCTACAGGACATATGGTTTATTCAAGATATGCCAAGTACATCTCATCTACTATGGATACACCACAATTTTAAGTATCACTGCAAAATAAGGTATAATTGAAATATGCTATCTAAAGCCAGTAGCTTAAAATCTAGTTGCCAAAGCAGAGCTACCAACATAAATATTTAAAACTAAATATAACTATAAACAAAGCCCCATCCTTGCCTTTTACACTAGACCATATCCTAGTCTTGGCTCATACCTGTTGGACTTAATGTGTTGCAGAGTTAACAGGTGATACACATCTAGTTAGATCAAAAGTTCCTAAGTGATAATTACTTACACACATCATTGAGCCCATATTTATAACAAGTGAAACCAAGTTTAACAGAGTTATTAAATGATTTTAGGATTTGATTTTTTTGGAAACAGAATATCATAAAGTTTCCCACACTGGTCTTGAACATCTAGGCTCAAATGATCCTGTAGCCCAAGGCTCCTAGTTGCTGAGATTAGAAGTGCATATCAATGCATTGCTGTATCTAGCATAGGTAAAGGCTTTAAAATCCCCCCTAAGGTACAGATGAATCATTAAAGGCAGAGGAATACCACAATAAAAGGATGTTTTAACAAAACTGCAATAATTCTAACAAAACTTCAATAATTCTATTTACAAAAACAATGTTCTGACTTACCGGTATCTATGTACAAACACTCCTTTAAATATTGCATTCATCATATTTTCAATTTCATCTTGATTTTCCTGAAGCTATAAAAAGAACAAATCATTAATTTTCATTAGACAAAGAACAGAAAAAAAATCCCACAAAATGCAGGTTGCTTCAATATTTTGGTGATCACATTTTTTTTTTCCCACTAGACAAAAATAACCAAAAGGAAAGGGTAAAGTTTGGATAGATGAAGTTCCTTGAAATATCTGACAACTTAAAAATTTTGATTGGGAAAGTAATTCTTTTTTCTTTTCTTTTCTTTTCTTTGCGGGGGTGTGGAGGGGGTGGTCAGTGTGGGGCTTGAACTCCAGGACTGGGCAATGTCTCTGAGCTCTTCAGCTCAAGGTGAGTGCTCTACCACTTGAGCCACAACACTAATTCTGATTTTATGGTGTTTAATTGGAGAAGAGTCTCACAGACTTTCCTGCCTGGGGTGGCTTTGAACCTTTATCCTCAGATCTCACAGCCTCCTGAATAGCTAAGATTACAGGCATGAGCCACTGGCACCCAGCCAGGTTAATTCTTTTCTAACAAGCACAAAGTTCCAATACACAGAGAAACTGGTAGAAAAATATGGTCTATTATTACATTTATTATGTAATAGTATTAATTACAAAGCATTTATATGTTCATATCAAGAACATGTAACCATTTTTTATTTTTATGTTTATAGTCTAAAAGAGAAGAATCATGTTTTGTGTCTGCTAAATGACCAAAACAGTAAAATAACTATGTAAAAAAAAAATATAGCTATTTATTGCCAGGCGCTGGTGGCTCATGCCTGTAATTCTAGCTACTCAGGAGGCTGAGATCTAAGGATCTGGTTCAAAGCCAGCCCAGGCAGGAAAGTCCGTTAGACTCTTATCTCCAATTAGCCACCAGAAAACTGGAAATGGTGCTGTGGCTCAAGTGGTAGAGCACTTGCCTTGAGCTGAATAGCACAGGGATGGTGCCTAGGCCAGGAATTCAAGCCCTGTAACCAACCAAAAACAAATATATAGCTATTCACTAAATTCTGTTGAGAAAAGACTGACTTGAAGAAATATTTCAAATTAACAAAAAAATTCATTCACATGGTGTGTGTGTGTGTGTGTGTATGCGTGCACGCACACACACCAGTCCTGTTTCTTGAACTCAGGAACTACGTGATGATCTGAGCTCCTTTGCTCAAAGCTGGAATTCTACCTGATTAGCCAGAGCTGCACTTCCAACTTTTTGAGGGATAGAGAGGTAGTTTACTGGAGATTAACTACGTTCCTGCCTGGGATGACTTACAACTGTGAGCCTCAGATCTTAGCTTCCAGTATAACTGGGGTTACAGGAATGAGCCACCAGCACCTGGATTCTGTTAACTCAAACTATCAATTAAAAGTGCATGTGAACTGGGTGCTGACTAGCTAGCTACTCAGGAGTCTAGAGATCTGAGGACCACACGGTTTGAAACCAGCCAGGGCAGACAAATCTAAGAGATTCTTATCTCCAATCAATCAACAAAAAGCCAGAAGTGGAGGTGTGGCTCAAATGAAAGAGTACCAGTCTTTATCAAAAAGGCCAAGTTAAAGTGGTAAGACCTCAATTCAAAATACTAAACCTAAAAGAAAAAAATTAGGTTACACAGTATTGTTTCTTTTTTACAATCTAAGGATAAATTAGCTCTTACTCTATGTGCTTTTTGCAAAATGTATCTCTTTTCTCTGCATAAATGTCCTGTACTTCTAAATAATGCTAACATAAGCATGCACTTTTTATATTCATTAATACAGTCAGTTATAGGATGTCCTTCAAAATGTTTAAAATCTTAACCTTTGCAAAGGAATGTTGCTCAATGACAGTGCACTTTCCTCACATATATGAGGCCCTAGTTATATCCCAAGCACCACACAAAAAATAAAATGAAATGAATTGTAAGAATAAATGAAATAAATTATAAGAAGCTTACATTATTTGAATTATAAGAGGCTTAACTCTAATGTAGAAATACTAATATCATATAATTATATAAAAATTTCGGGGCTGGGAAGTTGGCTCAGTGGTAGAGCGCTTGCCTTGCATGCCTGAGGCCCTGGGTTTGATTCCTCAGCACCACATAAGCAAAAAAAAGAAAAAAGCCGGAAGTGGCGCTGTGACTCAAGTGGTAGAGTGCTAGCCTTGAGCTGAAGAGCTGAGGGACAGTATCCAGGCCCAGAGTTCAGGCCCCACGACCGGACCCCCCCCCCCCAAAAAAATTTCCATGTCAAAGTCCTCTTAATTTTTTCCATATATTCTATGTTAACTGTCTAGGAATAAGGTAATAATTTCAAGAACTAAGACATGCTTTATATTACCAGTAAAATTCATTAATTAAGAGACTGAGGTGTATCAACACGCTAAGTTATATGAAAATGAGTTTCAAGGCTAGGTACTGGTAGCTCACACCTGTAATTCTAACTACTGAGAACTCTGAAACCTAGAGATTATGGTTTGAAGCCACCAGATAGGAAAGTCCATGAGATTCTTATCTCCAAAAAGCCAGAAGTGGGGCTGTGGCTCAAGAGGGAAAGCACTAGCCTTGAGCACCAAAGCTCAGTACAGAGCCCAGTCCCTGAGGTTCAAGCCCCAGCAATGGCATGAGAGAAAGAGAGAGAGGGGGGAGAGAAAGAGAGAGGGAGAGAGGGAGAGAGAGAGAGGGAGGAGAGAAGAGAGAGGGAGGGAGAGAAAGAGGGAGAGAGAGGGAAAGAGAGGGAGAGAGAAGGAGAGAGGAAGAGAGATACTTTACATGAATAATAATACTTTACATGAATAATGCTTTACATGAATAATACTAAGGCTGGGACAACTTTCCAGACTGTCCCAAGTATTTTTACTTAATAAAATGCAATTTCTTAGAAAATATATGAGGTGGGCTGGGAAGGTGGCTCAGTGGTAGAGCGCTTGCCTTGCATGCCTGAGGCCCTGGGTTCGATTCCTCAGCACCACATAAGCAAAAAGAAAAAAGCCGGAAGTGGCACTGTGGCTCAAGTGGTAGAGTGCCAGCCTTGAGCTGAAGAGCTGAGGGACAGCACCCAGGCCCAGAGTTCAGGCCCCACAACCGGACCCAAAAAATAAAAAGAAAATATATGAGGTATTGTTGACAGATATTCAAAAAACTTCAAGTTAGACAAATAAACTACTTTAAATGTACTATTTGAGATTATTTTTAAATTTTCATTGTAATTATTAAGGAGTTGTACAAAGGGGTTACAATTCCATAAGTCAGTAATGAGTACAATGCTTCTTAGACAGTGTCACCCCTTTCTTCATTTTCCTCCATATTCCCCTTCCTGTTCCTACACACAAGTTGCATAGTTGATTTTTTTACATAATGTACAGTAAATACTATGATTGCATTTGTTCACCCTTTTTAGCTCCATTCCTGTGTGCCTCCTTTTGCCCTCCCCTAAACAGACAAAAAAAAAAAAAAAAAGAAAACAAACAACAAATAAAAACATGTTTCTATTTCCTGGAATTTGTTTTGGTTTGAAGTATTTTAGATGTTATGAGGAATTATGCCTTTGGGTCCTTCCCCTAAGTATATTCTCCCTTAGTCTGTTTGTGTGTAAATGCATAGAGCCCTGTATAAATTGTCATGTCCAACTGTATTTTAGAACTAGCTTCCACATCTGAAAGAAAACATGCTATTTGTCTCTCTGAACTTGTCTTACCTCATTTAACATTTGTTCTGGGTCCATTCCGTTCCCTGCAAACATATTCTTTCTAATGGATGAGAAGTTTTTCATTCTGTATATGTACTGTGTGTCTGACCACTTATCTTTTTTTTGTGGCTGTTGTTTTGTGTTTTTTGGTGTTTTTTGGTCAGTCATGGGGCTTGAACTCTGGGCTTGGGCACTGTCCCTGCGCTCTTCAGCTCATAGCAAGCACTCTACCACTTGAGCCACAGCACCACTTCTGGTTTTCTGGTGGTTAATTGGAGATAAGAGTCTCACAGACTTTCCTGCCCGGGCTGACTTTGAACCACGATCCTCGGATCTCAGCCTCCTGAGTGACAAGCGTGAGCCACCAGTGCCCAGTTCCACTTGCTAGGCTGACAAGACACTACTCAGCCACATTTCAAGCCCTTAAAATTAAATTTTTCATGAGACTGTGGCAAAACACATGCTTGTCACCCATAAGGCCCTAAACTGAATTCCTAGTACCAAAAACAAAAAAGATTTTTTGAATAAAATTATCTGAAGCATTAACAAGTTATAGTTGATGATAAACAAGATACACATTAATAGCCTAAATAGGTTATATAAAAATTTACCTCTTTCCGTTTTTGTAGCAGGAGTTCTAGCCTCTCATTGGCTCGTTTTCCAATCATTTTATTCCGTTCTGCTTCATACTGTCTTTGTGTATTATCCATATTAATGCTAAGATTTAGTGCCACATTCACCAAAGCTGTCATCAGCTTCATAGCTATTTTTAAAAGGGTAAAATGTTGAAATTAGCCTAATAGATACAAATTTTTACAACTTAAGATCAACTTAAGTGAAATTAAGCAGAGAGGAGCTACTCTGCTTCTAACAGAAAAGAGGAGCTCCAGTGGCACAATCGGTTAGCGCGTGGTACTTATAAGACAGAAAAAAATACAGCTGCTACAAATGATGTCAACAACAGATCATACTATATAGAATCTTAGTATGTCAGCAAATTGCCTATGCCAAATACTTTTGTGCATTATCTTGCAATCTTCCCAACAGTCCTCACAGATAAGGGCAGAGGAAATTGAAGGAAATTTGGCCCACATTGTAAGTTCACACCCACCCACACCTACACCTACCCCTACCCCTACACATGCACGCACACACAAACATGTAGTTAAACCAAGATTAAAAGCAATAAAAACTGACTCCGTCCAGAATATGATTAAATCCTAGTATTGTTAATAATGTCCCCTACAACAACCTAACTCAAGTGATCATGATTCATATGAAAGTCATTTAGTTAAGACCTTAGTATGTAGCTCAGTAGTGTGGCATTTGCCAATCATGTGAGGTCCAGGATTCAAAATCCAAGGCACCTAAAAGTTATTTAGCTACCTCAGTAACCAAAGAGGATCTAAATGAATTATATCAAATCACATGGTATAACAATGTTGGAGGGTTTTATCAGCATTAACTTATGTTTCACTTTACTGCATATCATAAAGATAATGATGAAATTGTAAAGAATCTAAATTCAAAAGTATAAACAGTGGGGGCTGGGAAGGTGGCTCAGTGGTAGAGTGCTTACCTTGCATGCATGAGGCCCTGAGTTCGATTCCTCAGCACCACATAAACGGAAAAGGCCGGAAGTGGCGCTGTGGCTCAAATTGTAGAGTGCTTAGCCTTGAGCTGAAGAGCTCAAGGATAGCACCAGGCCCAGAGTTCAAGCCCCACAACCGAACAACAAAAAAAAAAATCCCAAAGACAGCCCAGGCAGGAAAGTTAAAAAAAGTATAAACAGGGAAATGCCACTTAAATATAATTTTATTATTTTTGGTTTACATGATACTGAGGAATCACACCCAGGGCCTTACGCATGCTAGGCAAGCACTCTATCACTAAGCCACATTCCCAGCCCCAAATGTCATTTAACAAAGTGCTTTCCCGTAAAAAGATTTTTCCCTATACTATTCTTTTAAATCTTGAGACAGTAACCTCTTCTGTCTGGGATTTTTAATTTAATAATTTATATGTTGTTTATTTAGTATACTCCAGACCATTTCTCATACTTGGTTGCATTGTATGATACAAGAAGTCAAACTCCATCTTCATTTGTGGTTATTGGCTCTCTTAAAAGGAAGTTTCTAAGTAACTTCAAATATTCAGCAAACTAGTGTGTCACTCGGATCTAAAATTATTTGTCATACTTGTTTTAATTTACACTAGCCATCAAATTTTTGATGTTGGACTTAATCATGTCAAGTATGACCACATTGATATTTTGTGTATTCAGCTCCAAAAACAAAAAGAGAACCTATAATAAACTGCATTTTACTTTTACTAATGAATTTTTCAGAAGTATATGATGAATCATAGCTTTAATTCTTTTTTTTTTCTTTTGTCAGTCGTAGGGCTTGAACTCTGGGCCTGAGCACTGTCCCTCAGCTCTTCAGCTCAAGGTTAGCGCTCTACCACTTGAGCTACAGCTCCACATCCAGTTTTCTGGTGGTTTATTGGTGATAAGAGTTTCACGGACTTTCCTGCCCGGGCTGGCTTTGAACCACGTTCCTCAGATCTCAGCCTCCTGAGTAGCTAGGATTACAGGCGTGAGCCACCGGCGCCCGGCTATAGCTTTAATTCTTTCAGGAGATATTCTACCAAAAATTTAATAAAGTTCCTCAGAGGAAAGTTTTAAAGACAGAAATTAAAACTGACATTAAAGCTTAGAACATTATAAAAAAGTCTATCTGATTTATTCAAACTGAAATCAAAAATATATATTCAGTAACAGCCTATCAGCAATTTTTATCTTCAACACAAACTTAAATTTCAGATGTATGAAACAAAAAAAGCACTGCTGTAATATTAACCATGTGAGGTATGAAAATGTAATTCAAGTCACCAAAATTTAAAGATGAAAGACTGACCTGACCTAAAGTTACTATTGTCCAATGTAAGTTGAAGAATTAGCCTTGTCCAACTGGTTGCCATCCTATCTGGAGGGGACTAAATATCAAAATGATGGCAACAGTCAACCCAAATTTGCCATCAATTCTCCTTGATAAAACATCATTCAAGCCAAGCATCAGTGGCTCATAGTAATTCCTGTGGCTTGTGGGCAGGGAGGAATCACCACATTTTAGTTTGAGTATACCTTCACAAAGAATTAAAACAGAAAATACTAGGTGGATATTGTGATGCATGACAATAATACCAGCACCCAAGAGGCTTAGGCAGCCTGGGCCTTATAGTAAGTTTGAAGCTACTTTGGACTACACTTCTGAACCCTATCTCAGAAACAAACAAAACTCATAAGAAATAAAACTAAGCTCTGAAACTACCAATTTATTCTCAATATTGCACAAAGAGAAGAATGGAGGGAGTGTTCTCTTAGTGATCATTTTAGAAGTTAAACTAATTAATGCCACTATTATTTCATTTCCCTTTTAATGAGAATCATTTCCTCTCTAACCTAAGGCAATAGAGAAAATCATTCAAAATACTAACCTGCCAGGGTACTTGTATGCCGAAATGCTCTGACTTGTGAGTCAGATAATCCTGTAAGAAGTGAAATGACTGTATCCATCATGTACTCATCATATATGATACTATACTGACATTGCCGTACTAGAACACCAATGAATTCACAAAAACTCGATTTGAACTTCTTCCACTGAGGACCAGCCATGGTAAGTGGATAATCGCCACTATCCTAAAACACAAATTTTAAACAGAAATTTAATTTAAAATTTGTAAGATTTTTAATTGCTTTTTAAACATCTTAAACAGAAGTATAAAAAAATTCCTTTATCTTATCCTTCCTCTATAATAAACTCTCAGGGCAAGCAAGAAACTAGGTGCAAATGTAGAAGTACCTCTGGACAATTCTGCTCATTTGAAATCAGTCAATGAAATTGTCAATTATTGATATTAAAATTTTTAAAGTCTTCATCAAGGTGAAATATTCTTCTGATGAACATAAATATATTTATACAGTAATTAAATTTCTTTAAAACAAGCAAACAAAACCTAAACCAAATAGATGTTTATGAGTGGATTCAAAATAACAAAATCATATTCCATGCTTGTTTAACAAAATGATGGTCACCTTTGGTGAAGGGCAAGAATTATAGCTCAGTGGTAAGAATAGACACTAAGTACTGCTCATTCTCCACAAAATAAATGGAAGGAATGCTAGATGGATAGACAAGACAGATGGATGAACAGATGGATGGATAGATGGATGGATGGATAAATGGATAAATGGATGGGTGGATAGATAGGTAGGTGAATGAGTGCTTAAAAACATAACATAAGGAACAATTATAGAGAAAAGTGGGGAGCATTAATAAATATAACTCAGAGCTATAAGGTAATTATCAGTACAATATAGTCAAATTTTCAACAATTAACTTTCATCACTAAATTTTTACCTCATGTCATATATACACTGAATTGTGTCTGAGAACAAATTCCTAACATACTCTAAAAAGTGCTTTTTTCATTTGGTTAAGAAGAGGGATTGGTCTTGGAACCAAATTTGTAGCGCAGAGCATGCTAAGCACACATTCTACTGCTTTGTTACACCTCCAGCCTCTACATTCTCTGATGAGCTCATTTAGTGAACAGACTAAAATATGTTATTATTGTTAACTTCATTTGTTGAAATTTTCAAATTATATTTCAGGATGATTATCTTAAATACTTCCTTTTAGCAAAAAGTTCTCACTTAAACAGTTAATATTAAAAGGTTAAAACATGTAATTACTCATAATTATCTCTTCTCTACTCAGAGACTGATTAATATCCCTTAGTGATTAACAAAACCATTTTAACAACTCATCTATCTTTTAGAATCATAGCTGGAAGCTTATTCATTTAAAAGAGCAGGAAAAAAAATGACCAAATAAAACAAATGAGATCAGAGATTCTACTTAAAAATGTAAAAGTTTTGAAACTACAAAACCACTGGTGCTATAGACAGATGTAAAAAAAAACAAATTCCTTCCCTGAAGGAACTTTCATTCTAGTCAATCTACAAGTATATTTATTGGTTACAATACTTACAGATATTATAGTGATGATAAACTTGTTTCCTATTTATTTTTATTATATTCTCAGTTAAGTCACAAAGGAATTTTTAAATAATATATACATTCTTTTTTCTACACTTTCTTCAAAGATTGACTATCTTCTTTATACAGTATTTGAGAATATATTCCTATGTTCTGAATTGTTTTCCCCACTGAAGTTTTTACTTTCAAAATCACCCTATTAGCCAGGCACTGTTGGCTCATATCTGTAATCCTAGCTACTCAGGAAGCTGAGACCTGAGGGTCTTGGTTCAAAGCCAGCCCAGGCAGGAAAGTCCCTATCTTTGATTAACCACAAAACTGGAAGAATATCTCAGGAACTGCACCCAGGCCCTGAGTTCAAGCCTAACAACCAACAACAAAAAGAAATTACAATTTTACCATTTTTAAAAATTTTTTGTCAGTCCTGAGACTTGAACTCTGGGCCTGGGCACTGTCCTTCAGCTCTTTAGCTCAAGGCTAGTGCTCTACCACTTGAGCCACAGTGCCACTTCCGACTCTTTTCTGTTTATGCGGTGCTGAGGAATCAAACCCAAGGCCTCATGCATGCAAGGCAAGCATTCTACCACTGAGCTACTTTCCCAGCCCCAATTTTACCATTTTTAAAGTTCTTGCTAAAAATAAATAATAAATAAATAATAAAGTTCTTGCTACATGGAATCATAAAATGCTAAGCAATATTTAATCATTACTATTAGTCAATTACTATTAATCATTAATCATTAATATTAATCATTATTATTAATCTATTCTATTTCTACAGCTGCCTCATAGAAAAAATTTACAGATGAAACTAATGATAAGACAACTTGACCAAGATTATATAGCTATCATTTTATTAGGGTTATAGCTCATATCTACATTAATACTTCAAAATAATTAAGTCAAGTTCTATGTGTATAAAATTAATAAAACATTTCGGATAAGATGTTACCTCGTCAAATTCTTCAGTCATTTTTCGAATTATCTCAGAGTTCTGCATATGTCTAAACATTTCGGCTGTGACAACTCCTGAAAATTCCAAGTGTCAGAAGTTAATACATGGTATAATGAAACAATGAATTTCTAAGTCAGTCTCTACCAGTAAGTCTACAGTTACAAACAAAAGAAAGCATATTCATTTCATATTTGGCAGGATACAACAACCCATAATTAAGGCATGAACAAATACCACTGTCAACATGGCACAAGAAAATAACATGACACTTCAGACAGGTACTTTTCTTAGCACAATCAGCTTTGGCCATTTCTACATGTTTTACTTTACTCATGCCATAATGTGTATATAACGGTCCCTTTGGTATCCATGGGGAAAAGATCTCTGGCTAAGAGTTCACTACTAACCAGTACCTCTGTGCAAATCAACTATATCCTTAGATCCTCTAAACAGGTTGTAAATGAGTTTAATTAGTAAGCTATAAGTCCACTCATCCAGCAACCTGTAACAGAGTTGAGGTGCATTACATGTTAAAAAAAGAAAAAAGAACAGCCGGGCACCAGTGGCTCACGTCTGTAATCCTAGCTACTCAGGAGGCTAAGATCTGAGGATTGTGGCTCAAAGCCAGCCTAGGCAGGAAAGTGCCTGAGACTCTTATCTCCAATTAACTACCAGAAAACCAGAAGTGGTGCTGTGGTTCAAGTGGTATAGCACTAGCCTTGAGCTGAAAAGCTCAGGAACAGCACCCTGTCCAGAGTTCAAGACCTATGACTGACCACCCCCCCCCCAAAAAGCTCTTTGAAACTCCACGTTTTTAAATTTTATTCTCCCTTTATCCTCCTTTGTAACCCTCATGATTCCTCAATCAGTGGAAGTTTACGTACATCTCTTGTATGAGCTCCGAAGATAACTCTTCTCTATAAATCCCTTTTCTGATATTTGACCTTTTCAATACTAAATTTTATTACTTCCAGTGTATATTCTTCTCTAGTCATTTATGATTCTGATTTTTCCATTTTCATATTATTTTTCTATGAAACATTTCTTTTTTCAAAAACAAAGCAAAAAAGGTTTTTTTTGTTTTTTTTTTGGGGGGGGGGGGGTCCGGTCGTGGGGCCTGAACTCTGGGCCTGGGCGCTGTCCCTCAGCTCTTCAGCTCAAGGCTAGTGCTCTAACACTTGAGCCACAGTGCTACTTCCTGCTTGTTTTCTTTTTGCTTATGTGGTGCTGAGGAACCGAACCCAGGGCCTCACTGAGCCACCTTCCCAACCCCAGCAAAAAAGTTTTAACTCTTTTTATTTTCAGTCCTGGGGCTTGAACTTAGGGTCTGGGCACTGTCCCTGAGCCTTCTTTTGCTCAAGTCTAGCTAGCACTCTACCACTTGAGCCACAGCACCACTTCAGACCTTTTCTGTTATGTGGTACTGAGGAATGGAACCCAGGACTTCATGCATGCTAGGCAAGCACTCTACCACTAAGCCACATTCCTAGCCCCAGTTTTAATTCTTTTAAGTTACAGTGTCATTCTTCTTTGTCCAATCTTAGAATTTTTTGACAGTAACTTTTATCAGGGAATTTAGTATGTACCATTGTAAAAGTTTATTTGCTTTTCTTTTTTTTGTTCTTTAGTTGTTTGTAGGGCTTGAACTCAGCCTGGGCGCTGTCCCTGAGCTCTTAGGTTCAAGGTTAGTGCTCCGCCACTTTGAGCCACAGTTTTCTGGTCTTCTGGTGGTTAATTGGAGGTAAGAGTCTCAATGGACTTTCTTGCCTGGGTTGGCTTTGAATTGAGAGCCTCAGATCTCAGCCTCCTGAGTAGCTAGGATTACAGGAGAGAGCCACTGGTGCCTGGCTTCAAAGGCCCTATTTTTATTGCAACAATATTTACTTGATTAACCAGAACACTTATCAAAAATATGGTAATAAAAATTCTCGAAAAATTTTTTTAAAAATCCTCAAAAGAGTCTTAAAATTAGGTTTATTAAAATTTCTAAATATAATTAACAGATTCTCAGATAACCAAGGGATGTGTTTTTATATGTCTATTTTTATTTATACATATTTTGCTTATATATTTTTAGATATGAAAAACAAAGTTATTAAGAAAATTCACATAATTCATTTCACATTATTCACCTACATCATGTTGCTTCTGTGAATGAAGTCAATTTCGAGGGGTGTCCTGGCATATATCACAATTGTAACCAAATTATTCTTTTCAAATATACACATATATTGTTAAATTCAGAATAAAGCAGAATTTCTTTGGCTAAATCCTCTTTAAAAAACATTTTGGCAGGTTGTTTTTTCATCTAGAATTGTGTATATCAATCTAGTCAAAACCTTCCCCTATTTTTTTTTGGGGGGGGGGGGGTCCCTCAGCTCTTCAGCTCAAGGCTAGCGCTCTACCACTTGAGCACCAGTGCCACTTCTGGGTTTTTTCTTTTTGCTTATGTGGTGCTGAGGAATCGAACCCAGGGCCTCAGGCATGCAAGGCAAGTGCTCTACCACTGAGCCACCTTCCCAGCCCCACCTTCCCCTATTTTTATACTCAGGTTTTGGTTGTTTTTTTTTTTTTTTTTTTTTGGGGGGGGGGGTCTGGTCATGGGGCCTGAACTCTGGGCCTCGGTGCTGTCCCTTAGCTCTTCAGCTCAAGGGTAGTGCTCTACTACCTGAGCCACAGCGCCACTTCTGGCTTTTTTCTTTTTGCTTATGTGGTGCTGAGGAATCAAACCCAGGGCCTCATGCATGCAAGGCAAGCGCTCTACCACTGAGCCACCTTCCCAGCCCCTATACTCAGGTTTTTTAATACTTGGCAATGCAAAGGAAGTATAAGCAATTTAATAACTAAAATAATTTCTAAAAGTAAATATTTACATATGAATAAATCTTTGGGGTTTTTGTTTTTCTTGGTCATAGGGCTTGAACTTTGGGCCTGGGCTCTGTTCCCAAGCTCTTCAGTTCAAGGCAGGAGCTCTACCATTTGAGCTACCATGCCATTTCCGGTTTTCTGGTGGCTAACTGGATGTAAGAGTCTCACGGACTTTCCTTGCCAGGGCTGGCTTTGAGTAAGGATCCTCAGATCTCAACCTCCGAAGTAGCTAGGACCACAGGCATTTGCCACAGGCACACAGCATGAATTAATCTTAAAGAAAACACTGAATACACTTTGGCAAATAGCCCATCCTCCTATTTACAAACCTTATTGGATTGCTAGAAACCCAAAAATAAACAAAATTGACCTAAGAGTAGAAAAAGCTGTTGCCACAAGATCTATTCATTTAATACTAAAGCAGGTGTAATCCCACCATGAGAACAGAACATCAGGCCACAGTCTTAAAAAATCTGCGGGAAATGAAGCAACATTATTTTTTTAAAAAATGGTAAATAGCCAAGCCCATAGATCACACCTGTAATCCTAGCTACTCAGGAGGCTGTGATCTGAGGATCTTAATTTGAAGCCAAAGCAGGCAGGAAAAGCTGAGAGACTCTTATCTCCAATAAACTACTCAGTGCTGTGGCTCAAAGTGGTAGGGCACTAGCCTTGAGCAAGAGAAGCTGAAGGACAGCACCCACACTCTGAATTCAAGCCCCAGGACTGCGGAAAAAGCAAAACAAAACAAAAAATCTCATAAACTGAAAAGCCAGAAAAAAAAATTAAAACACCAGCCACAGAATAATCAACAACAGAGCAATTTGAAGGCACTCAGTGTAAAGCCAATAATCCCCTTCCTGCCTTAAAAGGTGTAGAAAGCAGTGTATTGTAATAATAAACTGATAACTCTAGTTGGGCTTAAGTGGTACAGTGCTAGTCTTGAGAGAGAAAAAAAAAAGCTCAGGGACAGCTCATGCTTTGAGGTCAAGCCCAGGACCAACCAACCCCCTAACACAAACACACACACACACAAACTGATATTCCCAACTACCTTGAATCCAACAGAAAAAGGTCAAAGTAATGAGTATACTTGAAATTCTATCAAAATAATGTGTGTAAATTTACTTACTAATGTTTAACTCTGATTATATGACAAATTTCACTTTATAGAGATGGCTAAGTTCTAAAGAAATATCAGTGTTCAAATCTACCTAGTAATTTAACTTTTAAACCACCTTAAATTGTGAGAAATCTTGACAGCCTCCACATAGCCAAGTTGTGTTAGAAAGCTCTTTATTTGTAAACTGAACCCTGACAAAGGATGACTATGATAAAGGAAAAATGCTCCATGGCCTTGTTTTGAAACTACAATTCAGAAGTCTTAACTCCTCAAACTAGACCTACATTTTATTATAGCTGAATCATTAAACTAGGCAGCTCTCTGTACTATATGAATAGCTTTAAATTCTTCTAAAATTTGTAGTGGTGCACGTCTGGTATACCAGTTAATTGAAAGGTTGAATAGGAGGATTGCTTGGGCCCAAGAGTACAAGAACAGCCTGGCAACATAGTTAGACCCTCAGCACAAAATAATTTTTTTTCCTGTCCAACTGCCATTTGCATTAAAATCCAATACCACACTAATAACTGTTGGCTCATGCCTGTAATCCTAGCTATTCAGGAGGCTGAGATCTCAGATCTGAGTCCATGAGACTCTTATCTCCAATAAACCACCAGAAAATGGGAAGTAGCACTGTGGCTCAAGTGGCAGAACTCTTGCCTTGAGCTGAAGAGGTCATGGACAACATCCAGGCCCAGAGTTCAAGCCCCTCAATGGACAAAAAAAACAACCAGAAACAAAAACAAAAAAACAAAAACTAGCCCATGAGCTTGACTGACTCATTTGCTGAGCCAGATGAGCTATGATAACTACCCAACTAAAATAATTTTGTTCCCTTGCCAAATGCCTGTCCTAAATATTCCTGATGTAGGAATATCCGTACTTTGTATATTCCCCATTCCTAACTTCAAAATATTTTTCAAAAATTTTTATTAGAATATATTTGTTGTATGAGTTCTGGTGTCACTACCATACATACATACACAGAATGTACTCAGATCACACTCATCAACTCTCCATCTTTCTCTCTCATGCTCTTTCTCTTTTCTTAAAAGTTTCAACAGGTTTGACTGTTCTATCTTCATATATCCACATAAAGTGCTTTGACCATATTCACCCTCTCATCCACCCTCTCCATTGCCTGGCCTCTCCCACTGGTACCAGTTGCCTTAACAAAGCCTGTTTTACTTTCCTATGATTTATTATTTTTCAACCTATATTGATTGTACAAAAGGTGATCACCATGGTAAGTTGTACATGCGTATATTATAATTTAGTCAAATTAAACTCATTTATTGTTCTGTTTCCTGGTTTTCCCTAGTCTTCTACTGTTCTAATAGCTTTATTTAGTTAATACCGTCTTCATACATAGACAACATATATTTCAATATTATTTGTCATCCATCACTGGAAATTTCTTTCACAAGAACTGACAATTTCTCCAGTAATTAACTTATAATCATCATGCATTTTTAACTCCTTACATTTAACAAGTCCCTGTTAGATGAACGAGTAACTCTTCCACTTCTTAAAAAGTAATGTACTGCTTATAAACTGTAGTTTTTAGGTAAATTTCACACATGAATATTTGGTAAACAGACTTTCACCTTATCCTTTGCTTTTACTTTATACATTTTATATGGATATAATGCAAACAATTCACTACATTGACATTACTTGCCATATAAAGAGCTAACATCTTTCTAGGGAGAACAAGAAAACAAAGTAACTATTTGAGTTTCTCCTTCCAAAATAAGTATATCTTACCTTTACAGCCTGAACACTGAATAAAAAAGTTGATAAGGTCAAGAAGTGCTATATCTCGGTCATGCTTGTATGATTCTATCCAGTCATCTACCACCGACTATAGCAAAGGAAAAAAAAGAATTAAGTCATTAGCTTTTCTGCATGTTCTAAGAATCAATTTCAATTAACATCATAAAATTTAACACAATGTAGGATTACATTACTTTAAATTAATATTCATACTTTTATTTTGAAATTCAAAGTCAATTTGAACAATACAAACAGATTCAAATGAAGGAAAATAATTGTCTATTTTTTATTAGGATGCAATCATATAAAGTACAGTTATCACTTCTTAATAATACAAGATCCTAAAATAAACATTAGTCATATTTATTTCTCACTAGATATACATAATATATAGTATTTTAAAATTCAAACTAACTATAGAATGATCACTTGAGGAAGGGTGAGGAAAAGAGGTTAAATTGGGAGGTTGGATATGATTAGCACGCACTATGTACAATGCATTTACATCAAAGCCCATCAGTACATACAATTTGTACATACTAACAAAAAAATACAAGTAATATTTAAATATTAACATAAGACACAAAAATCAATGTGATATAACCACTATCAAGATCACAGCTGGTTTATCAGCAAATACCAAAAAGCTGATCCCTAAAATTCTTTTTTTCTTTTTTTTTTTGGTCCAGTCGTGGGGCCTGAACTCTGGGCCTGGGCGCTGTCCCTCAGCTCTTCAGCTCAAGGCTAGCGCTCTACCACTTGAGCCACAGCCCCACTTCCGGCATTTTTCTTTTTGTTTATGTTGTGCTAAGGAATCAAACCCAGGGCCTCAGGCATGCAAGGCAAGCGCTCTACCACTGAGCCACCTTCCCAGCCCCACCTAAAATTCTTATGGTAATGCAAGGGACTCTAAATAGCCAACTCAGTTTTGAGAAAGGACAATCTGGAAGACTCATACGCCATTTCAACTACTACAAAGCTGCAGTAATCAAGACAATGGAGTACTGCCCTAAGTATAGAAATGCAAATTAATGGAATAATATTCATAGTACAAAAACAAATTATTACATTGATAGTTATTTGCTTTTAAATATGTCAAGACAGAAAAATGACCTTTTCAAAAAATGATTATGGGGTAACTGGGTGCCAGTGTTCTCATGTCTGTAATCCTTATTCTTCAGGAGGCTGAGCTCTGAGGTTCAAGGTTCAAAGCCAGCCTGGGCAGCAATGTCTGTGAGACTCCGATCTCTAAATACTAAAATGCCAGGGATGGAGTTATATAGCTCAAACCAGAGAGTGCTAGCTTAGTTACAGAGTGCAAGCTTGAGTTCAAGCCCTAGGACTGGCAGATACATGAACGAACACTCTCTCTCTCTCTCTCACAGGGGCCTGGGACAACTGGATAGCCTTATGCAAAACAAAAGAAAAAATATAAGTTGAATCCTACCTCACACTACATACACAATATTTATTTAACGCAAATGATTAAAAATCTATTTCAAAGAATTCCAACAAGAAAGTAAAAGTACAGGCTGGGAAGGTGGCTCAGTGGTAGAGCGCTTGCCTTGCATGCTCAAGGCCCTGGGTTCGATTACTCAGCACCACATAGCAAAAAGAAAAAAGCCAGAAGTGGCGCTGTGGCTCAAGTGGTAGAGCCCTAGCCTTGGGCTGAAGAGCTGAGGGACAGTGCCCAGGCCCAGAGTTCAGGCCCCATGAACGGACCCAAAAAAAAAAAAAGTAAAAGTACAATAAATTGAAGAAAATATTCACAAATCATATATTTGAGATTTTTAAAGAGTATATACATTAGCATGCATGAGATTGATCCTGGGTACACACACACACACACACACACACACACACACACACACACACACACACACACACACACACACACACACACACACACACACACACACACACACACACACACACACACACACACACACACACACACACACACACACACACCCCCCCCCCCATACCAAACAATCAGTTAAGGCTGGGAATGTGGCTTAGTGATAGAGTGCTTGCCTAGCATGCATGAAGCCATGGGTTCATTTCCTCAGTACGACATACACAGAAAAAGCCAGAAGTGGCACTATAGCTCAAGTGATAGAGGGCTTTGAGCATAGAGAGGCTGAGGGATAGAGCCCAGGCCCTGAGTTCAAGCCCCAGAACCAGAAAAAAAAATACAGTTAAAAATTATACAGACAATGGGTCAGGACAGGTCTAAAAGACTATATGCAAAATGCCAACAAATGCATGAACAGTTCAATTCCAGTAGTGATCCATAAAATGTAAATGAAAACAACGAGATAATTACTTCATATCTACTAGAACCCATCCGCTGACTATAATTTTTAAGACAATATCAAATATTGGCAAAGATATGTGAAATTGGAACAATCAAACACGGCTGGTAAAAATGTAAAATGTGCAGTCACTTTGGAAAAAGTTTGGCAGCCCCTCAAAAAGTTAAATATAGAGTTACCATATGACACTGCAATTTGACTCCAAGGTATTTATTACCCAAGAGAAATAAGACCATAAGTATACATACTTAAAAAGAATCATCCAAACTAGCCAAAATGTAGAAAGTAACCAAATGTGCATCTAAGTAAGAATGAATAAATAAAATGTGGAGTATATTGTTACAATAATTGTGGCAAACAGGATACTGTACTTACTACGTGCTTCAAGACAGATGTATCTTAATAATTGTTATGCTAAATCAAAGAAATCATATAGAACCACAAATTACATGATCTTACTTATATGAAATGTTCAGAATAGGCAAAAACATAGGAAGTAGGATGGTGGTAGCTTAGACCAAGAAAGGGAGAAGTTAACACTAATGGGACATGAGATTTAATTCTGGAATGTGCAGTTTTCTCAAATTAGAATGGTAGGGAAGCTGCAAAATTCAGTGAATAGCCTTTGGAAAAGTATGCTAAAACTAATTTCATAAAATTCAATATCTAAGCCGGGCGCTGGTGGCTCACGTCTATACTCCTAGCTACTCAGGAGGCTGAGATCTGAGGATCGCGGTTCAAAGCCAGCCCAGGCAGGAGAGACCGTGAGACTCCTATCTCCAATAAACCACCAGAAAACCAGAAGTGGCGCTGTAGCTCAAGTGATAGAGCGCTCGCCTTGAGCTGAAGAGCTGAGGGACAGCGCCCAGGCAGAGTTCAAGCCCCACGACCAACAAAAAAAAAAAAATTCAATATCTATTATTTAATAAAATTGGAGGATATAGCCAGGCACTGGTGGGTGGTTCACACCTGTAATCCTAGTCAAGAGGCTGAGATCTGAGGATCATGGTTCAAAGCCAGCCCAGGCAGAAAAGTTCCCCATGAGACTCTTATCTCAAATTAACCTCTCAAAAACTGGAAGTGGTGCTGTGGCTCAAAGTGGTAGAGGGCTAGCCTTGATAAAAGTGCTCAGCAACAATGCCCAGGGCCCAAGTTCAAGTCCCACAACCAACCAAAAATAAATTGGAAGAAGCATAGTTTCCTTTCTTAAAATATGAGAACTATTTTTTAGATCAATAACCAATAGTGTAATTAATCACTATCACCTACTATGACAGGTCTAACTCTGGGAATACAAACTGTGAATATACAGATCCAGATTTTTAAAAAATTATAAATGGAAGTGGAACTGTGGCCCAAGTGGTAGAGTGCCAGCCTTGAGCAGGAAAAGCCAAGCAAGAGCACAAGACTCTTTAAGTCCCATTATCAGCACGTGCATGTGCTCACATGCTCACACACTCACACATTAATAATTGAGAAACAAAGTAATGCCCAAGAATCCTTTCCAGAAAAGTGACATTTGATTAACTCCCCCTATTTGAAATGGAAGAGAGGAAAAGAAACTATTCCAGGCATCTCAACAGGCAGAAAAAGGAAATAGCCAAATGGAATGCCTCATGCCTATTACCTTAGCTTCTTAGAGAGTCTGGGCAAAAAACTTACAAGACCCCCATCTTAATTAATAAGCTAGGTATGGGGGTACAAGCTAATCATACCAGATATGTGATAAGTATAAATGAGAGGATTACAGTCCAGGATGGCCCAGGCAAAAACAATAACATTATGTGAAAAGTAACAAAAAGGCAAAAGTGATGAGGTATTCAAGTGGTATAGCACCTCCCTACCAGACCCCGCCACCACCAAATAGATAGAAATATAGATAGAGACAGATGAAATAAGAAACTAGAGTACAATTTAACTGAGATAATGTACTTATTTGTTAAAATTAACCCAAAATGGAACTGAAGGGAAGAATGTATTTTTTTAAATCAAGTCAGAACTAAATAAAACAGCAATAGTTTTATTTCTGAAAAGCCAAATGTATACATGTATTCAATTATCAACACAGCAAAAAGGAAAGAAAATGCAAACAGAGAAAAAGAAATTCAAACATGAATTTAAAATGATCACTTAAAAGATGGAACAAGAGGGGCTGGAAAGGTGGCTCAGTGGTAGAGTGTTTGCCTCACGTGCATAAGGCCCTGGGTTCGATTCCTCAGAACCACAGAAACAGAAACGCTACGGCTCAAGTGGTAGAGTGCTAGCCTTGAGCTAAAGGGCTGAAGGACAGCATCCAGGCCCAGAGTTCAAACCCCACACCACCCCCACCACCCGCAAAAAAAGATGGAACAAGAGCCAAGTATATCAGCTCACACACGTAATCTTAGCTACTCAAGAAAATGAGATCATGAAGGTGTGGTTCAAGGCCAGCTCAGGCAAGAAGTTCACAAGACCCCCATCTCATGTAAAAAATTGTACTTGGCAGTGCACTCCTGTAATTCTAGCTATGACAGGAAGCATAAATAGGAGGATCACAGACCAAATCTGACTGGGCAAAATTTGAGACCCTATTGAAATAGTAACCAGAGCAAAAGGGGCTAGAGGCATTACGAGAGCACTTGCCTAGAGACCTGAGAACCTGAGTTCAAAATACAAGCCCACAAAAAAAATCAAACAAGAATAATTCCACACTTTAATCATAACTATACAAAAGAAAAATCATTAATACTTGAGAGCTAGTTATGTAGTTCAGCAAGACCATGAGTTCAACCTATACACACAAAAGATACAGATAAAAGGACTTATGAATGAATGGACACACTGCTGGAGTTTTGAGGAGATTGTTATAAAACACAATTAGAAAAAAATCAAAATGATATTTTATAGTAGTGACTAAAATTTAAAATGAATGAATAAAGCTAGGAATGAGGCTTAGTCGTACAGTACTTGCCTAGCATGCATGAAGCCCTGATTTCCATTTCTCAGGACCACTTAAAC
This sequence comes from Dipodomys spectabilis, assembly GCF_019054845.1. Lineage (NCBI taxonomy): Eukaryota > Metazoa > Chordata > Mammalia > Rodentia > Heteromyidae > Dipodomys > Dipodomys spectabilis. The sequence goes on along the minus strand of NW_024870748.1, from coordinate 2,223,032 downwards.
AAAAAAGGCCAGAAGTGATGCTGTGAAAAGTGTTACAGTGCTAACCTTGAGCAAAAGAAGCTCAGGAACAGTGCCCCAGCTCTGAGTTCAAGCCTCAAGACTAGCAAAAAAAAATGAATAAATTGTAAGGAACACCATATTACCTGCATAGCACTCTTGCCCATTTTAACAACTTCAAACAACATCATGTTTTCCACTCCATTCTGTTGGTGGTGACCATTCATTCGGTTTGGCCCAGAAGGAGGCTTTCCTCCTCCATTTCCACTTTTGCCCTTTTCTCCTGGGCCTTTTTTGCCTTTTTTACAAGTCTGCATAAAAAAATACAAGTTAGTTATTTCACTACCCCTCAGAGTTGAAAACAAAAGCTACTACAAAAGCAGGTGATAGAATACACAATTATAACATGCTTAACCTTGACCTGTGAAAGAATGCCATGCATATGTAAGAAAATTATAAAATTACAACTGCTTCTTTGTCACTTCACTTTTTTCCATGTTATACAACCATGAACTTTACATTATGATGTAGTTAGTATAACAGCCTCTTCTGACAGACTAAGTAGTCTCAAATTTCTCCTCCTATTCATTAGAGTGATTTGGGCCAAGTTATTTAACCACATTGTGTTTCAGAGGCTTCTTTCTAACTTGTAAAGTGGAAGGTAAACTATGTATAATAGGGTTGATATGATAATGAGGACACAAAGTGTTTATTAGGAATACATTCAGCTCATAATAAAGTCTAAAATAGATACATCTACTATTATAACCATCAAATAAGAAAATATCCATTAAAAGAAGCTATACAAATGTTATCCAAGTTTGCCGGAAAGACCAACTAGATATGAACAATTTCCACATTTGCACCAATTTTGATAATCAATGTGAAATCACATTAAAAGTTCTCAAAGTATCAATGAAGTTTGAAAATCACTTTAAAAAAACTTCAAAAGTATAATCAGAAAAATTCCCACAAGTGAAAATGGCTGTCTTCAAGCTTTATCATAGTCCAGTCATGCTGACAGAGTACAGAGTAGATGAAAAACTATACAGGAAGTGACAATACAAAGTAGTGTAAGCAGTAAACATGGCCAGAAATGGAGCTATGGCTCAAGTGGTTGAGCACTAGCCTTGAGCAAAAAAGTTCAGGCACAGTACCCAGACCTTGAGATCAAGTCCCAGGTTTGGCAAAAAATAAAATAACAAGTAAGGATGCTAGCCTCTAACACTCTTCTGTATACCTAACACAGAAAAAGCAGAAACTCTAATAAAAGATTTTAGGAGGTAGTAAAAAAAAAAAAAAAAGATTTTAGGAGGTAGTATAGTACTATCTCAACTTGTGAATTAAATCAAAAGCACAGACCTGAACTTACATCCTTTAATACTTGAGCTTATCCAGACCTCATCTTCCTTTCTATAAAAATACACAAGTTTCCTAATTTTAATTTAATATGGAATTAAAAAACATGTAACACTGTTACCACAGTGCCTACTACACAGTATAGTGTTGAAATGTAGATGTTCTTATCATTGGAATAAATTTTTGACTGTAATACCTCACTCTCAGCAAAGACTATATACAGTTAAACAAACTGTATCATAGAAATTTTAGAGAGGTACAGAGAGTAGCACTATCATAGAAAACATGTGTACCATGCATGAAAAATCCTTGATTTCACCCCTAAACCACCAAAGAAAAATCTTCAGAGATATGCTTCAGCAGCATGTATGCTAAAATTGTAGCAATATAGAAAAGATTAGCATAGCCCCTGTGGCAAGAATCACATGCAAATTCATAAAGCATTCCAGTAAAGAAAAATCTTCAGGTCTGGAGGCAGGACTCAGGAGGTACCATCCCTGTTTGGCACTAAGTTCACAGACCAATACCACAACAAGAAATGTTTAAGCTGGGCACTGGTGGCTGCTCATACCTGAAATTTTATTATTTGGAAGGCTTAGAACAGAAAGGTCAGTTTTTCAAGGCCAGCCTGGACAGAAAAGTTCAGAAGACTCCTCAATCCATACATGGCACCGTGCTGTACACCTGTCATCCTGAACTAAATGTTAGACTGAGATTGGGAGGATTATGGTTCAAGGCCGGCCTCGGCAAAAAAGAGACTCCATCTCAAAAGAGGAAATCTGGATATAGGAGCATGTGCCTGTCATTCCGGCAACCACTGGAAGCCTCAAGAAGGGAAACTGCAGTCTAGTCATGTACTCAAGTAGGAAACACAATCCAATCTCAAAAATACTCAGCAAGAGCCAGGCGCCAGTGGCTCACACCTGTAATCCTAGCTATTCTGGAGGCAGAGATCTGAAGATTGAAGCTTGAAGCCAGACTGAGGTTTGAAGCAAGACCAGGCAGGAAAATCCATGAGACTCTTATATCCAATTAACCACCAGAAACCAGAAATGGTGTTGTGGCTCAAATTGGTAGAGTGCTAGCTTTGAGCAAAAAAGCTGAAGCACAGCACCCCACCCCTGAGTTCAAGCCCCACCACCAACAAAAAAAGTAAACTAAGTGCTCGCCTTGAGCTGAAGAGCTGAGGGATAGCGCCCAAGCCCAGAGTTCAAGCCCCACGGCCCACCAAAAAAAAGTAAACTAAATTAAAAATGATTTTCTTATGAACAACCATGCACTGTACACTAGAATTACAGATACGTTTGTTTTGGATATTCATGATCTGGCATGTCTAGTCACACATATCTCTCAAAACTTCTACCTTTTGAGGAACTAAGAAATAGATGAATTAGGAAAACTATAAAGAGTATTCCAAGGGCTTGTTAAAAAACAATTTTCCATACACAAAATGTAATGGTACAACATCATTAAAAACTGCAGAGATATGTAATGAGTAATGAGAAAGTAATCAACAAAGTATCAATTGAGTTTTCAAAACATACTGTTTATTATGATTCCATTTATGTTTATTATGATTCCATTTAAGTAAAATTCTACATGCAGGTTTATTGTAAGTATATGTAAAAATGTATTTACCAAAATGTTTAAAGAAGAAGTGATCTTTAGGTGATAGGATTATGGGAAAAGTTCAATTTGCTCACTGTACATTTCTTTTAAGTAGTATAAAACTTCTTTTAAATGTCATTAGAAAATTTAAATCCAAAATCATTTTGGGAAAAAATGCAGAAAAAATAAAAACAAGCTCTCTTTTAAACAAGTTATTTATTTAATATACATGTCAAATATACCTTTCAAAGCCTCTGCATAATTTAATGATTCACCAAGTTATCCGTAGCTTAAGACTATCCTATTCAGTGTGTATATTTCTTCACTAAGAACTTACATAAATTTTTATCTTTGCTGTTATTCATAAAAGTAAAATGAATGTCACTAGTAACCCATTAGCCATATAATGGCAGTCTGTTGAATCTGTAGTGTACTCTAGAATAAAAATGTTTATGTATTATTATGCTCTGTAATTTGGAAAATATAACATTTGTAATACATTTATGAGAAAATAATAAAGCAAATAAACACCATGATTTGCTTAGCATACTATGATTTTTACAAAATGTACTGGGATAAATGACGTGTTCTTAATTTCAAGTTTTACAGCAGTGCATACAGATAATCAAAACCTATTTAGTCCAGAAGAATAAAAGGTGTATATTTATTCCAATGTCTTGCCATACTAGTCAGGCCATAAAACGAGCCATTTAAAAAAAATAAAATTCCATCTCTCTAAGTGTCCCTGTCTCCTTTCTCCATTTCTCTCACCCTTTCCCAGGCCCAACACCCTTAAAATCCAAAATAAATAGAGGTAAGAGACACTGGTTGACAGGGTAAAGAGTTTCCAGCTAGCAAGCACAAACTTTACCCACCACAAAACAAAAAAAAAATTAAGTTACATATTTGGTGCATACCTTTCCTTTGCCTTGTTTTTGGTTTTTTCCTTCAATATCTTCAAAATCTGTGTCAGAAGAAAAATGTGTTTCTGACTCCCTGAAACAAAAAGATAAGTAAATATTTAAAACCTTCCTTAGAAATATATGTGCCAAATGGGGGAAGGGATAACTGGCCAAAAAGAAATGTACTCTTTACCTGACAGTATATAACTGTAAATCCTCTGTACATCACCTTTATAATAATAATCTTTCTTTAAAAAACACAGATACTGTTTCAAATTTTTGCAACTTTTCTAAACAAAAGTTGACTCGTTACAAAATTCCTATTTGAGTTAAAAGTGATTAAGAAACTTTCCTTAGAGATACTGTAGAACATTTACAAACATATAAGATTATATAACCAAGGGAAAGTGGGAGAAAAATGAGCGAATGTGTAACAATGTTCAATAAGAAATGTACTCATTACCTAACTTATTTAACTGTAACCCCTCTGTACATCACCTTTACAATAAAATTAATTTTTAAAAAGATTATATAACCAATTACAATAAAAGTAATCTAAAATACAAATCTAAATATCTGATATTCAAATTGGTACCAGGGTTCGAACTCAGGGCACTATGCTTGCTATGGAGATGCTCTACCACTTAAGAGTTTACCCTCAGCCCTATTTCATTAATTTTTTTTTTTTTGCTGTTCCTGAGGCTTAAACTCAGGGCCTGGGCACTGTCCCTGAGTTTATTTTTGCTCAAGGCTAGCTCTCTATCACTTGAGCCACAGATCCACTTCTGGCTTTTTCTGTTTATTTGGTACTGAGGAGTCGATCCCAAGGCCTCACGCATGCAAGGCAAGCACTCTACCACTGAGTCACATTCCCAGCCCTGTTTTATTAATTTTTAATCAAACTATAATAACTAAACGAACTGCTCTTTAATTTAAGCCTAGGACCTGTGATATTCTATAGTAATGGCTGATTCCGTTTTCTGGTTCAAGGACCCCAAAGCTATGGTAAACTATATTTTAACACCCAACATTAGATAAACTTTATTAGGGAATTTTAGCAACATTATGGATCTTCTGACCTCTCCCACCTCACAAAGAAAACGATTCTAAGTCTAACTCACTAAACACTAATATTACTTTTCTTAATCAACTAAATCATTTGATATATAGTAAAGAAATGTGGTAAATTTTCAAACTCCTTCAGGAAGTAGAAGTACTGAGCTATTCAGGAGAAATAAATCTAGAACTAAATAACTATATGAACTTATACAAGTAACATTTCAATATTTTCATCTATAACAATATATATGCAGAAAATCAAGCAATCCCTAAAGTCTCTCCACTCTTCAACACATAAATCTATCATCTTAAAAAAAAAATTCTCACCAGGCACCAGTGGCTCACGCCTGTAATCCTAGCTACTCAGGAGACTGAGATCTGAGGATTGTGGTTAAAAGCCAGCCAGGGAAAGAGGAGACTCTTATCTCCAATAAACCACTAGAAAACCGGAAGTGGTGCAGTGGCTCAAGTGGTAGAGCACTCACCTTGAGCAGAAGAGCACAAGGACAGTGCCCAAACCCAGAGTTCAAGCCCCACATCGACCAAAAAAAAAAAAAATTCTCCTTGTTTTAAGAGTGGGTGATACCACTGTATAATGTGGATTTTCTCACACACATAAGGAAGCAGATCAATTTGAAGTAACATGAAATTTTCTGTATGTTTAAACATGCTTCTAAGTAGCCACATACATTTAATTAAATGCTGAAAACAAAACATACTTACACTGATGTGTGAGGAACAATGGACTTTAGAATTAAGCCACTCAAAAAAATAATAGTTTTATCACTCTAAACGTGAAAATTTAGTATCAGTTTTAAGTGAGGCCAAAGGGAAAGGCTATCTGCGTAACTGTAAAAATGTGAACATTACTCTTCCAATATTTCAGTGGCCACAGTGTAATCAAAGGCTCAGTTATATTTTTAATTTTCCAGGCTATCCCAACTACAAAAATAAGCCACTAGGGATTTTTTACTAAGTGAAAAAAAAATCTGAAAAAAATCTGAAGAGAATAATCAGAATAGGAGTAGAAACTAACACTCAACCAGAGAAAAAAAGTTTCCCAAATGTTTTGCCAATGATGTTACATGTTTTAAATCAAAGAACAGTACGCTACACTCAAGATGAAATAACATGTTTATATGTTGATAGCAAATACAAAGTTAACCCTTCAGTGGTTTAAAACTAGTCACCTATCACATGAACGAATCTTCTTAACACTCTTCTTCATTGTGCCCTCATCCCATATACCCAATCGAATGCTAAGTTATTTGGCCCTCACAACACATCTTTTCTTTTTCAGAACCTTATTACTTAACATATTCTAATAGTGAATGTCAAAGTCTATAATATAAACCTTTAATAGTCTTTAATCTTAATGTATTAAAAAATTTTCATAATCCCCTCTGTATATTTTTAAAACAAAAGCTCATAAAGGCAGAAATATCTAACTTAATGCCTCACAGAATCTAATACAATGTCCTATATATGAGGCACTTAATGAAACAAAAATAGTACTTTACATTCACTAAGACTTTTAAGTGGAATCCTCACTAAAAATGCTGTCTTGGGAAACTTCAATATCTTTGATAATTTTGAATTAAATAAACCTCAATTTCTTTCTCAATTATCTCATGTCCTCCTGTAAACATAAACAAATGTTTCCTCAAGAATCTTAAAACCAAACCTACTTACACTGGAATGGAAAAATTATACTTTGAGGGCTTGGGGTATAGCTTAGTGTTGGCATAGTATGCACAAAGTCCTAGGCTTGATCCCAGAACAGCAAAAGTCATACTCTGAAATATTATTAATATCCCAGAACAGACATGATATCCACTAAGGATAAAATTAAAAATATAAAAATCAGGCTGGGAAGTTGGCTCAGTGGTAAGAGTGTGTGCCTCGCATGAGACCTTGGGTTCGATTCCTCAGCACAACATAAGCAGAAAAAAGCTGGAACTGGCACTGTGGCTCAAGTGGTAGGGTGCTATCTTTGTGCTGGAGAGCTGAGGGACAGTGCCCAGGCCTAGGGTTCAGCCCCCACGACTGACCAAAAAAAAAAAAAAAGAAAAGAAAAGAAATTTAAAAATCTATGTATCACCAAAAGGTGATACTGGCTGACACGTATAGTGGTATCTACCTGTTATGTTCCAAATATTTAGCAAGCAAATTCTCTTTTTAAGGCAATTCTCATAAAGGACCAAACAGAAAATACAAGGTGGAGAGAATAAAGATAAAGGAATTTTTGGGCAGTTTTAAAATTCATTTATTCACTTAAGTACCTTATGGAACTGGAATTCAATATGAAAATTACTCATACGGGATCTCACCAAGTAGCCTAGGCTAACCTCCAACTCACAAACCAGGTATGGTGTCCCAGACCTGCAATCTAAGAACTCAGTAGGCTGAGGCAAGCACATCAGAGTTTGAGACATAGCCAGCCCAAGCAACAGTGTAAACCCTCTTTGAAAAGGGGGAGAAGAGGCCAGTAACTGGTAGTTCACACCTATAATCCTAGCTACTCATGACACTGAGATCTGAGGATTGCAGTTCAAAGCCACCCAGGGTAGGAAAGGCTGTAAGACTCATCTCCAATTAACTGGCAGAAAACAATAGATGGAGCTGTAGCTCAAAGTGGTAGAGTGATAGTCTTGAGCAAAAGAGCTCAGGGACACTACCTAGACCCTGAGTTTTAAGGCCCAGGACTGAAAAAAATGGGGTGGAGGGGAGGAATATTTAGAAGAGGAGACTGAGGAGTACTATTAGAAGCCTTAAGGACAAGTCGGGGGAGCCAGGTGTGTTTAAAGGACAAACCTATGTTAAAAAGCACTTTATAGACCAATAGGAATTTAACTTTTTTCTGGTAAAAATGATGGACAGCATGTCCTTATCTTCCTTAGATAGGCTTACTTAAGTTTATAACAGAAACATGAACTTACACTCTAAATCTAACACCTAACGTATACTTGCTCCTAATGAGAAAACTTTTTTAAAATTTCATGACATTACCTCAAACTACCTACTACAAAATCAAATATAAATTGAGAATTGGACACCAAAAGCAGTAACTTTTCCAGTATGTAAATTTAAAACACAGCATCAACAGAATGGAATGTTAACTACTAAAGAGTCCAATGAACAAGTGATAAAACTTTCAAAAAATACACACTTATGTTAGATAAATAAATTTAACCAAGTTACCATTTCCTGTTTTGTGGGGGAAACCAACTATCTTAAAATTTATACCAATATTTAATTTTTTTTAAATTATGACAGCATTGGGTACAGCAGGAGAATCACAAGATCAAAACCAGTCTGGGTATCTCTATATGTAGTCTTTTGAGGAACCCTCCATACTGCTTTCCAGAGTGGTTGAACATGTTTACACTCCCAACAACAATGCAATAGGGTTCTCTTTAGGCCACATCCCCTCCAGCATCTGTTGTTATTAGATATCTTGATTATAGCCATTCTAATGAGGGTGAGGTGAAATCTCAATGTTGTTTTGATTTGCATTTCTTTTATGGCCAGAGAAGTTGAGCATTTCTTCATGTGTCTATTGGCCATTTTTATTTCTCTTCAGAGAAGTCTCTCTTAAATCTTTAACCTACTTGTTGACAGGAGGTTTGTTTCTATGAGGATTTGTTTTTGGAAGATTTAATTTTTTGAGTTCCAAGTTATTTTAGATATGAGGTCCTTGTCTATGAATATCTTCTCCCAGTCCGTGGGCTTTCTATTGGTTTTGCTAGCTATGTCCTTGGTCATGCAGAAGCTCTGCAGTTTCATGCAATCTCATTTGTCCATGTTCTTTGATTTGTTGTGTTTCTGGGTCTCTATTAAAATTTTGGCCTGTGCCAAGGAGCCCTACAGTTTATTCTATTCCTTTCTGTAATGTTTTCATAGGGTCTGCTTTGACTTTGAGGTCTTTGATCCATTTGGAGTTGATTCTGGTGCAGGGTGACATATAAGGATCTAACTTTAGTTTTCTACAGATGTTTAATCAATTTTGCCAGCATCATTTCCTGAAGAGGCTGTCTTTCTTCCATGCTATTTTTTTTATTACCTTATTGAACATTTGGTGGCTATAGGTCTGTGGGTTCATTTCTGGGTCTTCGGTTCAATTCCATTGGTCTTCAGGTCTGTTCTTGTGCCAGTACCAAGCCGTTTTGATTACTATGGCCTTGCAGTAGAGTTTGAAGTCTGGAATTGTTATTCCTCCAGCACTGTTCTTTCTGCTAAGGACTATTTTTCCTATTTGGGGTCTTTTATTCCTCCATATGAATTTTTGTGTTGCTTCTACACACAGAGCTCCCCTGTGACCCAGCAATCCCACTTTTAGGCATTTACCCAAATGAAAACATTCAAAGCCATACTAACGCGACCAGCACAACTATGCTTATTGTAGCATTATTCACCACAGCTAAGATATGGAACCAACCCAGATGCCCCTCAGTAGATGAGTAGATCAAGATATTGTGCTACACACACACACACACACACACACACACACACACACACGCACACACACACACACACAAAATGGAATTCTATGCTGCCATCGGGAAGAACGACACTGTCCCATTTATTAGGAAATGGAAAGACTTGGAAAAAATCATATTAAGTGAAGTAAGCCAGTCCCAAAGAAATTTAGGTCCCATGGTTTCCCTTATTTGCAACAATTAGTATACATATAGAATAATATAATCAGATAAACTGAAAAGCTCAAAAGCTATGTACATATTGTAAACATTATGCCCACATTTGGTCCTCAGCTCCACCCAGATCTGAGCTCCTCCCTGCCCTGGAGTTCCTACCATACAGCTGGCCTCTCCCTCTCTCCGCCCAGACCCTGCTGCTACCTAGATAGTGGAGGCCTCCATGTGCTCTCTCACCGGGGAAATACGACTCCTCTAATAATAAATACGACTCCTTGTAATAATCTTTCTCCTGTGCCTGCCTGCCTCCGCGCAGTCCCCTGGCATGGATGTGATCCTTTCACATATGGCCATATAAGATGACGCTAAGTGAAATGAACCCCAAGATATGGACACAAGAGGCCTTTGTTGTTGTTTTAAATGTACTATGTGATTCTCTTGGTTTCCTTTGTATTTTCTCCCTCTATGGTATATATCCTGTTGTCACTGTACTTGATTTTGGTACCCTGCATCTTGTATATACATTTGTCTAATCTGGGAATGGGAAGGGGACTAACAAAACTGTGAAACAAGGATACAATATGATACCACGGGACAGTATATTGGAAACAAACTTTAAAACTTGGGGGGGAGGGGTAATAGCGGGACAACAACAAGGGAAGGGGTAACAATGATCAACAAGTAATATACTCATGCAACTGTAACCTCTCTGTACAGCATCGTTAAAATAAAATTTTTAAAAAAGTCTGCGCTAAAGAAAAAAAAAAAAAAAGTCTGCGCTACATACAGAAACCATGTCTCAAATAATGACAATGAAATGTACTTACTGAAGTAGATTAAAATCAGTTGGTATTTCTGGAGCTGCTATCATTTCTTTATCATCTTCTGGAACACTCCAATATCAGAAATATATTCATATATTTATGTGAAGTAAGATGACAGTTTGCTTCCTCTAAGAAAGATAATTCCTTTAAAGAGAAAATGATACTTATTAAAACATGGCACAATTAAGATGTCCATACTCAAAAGTGAAATTCCCCAAGTATCTGCCCAACTGTTTAAAGATTCTTGCACCCTTAAATTTTACTACTTTTTTCTTTTTTTTTCTTTTTGGGTCCAGTCGTGGGGCCTGAACTCTGGGCCTGGGCACTGTCCCTCAGCTCTTCAGCTCAAGGCTAACGCTCTACCACTTGAGCCACAGTGCCACATGCGGCTTTTTACTTTTTTTTGCTTATGTGGTGCTGAGGAATTGAACCCAGGGCCTCAGGCATGCAAGGCAAGCACTCTACCACTGAGCCACCTTCTAGATATAAATTCATCAGAATTAATGGGCAGTGGTGGTTCTCACCAATAATCCTAGCTACTCAGGAAGCTGAGATCTGAGGATTGCAGTTCAAAGCCAGCCAAGGCAGAACAGTCTATGAGACTCTATTTCCATTGAACCGCCAAAAAGCTATAAATGAAGCTGAGGCTTAAATGGCTAAGCTCTAGCTTTCAAGGGAAAACAAAAGCTCAGGGACAATACCCAGTCCCTAGGTTCAAGCCACAGCACAGAACTGAGAGACCGGAGGGAGGGAGGGAAGGAGGGAGACTCTTACTTTACTGGCCAGAAAATCCCAATGACAAGTTTAAACTATAATACTAGATGCCTAAACATTTGTGACTTTTGTTGATGGTGTACAGATATGATTTAAATGAGCTAATAAATAAAATGTAGCCGGGCGATGGCGGCTCATGTCTATAATCCTAACTATTCATGAGGCTAAGATCTGAGAATCATGGTTCAAAGCCATCTAGAGCAGGAAAGCCTGTGAGACTTTTATCTACAATTAACTATCAGGAAACCAGAAGTGGAGCAGTGGCTCAAAGAGGTAGACTGCTAGCCTTGAGTAAAAAGAGCTCAGGAAGCCAGGCGCCAGTGGCTCACACCTGTAATACTGGCTACTCAGAAGCTGAGATCTGAGGACTGGGGTTCAAAGCCAGCCCAAGCAGGAAAATCCATGAGACTCCAATCTCTAATTAACTACCAGAAAACCGGAAATGGCGCTGTGGCTCAAGTGGAAGAACGCTTGCCTTGAGCTGAAGAGCTGAGGGACAGTGCTCAGGCCCAGAGTTGGAGCCCAACAACCAACCAAAAAAAAGAGCTCAGGGACAGTGACCAGATCCTGAGTTCAAGCCCCACGACCAACAAAAAAGAAAATCTAGGATATAATTTTAAAATACTTTAAGAATAATTTTTTAATCCTTGAGGAAACAATGCAAAGCCTGACTTACTAATACATAACTCCTTCATGATAATACCACAATGTTTTTGTTTTTGTTTTTTTGGTCGGTCGTGGGGCTTGAACTCTGGGCCTGGGCGCTGTCCCTCAGCTCTTCAGCTCAAGGCGAGTGCTCTACCACTTGAGCTACAACGCCACTTCCAATACCACAATGTTTTAAGAAACAAAAAGAAAATGTATCAAATTCAATCTATTTCTTTAAAGAATTTGTAGTCAATTTGCACATGATTAATGTTATATATTGCCTACTAAGGCTCTAGGTTCCATCCCCACCACAGAATGCCGCTTGTACCTAAAGTCAAGGATATTCAAGACTACACTGGGCTACATAGATATACCCCTTATATGAAAGAAAAAAATAAAAATACCACAGTGGTGGTTTTTACCTGTAAGCCCAGTTACTTAGGAGGCAAAGACTTAGGAGGATCATGGTTTGAAGACAGCCTGGGAAAAAGTTAGCAAAGTCTCATCTCAATCAATAAATCAGGTATGGTAGTCACACCTGTGATCCAAGGCATACAGAAAGGAATAGGCAGAAGGATCATGGTCTAAGGCCAGTCAAGGTAAAAATGGAGGGAGACCTTATCTCAAAAACAACTAAAGTAAAACAGAAGGTGTGGCTCAAGTGGTAGAATGACTACCTAAGCAAGCATGAAGATCTCCTAGGTTCAAATGTCAGTATTGCAAAGGGAAAAGGGGGGGGGGGGGGGGGAAGAATATCACCTGTAACTAAGTGTAGTTACAGGAAAGGTAGTTTTCTAGGATTGAAAGTGACAAGTGCATTTTAACATCATTTTACTGTTATTAATTTGTTGTCCAGAGGGGTTACCATTCCAAAGGTCAAAATTCTTTTGGACAATTTCACCTACAAATGCATTTTTTAATTTTTTTTTTTTTTTTTTTTTGGGTCCGGGTGGTGCCTGAACTCTGGGCCTGGGCACTGTCCCTCAGCTCTTCAGCTCAAGGCAAGTGCTCCACCACTTGAGCCACAGCGCCACTTCCGGCTTTTTTTCTTTTTGCTTATGTGGTGCTGAGGAGTCGAACCCAGGGCCTCATGTATGCAAGGCAAGCACTCTACCACTGAGCCACCTTCCCAGCCCCAAATGCATTTTTTAATAGAGATAATAATCAAATACCAAATTGCTAGGCTACAACAAAAAAGAGTTACAGGCTAAATCCAAGGTCTCAAGCCCTTAGACATTTGTTTTACATTTTTTTTAATTCCCAAAAGAATCTAGGTTAATGAATCTAAGCTAAAGAAAAAGCAGATACGACTAAACATATCCAATTAATTATACAAGCTAAAATATAACTGATGAAATTCACGTGGGTTTTTGTTGTTGTTGAGCGTGGGGCTTGAACTCAGGGCCTAGGCACTGTCCCTGAGCTCTTTTGCTCAAGGGTAAGGCTCTACCACTTTGAGCCACAGTGCCACTTCTGGTTTTTAGTGGTTTTAGTCAGAGACAAAAGTCTCATGGAGACTCTTCTGTCAGAGCTGACTTGGAACCGCAATCCTCAAATCTCAGCCTCATTAGTAGGACTAGGATTATAGGTGTGAGCCACCAGCTCCAGGCTCCATGAGACTCTTATCAATTAGCCACCAAAAAGCCAGAAGTAGAGTGGCTCAAGTAAAGTGGCTCAAGTTGTAGAGTTCTAGCTTTGAGACCAAAACTCCAGATTAATACCCAGGCCCTAACCAGACCAGGCCAGCATTTTTTTTAAAAGACAAAGAATATCCTCCCACTTTGAGTTTGTCTTTTATCTGAAATTTTATCTCATAAGCAAAATCACTAGATTTTATTATTATGTCCTCCTCTTGCTCTGAATCATTGCCCCAGTATTGTTTCCTTCCAAGACCACTAAGTAGTACAGCATAGTTCTGAGGGCATCATATATATGTCCACATAACTTTTGTTTCCAAAAATACTGCCTAATGTTTAAAAAGAAAACTATTTTTCACCAATAAAGCTGGAAAAGCACAGCCCTAAATTAATTCTAACCAGCAGATCAGATCAACCAGATGGCAAGAGGAAAATAAAAAGTGGCTCACGCCTATAATCCTAGTTACTCAGGAGGATGAGAAGTAAGGATTGAGGTTCAAAGCCAGCTGGATGCTGAGCATTGGTGGCTCATGCCTGTATTCCTACGTATTCAGGAGGCTGAGATCTGAGGATTGCAGTTCAAAGCCAGCCTGGGCAGGTAAGTCCTTGAGACTCTCCAATTAATGACCAGAAATCCGGAAGTGGCACTGTGGCTCAAGTGTTAGAGCACTCACCTTGAGCTGAAGATCTGAGGGACAGTGCCCAGGCCCAGAGTTCAAGCCCCACTACCAAAAAAAGAAAAAAAAAGGCCAGCCAGAGTAGGAAATCCATAAGACTCTTACCTCCTATTAACCACTATAAATCCAGAAGCTCAAAAGGCAGTTGAGCAAAAAAGTTAAGGGACAGTGCCCAGGCCCTGAGCTGAAGCTACAGGGGCGCAAGGAGAGAGTAGTCATGTAATCCCTACTGTGTTTCTGTCTCTCAGATCACTTTATAAAAACACAACTTTCTGGAGAGAAGGATGTAGCTCAGTGCAGTATTGCATAAATTAGCTGGTGTTTTATTCCCAGCACCAAAAGTAATCCAAAATTTGAGCTTCCCTTCATCACCATTTATAAGGAGACAAAGATCCTTCACAAGTCAATTGCTAGTGGCTCATGCCTGTAGCTTCTCAGGAGGCTGAGAACTGAGGATCACAGTTCAAAACCAACCTGGTCAAGGAAATTCATGAAGTGCTAGCCTTAAGCACAAAAGCTGAGGTACAGTGCCAAATCCCTGAGTTCATGTCCCAGGACCAGAATCTTCCCACAAAAAAAAAAGAAAAAAGAAAGAAAGGAAGGAAGAAAGGAAGGCAGGCAGAAAGAAAGAAAGAAAGAAAGAAAGAAAGAAAGAAAGAAAGAAAGAAAGAAAGAAAGAAAGAAAGAAAGAAAGAAAGAAAGAAAGAAAGAAAGAAAGAAAGAAAGAAAGAAAGAAAGAAAGTGAAATCTAGGAAAGTTTTTGAAGAAAACTTTTAAAATAAAGAGCTGAGAATGTCTGTTAATGTCTTTAAATATGATTAATACATTTAGTCTATGCTGGAAAATCCAAAACCAGGAGAATATGTAATGCTTAAATAAAAGTATGTTTGAAATTGTAAAGTCATTTCTGAACTACTGGTAATTAATTCTAAAAATATGCTCAAAAATAAAAAATATGCTCAAAGATCACAAGGTGGAGCTCTTACCTAATATCAAAAAAACAACTTTGAGGTCTCTCACATGTAGGAACTCTTAACTACTATAAAAAAAAGTTGTCATCTCAACATTGCTTGACAATAAAGGACACAAATGAAATTTGCATTAAGCCCCATCACTCATTTTCCTTCAAGGAAAAAACTTAACCAGAAACAATTAGCTTTTTCTCTTTATTAAACACTAATCCATCACATTTGTAAATTATGTGAATAATACAACTTAGGATCAAGCATACACAGTAGTCTCCTATCTAGTTTAGTTTACTGCAGGTTCACTTAATCCTCACCAAACACTTGTCCAAAAATATTAAATGGGAAATTCCAGAAACAAGCAGTTTTAACATTCCATGCCCTTTTGAGTAGCAGAATGAAAATTTTCACTATCCTCCATCTTATCTGATGTGTTGAACTACGCTTTTATCCAATGCACCCATGACAACTATACACTATCTACCGACCTACTAGTCACTCAGTAGCTATCAACTCTACTACCTCAATATCACAGCACTTGTTTGCAAATAATCCTTGTTTTACTTAATTATGGCACCAACACACAAAGTTTCATACAGTATATTGCTTTTAATTGTTCTATTTTTATTGTTGGTAATCTCTGCCTAACTTATAGTTTATGAATTAAACTTTATGTATCATGTTTATATAGAGAAAAGCACAGTATACCATAGAGGTTAGCTCTATTTGTGGTCTGAAGGGTCTTAGAACACATCCACCTGGATAATGACTTGTATATAGTATGCTGCCATAACTTTGTTGAATACATTCATATACAACTACAAAATTACAAAATAATGGGAAACCAGGCAACTTAAGTTTCTTTGAGTTTAGCTTACTTGCTTAATATTGTTTTTCCCAAGTCTTTCTATTTCTTACAAATGGCACAATATCATTCTTTCTGATGGAAGAGTAAATTCCATTGTGTATATATAGCACATTTTCTTAATCCATTCATCTACTGAGGGGCATCTGGGTTGGTTCCACTCATAGCTATGGTAAATAACACTGCAATGAACATAGTTGTGCTGGTAGCTTTAGTATATCCTCGTTTGTGGTCATTTGGGTAAATGCTCAGAAGTGGGATTGCTGGATCATAGGGGAGAGCTCCATGTTTAGTCTTTTGAGGAACTTCCATAATGCTTTCCAGAGTAGTTGAAAAAGTTTACACTCCCATCAACAGTGTAACAGAGCTCCCTTTTGGCCACATCCCTGACAGCATTTGTTATTTTTAGTTTTCTTGATGATGGCTATTCTAACTAGGGTGAGGTATAATCTCAATGCTGTTTTGATTTGCATTTCTTTTTATGGCCAGAGATGTTGAACATGTGTCTATTGGCCATTCTTAGTTCTCCTGTGAAGTCTGTACGTTTTTAGCCCATTTATTAATGGCATTCTTGAGTTTTTTTTAGGGGGGGTTAATTTTTGAGATCTAACTATATTTTAGATGAGGCCCTTGTCTGATACATAGTAGTAAAAATCTTCCCATTCTGTAGGATTTCTATTTATCTTATTAGTTATATCTTTTGCCATGCAGAAATGCTTCAGTTTGATACAATCCCATTTATCCAGTCTTTTTTTGTTTTGTTGTGATCCTTGAACTTAGAAAGTTTTAACCTGTGCCTAGGAGTCCTAGTGTTTTTCCTGTGCCTATAAATCTACAAGTAAACACACTGGATGGTAAAAGACAAAGAAATATACTTGGACATGATTATTTATACAGGTTTCTAGACATTCACACAGTGAGACCAAAGGAGGATACTCTTAGGAGAGGCTCACAAAGGATCAATAGCTATGTGCATATGATGATATAAAATCATATATAGTGAAATGAACTACAAGAAATGGAAACAAGATTTTTTTCTTTTCTTGCTGTTTTTGTTTTCTTTTGTTTATAAGTTTATCTGTTCTGGGGAGAGTAAGGAGGAAGCACAGAAATAGTGGACAAAGTTTAAACAAATGCAGCAGTGATACTCATTAGTCATTATGTTAAAAATTAACCATGTAACTTGTGTAGGGTAGGGGAATGGGAGGGAAAAAGGGAAGGAAGGAGTAACACTACTCAAAAATAAATGTACTCATTACCTGATTTATATAACTGCAACTGTTCTTTACATCACCTTCACAATAACAATAGAAAATAAAAAATAAACACAATGTTTTTAATATAGTATGTGATTTTTTTTTGTTTCTTTTGTATGTTCTTCCTCCTATGGTATAACCCCTGTTGTAGCTGTATTTGATTCTGGTACCCTACATCTTGTATATACATTTTTCTAATTTGGGGAGGGGAAGGGAAATAACAAAATGCTGAAACAAGGATACAGGCTGAACCATTATAACAATGAAATGTACAAGACACTATGTTGAAAATAGACTTTACAACTTAGAGGGAGGAGTTGGGGAGGTGGGGAGAGAAGGGACAGTAGGGGAAAAACAAAGGAGAGGGTAACAATGCTCAATAGGAAATGTACTCATTACCTTACTCATGTAACCGTAACCCCTCTCTACAGTATCTTTACAATAAAAAATAAACAGGAAAATATAGGTATAGTTTTCATTCTAAACATTAAATATATTGGTCATTCTAAACATTAAATTCAAGTAAATAATCTCAATGCATTTGATACAGGGCCGTGTCTGAAATTCTTTGGCTACAGGGCCATGTCTGAAATTCTTTGGATATAGGGCCATGTCTGAAATCCTAGGACTCAAAGTCAGGAGGCTCTCAACAAGGCCAGGCTGAGCTACATAACAAGTTAAAAGACAACCTAGCAAGCATAGCAAGTTAAAAGACAACCTAGCTGGGCCTGGGTGGCTCACACCTATAATCCTATACACTCAGGAGGCTGTGATCTGAGGATCACAGTTCAAAGCCATCCCGAGCCGGAAAGTCCAGGAAAGTCCATGAAACTCTTATCTCCAATAAACCACCAGAAAACCGGACATGGCGCTGTGGCTCAAGTGGTAGAGCACTTGCCTTCTGCTGAAGAGACAAGGGACAGTGCCCAGGCCCAGAGTTCAAGCACCGTGACCAACCAGAAAAAAAAAAAAAAAACCAGAAAGAGAGACAACCTAGATTACAAAGAAAGATCCTGTCTCTAAACAAATTCATTTTTAAAAGTTGAAAGTTAATTTTTCAGATTACTATTAATAGCTTATGTTTACGGCCTTTAATCAAGTTTAGATTACACATTTGTGTGTGTGTGTGTGTGTGTGTGTGAGAGAGAGAGAGAGAGAGAGAGAGAGAGAGAGAAAGAGAAGAGAGGAGAGGAGAGAAAGAGGCTAATGCTGTCACTTGCCTTTTTCACTAAAGACTGTCACTGTACCAGCTGAGACACACCTTAACTTTCCACGATAAATTCTGTAACAGAATCTACTTCCATCTGGGTCTGGGGATGTAGCTCATTCGTAGTGTTACCTAACATACACAAGTCCCTGAGCTCAATCCCCAACATCACTTTTTTTTTTAAACAGTACTATTTTTCCTTCCACTGCTGAAAACCTGCCAGACACTTATTACTATAGCATATAAACACAAACATGCAAAAATTATCACTATGCTTCCATATGCATCACTAAAAACTGACTTGTAGAATTCACTAGAATCATCAACTCAAGATTCAAGTGGCTGGGAAGGTGGACTTAGTGGTAGAGTGTTTGCCTTGCATGCATGAAGCCCTGGGTTCAATACCTCAAGACCATAAACACAGAAAAAGCAAGAAGTGGTGGCTGTGGCTCAAGTGGTAGAGTGCTAGCCTTGAGCACAGAGAGGCTCAGGGACAGAGCCCAGGCCCTGAGTTCAAGTCCCAGGACTGGCAACCAAAAGAAAGGATTTTATCTAAGAAATGCAAACACTCTTCCTAAAACATGATCATTATAATATAAACATTTAAAAATTAGAAGTTATTTTAATGACCCAGTCATGTATTAATGATGGTACATCATTGTAATTACTCTAACATTCATGCAATGAAACTATCCAAAACAAATCACTGAAACACTGGACCAAAATTAAAAATAAAACAAAACCCTGAAGATGGGGGTATAGCTTGAATGGTAAGAGCACTTGCTTGCCTGGCATGGGTGAAATGTTCACTCAAACCCTAGTAAAAAGTTAAATAAACTTATTTTTAAGAACAGCTCGAGGGGCTGGGAAGATGGCAGAAAAAGCCAGAAGTGGCACTGTGGCTCAAGTGGTAGAGCGCTTGCCTTAAGCTGAAGAGCAGAGGGAGAGAGCCCAAGTGCAGAGTTCAGGCCCCACAACCGACAAAAAAAAAAAAAAAAAAAAAAAGCTTAAGAAATTAAGAAACTATCCTACTAAAATGTGCTTTATTCTTTTTCAGATCCATAATTTATACCATTATCTAAATAAATACATAACTTCTTATACTATTAACTATACCATGTCAAAATTTTCTTATGTTTGCTGAACTTTCTTTTTTTAAGACTGAGGATCAAATCCAGGACTTTGCACACTTATATGCACTTGCCTTGAGGCAAAAGTTTTTACCAAAGTTACATCTTCAGCACAGAAACAAAAATATTCTTATGGACTCCTTGCAACATGAAGCAAAAGTATTTTCCTTTTATTAGTCTATTTATATTTTCAGATGAGAACAGAAAGATTGTCATTTACTCTCAGACTGATCAAAACAAGAAAGTTAGTACCATTCCTATGTCAAATGAGGTTATAAGAAATGAAAAGCACAATTGAAATTAGACATATATGTATAACTTTAAAAGAAAAGGCCAGAGGCGTAGCTCAAAAAGTGGTGTGAGGTCCTGGGTTCAATCCCTAGTACAGGGTTGGGGGGTAGGGGGGGAGACCTCCACTGACCCTTTGCTGACTAATAACACTTATAATACATTCATTACCCCAAAACAATTTTCCTGCCCCTAGCCATCTCCCTAATTTATACTAGCCTTCTGAGTAAATGACATAGTGCAAAGAATGACAAATCAAGCAATGATCATGTGTACTGTGACCGGGAGTAAATTCATAATCTAAAATAACATGCATTGTAGCTACCATATAGCTCATTTGGAAATGCATTTGCTTTTCCACAAATATAGATCTAATCATAAAGAATTCAAAATGCTAGTCCTTGCTCTACAATACAAGAAGGGGTAATCTGGAGAAGGTATCTGAAAGAAATGTACACTTTCTGAGTGATTCGTTGTTAAGTTCAATGACTGTCTTTATAAACATAAAAAAGGTCAGGCACTTGTAGCTCATGCTTGTAATCCTAGCTATTCAGGAGGCTGAAATCTAAGGATCATGGCTCAAAGCCAGCCCAGGCAGGAAAGTCTGTGAAACTCTTATCTCTAGCTAACCACCAACAAAAAGCCAGAACAACTGTGGTTCAAGTTGTAGAATCTAGCCTTGAGCACAAAAGCTCAAGGGCAGTGCCATGACCTAAATTCAAGCTCCAAGGGCAGCCCCAGAAATAAAAATAAAAATATAAGGGAGGGAGGAGGCCACAAAACTGAATACACCAAAGGCCTTAGGACTTCAAAAATAACATACTTTCAGAAAAAGGGGAAGGAGCATATGGGGGCAATCTACATAGATACAGCACCAATATATACTAGCCAGAAAGAACTGGAAACATCCACCTGTTCCCCTCTATTTTTAAGAGAATGAAAGTAGAGTGCAATGGCTTGGCAATCTGTTTCCTTGCCTACCCATATTCCTTAATAATTTCCAAATGTAGTATTTCCTTACCACAATTAGTATCACCTGGCACAACCTACCTACCCAGCTTGTCCTAGTGTGAATCATACCAGCTCCTACTTCTATATAAAGGCTAGTATGCCACTTGTGAACTCAGCAACTAGTACTAACTAGTCTTGGGTTTAGAGGAAGAGAAATAGAGATTCAACAAGGGAAAAAAAAAAACCCTCTCATTCCTGCAGACTCAGTATTCTACCAACTTAGACTATTATAACCCTGTTCTTTAATCCCCCAAGGATCATATCCTGACATATATATCCCATCCTGGAAACTGGAATCTTGCCCATAAAACACTTTAAAACTGTTTCCTTGTGTCTCTAGAGTTACCTAAATCTAAGCGCCATACTGTCCTCCTCTCATATGTCTGACCACACTGGTCCTGTGGGACTATGACATTGGATACCATATTATGCCTAACATATTATATGAAAACTGTGATCTAACTCCCAAGTTTGCCATAGGCTGCTGAAGTTAAATAGAAATCACTTGTCTCTAACCTCCTCATAAACATCAAAGAACAGGTAATAGCTTTATCATATACTACATCTTCAACTCACTTCTTTCTGCCTAGGCAAACAACTAATAAATTTTTTTTCGTTTTTTTGCCAGTCATAGGGCTTGAACTCAGGGCCTAGGTACTACCCCTGAGCTTCTTTTACTCAAGGCTACTCTACCACTTGAGCCACAGCGCAACTCCTGGCTTTTTCTCTGTATGTAGTACTGAGGAAGGAATCCAACCTAGGGCTTCATGCATGCTAAGTAAGCATTCTACCACTAAGCCACATTCCCAGCCCAAACAACTAATAATTTCTGAAAGAAATGTCAGTGCCCATTCTTCATCTTGTGTGATAGTTTAGATCTTGAATGTCTCACAAATATGCAAGTGTCTGGTCCTCAACTAAAATGGCACTATTGGAGGAAGTGGAGTCTCTAAAAGAAGTCTAATGGGTGATTCTTGAGTCTTAAGAGAATGCCCTTAATGGAGACTGTGGGACTCCAGTAACTTCTTAGTCTGTCTGCTTTCAGACTTATGGTAAAGTGACTAGTATTGCTCTGCCACGAATGATGTACCAGTCTTGCCATTTTTCCCACATATGATAATGCTGATTCACCACAGTCCCATAACAGGGCCAATCCATCATGGACTTTCAACTCCAAAACTATCAGCTAATTAACTTAAACCTTTTATCGGATTGTCTCAGACATTTTGTTATAGTAGTAGAAAGCTACTGTATTTCAACAGTATCTGAATATCACACCAGGCATTTAGCTTTTTAAACAGAGTTCATTTAAATACACATCATATTAACACAATTCCCTGTATGTTAAGACATCATGAATAAACATGGATAAACTACAACTAGGTATATAGTAGCTAGCAACACTGCAGGTAAGATCCAATTTCTAGTGTTGTTATATAGACACAGGAAAGTTAAATTTCAAACAAGGAGCTACATTCACACGCTAATACTAGTAAATACCATGCATAGCTATTAAAGCACAACATGGTATTGTTATAGAAACCATTTTACACCAGACACTATTGCTTCACTATGTATCATTACCAGATTTCAAACAACTGCAGATATCAAAGCAGATTTGAAAGCAAAGTAGATGAAGACACAATATTATTGCCTGAATTTTAGGGCAAGTCTAAAATATTCATTTTACATATTCTCAATAGATTACATTAAAAGTTGTGACATCACTTGCCTAGCAGGCTGAGTTTAGTACTGGAACCTTGACCCTCTCCCACCCCATCCCACACACAAAAAGACCTTCCTCATTTACTGATTCAAGACAATAAAAATTATCTAAATGAAAATACTGAGTGTTCATAACCAATTTTCATGAAGATGAAGAAGACACAGGTGCCCGGCACCAGTGGCTCACACCTGTAATCCTAGCTACTCAGGAGGCTGAGATCTAAGGATTGTGGTTCAAAGCCAGCCGGGTCAGGAAAGTCCATGAGACTTTTATCTCCAATAAACCACTAGAAAAACGGAAGTGGTGCTGTGGCTCAAGCGGTAGAGCACTCACCTTGAGCTGAAGAGTGCAGGAACAGCGCCCTGCTTAATTGGAGATGAGTCTCACCGACTTACCTGTCTCGGCTAGCTTTGAACTGGGATCCTCAGAACTAATCCTCCTAAGTAACTAGGATTATAGGCATGAGCCACCAAGAGCACAGCTGAATATCACTTTTAAAGTGAATTTCAAGCCAGATACTGTGGTTAATGCCTGTAATCCCAGTTACTGAGGAGATGAACAGCAGGAGGATTGTAGTTCAAGGTCAGATGGGGCAAAAATTCAGCGATCTTCCTATCAACCAAATCTGGTCTGGTGAGGCACACCTGTAGTTCCAGATATTCAGGAGGCAATAGGGAGTATCATGTGGGAAGATCACAGTATTCTGAGGAAGGCTCTAAGCAAAAGTAAGAGACCCTGAACAATAGCTAAAGCAAGCTGGGCACAGCAGCTTAGGCTTGTCATCAATCCTAACTACCTGGAAGGCTGATATAGGAAAGATTGTGTTTTGAAGTCAGCTTGAGCAAATGTTCCAGCTATGTGGAAGGCTGATAATAGGAGTATTTTAGTTCCCAGGCAAATATTAGTCTCCATTATTAATGGAAAGCCTTTTCTTAAGATCAGAAATAAGTCAAGAACATTCATTCTCGCCCCTTCTAATCAACACAGTAGTGAAGCAGCCAAAGCAGCTGAACAAGAAAAATGAAAAACATTTAAATAAGTAATATTATCTTTGTTTCTAAATTAGTCGTATATATGCAGAAAAATGACATTCAAACATAAAAACTTTTTAGAATTCAACAACGTACAAAATAAACACACTAAAATTATTGTAGCCTAAAATATTAAAAATGAACAATCAAAGAAATAATTCCACTTGTAATAGCATCACAAATAATAAAATAGAAATAAACACAAGGGCTTGTCCAATGAAAATACTACTGAAAAATTAATGACACAAATATAAAGATGTCCACATTAATGGATTGGAAGACTCCACATTGAAATATTCATAATACAAAATGATCTACGGATTTGGTTCAATTTTGTCAAAAACTGAGCATCACTTTTATGAAAGCTGGACTCTTTCATCAGATATTAAAAAGTAACTAAAATGGATTGAGCATCCAAATATTTATGAACAAAAACTCTAAAAGCTTCTTCTATATAGAAAAGAAGAAAAACTTCCTGACATTGAAGTTGGCAATAATAATTTTTTTCCTTTTTTTTTTTTTGTCAGTCATGGGGCTTGAACTCTGCGTCTGGGTAATGTCTCTCAGCTCTTCAGCACAAGGCTAGCATTCTACTACTTGAGCCACAGTGCCACTTTTGGTCTTCAAGTGGTTAATTGGAGATAAGTGTCTCAAAGAGCCGGGCGCTGGTGGCTCACGCCTGTAATCCTAGCTACTCAGGAGGCTGAGATCTGAGGATCGCGGTTCAAAGCCAGCCCGGGCAGGAGAGACCATGAGACTCCTATCTCCAATAAACCACCAGAAAATCGGAAGTGGCGCTGTAGCTCAAGTGGTAGAGCGCTTGCCTTGAGCTGAAGAGCTGAGGGACAGCGCCCAGGCCCGGAGTTCAAGCCCCACGACCGACAAAAAAAAAAGAGTCTCAAAGACTTTCCTGCCTGGGCTGGCTCTGAACCGCGATCCTCAGATCTCAGCCTCCTGAGTAGCTAGGATTACAGGCATGAACCACCGACGACAGGCAATAATTTCTTGATATGATACCAAAAACACAGCCAACAAAAGGAAAATAGACAAATGGGACTACATAAAAGAAACTAAAAGTCTTCTTAAATCAAATAACCATGAATAGCATAAAAGGGCAACTTTGAGCTCTTCAGCTCAAGGCGAGCGCTCTACCACTTGAGCAACAGAGCCACTTCCGGTTTTCTGGTGGTTTATTGGAGATAAGAGTCTCACTGACTTTTCTGCCAAGGTTGGCTTTGAATCGTCATCCTCAGATCTCAGCCTCCTGAGTAGCTAGGATTACAGGCGTGAGCCACCAGCACCCGGCTAAATTGAAGAAAATATTTTACACTGTATATTTGGCATGAGACTAATATCCAGACTATATACAGAATCCTACTCCTTATTAATGAAAAAAATCAAAGAACTCAATTTCTTAAAGAAGGCAAAGACTTTTTGAATAGATTTTTCTCTCCAAAGATGATACACAAACAGCCAATAGGATATGGAAAGATTCTGAACATCATCCTTCATGATCAGATAAAGGCAAATCAAAACCAGAGTGCACTGGTGGTTCATGGCTGTAATCCTAGCTACTCAGAATCCTGAAATCTGAGGATTGCAGTTCGAAGCCAACCTGGGCAGAAAAGTACATAAGACTCTTATCTCCAATAAACTACTCAGAAAAAGCTCGAAGTGATCTGTGGCTCAAGTGGTAGACCATTAAAAAGGGTCAGAGACAGCATCCAGGCTCTGAGTTCACGTCTCAGGACAGGCAAGAAAAAGATAAAGAAAAACCCCAGTGTGGTATCAGTTTAAACCAATTAAGATGAATACTATTTTTTAAAAAAACATACAAATAACACATTAAGCAAGAATATAGAGCAAAATAGAACCACTGTGCACTGCTGGTAGAATTGAAAGTGTTGCAACTCTATTAAAAAAACAGTATGGAAATCCTTTTAAAAATTGAAAACAGCCAGACGCCAGTGGCTCAGCCTGTAATCCTAGCTACTCAGGGGGCTGAGATCTGAGGATCACAGTTCAAAGCCAGCCTGGGCAAGAAAGTCCATGAAACTCTTATCTCCAATAAACCACCAGAAAACTGGAAGTGGTGCTGTGGCTCAAGTGGTACAGCACTTGCTTGTGCTAAAGAGCTGAGGGACAATGTCCAGACCCAGAATCCAAGCAGCATGAATGACAAAAAAAGTGAAAACAACCAGCATATGATTCAGCAATTCTACTTCTAAATATATATCCAAAGGAATGAAAGCAGTATCTCAAACAGATATTTGTATACCAGTTCACAGTAGCACTACTCATACTAGCCAAAAGTAACCCAAATGTCCATCCACAAATGAATGGATACACAAAATGTGACACATTCAATGAACTATGTACTATTTAATTTTAAAAAGAAGAAAATTGTCACACACCACAACATGGATGAACCTTCAGGATATTATACAAAGTGAAATAAGGCAGTCAGGAAAAGACAAATGTCCATTATTCCACTAAAGCATCTAAAGTAGTCAAATTCACAGAAACAGAATAGTAGTTACAAAACAAAGGAAAATGGGAGTTGTTTAATGGATAAGTTTTGTATTTACATGATAAAAAATTACTGGAGATCTGTTTCCTAACAGTAAATATATTTCATACTGTTAACTTGTACACTTAAAGATAACTAAGATTGCTGGATAGATATAGTAGTACAAACCTAAGACTAAAGCAGAAGGATCACAAGTTTGAGGCAAATCTGGGCTACATGGCATAACCCTATCTCAAGACAAAAACAAAACAAAAAAATTAAGATGGTAATTTTTCACATCAAATTTTATGTTTTATCTTTTTTTGTGCTGGCACTAGAACTCAGGGTTCCCCTTGGCTTTCTTACTCATCAATGGCACTCTACCACTTGAGCTATGCTTCCAGTTCTAAATTTGGTTATGTTTTTTACCACAATAAAAAAATAAATATATAAGGGGCTGGGAATGTGGCTTAGTGGTAGAATGCTTGTCTAGCATGAAGGAAGCCCTGGGTTTGATTCCTCAGTACCAAATACACATACAAATAAAGCCAGAAGTGGAGCTGTGGCTCAAGTGGTAGAGTGCTATCCTTGAGCAAAAGATTCCCAGGGACAGTGCACAGGCCCTGAGTTCAAGCTCCAGGACAGGCAAAATAAATAAATAAATAAATAGTCAAGCTTGATGATACAGTACTGTGATCCCAGTCCTCACCATGTGAAGGAAGGATAATGAAATACCATGTGAACCTGGAACTCTCTTTTATCAAAGAATTTCCTTGGATATGTTAGATGCCAAACAATTTACTTAGATCATGACTGTTTTGAGCATTAATATTTTAGATGCAATTTAAATAAAAGAAGATACTGAAAAATTGGCATTTACATTCAGAACATTATTTTGATAGACTTTTGTTTCCTATTTAGGCAAAAACACACCAAGGACTGTATCAAAATCTCAAGAAGCCAGGCACTGGTGGCTCAAGGCTGCAATCCTAGCTACTCAGGAGGCTGAGCTCTGAGGATTGAGGTTCAAAGCCAGCTCAGGCAGAAAGTCCATGAGACACTTATCTCCAATTAAACACCAGAAAACTTGGCGCTGTGGCTCAAGTGGTAGAGCATTCGCCTTGAGCAGAAGAGCTCAGGGACAGCGTCCAGCCCGAGTTCAAGCCCCACAACTGACATTTTTTAAAAAAATCAAGAAGAATGTAGCTCTTCCTAAAAACAGATACAGAAAACATATTGAAATCCATTTAACAAATACTAAACACTTCTCTTGTTCAAAATCTGATGATTCAAGTCAAATCTTTATCGTTTCTAGAGGGGAAGAGTACACAACTTAAAGGGGAAAGAATGGAGCAAGCACTTTCCCCAGGAATGCAAGCAAGCTGTATTTAATATTTAACTAAATGGCCTCATGATACTAGGAATTAGGAATGACTGATTCATAAAATGTACAACTGATTCCATGAAACTCAAGGAAAAAATAGTATACACCAAAAGAGATAATCCAGAGCTGGGTATATGTCTGTGATTCCAGTTCTTGGGAAGCTGAGACTGAAAGACTGAATCACAGGCCAGCATAAGCTACTTAGCAAAATCCTGACTCAAAACAAAAAAGATAGATAATCCTGTGAGATACTTTGTGTGTGTATGTGGGTAGGGTGGAGAGGGGGTGGAGAGTTTATTTCTGCTAGACTACACTATGAGCTCTCCACATTGTGCCCTCTAACCGATTACATTTTCAGTGACTTTTTTTTTTTGGGGGGGGGGGTCTGATCGTGGGGCCTGAACTCTGGGCTTGGACGCTGTCCCTCAGCTCTTCAGGCCAAGACTAGCACTCTACCACTTGAGCCACAGCGCCACTTCCGGCTTTTTTCTTTTTTGCTTATGTGGTGCTGAGGAATCGAACCCAGGGCCTCAGGCATGCAAGGCAAGCACTCTACCACTGAGCCACCTTCCCAGCCCTTCAGTGACTCTTTACACTCATGAGTGCATTTCTTCTACTTTAGTTTATCAGACAGACCACCTCTCAAAGATCTAATTTTTTGTGTGACAGTCCTGGAGCTTGTACTTAGGGCCTGCACTCTGTCCTTGAGCTTCTTTTGCTCAAGGCTCTACCACTTGAACCACAGCTCCAATTCTGGCTTTCTTTTTGGGAGACTTTAGTGAGATAAGAGTCTCATGAACTTTCCTGTTCAGGCTGGCTTTGAACCACAGTCTTCAGATCTCAGCCTCTTAATCAGCTAGGACTTATACGTGTGAGCCACCGATACACAGAGATCAATTTTTTTTGTGGCCATCATGGGGCTTGAACTAAGGGCCTAGGTGCTGTCCTTGAGCCTCTGTGCTCAAGACTAGTGCTCTACCACTGGAACATAGTTCTTGCACCTTTCTTTTCTTTTCTTTTTTTTTGGCCCGTTAATTGGAGATAGGAGTCTTACAAACTTGCCTGCCTTAGCTGGCTTTGAAACAACTGTGATCCTCAGATTTCAGCCTCCTGAGTAGCTAGGATTATAGACCTAAACCACTAGCGCTTGGCTTGAGATTTAATTTTTTAAACTTTCATAGAACAGCTAAAAACAAAAGGCTACCATATTTCCAATCCACTACAAATACATACACACAGAAAGGCTCATTCACTAGTCTTTTTTAAAAAAGTGAAATGATTCAAACAATATTTAGAATAATATTCCATTAAAAATACATACTAGGACTAAAGTTTCTGTTTGGAGTAGACTTAAAAGTACACTATAGAGAACTTGAAACTAAAAAAAAAATCTTTGTTATGTATTGCAACTATGATGTTACAACATCATTTCCTATAACAATGATTTATCTGCTAAGTCATTACTCAGGAAAGAATCTTCTCAGAATTTTATCTATAGAAAACTGCATGTTGTAATGATCCACTTCTCAAAAAGACATCTGACCAATATAACAAGATTTGAGAACAAGTGTAAAGGGATTCTTTACACTTATTCTATGCCTACTTTGGCCAGAAATACTAAAAAATGCTCATTATGATAACAATCCCTCTTTCCCTTTCCCTCTCCTCTGCCTCTTCCTCCTCCCAACACCATGTGCTCATCTCTTCTGATTAATAAATCCTAAGAAAAGAAGTTCTTTTCTCGTAAAGTTTCATATAAATTACTCTGTTGATATTTGCCAAATAATCCACTCTTGCTTGTCAATTTAAATGTTTTACTTTATATGCTCCCACACAGGTTAGTCACATGTAACCTACTTCGACTATAACTTCCAGTTCATCTAGAATCTTTAAATGGAAAAAAAAACACAAGGATAAGAAACAGAGAACAACTATCAATATTGGAAGGAGTAAGACATGGAGGTATTGAAACTGTTATAACTGTCTTGTAGTAATAGACAAATGAAAATAGACTGCATAAAAGCTGATACACACAACAACAAAGTGGACAGAAATATAAATTGGTATAACCCTCATCTATGCAGACTAATGTTAGCACTGTTTATTAATATTACAGTTTTATATGGATTTGGGCAAGAATCATTTTTTTTCAATAGATAACTGGTTAAAATTATCACCACATGTAATTAAATATTGTTCAGGTATCTAAAACAGTGTTGAGGCTCCAATTTAGATATGGGTAAAATAAGCCACAGATTTTTTTAAATTATGATATTTATAACAATGTTCTTCAAGACTTATCAAGCTTCTGCCAATCAACTAAGAGATAGAGCAATTCAGAGTATATCGGTGAACCATCTACTCTAAGTTCCACTACACAATTTCAGAATCAAACATACATTGTAAGTATATCCCTTGTAATTCAGAACTCATTAACCAAAAAGATTTGAATAATGTGGTATTCATCCCTAACTAAACACTTGCTAGGGAAATCAGGAACCAAACAAGTCTGGTTAGGAAAAGATACTTGTAATTTTAACTTGCATTTCTCTAATTTTCTTGTTTTAAGTCTCATTAATATTGTATTTCCCACAAATGATCTCTGCTCACATCCTCTTCTATTCTCTTAAGTCTGATAAGTTTTACTGACTTTAACAATGCTCTTTATGCATTATAGGCTACATAAGCAGCTTTTCTCTATTGTTTCTACAAATTCCTGCTTAAAATGGTTTCTTTGATCAACAGGTATTGCATACAGCCTTTCCATCTCTTCTATTGGACTATATTTTGACCACAAGGGCTTTTTAACTTTACCCAATCCCTTGGACATATACAGAGCATATACTTAGGCATTTTGCATCCCTTGGCTAGTTCATTACACACTATGCTTCTCTGACACACCTAAACCATCTATACATTTTTTTTGCAATCTATACACTTTATCCATTTCCAGTTTTGGGGGGTGTTTAAGACCAGAGTTGGTGGTTAGAGATGTGTTTCACAAACTTTCCTGCCCAGGCTGGCTGTGAACCATGATCCTCAGATTTCAGCCTTCTGAGTAGCTAGGATCACAGGCATGAGCCACCAGTGCCTGGCTTGTTTCTGTACTAGACACTTATACCACCAGGGTAACTCCAGAAAGTCATACCAAAATACTTAAGTATTGGCATAAAATCAATTTTCCCTAAATTCACATCAACATTATCTATTCCAATGGTTAAATGCTTTGCTCAAGGTCACACAGCCCCTAAAATACAAAAGCCTGAGTCAGTCATTGTGGTATTTTCCTGTAATCCAAATACTAAAGGGGCTAAAACAGGAAGAATTTCAGCCTGAACCAGAGCAGGACCTGTCTTTAAAACAAAAAGAAAGGAAGAACAAGAAGGCAAAAAGATAAAGATGGAGAAAAAAGGTGAAAAAGAATAAAAGAGAAAGTAAAACAGACAAAAATATGAGCTTTAACCCATCTTCTGCACATTTCTCTCCCCCAGATATATGGCTATCATCTTGATTCAAGCCCCAGGACCAGCACAAAAAAAAATACACAAGAAAAACAAATATTTCAAAGCACTATAATATGGGAATCTCTCATTGGCTTCAATTGCAGAACTCCCAGAGGATTTATCTAAAACAAAAGACAAAGGACAGGGAGGAAGGGAGATGGAGATAGGGAGAAAAAGAGAGGAAGGGAGAAGGGGAAGGAGAGGGGGAGGAAGAAAGAGAGAAGGGGAAGGGAGCAGCAAAGAGGTGGGGCAGAAACATATATACACAAAAAGAACTGGGGACCAGAGGCTCACACCTTTAATGTTAGGTACTCTGGGAGGCTGAGCTTTGATTATGGTTTGAAGTCTATACCAGCAGTAAAGTCCACAAGATTCTCATCTCCAATTATCCACCAAAAGGCCTGAATTAGAGCTGTGCTTAAAGTGGTAAAGCACTAGCCTTGAACACAAAAGCTCAGGGACAGTGCTCAGGTGGCCACCCCCCCCTCCCCCCACCGCCCAAGTTCAAGCTCCAGGACTGACTCAAAGAAAACCTTTATTTTAAAATTATGCTTAACTGAAAAAAAGCTAGAAAATGAAAAAAGCATTCTAGTAAATTTTCAAACCACCCAGACTATGATATCATTAAGTCAGATGAATTCAATTTAACAAGTTTCTTTTAAAATCAGAATACAAATGAGGAAACTCAATGGTGCACTGTGTCTTATAGTACTCACAGGGGAATGGATAAAGGAATCAAATTAATGCCTCAATCAGTTTTTTTTATGGAAGCAATGAATTAGAAAAGAACACAAATTCCACAAACTATATCTACCATAGAATATATGGGAACTTTGAAAGGCAGAAGTAGTGAACTATTTTGTTTGTTGACTGACAAGTTACACAACATGCTGTGGGCATAAATGATAATGGATTTGTTTCAATACTTGCAAAAGACATGTACCTAGGGCTTAAAATCTTTAGTGTTTTGTTAGTGACAAGAGAAAACTGAAGATTCAAAAATCTATTATCATGCAAAAACACATAATATTTAAATCTACTTACTGTGGCTATAAATTTCACAAATAAATTTTTTTTAAACTCAAGGCTTTGTGCTTTTGCTAGAATTGAAAAAAAATAACACTAACATTCCAGTTAAAATGTAATCAGTGGAATGATAATGTGCTATGAGTTTGCTAATGAAGTAAAAAGCCAGTGCTGCAACTACTAAAGTCCCCCTGCCCAAAGTATAAGACACAATGCACTAAACAACATCATTTATAGGAAACCTTTGAATATTTTAATGATAATATAGAAAGCATCTCACTTTGGTTTTTGCCTCCTTATTAGATGAAATTATCTTTCATAATCATTAAGAACGGGGCACAGGTGGCTCATGCCTGGAATCCCAGCTATTCAGGAGACTGAGATCTGAGGTTTCAGGCTCAAAGCCAGCCCAAAAAGTCCATGAGACTCATCTCTAATAAACCACCAGAAGTGGTGCTGTGTCTCAAGTGGTAGAGCGCTGGCCTTGAGCTGAAAAGCTTGAGGGACAGCCCCCAGGCCCAGAGTTCAAGCCCCATGACCAACAAAAACAACTCAGTAAGAATAGGCTAGAGGTGTAGTCATTGAAGAATACCTGCTTAGTTTAGCATGCACAAAGCCCCAGAGGTTTGACAGCCAGCACCCCCAACTAAAAAAATCCATCACACAGTATTCCAATAACCTGATAAATGCATTACTTTCATTTCCTCACCCAGCCTTTATCTACTACTAAAAAATACTAATAAAATTTCATTTCAATATGGGCTTCATTAACAAAAAGACAACATTGTAGTTAAGAAAAAATTCTTGGGACTGGGAATGTGGCTTAGTGGTAGAGTGCTTGCCTAGCATGCATGAGGCCCTGGGTTCGGTTCCTCAGCACCACATAAACAGAAAAAGCCAGAAGTGGCACTGTGACTCAAGTGGTAGAGCGCTAGCCTTGAGCTTTAGAGGTGAGGGACAGTGCCCAGGCCCAGAGTTCAAGCCCCACTCCAACAAAAAAAAAGTCAGTTAGCAACAGGCCCCAACTTCAAATCCTGGTATTAGAGGCATGACAAGTTGTAGAGTGCTTAATAAACACAGTTATAACCCCAATATTTCAAGAAAAAAGAAGACAGGAGGCGAGGATTTGAAAGGATAGAAGAGATGAGGAAAGGAAAGGGGAAGGAGAAGAGAAAAGGAGAGAAGAGACAGGCTACAGTTTCAATTACCAAGAATTCTTTTAAATGTTCATGGTGAGCTGAACATGGTGCTCACACCTGCAATCCCAGGTACACGCAGGTGAAGATCAGGAGGATGACAGATCCAGGTCATTGCAAGCAAAAAGCTGGATGGACCCCATCTCAACAACAACAAAAACACTGGGTAGGATAGGGCACTACAACAGTAATAATTGCAGCTAAGCAAGCAGGAGATGTATGTAGGAGGATCATAGTACAGGCTGACCAGGCAAATAATGTAAGATACCAGATGAGGACATAACACAGTGATTGTAAATCACTTGCCCCATCATACACAAATCTCTGGGTTCAAGCCTTAGCACAAGAAACGTAAGCGTCTATATGAACTATAACTAAAGCAAACTAGCCAAATGTCTTAAATTCAAACATCAATACTTCTAAAACACTAACAGATGACACTGTATCCCTCCTTTGTAACACTTAAAATGCATAACTGTGTTTACTTAACATTTTTTCCTACCAGAGTGTAAACCATACAAGGGTAAGAACCAGGTATTGTTCACTGTTATATCCCCAGTGCTTAACATAGTGCCTATCTTATTCCTGGTACTCAAATATTCATGGAACAAGTTTATCTTCTCATATACACAACAGAACTGAAAGCAGAGGACTTTGGATGTAGTAGCTCAGTTTACAGAGTGCTTGCCTAGCATTTATAAGGCTCTGTTCCCCAGCACCACATGTACATAAAAAATGTGAAAGCAGGAACTAGAACAGGAATATGTATACCAATGCTCATATAAGTATTATCCATAGTAGTCAAAGGGTAGAAGTAGCTCAAACATCTATCAACTGACAAATCGATAAATAAAACATGGTATAAACATAGAAAGGAATATTACTCAGACTTAAAAGAGAATAAGGGGGGCTGGTGGGGGCTCAGTGGTACAGTGCTTGCCTTGCATGCATGAGGCCCTGGGTTCGATTCCTCAGCACCACATAAACAGAAAAAACTGGAAGTGGCACTGTGGCTCAAGTGGTAAAGCACTAGCCTTGAGTTGAGGGACAGCACCCAAGCCCAGAGTTCAGGCCCCACAACCGACAAAAGGGAGGGAGGGGGGGAGGAGGGGGAGGGAAGAGGGGGGAGGGGGAGGGAGAGTAAAGGGCTGGGTACTCATGGCTCCCACCTGTAATCCTGGCTATTCAGGAGACTGAGATCTGAGGATCACTGTTCAAAGCCAGCCTGGGCAGGAAAGTAGGTTAGACTCTTTATCTCCAATTAACCACCAGAAAACCAGAAGTGGCCCTGTGGCTCAAATGGTAGAATGATCTCCTAGAGCTGAAGAGCTCAGGGAAAGCACCTGACACAGAGTTCAAGCTCCATGACTGACAAAAAAAAAAAAAAAGCAAGGAAGGGCTTGGGAATGTGGCTCAAGTAACAGAACATTTGCTTAGCTTGCATTTAGCAAATGCAAGCCTGAGTTCAAAATCCAATACTACCAAAAATAGCAAAACTGAAACTCTTAGACATGTTACAGCATACATGAACCTAGAAGTACATCTTGATAATAGCCACATGAAATGACAAATATTGGATGATTCCACTAGTAAGTGGTACCAAAATAGTTCAAAATAATAATAGAAAAGGAAAGTAGTGATTGGAGTGGGTAAGCAAAGAGTTACTGTCTAATAAATATAATTTTATTATAGGAATGGAAAGATTATGTGGAAAAGGTGGTAATATTTTACAAGAATATGAATGTGCTCAATGCCACCGAACAATACATTTAAAGTTGTTAAATGGTAAGTGTGTGTGTGTGTGTGTGTGTGTATTACTAGTACTGATGATAAAGATGGGGCATAATGTGTGCTAGGGAAGCACTCTACCACTAAGTTAATTTCCAGCAACTGTGTGTATATTTCACCAAAATTTTAAAATTGAAATAAACTTGAGTAGTTTTCATGCCAATAACAATAATGTCCTTGACATATTATACCAAGAAGCAGAATATTTTATAAGATACTCTTTTCCAGCATTATATCTACCTAAGATAGCTTTCCCACAAAACTTGGAACAAATTTAAGTAGTTGGCTATACACTTAATTCACATGGAATTTAGAGAGTGAAAGTGGGGGAACGGTTCCTTTTCAGACTCCATGAAGTCCAATTACTTATGGTTATTTCAAAGACACTAAATTAAAGCATTATGTATTATCAAGTACAATCAATTCTTTGATTTTCCACATTCATATGTGTTTCATGCAAAATAATCCCAGTAAAATTTATTTGATGTTTTAGAACACAGTAATCCAGATATGCTTTGTCTTCTATTCCTTACCACTTCTAATCCTATTCTCGGTAACCTGGGAAAAGAATCTTACTCCCAGGAGATGCCCATAGAAAATAAATCTACATAGGGATAGTTGTTGACTATATCAGCCTTAAAGATAATTTTAACTTGACATAATTGGAAGAACAACAGATTTCATACTGTATACAATTTAAAAGTATCTCCCAGATGGGAAAATATGCCATCTGGATTCTTTACAAATTTGAGATGCTTATGGATTATATGCTCCATTATCCTAGTTTTCTCCTACCTTCAGTGGTCATATTCTTTCTGCCCAGTTAAGGACTATTTACCCCTGACCTCCTCTTTTAGAAGTTTTCCTCTCAGATAACATACTCCAGGTTAAATGCATAGCTCACTTGGTAGAATGCTAGCCAATAAACAAAAGCATCAGGTACTGAGTTCGAGTCCCAATTGTGGACCCCCTCCCAAAAAAAGATAATATATTTTATAAACAGTGACCCCCATTATTCCTAGATCTTAAACTGTAATTCCATAATATCAGTGTAGAGCCAAAGTCTAGCATCTCTTTCTCTCCAAAATGTAAACATTTGGTGGAAGAATACAGTACAATATTATTGCCACTGTGTTCCAACTACATGTATTAATACCAGAAATGACTCGAAACAGAAATGAATGAAAGGGTATGCTTCCAAGACATCAGAAGACTGCTGTTAAGATATTACATGGTAACCATAATGAAGTTTTAGTACATTGAATTTCTGTAATATACACACATAAGCATATGTAGGAAATGTATGTTGTTATTCTGTAAGATATCCTCCTGGTTAAAGCTAAGCCCTTGCTTCATATCTACTTCAATACATTACATATCACAAATACACTATAAATATTCATGCAAAGAATCTTTAGGCAAAACGAGAGGTTGAAAGTTAAGACTGAGGAGGGCTGGGAAAGGGGCTTAGTGGCAGCATGCTTGCCTTTCATGCATGAGACCCTGGGTTCGACTCCTCAGCACCATATAAGCAGAAAAAGCCGGAAGTGGTGCTGTGGCTCAAGTGGTAGAGCGCTAGCCTTGACCTGAAGAGCTGAGGGACAGCACCCAGGCCCAGAGTTCAGGCCCCACAACCGGCAAAAAAAAAAAAAAGAAAGTTAAGACTGAGGAATAAACTGTAAGAGAGCAAGGGAAGGGGAAACATTGTCCAAAAAAAAAAAGTAAGTCATTACCTGACTTACATAACTGTAAACCCCACAGTCATCACCTTTATAAAAATGAAAAAAAAGTTAAGGCTACTTGTATTGAGATAAAAGGCCCTAGAACCTAGATGCTGAGTTTTGGGGACATATCCTACTCCTGGAACTCAAGGTAACTCATGAGATTAGGCCTCTTAGAAAACAGTAATATTATCACAATGAAACTCCCTCATATTATCAAGTATATTAATTTTAAAAATAAATAAAATTAATTCTTCAAGTGTTAAGAGCCCAGGTGCCAGTGGGTCATACCTGTAATACTATTGACTCAGAAGGCTAAGATCTGAGGATCATGGTTCAAAACCAGCCTGAGCAGGAAAGTCCAATTAGACTCCTTGGTCATATTAATCACCAAACAGCCAGAAGTCAAGCTATGCCTCAAGTAGTAGAGCATGTGAGGGGGAAAAAAAAAAGCCCAGGGACAACACCCAAGCCATGGACTAGCACACAGAAGAAAAAAAAATTGAACTGCTGCCCCACCTCTACCTCAAGAGGTTCAACCATCTGCCACCCAGGTTTTTCAAAGATTCAATCAACTTACTTCAAGATTCACTTGGGGAGAAGTCTATTATCTCACAAAACTACACAAAGCACTCAACAACTATTTAATACCTTCTATGTCTCATGCACTGTTCTAGGTGCTAGGGTTAAGAAAAAACAAGGCTAAAACATAAACATGCACTCACTAAGTTTACATTCCAGTGTAAGAAATATGAGTAATAACTATATGAAGTAGGGAAGACATGGAGAGCCAGGAGCAAACGACATTATTTTATATGACATGCTTCACCAAATGCTTCACCAAAATGATCATTTCAAGTACACTGAAGAAATGAGGAATCAAGATAGGTCAAGAGTCCATCATGTACAACAGACACAAAGGAGTACCTATTTGGACAAATTGGTTAATTAAGATTATAAATTACTTAATTTTAGGTTGATTCTTTATCTGTAAAGTGGGTATAAAATTCTACACCATATAAAAATTAAAGGTAATATATTTTAACAAATATATGACAACGAAGTTACTTAATAACCGGGAATATTATTAGTAATGGGGAGGGGGCTAATTTACCAACAAAACCCTCAGCATATTCTTTGGCGCATTCAAAAAAGCACTACTATCTAACTTTGTAATAACTTATCAGGTAGGTAATTTATAGCAGAGAAACTGAGTATTCTCTAAAATTCCTGTAAGTTGACATGAACATATGTCACAAATAGGAGATTTAAGTCATACACTAGTGGTTCATGCCTGTAATCTCCTTGCTACACAGAACCTTGAGATTCTGAGGATTGTGGTTCAAAACTAGCCTGGACAGAAAGTCCACAAGACTGTTATCTCCAATTAAAAGCTGGGCTGGAGGTATAGCTCAAGTAATAGAGCACCAGCACAGAGCAATCTGAGGAGCTTGAGACCCTGAGTTGAAGACCTGGTATAACAGAAAGAAATAAAGATTCAAAATACACTACGAGGATAAGGAAAACACTTATGGTAATGTCCATTTATCAGCTCCACCACTCCTAGGTATATGTTCTTAAGCATGCTTAAGCCCCTTATACCTAGGTTTCCTAGCTAGTAAATGAATGATAGTACCTACCTCAGAGGATTGTTAGGAAGATTAAACTGGTTAATTATTCTCATTTCTATTGTAGTGACTAGCATGCAGATAAGCTACAGTTAGTAGTAATAGCATAAACACGAAATATAAATAAACTACCATCAAAATTTCTACTTTCTATGGGGAACATAACTTGTAAAGATACTTACTGTTGGTCAAGAAGCTACAAAGAAGTGGGGGTGGGCTGAGCACCAGTGGCTCATGCCTGTAATCCTAGCTACTTAGGAGACTGAAATCTGAGGATCAAGGTTCAAAGCCAGCCTGGGGAAAATTCTTGAGGCTTTTAATTACAAACACAAAAAAAAGTAGCAGTGGAGTAGTGGATGAAGTGGTAGAGCACTAACCTTGAGCACAAAAGCTCAGGGACAGAACTCAGGTCCTGAGTTCAAACCCCAGGACTGGCACAAAAAACAAGTGGGGCTAAGAATGAGAGCTCTTACCTGGGTTGTGTAAGGCTCTGAGCTCCACCCTCAGCAATATGAAAGAGGAAGAGATAAAGAAAGGAGGAGAGTAAAGGAGAGGGATGGGAGAAGGGAACAGGAAGAGGAACCCTAGGGGAAAATGATAACAAAACAGTGGCGTCATCAGGCAGTCAGACTTAAGTCAATTTATCTGAACATACTGTTAAACTACTAGAGTTATCATTTAGTAGAACGTACTATGTTTGAAATAACATATACTTCAAAACTTGTTATATCGGGCTGGGAAGGTGGCTCAGTGGTAGAGCGCTTGCCTTGCATGCGTGAGGCCCTGGGTTCGATTCCTCAGCACCACATAAGCAAAAAGAAAAAAGCCAGAAGTTGCGCTATGGCTCAAGTGGTAGAGCGCTAGCCTTGAGCTGAAGAGCTGAGGGACAGCACCCAGGCCCAGAGTTCAGTCCCACAATCAGACCCCCCCCCAAAAAAAAAAAACTTGTTATAAAAAGATTAATTCACTTGGATACTGGTGGCTCATGCCTGTAATCCTACTCAGAAGGCTGAGGATCACAGTTCAAAGTCAGCCCAGGCAGGAAAGTCCATGAGACTCATTTCCAATTAACCACCAGAAAACCGAAGAGGTGCTGTAGCTCAAAGTGGTAGAGAATAGGGACAGCGCTCAGGACCAGAGTTGAAGCCCCACGACCAATAAAAAAAAAAAGAAAGAAAGAAAACAAAAGCAAAGAAAAAGATTAATTCCTTAAAATCAATTCAAGTATTACTCTCCCAAGTATTAAAATAGTCCAATATAACAAACTTTATCATCACCCCTATACCCAACCCCTTTCAGATGTTATTGATCAGACTGAGAATGACATCCTCTATCAATGTCAGTATAAAGTAAGTTTTCTTCCTTCCTAAGCTTCAAGTTTTGTTAAGTTTTTGTAAAGCTCTAAAAGGTTTAACTATTATTATCTATTATTATATATTTAGGATTCCTGTCTTTTCTTTTCTTTTCTCAAAGGCATCAGTATAAATCATCCTACTTGGAAGCAGCCTATCATCACCATTGAAGTTTTCTAGAATTAGAAGAAGATTCAAGAAAGTAAGCACTCTCACTTATGAGCTGACTGATCTTGGGCAAGTTAACTATTCTAAAGTTGTTAAATAAAAATAGCACCAACGACCTCACAGCATTACATAAGAAATAAAATTTGAATGTTAGCTTACTATGAACTGCAATGTAGTAAAATAATGCTGCGAATGATACCCTTTTAGATAAAACCTATCATTAAGATATACTGACTATGGGGAAACCATGCGTCTGACAATATATACTGACTGAATATGAATACTACTAATAATTGAGTTGTATTTCTGAAAAAAATCTCAAAAAACTGAAACCTCCATAATATATACAACACAATGAGACAAGCACTCAGCTAAAACTCTGATTTCTAGACTGAAGAATTTAGTCACAAGACATAAATCTGGATATTCATTGTAACTATACATTTAGATATTACATATTTACATACAAACACACACACAATTGCCTGTCAAGACTGTTATTTATTGTGCAGCACTTGGGTAACTGCTTCAGTCTAACTTCAAAGAATTAGGAACTAATTCACTAATAAAATTCTGATAAAATTATTTTCTACTGAGTATTCATTCCTCAATGAATAGCAGTACTTTGTACACTGATATTTAAAAAGTACATATATTCAGAATTGGAAATATCCATTTGTCCTTGTCAAGCTTGCTTTTCAAACCCATACCTTCATGTTACTGCTTTCCTACCACCAACCATAGCTACCACTTCCTCAATTCTCCTGCCAGAAGAAAAGTTTGAGGAATGTCTTTGGCCTGAATGAGTGGTGGAAACAGGGAAAGACATATCCCAAAGGAAAAGTATTGTGGTTTTAATAAAATTTCCTACATTTTCTTTCTTCAGTGTAGAAGGGAGACACTGAAAAATTCATGTTCCTAGCTTCCTTTAGACCACAGAAACATGTCTTTTTTAAATATAACTTTATTAAACATGGTGTTTGTAATAACAGTATAGTGTTAAGTTTGCAATTTAGGTACAAGGCAGTAGACACACTGTAGAGTGGAAATTCTCTACTTTTGAAAAGAGAAAAAGATTAGAAAACAGGACATCATTTATCCCATTCCTGAACACATTTTAAATACAGAAAACCTGTGAGAAAAGATGTCTTTTCAATCAAAAAAATCTCAATAACTATTTGATTGTTGCTTACTTTCTGTCAATTGTGTTAAAATTGTTTTACTGAAAAGTTCCTGCTTTGGAGACAAGGCTTAGTCCTTGTTGATTAAATCCTTTTTTTTTTTTTTTGTCCAGTCGTGAGGCCTGAACTCTGGGCCTGGGCGTTGTCCCTCAGCTCTTCAGCTCAAGGCTAGCACTCCACCACTTGAGCCACAGCACCACTTCCGGCTTTTTCTGCTTATGTGGTGCTGAGGAATCGAACCCAGGGACTCATGCATGCAAGGCAAGCGCTCTACCACTGAGCCACCTTCCCAGGCCCTGATTAAATGTTAATGATATCCTTTTCCTGAAATACTTTAATTTAAAGACATCCTATTACAAGGGCATTGAAATTTAGTTACATCCTGCTCCTATAAATTAAGCCATATCCTTTTGCAGATTGTGAACTTGAGTTCAGCCAATCTGAGCAGAGGGGCAGAGCCTGCTGGGTTATGGATAAAAAGGGAAGTGCCTTCATGTTCTGTGTGCTTGCTTGCAAGATTTTAGCTGATAGTGCACCATTCTGCAGAAGTAAACTTTACCTTTCCTAGTTCAAGTTATTATCCCTATTCCTATATGATACTCCAATATCCCAGGCATATCTAACAAACGCCACTCAATTATGTGTATTATATATAGAAAATGAACTTAATATTATATATTGCTACCAAAAATGTCAAGCTAACAGAAGCCAAAGTTAAAACACAAAAGTTAAACACAAGCACATGTAAATGAAATACCTGTCCAAATACCACAGATTTAGAATTTCATATAAAGACACTGAAGGAAATCCTATAGAAGGTTACTGGTGGTACTGTGTTGTCCAGGATAGCTTCTTGGGCTTACACTATTCTTCTGCTCCGGCCTCCCAAACACAGACCTATATACTGAACACCATTAACAAAGTTGTTGTTGATTACATGCACTCTTTACACAGAATCATACTTTTGGAAGGCCTCAACCTTTTGATAATAGTAACTGGTTATACCGCATCATCATACAATATTATTCAACTAAACAAATTAACCACCAAAAACTGAGCATTTCAATGCTCTCCTAAAAGTCTTTAGTAGTTGTTTTTCCCTAAGGATCTCCAGAGCAGAACTTATTCTGAAATAATTGTCACTAATTTCAAATTAAGAATACTGTATACAGGATGGGCTGGAAAGGTGGCTCAGTGGTAGAGTGCTTGCCTTGCATGCCTGAGGCCCTGGGTTCGATTCCTCAGCACCACATAAGCAAAAAGAAAAAAGCCAGAAGTGGAGCCGTGGCTCAAGTGGTAGAGCGCTAGCCTTGAGCTGAAGAGCTGAGGGACAGCGCCCAGGCCCAGAGTTCAGGCCCCACGACCGGATCCAAAAAAAAAAAAAAAAGAATACTATATACAGGAATGGAGAGAGAAAGAGTGAGCAAATGTAATCATATTCAATGTACATTATATAAAAACTTAAGACTGTAACTTGAAGGTAGGGAGGGACAATGGGATAGAATGAAGGGGTGACTGACAAAGAAACACTGCACTCATAACCTGACTTATGGAACTATAACCTCAACATACAATTACTTAATAATAACAATAAAATATTTTTTAAATCAAGTGCCTCCAGTCACCAGCAGTGAACTCCTATAATCTTAACTACTCAGGAGGCTGAAATCTATGGCTCATGGTTTAAAGCCAGCCTGAGTAGGCAGAAAAGTCAGTGAAATCTCCAATTAACCACAAAAATAAAGCTAGAAGTAGAGCTGTGACTCAAGTAGTAGAGTTCCAGCCTTGAGCAAAAAAGCTAAGGGTCAGGGCCCAGGCCCTGAATTCAAACCCCAGTACTGGCACAAAATAAAGGAATACCATGTCAAAAAGTGTACAGATGGCAGGCTAGATGTATAGCTCAGTGGTAGAAATCTGACCTAGAATGAACAAGACCCTGGATTCTATCCTTAACACCACAAAACCAAACCAAACAAAACAAAACACTTGGTGAGTTCACCTATATGCCTAGCAAAGACACTAAGACAGGAAGCTAAGCAAGCTGGAAGCCAGCCAGAGCTACATAGTAAGACTTTATCTCAAAAAAAAAAAAAAAGTAAATAAAGAGCAATTCCAGTACATGACATTTTTTGAAAAGTGGAACTTTTTGCCCTTTAATAAGTTGACAGATTCCAACTGATAACATCGCCTTGGGACAGAACTGTGTGTCATCTACTTTACTAATGTATTTTCTAGTCTCCAGTAGGCACTTCAAGTACCAGCTGATTTAACAATGAATGAACCAGCTCATGAAAACTTGATAGAAAGCACACAAAACATTTTATACATCATTTCACTGTGTTCATTAACCTCCATCCCACTCATGGACTCCAGCTTAAATACGAATAATAGTTCTTAAAAGCTACATTTCATATAATAAATTCTCCCAAAAGATCTAGCTGTCTACCAGTGGCCAAATTTCTTCATGTGATCAAGAAACGCAGTCCTCCTTCAAGCTATTATCTTCTCATTCACAATATTTGAAGGAATTAGATTTAAAATTCTTTTCAAAAGTGAATGAAGGTGCTGCTGATCACAAATATGGTATATAACGTGTGAACACTGTTATATATTACAGACTGTGATAGACAATTTGCTCCAGGAAAGTTAGAATGAACTTGTGACTTTGAAATTATGTAATCAATTAATCACAATCAAAAAAAAAAAAAAAGAACCTCGGGGAAGGGAGGGAGGGAGGGGATGGTAGGGGGAAAACAATGGAAGGGGTAACAATGTTCAAGAGGAAGTGTACTCATTACCTCACTCATGTAACTGTAACCCTCTGTATAGTATCTTTACAATTAAAAAAAAAGTGAATGAAGGGGTTGGAGGTATGGCTCAGTTGGTAGAGTGCTAGCCAATGAGCAAAAACATCAAGTACCGAATTTGAGTCCTGATCTCAAATCAAAAAACAGAAGTGAGTGAAGCTGAGTGCGTGCTGGTGGCTCACACCTCTAATCCTTGTTACTCAGGAAGCTAAGATTTGAGGACTGTAGTTCAAATCCAATCCAAGTAGTAAAGTCTATGCGGCTCTTTATCTTCAACTACCAAAAAAGCCAAAATTGGAGCTGTGGCTCAAATGGTAGAGCACCACCCTTGGAAGAGGAAATCTTAGTTTACAATACAATATACTAGTCTAAAATTTTATCGAAATCGCTTTACCATGTCTGAATTCACTATCACTAATTTTGGAAGGAGGGGAAGTGCCAACAAGTATAAACAGGCCACAAAAAGTACAAAGTAGCTACAAAAATCACAACAAATGAGAGGGCTTTGGGGGAGGAGAGTTGGTGTAACTTTATGTTGTCTATACCCAAATCCAAGGCCTTATAAATGTTAAGCAAGAGGACTACTAAGAAATGGTGCACATTAATCTCTACATATCAACCTCTGCAAATCCTAACTTTCCAATTATGTAAAGAGTCAGTTTAACTTTTAAGTCTCTAAACTGGACCTTCCCTTTCTTT
The DNA here is from genome assembly GCF_019054845.1 of Dipodomys spectabilis. Taxonomy (NCBI): domain Eukaryota; kingdom Metazoa; phylum Chordata; class Mammalia; order Rodentia; family Heteromyidae; genus Dipodomys; species Dipodomys spectabilis. The sequence goes on along the minus strand of NW_024870748.1, from coordinate 2,178,451 downwards.
CTAAGTTAATATCACTTCTCTTAGTGAGAAATATTTCCTTTTTATTTTTTTCTTTTGTAGTCTTGTGGCTTGAACTCTGAGCCTGGGCGCTGTCCCTCAGCTCTTCAGCTCAAGGCAAGTGCTCTATCACTTGAGCCACAGTGGCATTTCTGGTTTTCTGGTGGTTATTGAGATAAGAGTTTCATGGACTTTCCTGCCTGGGCTGGCTTTGAACCATGATCTTCAGATCTCAGCCTCCAGAGTAGCTAGGATTTCAGGCATGAGCCACGTGTGCTCAGCAAATATTTCCTTCTTGAAGCTATCTTATCAGAAGAACCCCTATGAAATTTATACAATCTAGATTTGCTCTTAAGGAAATAGAAACGGAAACCTGAATTATATGTAAAGAAAATTAACTCAGATGGGATCATTTGATTTTTTTTAACTTGTTTTACTTTGATACAACTCAAGGACACTGCTTAACTTGGCAAAGAGTTGATGAGAGCTGGGTACCAGCAGCTCACGTCTATCATCCTAGCCACTCAGAAGGATAGTGGTTCAAAGACAGCCGAGGTTGGAAAGTCTGTGAGACTCTTATCTCCAAATAATCACCAAAAAAGCCAGAAGTGGAGCTGTGGCTCAAATGGTAGAACAAAGTCAACACCGAGATCCTGAGTTCAAGCCCCAGGACCGGCACCAAAAAAAAGAGAGAGAGAAAGAGACAGAGAGAGAGAGAAAGAGAGAGAGAGAGAAAGAGAGAAAGAAAAAGAAAGAAGAAAGAAAGAAAGAAAGAGAGAGAGAGAGAGAAAGAAAGGAAGAAAAGAAAAAGGATAAAACCCAAGTAGAAATTTTCCTCATTTATCTTGTCTTATACTACTGATCTTGTCTTATACTGACCTTGTACCAATAAAAAAAAATTCCCCAAAAGAATAAACGTAAACTGAGAATATAGCAATTTAACATAATTTAAATCACTTTCATGTCCACAGAAATCTCTGTAGGGATTTGGAATCCCTTCCTACTACTTACTAATTGGGCAAGTTATTTGGCTTCCATAAGCTTCACTATCCTCTTCTGAAAAAGGGGGTATTAATTAGGGTCGTCACATATCCCAGTTTCTCTGGGACAGTCCTAGTTTATACCATTATCCAAGCATGCCATCCCCATTAAAGTCTCATTTCACTCTCAAAAGTATCGTAGCTTAAACAATTACTTATATGTATGCTCACCTGACTTCATAGGGTTATGAAGATTAAGTGAGCTAAAACTAATGTATCTGCAACAATATCTGGCATATAGTAAGAGTTCAATTAATATTAGTTATTCTCAATGTAGTCATTGTCAGTGGCTTTTTATTTTAAAAAACTGAACTGCCTAATGAATGGTGATCTTACAATAATTCCTTTTTACTAATACAATTATGCATTTGATTTCCCACATTCAACTCTTTAAAATATTAAACACTGTCTGAAATAAACACTAACCAATTTATTGCACAAAGCAGCAATATCATCGATTGCATTCACATTTTACCATACATAAATTTTAGTAGAGGCTATATTATGGTTACTAGCAGGAAAATAACAGTGAAAAGTTGTTTGCTTAGTGACAAATTAAGTCCCTTAATATTCTAGACGTGTTTTCAACCACTGTTCCTCAGGTTAACTACAGAATTCAGAAAACAGATTATTTCCAGTGCCAAACTATCTTAAAAATTGCCCAGGAAAAAAAAAAAACCTAATGTACAGTGGGTACCTAGGGGCCATAATTCTGTTCTTAGCTGGGCTCTGATGGCTCATGCCTTTAATCCTAGCTACTCAGGAGACTGAGATCTGAGGATCATGGTTCAATGCCAGCCCGGGCAGGAAAGCCTGAGACTCTTACTACAATTAATGACGAGAAAACCAGAAGTGGTGCTGTAGCTCTCAAGTGGTAGAGCACTCATCGCCTTAAACTAAAAGCTCAGGGATAGTGCCCAAGCCCAGTGTTCAAGCCCCAAAACCGACAAAAAAATAAAATAAAATAAAATAAAAACACCAGTTCTTGCAACAATGAGATGTACAATGAGATGTCGTTGTGTCGAAAAACGAACTTTACAACTTTGGTGGGGGGGAGATGGGAAGAGACGGGAAGGGGAAACAAAGGAGGAGGCAACAATGCTTGATAAGAAATGTACACGGGCTGGGAAGGTGGCTCAGTGGTAGAGCGCTTGCCTTGCATGCCTGAGGCCCTGGGTTCTAAGAAAAAAGAAAAAAGCCAGAAGTGGTACTGTGGCTCAAATGGTAGAGCACTAGCCTTGAGCTGAAGAGCTGAGGGACAGCGCCCAGGCCCCGAGTTCAGGCCCCACAACCAGACCCCCCCCCCAAAAAAGAAAAAGAAATGTACTCATTATCTTGCCCATGTAATTGTAACCCCTCTGTATTGTCACAATTAAAAAAAAAAAAAACACCAGTTCTTGGCATTCTTGAATAAAATCAGAAGAAATGAGCCAGGCACCATTAACTCAAGTAATTGTTCCTGGTAAGGAGGTTGAGATCTAAGGATAGTGATTCAAAGCCAGCTTGGAAAGGAAAATCTGTGAGACCCTTATCTCCAATTACCACCCAAAAGCCAGAAGTGTGAGGATGGGAGGGAAAAACTGAGAGAGAGCAAGGAATAAGTGACATTGTCCAAAAAGTAATGTACTCTTTACATGACTAATGTAAACTGTAATCGATCACCTTCATAATAGCTTTCAAAAAAAAATTCTAAAGCCAAAAGTAGAGCTGTGACCCAAGTGTCAGAGTACTAGTCTTGAGCAAAAAAAACACCGAGTTCAAGCTCCAGGACCAACACACACACACACACACACACACACACACACACACACACACACACACACACACACACACACACACACACACACACACACACACACACACACACACACACACACACACACACACGAAAAACAAAAAACAATATTTCTAGGTTCATCGCCTGGGAACATTGATGTTCATCACCTGGGAAAACTATTTCCTACAGGATGAAACTTAAGGGAGTGTAAACATAAAGTATGTAATTTTAGTCATGGCCATGGAAAGCATACACACACAAACCCATATGAAAAACAGCTTCATGAGCTGGGCGCTGGTGGCTCACGCCTGTAATCCTAGCAACTGAGGAAGCTGAGATCTGAGGATCACAGTTCAAAGCCAGCTCGGGCAGAAAAGTCCCTGAGACTCTTATCTCTCATTAACCACTAGAAAACCAGAAGTGGTGCTGTGGCTCAAGCGGTAGAGCACTCGCCTTGAGCTGAAGAGCGCAGGGATAGCGCCCAAGCCCAGAGTTCAAGATCCAAGATCGAGAAAAAAAAAAAAAGATCAGCTTCATGGGCTGGGAATGTGGCTTAATGGTAGACTGCTTGCCTACCATGCATGAAGCCCTGGGTTTGATCCCTCAGTACCACATAAACAAAAAATGCCAGAGGTCGTGCTGTGGCTCAAGGGGTAGAGTACTAGTCCTAAGCAGAGAGGCTCAGGGACAGAGCCCAGGCTCTGAGTTCAAGCCCCAAAACTGGCAAAAAAATAAATCAGCTTTATATTGTCCCTTATTACCTGACTTACGAAATGCTAACACCTCTGTATAACCCCTTAATAACAACAGCAAAATTATATTTTCAAAAACTGGCATTACTAGTGCCAGGTGCCCAGGGACCAGTAGCTCACACCTGTAATCCTAGCTACTCAGGAGGGTAAGATCTGAGGACTGAGGTTTGAGGCCAGCCCGGGCAGGAAAGTCCAAAAGACTCTTCTCTCCAATAAACTACTCAGAAAAAGCTAGACATGATGTTGTGGTTCAAGTGGTAGAGCATTAGCCTTGAGCCTGAGAAGCTCAAGGAGAGAACCCAGGCTGAGTTCAAGCCCCAAGACCACCAAAAAAAAAATTGGGTTGGGCTGGGAAGGTGGCTCAGTGGTAGAGTGCTTGCCTTGCATGTATGAGGCCCTGGGTTCGATTCTTCAACACCACATAAGCAGAAACACCCGGAAATGGTGCTGTGACTCAAGTGGTAGAGCGCTAGCCTTGAGCTGATGAGCTGAAGGACAATGCCCAGGCCCAGAACCGACAAAAAAGAAAAATTGGGGTTTACCTCATGTCTACTAATTTAGGTAAAATACACAACATCCAGCATTTATCCAAATAAAACTCCAGGTTTATTTCTTTGTTGCTTTTGTTTTTGGTTTTTTTTTTTGTCAGTCATGGGGCTTAAACTCTGGGCATGAGAGCTGTCCCTCAGCTCTTCAGCTTAAGGGCGATGAGGGCTCTTGAGCCACAGCACCACTTCTGGTTTTCCGGTGGTTAATTGGAGATAAGAGTCTTAGGCTTTCTTGCCCAGGCTGGCTTTGAACTGTGATGTTCAGATCTCAGTCTCCTGAATAGCTAAGATTACAGGTGTGAGCTACTAGCCCCCGGCTCCAGGTAAGTTTTTGAGAAGCAGAAATGAAGAAGAAAAGTAAAGGCCAAGATACTGATCGGTAATTCATGTAATAATATGGGGCCCTGATATTTATTTACTACCTGAGACAAGTAAAAACAAAACTTAAGGTAAAAGATGGACTGAAATAGAAAGTATAAACCAACAGAAAAAGATACTATCAGAAGGAAGGAGAATTTTTGTTGTGTTAGTCCTGTGACTTGAACTCAGGACCTAGACACTGTCCCTCACCTTTTTGATCAAGGCTAGAGTACTTGGACTTTTCCTCCCCAGGCTGTCTCCAAACTGTGATCCTCAGATCTCAGCCTGCTGAATAACTAGGATCATAAGCGTGAGCCACTGGTGCCCCTCAGGAAGAAAGATTTTAAAGTATCATTGAACTACAACCCAGGCACTGGTGTTTGAAGTCTGTAATCCTAAACTACTCAGGAGGATGAAATCTGAGCATCCAGATTCAAACCAGCCTGGGCAGGAAAGTCCATGAGACTCTCATCTCCAATAAACTACCAAAGGAAGCCAGAGAAGTGAGCTGTGGCTCAAGTGGTAAAGCCCAATCCTTGAGCAAAAGCAGCTCAGGGACAGTGCCCAGGCCTTGAATTTAAGCTTCAGGGTCAGCAAAAAATAAAAATCCCACTACAAAACGAGTACAGTGTTATCAAATTAACTTTTGGATTTTTTTTTTTTATCTGAGTAATGTAGCTTCAACTCAAGCTTTTTCTGCTCACAGCTGGTACTCTACAACTTAAGCCAAACCACCGGTCTGGAATTTTGCTATTTAACTGGAGATAATAGTCTTGTGAACTTTTCTGCCCAAATTAGCTTTGAGTCTCAATCCTCAAGATTAGAGGCATGACCCACCAGCTAGCCTAAACCTTTCATTATAACCTACCAACTCAACAAGCTAGGCAACTAGCTTCAGACACAGTTTAGAGCACAATTGGCATTAAGAAAATATGTGGAGGGGCTGGGAATGTGGCTCAGTGGTAGAGCGCTTGCCTTGCATGCCTGAGGCCCTGGGTTCGATTCCTCAGCACCACATAAGCAAAAAGAAAAAAGCCGGAAGTGGCACTGTGGCTCAAGTGGTAGAGTGCTAGCGTTGAGCTGAAGAGCTGAGGGACAGCGCCCAGGCCCAGAGTTCAGGCCCCACAACCAGACCCCAAAAAAAGAAAATATGTGGAATCATTCCACATACCACAGAAATAGGAAATAGAAATTCCCCCTGCCCTTCAAGAATTCAACAGTAACCCATAAACTTTTTTTTATTGGTTGTGGAGCTTAAAATCAGGGCCTTGGCACTGTCTCTGAGCTTTTTGCTCAAGGTTATGGCCCTATCACTTGAAACGTATCTCCACTTCTAGTTTATAGGTGGTTAAATGGAGGTAAGAGTCTCATAGACTTTCCTGCCCAGGCTGGCTTTGAACTGCAATCCTCAAATTTCAGCCTCATGGGTAGCAAGGATTACAGGTGTGAGCCACTAGCACTCAGCTGCATAACCCATAAACTTTAATAAGCATACTAAAGTAACTCAGAGTTCTTCAATTATTAGTATAAAAGTATTAAACAATATTTACAGACCTTTTAATGAGCAACTCAGCTGAGTAAAATTCTGCATTTACTTGTGCATTTATTTAAAATCTTGATTCTACGAAACTAAAGTAACAATTCATGTTTTGGGGATGGTGGACCACTCAAGACTAAAATCAGATAAGGGAAACTACTGAGTTTAACAAAAAACAAATGCACAAAGAATTTGAGGACAGGTTAATCGGGGTATGATTTGGGGCAAACCATGTACTCTGAATACCAGAGCCTAAATTTCCTCATTTATATTTTGTAAAGTTGCTGAAAGGATTAAATATTCATGTTAAAACATGGGCCTTAACATTCAAAAGAAACTCAAATCAAACCAAGTTGTAGAATAGGTTTTTTTCTTTCAAAAAAAAAAGTCAACCCCTACCACAACAAATATTACATACAAAGATGTAAAAATAGTAATAACTTAATGTCCAACAGATTTTCAAAAACTTATTTACCTTTAAGTTGCACATAAAATTATCCAATGCTTATGGAAATTTCCCTAATGTATTTCATCAAGCCTAGTTATATGTTTCCCAATTTAAAAAAATTAAAGTCAGGCATAATGGAGCATGACTATAATTCTAGCACTTAGATGCTGAGACAGGAGGATCGCCCATTTGAGACCAGCTTGGGCTACAAGAAACCCCATCTCAAACACAGTAAGATCAATATAAAAATAAAAGATAGACCATTGATATTATCCTTTTTTTGGAGGAAGGACTACAAAACAGTATCAGCAATTTCTTGGTGGCACTAACTTCACTTGTGTCTACTTCTTAGTGCTAATTACAGAAACATTAAAAACCCAATTCAAGCCTGGCATTAGTGCCTCACACCTGAAATCCTGGCTACTCAGTAGGCTGAGATCTGAGGATTCAGGTTCAAATACAGTCCAGGAAGGAAAATTCTTATCTTCAATTAACCATAAAAAAGCCAAAAGAGGAGCTGTGACTCAAGTGGTAGAGTGCCAACCTTGAGCAAAAGCTAAGGGAACGTGCCCAGGCCCCTCCTAATTCAAGCTGTAGTACCAGCACGCACGCACGCACATTCGCACACACACACATGTGCGCGCACTGCACACACACACACAAACTTTCAGGAGGGTGGGAATGTGACATAGTGGTAGAGTGCTTGCCTAGCATGCATGATGCCCTGGGTTCAATTCCTCAGTTCCAAATACACAGAAAAAGCCAAAAGTAGCATTGTGATTCAAGTGGTAGAGTGCTACCCTTGAACAAAAGAAGCTCAAGAATAGTGCCCAGGCCCTAGGATTGGCAAAAAAAAAAAAAAATTTTCAGGAAAAAAAATGCAATTCAGGAAGCATATTACTATAGCTGCTAAAGATATGTAAATTTTTAAATTCACATACAAAAGTCAATCCGCAAAGTCAGGTCATATACATTGAAGAAATAAAATCTTTGGTCAAATTAAATGCAAAAGCAGCAATTCACGAAATTGAAAAGTCAAGCTGACAATTGTTTTATCTTTGCCAACAAAGCATGCAATAACTACTGTTTATGATAGCTGAAGACACAAAGATTATACAGAAACAGTATTGAACCACAGATTAAAAGCCCTGAATATATGTTAAACATAGAAAACTTCAGAAGAAAAATGTAAAGAACTTTTAAAATACCCCATAATTTTAAAGTTTAATCTCTACTACTGAATAAGTAAGCAAATCTTAATATACTTTTTTGGAGGGGGGGGCCAGTCCTAGGGCTTGAATTCTGGACCTGGGCACTGCCCCTAAGCTCCTTTTGCTCAAAGCTAGCTAGCTAGCACTCTACCACTTGAGCCACAGCTCAAATTTTCCTGCCTGGGTTGGCTTCCAACTTCAATCCTCAGATCTCAGCCTCCTGAGTAGTTTAGGATTACAGGCGTAAGCCACCAGCACCTGGCATACAAATTTCAATATATTCTAACAGCTTACTGGGACTATGCTCATGTATGAGTGGAACTATCCTTTTCTTTTGCTATTCTCCCAACTCCCAAAACAGTGCTCCATTACATACAGTTCTGTATAAAATTTAACCTCAACTAGGCACTGGTGGCTCACACCTGTAATCCTAGCTACTCGGAGGCAAAGATCTGAGGATCACGGTTTGAAGCCAGCCTGGTTAGAAAGGCCCATGGTCCTCAGAGTCTTCTCTCCAATTGACCACCCAAAAACCATAATTGATGCTGTGGCTCAAGTGGTAGAGCACTAGCCTTGAACACAAAGAGGCTCAAAGACAGCACCCAGGCCCCGAGTTTAAGCCCCACAACCAACCAAAAAAAAAAAAATTTTTTTGTATGTATGTGTGCCAGTTCTGGGGTTTGAACTTGGGGTCTGCAAGCTGTCCCTAAGCTTGTTTACCCAAGGTCTGTGCTCTTACCACTTGAACCACAGCTCCACTTTTGGCTTTTTTGGTGGTTAACTGTAGGTAAGAGTCTCACTGACTTTCGTTCATGAGCTGGCTTTGAACCTGGACCTACAGATCCCAGCCTCCTTAGCAGCTGGGATTACAGGCCTGAGCCACAGGTGCCTGGATCATAATGTAAATTTTTTCTTAGTTTTTTTAAATTGTCATTATAAAGGTAATATTTAGAGGGATTTCAGTTATATATCAGATAAACAGTAATTTCTTTTTGGACAATGTCACCCTTTCCCTTGCTTCCATAATGTAAATTTTAAGTCGAAAGTTAATTCACAGCATCAAAACCTGAAGTGTAACATAGTATAAAAAAAAAAAAAAACCTCAGCTCCAAAAGAATTAAGCTATTCACTGCTCACTACCTTCCTACACATGACTGTGAGTGGGTGCAACTTCAGCACGCAGAAATATTAAGTATTAGTAAAATGACCACAGCATATTTTCACATCTAACCCTGGTTACCAAAAGAAATAAATCTGAGCCAGATTCTGTTCCCCCTGCCCCCAATTTTACTTCATAGCTCCTAAGGAAACAACAGGAGTCAATAAGAGTCAAAAAGGAAAACAATGAAAAGGAAATGCAGAATTTAATTTCATTAAAGCTTGAGTTTTTGGCCTTTAAAAATCCTAACTAAATAAACTTCAAAGTTACCAAACTTGGTTTGTTGGTTTAGTACTGTAGCTATTGCCTTACCACAATAAAATAAGTCTAATGCCACAATCCTCATCATCTACTTAAGCATATTTGCATAGGAATAAAACTGAAATATACAAGCTGTCTTCTAAAAGTTGAAATAAACATGAAATACACAAGCATACCAATGTTCACAGTTATGAAACTTGTATTTTCAGTCTGGTAAAGCAAGCATTAAAAAATATCCATTATCATGAATCACTTCCAGAATTTTAAGATCTATACTTAAATAGAAAAAATGAAATTAAAAAAGAATTTTAAAATAATTTTAAGATATATTCAGATGTCACAGGCAAGAAGTACACTTGACTAGGCATAATACAATATTGCAGAAAACAAGGCACTTAAGGAACAGTTCAAAAACTAAGAAGATCAAGTGTATAAATTGTACTTTTTTGATGGTAATGGTAAAAAAAAGTTCTTAAGAGAAAATAGTAAAAGTTTTCCTGTAATTTTTTGGGGGGGGATACCAATCCTAGGTATAAAAGTCAGGGCATGGGTGCTGTCCCTGAGCTTTTTTGCTCAAAGCTGGAGCTCAACCACTTGGGCCACAGCTCCACTTGTAGCTTCTTGGTGATTAACTGGAACTCTCAGAGACTTTCCTTCCCCAGCTGGCTTCAAACCCTGATCCTCAGAGTTCATCCTCCAAAGTAGTTAGACTTACAGGTGGTGAGCCCTTGGCCCTAAGGGCATGTAACTTTTAAGAAGCTATAAGCTCCAGATCCTTTAAAAAAGAAAGGGATGTGGGGGCTGGGAAGGTGGCTCAGTGGTAGAGCGCTTGCCTTGCATGAATGAGGCCCTGGGTTCGATTCCTCAGCACCACATAAGCAAAAAGAAAAAAGCCAGAAGTGGCGCTGTGGCTCAAGTGGAAGAGTGCTAGCCTTGAGCTGAAGAACTGAGGGACAGCGCCCAGGCCCAGAGTTCAGGCCCCATGACCGGAACCCCCCCCCCCCCCCAAAAAAGTGATGTAAATCAATTCAAATGTAAACACTCATTCCCATATCAGCCAAAAAAAAAAAAAAAAAGAACCTACTCCACCTCTGCATCAGTTTCTGATAAGTTCTTACACGGTAGGGCAGAATGGCTTACTTTTCTAATACATTTCTCTACCCAGTCATTAAATGCCAACTATTGAAAGTGAATTCAGCTGCCTAGCTCTTCCTACCAGAATACACCCCATGGCACTCCAATCTCTTCCACTGTCACTTACTCCAACTGCCAAAGCCCCTCCTATTAATAGTAAATCCCTTTCATACTGACTCACTTGAACGGCAACTTGATGAAATAGGCACCAAGCAGAATTTTTTTTAATTTGCAAATGGAACTTTTCTGTTTTCAAATCATTGAAAGGGAAATTATTTAAATAGAGCACATTTACACTGAATTGCAAACATTTAAAGGGTAACCAATTTTTATGAGTTTACATTATTTATACTGGTTCTGTTCAAGCATTTTTTAAATCCGTGTGCCAGCCATTAAACATGTTTCCCAGGTAAATAATTTTGCCATATAAACATAAGTCATTACACCAAAACTACACAAACAATGTGGAAATGTTTTCTTCCAAAATGTTTTCCTTTAACCATGGAAAATTTCAAGTGCACACAAAAGTAGAATAAGAGTAAGAAAACTCACCCAGCTACATACAATAAGTAACTCACAGCCACTTTTATTTCATCCATACCTCCTACCCACTCGCTGCCCTTATTATTATGTTTAAAAAGAATGAAGAGGAAGACACTGTACTCAATAATAAGTACACTGAAAAAAAACAAAAGATAAAAGTATGAGACTGGCAAATTAAAAGCCAAGAATCCAACAATAACTATGTAGACACCCTACACAACTCCTACATGACAAATTTCTTTAAGAATTCAATTTTTTAAAAAATCTTTAAGAATGTTAATGAAGCCCATAAAACCCAATTGTTTTATTTTAAATTATATGTAAAAGGGTGAACACGAATATGGAAACTTAATCGGAATATGAAAATGAAGTGAAACATTTGTAATTGGCCTGCATTCACCAAGCATTTTAGCTGAAAATGAAAAAAGAATATTTTGTTATAAAATTACAATTCCCCACTTGAAAAACCCCTGAACACTTATGCTTTAACTGATCCTTCTGATCCCTAATTACAGATTGATATAAATGCAAAAGGAAAACCAGGTATTTTATCTTTAACTGGTTTAAAACTCAAAGTTAACCCCCCCTAGAAAATAAATGAAAGCAAATCTAAAGTACCAGAATTCTATGTCATTAAACCAAAATATATCCACTTTCCAGGGCCTTCTTTTTGAAAAAAATAAGTTCCCATATACCCTTAAACGCAACGCGCTAGGCTACAGACAGAATTAGGAGACCGCCTCCTGCTTTTGCTCCTAACCAATACGCAGAGAGAGAAGGTTGGCAGGAAAGTGCTGCGAGGACAGTAACAAACACCAGCAGCTCCAGAGCAGGCCCTGCTAGAGCCAGGAATGACGCACTTCGGTAACCCGACTCTTTCTCCCCTCCACCCCCCGCCCCCAACAGCGGTGCTGACACTGCCAACAGCCCGGAGTAGGAAAAAAAGACAACAGAAAAAAAAAAAAAAAGAAAAAGAAAAGAAAATGAAAAACCCAGAGCTTGGACCGCACCAGGTTTCATAAGAAACCTCGATTATTCCTCTTTCGACACTAACCACTAGGACTAAACAGGAAAAGAAGCTTCGTGCTTAAGCAAGTCCCATCATGGTGGTTTAACTCACTAAATTAAGCTGATAATGAGTCCAATCCACTGAGACAAATACAGGGTGTGGCTGCTGTGAAATACGGCGGTCCGTGGGAGAAAGGGGGTATGGAATTTACACCCCTTGTGAGAGGAAGATGGGGCTTTACGCGGGGTGGGGGGAGGCGGCCCGCGCATTTTAAGGAACCATTGCAAACCAACACAAGCGTCTCCTTTACTTAAACCTAACCCCACGGATGAAAAGTTTCTCATAGATGCATCATGTAAACTGTAAATAACCATTTAATCTAAAACCATGACCCTCAATTTGAAAACTGCATTCAAGATCTAAGAGGGAGAGGGGAGTGGGGGTAGGCAACAACAATATAAAAAACATCCTAGGCCACGGAACAGAAAGTCTCACAAACCGGATGAAACTACTAATGCAATATTAAAAATTAAAGTCGAACCCTGAAGCACGAAAAATACACGAGAACCCATTACAATATAAGATTAAAAATAAAATGACATATACACCGAGGAGGAGCGCAAAATAAATGTCGAAAGTACAGCGGTTTATTAAAAAAAAAAAAAAACTAAAGGAAAACAAGACGTTCCCGCGACGGGAAGGGGGGGAGGCCGAAATCAACAATACGTTTACGATTCTAGGCCAGAAGAAAATGGGAACGGGGCTCAAAGTTTTGCGGAACTACTTGATGCTGTTTCCCACACCTTCACTCTCCCATGGCCCATCCAACCCCTTTCCTCTTAAAATCGCCCTCTAAGGACCTCCGGATGCGTGATAGAAGAAAAGAGAAAGTCGCCCTGAAGCCAAGAATAAAAGTGTGGAGGGAAAAACGGAGGCTGCCTACCTGGGGCAAGGATCAGCTCAATTCGTGCCTTGAGAAAGACAGTGCGGGTGGGGGTGGGAACGAAAAAGCAGCACTAAAACTAAAACAAAAGTGGCGCCAAAACCCCCCAACAAACAGCCTTCTACTCCCGCCCTTCCCCCCCTCCGCCCATGCCAGACAGGCAGGGCCCCCTTCAGGGCAAGGTCTGCGCGCGGGGCCAACGCCGCCAGACCCCAGCCTATTTATAAAATTGTTGCCCTAAGAAAACTGACCGAAGTCGGGCCTCGGAAGGGATGGAGAGATCGATGCCAATCGCTTTCCCAAGCAGTTCCCCCACCACGCGCTGGAGATGATGGGGCGGGGGAGAAGCCGAGGGGCCCGTCACATGAATGTTGTTCCCTCTCTAGGAAGGGAGGAAGAGAGGGAGGGAGGGGAGGGAGGGAGGAAAGGAAGGAGGGGAAGAGAGAAGGGAGGGGGCACGAGGGAGGGGTGTGATCAGAGTAGATTTTCCCTCGCCTCCCGCGGTCCGAGGCCCAAATATACACAACCGAGCCTGACGCTCCCCTCCCCCCCCTCCGGTTCCCAGCACCACCATTTTGCTCTGTTCCTTCCCCTCACCACGACATCGCGCTCGGCCCCCACCCCAGACACAGTCGGCCAGAGCGGCCTCCCCCCCCTCCGACTACGGCTGGCACCCCACCCCACCTCCAGTTTTCTCTCTCCTGGGCTTAAGAGCCTGGCGGAGAAAAGGAACCTAAGTCTAAGGCTACACAGAGAAGCGGAGCCTCCATCTTGCGCCTCTCCGCGTTCTCCATTTTGGGCCACCCATGGGGGGGGGGGTCTTCCTCCGTAAAGGCCCCGAGGGAGAGTTGGGCGAGGGAAGGAAGAGAAAAATCTTCCAGGAGGGTAGTCGAAAAAGAAGAGTCCTGCGCTAGAAAGCGACTCTAGGAGTAGGAGGTAGGGAGGACGGGGGGCTGGAAGTTCCGTGGAAGTGTTGGGGTAGCGACTTGGGGGAGGGAAGGGTTGGAGGCTGAGGCGACGAACATTCCCCCCCCCCCCCCCGGTCAGGAGTTAACCCCTCACTCAAGGGTGCCCGCCACAGGGGCACAACCACCCCAGGGGAAAATTGAATGGCAACCGACTGCCCAGCCTGTTCCCCCCCCCATCACCCCCCTCAACTGCTGTCGCTCGGTCGCGCAATTTCCACCACACACACCTCACCGTGGGCCCCGCGCCCTCCGGGTGCCCCTCCAAACTTCTCGAAGCTTCGCCTCCGCCATTTTATAACTTACCTCCCCCCTCAGCGTACACAGAGGCAGCAACGAGACCGTTCGCCTCCCCCACTCCTTCCTTCTTTCTCAGGCCGGGGGCTTCTTCACCCCTGGGCTGGTACAAGGTTTTTTTTTCCCCCTTCCTCTTCTTTAACACCCTCGAATTCTACTCAGGGACGGAAGCTCCCGCGGTTCTAGAACGGCGCGGGGGGTGGGGGGGTTGAAAGTGGCGGTCGGATCCGGCGGGATTTTTTTTCAGGGTTTTTTTTTTCGGGTTTCTTTTTTTTTTTTTTTTTTTCTTTTTTTCCTTTTTTTTTTTTCGGTGGCGCTTCGGGATTGTTTGGGGTGTTCGCTCTTCGGCGACTTGGAAGCGAATGGAACGCGCAGGCGCCATCTGTCGGCCACGAACCCGCGCCTGGCTCCCGTTGGGAGGGGGCGGCATCTACCGGCAGCGAGTTGGCACTGCAAAACTTGGCTCCCAGCCCTCCCAACCCAGCGTCCTCCTCCCTGTCACTAACCAATGGTGGCCGACTGACTCCAGGGTTCAGCGTCTCCGACGCCGGCAAACGAGGCGTCCGCAGGGGCGCGCCGCCGAGTGGGATAAACAAGGTGCCGTGCCCGCGCCTCACTTACTCTGTCGTTTGGTAGCGCTTCCGCCGCGGACTCGTGGGTGGGAGGGGGGGTGTCACAGTTCCTCTCTTCCCGGGGAATTGTGGGGGGTGGGGGTGTAGAGGAGGGTGACGAGGGACGAGCAAATAGGAAATGTCCGGCGGAGCGAGCCCCAGGCTGTGGGAATTCCGAGGCCGGACTAGCCCAGCGACTTGTTCCTCAGGCTCCTCCGCCCAGAGCGCAGCCCCAAGGTGGCAGCCCAGTAGGGCATCACCCTTCGAAGTCCCCTCCTCTAGACACGCCCCAGCGGCTAGGGGCCTGCGGCTCTAGTTCCTGAGCCCTCGCTTCCCTCCAGTCCCTACTCCTGCCCACCAAAATAATCCAAGTCGCCCAACTCCGGGCACCTGATCGGAAACTGATATAATCGCACTTGGGTTTTTTTGTTGTTGTTGTTGCTTTGGGGTTTGGTTTTGTTTCTTTGCTTTTGCTCCGGGTATGGAAAAAAGGGAAGCTGATTGTCTACCAGGAAGACATAGCACTGGGAAAGACCGGGAGCTGGGGGGGGGGGGGGGGGGGGGGGATCTTTTGCAACCCACTATTCCGTTTCAAAAAAAAAAAATTACAAAAACATGGTCAATAATCTCCAAGGTCTGGAAGACTTAGGGAACTAGGCTACTAGGCTAGGCCGGACGCTCCGCCAGTATTGGGCACTGAGGGGACGGAAAAGGACACGGAGCTCTGCAAAGTGAAGGGAAATGGAAATTTAGGGTCAGGATTGGCAGGGGGAGTGGGCCTCCCCCTCCCCCCCCCCACGTCCACTGAGTGCCTGGAAACGTGCTAGGGGATGGCGGGGAAGGGGGGGGGGGGACAAAGCCGGCCCGGTCACATTGTTGGGGATTTAGGGTCCCAAACCGTCCTCCAAACCGTTTGAAGTACTAAAGGGCCCCTTCCGCTCCTTCAACTCCTGTTAACTGAAGTCTTTTATCACCCTAGTTTTGTGTTGTTTATTTGGAATCCAGTGAACTGAACCTTTGACTGCCCCAGCTCTGCGGGGTTGAGAAATGTGGGGAAGGGTTATCTCTTGGAAGCTCAGCAGCTTGTCACCTATTACAGCGTCTCCATTGCTATTGCAAAAGTTCCTGAACCCCTGAGAGAATTGGGTAAAAAACTTCATAGGGTTTTTCCCTCCACCTTTTCCTTTTTTTTTTTTACATTTCAGTTAACCTATTGTTTTAAATGTTAAAATTTTGAAATTAAAATGAACAAAACGTATTAAATAGCAAGACAAATGGCAAACAGGACAAAATCCGTGTAAATTGTGTTTATTGCACTTAATTATAGAGGCTAAAACATTCCTCACGCAATACTATGATTCTTTTCAGTCCTGAAAATTATATTTCTTCCACATCTGTCTACAGTCCTCTGTGGTTATTGCGGTTTTTTTCTGCAACTTAAAAAATTATAGTATATTTAATCAACCGAACAATAAAAGTTAACCTGAAACATATCAGTAACAAGAAATAATGTGTGGAACATTTTTACTTCTAAAGCTTTGCAGACTAGAATACTATTCAAAATAAATTTCCATTGCTTTTATAGACATATTTAGTAGGATATTCCACGGAGTTTTTTTATTGTTTTGTAAGAGAGATTCAAATTATAGAATGGTGCAGCTAAAACATTAATAGGGAGTAGTACAAATTTTAAAGTTATATAAGTTCATGCATTTTTCCACTTGAAGTACAGACAAATTGGCCTGTGTACCAAATCATTTTACATTAATTTAGTTCAATTGTGCCAATTTACTAACAATTGATATTGAATGATTTCCTGTTTTACTATTAGCTAAAAACTGATTTTTTTTCCTCCAAACACATAATACAGTCCAATTTTTCAATAATTTTATAAATTTACACTCTCAGTTGACCTCTATACCAACTACAACTGCAAAATAATTTTATACTTTAAACAAAAATTGAAAATTTAATTCCTATTTACTAGACTTTGTTTTGTGAAAAATACTACTGAAGATTAATAACATCAAAAATTAGTTCTGTAGGAATTTTCTAAAATATTAGGCAGATATTTAGTGACACAAAAATGTTTTACAGTGGAAGGTGGCTCAGTGGTAGAGCGCTTGCCTTGTATGCCTGAGGCCCTGGGTTCAGTTCCTCGGCACCACATAAGCAAAAAGAAAAAAGCCGGAAGTGATGCTATGGCTCAAGTGGTAGAGCACTAGCCTTGAGCTGAAGAGCTGAGGGACAGCGCCCAGGCCCAGAGTTCAGGCCCCACGACCGGACCCAAAAAAAAAAATGTACAGTGACCCCTCTTTTCTTTCTGCTAGAGCTCTTTCAAAAGCTGTTTATCACACCCTCAATATGTACACTTCAAAATGCTATGTTCCCCTATCCTCTCCTAAGGAATGGATATTATTTCATAAAGTACAGAAAGAACAAAAAAGTTTACTTCTTGATTTTGAGAGTAAAATGAGAAAAAAAGCAGTTCAATGAAAATATTCACTAATGTAAAATAACCTTAATCTTAATTATTTGTACTACTTATAACATGTCCAAGAGACAGTATTTTAAGGCTTATATAGGCTTAGATGTCTGGCTAGGAAATACTGGAATATGAAAATTAAATAGTTAAATTTGTTATGTATATAACATGGCAAGATACTTTTTTAATTCAGAAATTATCTGGTCACAAGTTGGGAATGTGGCTTAGTAGTGAAGTGCTTGCCTAACATGCATGAAGCCCTGGATTCTATTCCTCAGAACCACATAAACAGAAAAAACTGGAAGTGGCACTGTGGCTCAAGTGGTAGAGTACTAGCATTGAGCAAGTGAAGGTCAGAGACAGTGCCCAGGCCTTGAGTTCAAGCCCGAGGACTGTCAAAAGAAGGAAAAAATAAATTATCTGGTCACTGGAAATTGGGAACCTATCATGCAGGTTCATCATGATTTGAATAAACTATCCAGTGATTCTCTTTTACTCTGTCCAAGTACAGCAGACTGCTCATTATAAATTACATTTTCCAAATAGCCTAGTGCTCTGGACAACATAATAGAATTTTATATTACACTATTCTATACAAGAAGCCTAATAAAGCTGGCGGCCAGTGGCTTGTCTGTAATCCTAGCTACTCAGGAGGCTGAGATCTGAGGATCGAGGTTCAAAGCCAGCCCGGGCAGGAAAGTCCATGAGACTCTTATCTCCAATTAATCACCAGAAAATCAGAAGTGGCACTGTGGCTCAAGTGGTAGAGTGCTTGCCTTGAGTTCTTAGGGACATTGCCCAGGCCTAGAATTCAAGCCCCACGACCAACAACAACAACAAAGCCTAATAAAGATGGATAAATTTGAGACTATAGAAGTTTTTAAAATTGTATAACAAAATATCATGAAGCCAAAACATAAACTATCTGCAGATTAAATTTGCTGCATGAAGGAAAAAGACTTTTTCCCTAATACACAATGCTTAACATGACACTAAGATCGACATAGTGCAGATGGTTAATAAATATATAAAACACTGCTCAGCTTCATTAACAAAAAAAAAAAAAAATTCAGGGCTTGGGAGGTGGATCAGTGGTAGAGTGCTTGCCTTGCGTGCATGAAGCCCTGGGTTCAATTCCTCAGCACCACAAAAGCAGAAAAGGCCGGAAGTCTGGAGATTATATTATACTGTGGATCAAGTGGTAGAGTGCCAGCCTTGAGTTGAGGAGCTTAGGGACAGTGCCCAGGCCCAGAGTTAAAAGCCCACACCGGACAAAAAAAGAAAGAAAGAAAGAAAAAGAAATTCAAATTAAATACTATGCCAACTTGTCAGAATTTTTTGTTTTTTGTTTTGTTTGTGGGTTTTTTTGGGGGGAGGTGTCAGTCCTGGGCCTTGAACTCAGGACCTAGGCACTATCCTTCAGCTCTTTTGCCAAAGTCTATCATTCTACCACTTGAGCCAAAGCTGCACTAGTGGCTTTTCTGTTTTGGGTAGTTAATGGTAGATAAGAGTCTCTTGGCCTTTCCTACCAAGGCTGGCTTTAAACCAGAATCATCAGATCTCAACCTCTTGAGTAGCTAGGATTGCAGGCGTAAACCAACAGCACCAGAATAAGATTTATATTTTTTTACCAGATTCAGTATTGATGAAGAACTAACAACTCTCATATACCATGTGTATAGTTTTTTTAAACAAAAAATTGAAAAAAAATAGAATCAACAAAAAATTGGCCACTCCTAGGAATCTATTATATAGGTATGCTCAAATTGCACAAGTATAAAATGAGAGGACTTCATTATAGCTTTGTAAAAGAAACTGACAATGGTAGTCATTGGAGTAGTGTAGTCTATAATCTCCACACTTAAGAGACTGAAACACACACACACACACACACACACACACACACACACACACACACACATCCATACAGGTTCAGGGTATAATCCAATACTAGAACATTTGCTTACCATGTGCCTGGGTTTGATCCCCAGCACAAAAAAAATGAAGGTATGAAAAAATATGTGTGTATATTTACTGATAAGTTGTAAATAACTTGTATAGTGGGACCCCATCTTGAATGGGTATATTTACATATGCATAAAACATTCTTGAATAACATACAGGACATGTAACAAAATTTATCTTTCAGTAAGGAAGCAATTCCATAGCTTGAAATTTTACTTTTCACTTTATACATTTATTTTTTTACAATTGTTATGTCCATTTAAGGTTTATTTAGCTTATTCTAGAAAATAATTTATCACTTTTTATAAATATATACTTAGTAAATGACCCAGAAAGCTTATTCCTGAGTATTTATCCTAATAATATAAAAACATGTTTATACAGAAAACTATATACAAAAACTTGCAGCAGCTTTATTTTTGGTAGCCAAAATTAAACAAGCCAGATGACTATCAACATTCTTTCAATAAAATAGTACTCAGCAACAAGAAGGAACTATTGATACATGAGGAGCACTTTGGCTTAGCAAATGCAAAGAAATCACTGAGATCAATCCCAGGTATGGGGTAGAGCCAATATGAAAGAACTAGTTACACACTATGATCCTATGATAAAATATTCTCAAACTAACAAAATCATAGTTCTGGGGAACAAATCAGTGGTTGATATAGTTTACAGTTGCAGAAAAAGTATGTTTGTTAAGGTCCAACATACTTGTGGGGGTTTGCATAGAGGTGATCACTTTGAAGTTTTGGGGAATTTGAACATACTGCCTTGTACTTTCTAGGCAACTGCTCTAATACTTGAGCCACATATCCACCATGAAGTAGTTTTTTTTGTTTGTTTTGTGTGTGTGTGTGTGTGTGTGTGTGTGTGTGTGTGTGTGTGTGTGTGTGTGTAATGGAGCTTGAACTGAAGACCTAGACACTATCCTTGAGCTTTTTTGCTCAAGTCTAGTCTCTACCACTTGCGCCTTAACTCCACTTCTGGCTTTTTATTGGTTACTTGGAGATAAAGAGTCTCACTGTGGCTTTGCTGCCTGGGCTGTCTTTGGACCATGATCCTCAGATATCAGCTTTCTGAGTAGCTTGGATGATAGCTATGAGCCATTAGTACCAGGCTAAGAAGTTTCTTTATGATGTTTAAACCCTGATTATGTTAATCGCTCAAATCTACAGATTGAGTGAAAGTTCATAAACTGCATATATATATATATATATATATATATGTATATACACACACACACATTTAAATTCATGAAAAAGTTGGTGAAATTCAAGTGAGACCTCTACATGAGTTGATAAATATTAAATCAATGTCAATTTCCTGCATGTGCTAACATACTACAATTATAATTACTATTGTCATTAAACAAAACTACTGAAGGGCACATGAAAATTTTGTGTATATTTTCTGCTTATTGTGAGTCATAAAAAATTTCAAAATTTTCAGGCCGGGCCCTGGTGGCTCACGCCTGTAATCCTAGCTACTCAGGAGGCTGAGATCTGAGGATCGCGGTTCAAAGCCATCCCGGCAGGAGAGACCGTGAGACTCCTATCTCCAATAAACCACCAGAAAACCGGAAGTGGCGCTGTAGCTCAAGTGGTAGAGCCACATCCACAGCTATGTAACATATATATATTTTTTTTGGGGGGGGGGGTCTGGTCGTGGGGTTTCCTTCCCCCAGCATAAAGACTAGATGCCAAATCCTAGCATCCACCATGTGGCCAATATGGCACTGGCCAGACCTGACCTCCTTACTTCACATTGACTACTATTTCACTGCCACTACTTAAACCCCCTGAACTCTGGGCCCGGGCGCTGTCCCTCAGCTCTTCAGCTCAAGGCTAGCACTCTACCACTTGAGCCCCAGCACCACTTCCAGCTTTTTTCTTATGTGGTGCTGAGGAATCGAACCCAGCGCCTCGAGCATGCAAGGCAAGTGCTCTACCACTGAGCCACCTTCCCAGCCCCTGTAACGTATATTTTGAGAAAATAAATTACTTGATATTTTCCAAGCACTTCCCCACCTCTGTGTATTTGCTTATGCTATTTTCTCTCCTTTTCCAAGATTTTCCCCACTCAAATGCTCCCCATCCTGAAATGAACAATTTAAATAAGACTATCTCCATAAAGCCTTCCCTGCTATCCCTATAAAATATCCCATTCTAGAAGTCTCCTGAGTAGATTTTTAATGACTTGTTCAAAAATACTAATAGTCATATCAATCATATTTTGCCCAAGACAAATTTGTCTAAGACAAATGTTAGCATATGGTAAAAAATGTTATTTGCATTGAACTAATAGAAGAAATAATTATATCATTATTAGAACCTTTTGCAATGGTATGGTAGTCATATGTAGCTATTGACCATTTGTAATATAGTGTTACTGAGATTTTTTAATTTTTATCCAATTTTAATTAAGTACAACTTAAATATATATGTGGCTGACAGTTTCTGTTTGGACAGTGGCTATCTACAAGATTCTGATTACAATTGTTTTCCATTCAACAATATTGCCAGAAGGTTCTCTGTGGGCCAGATGCACAATAATGTTGAAGCTGTTGATACACAGGTGAATAATGTATTGTCCTTGACCTCAGAGAGATTGCAATCTATTAGGACAACACAGTACAGATCAAAGAAGTAAAATCAAGTGTTAGCAGTGCTATTATAGAAGATTGACGATATACTGTACACACAAAAAAAGAATGAGGATAGGAGTCCCAAAAGGAAGATAGAAGTTGAAAGGACATTCCTATTCATTAGACAAAGAAAAGATAAAGCACTTTACCCAGGAAGTGGAATGAACAGGCAGCGAAAGTCAAACCAGAAAGTGCCTCTCCTGGAATTCCAAGAACTGTGGTTCATTGGCCTAATGTTTAGGTTGTGGAAAGCTGGGAGTACTATTAAAAGAACTAGGGGAGTTTGTTCTGGAACTCCTTCACCAGGGCCTTGTGTACTATACAGTGCAGAGGAAAGAGTGTGGTATCCTGTAAACAATAGAGGGAAATGAAATGTTTACATGGACATTTTATGGTTATGTTTCTGGGGGATGCATTAGAAATGTATCTCCTGAGAGATGATGAGACCTAAATTAAGCAGTGGCAGTGAAATAGTAGTCAATGTGAAGTAAGGAGGTCAGGTCTGGCCAGTGCCATATTGGCCACATGGTGGATGCTAGGATTTGGCATCTAGTCTTTATGCTGGGGGAAGGAAACCCCCTGCCTATCACCTGACAAATGTTTAAATAGGGTATATATACTTTTAGCTTGAAACAAATGGAATTTATGGAGCTTGGCGTGGAGCTCAGTGATGGGGCATTTGCCTAACAGTACAAGGACCTAGGTTCCATCCTCAGCACTTAAAAAAAATGAGAATTGCAGTGAACATCTCTGTTTTGTTCTTGTTTAGTAATGCATTCCATTTTTCCTTTTCACATAAAACAGTAGAGTGTGTTTTACTCTACTGGTCTCCAAGAAGTATATCTTAAACTTATGATGTCTGAATACTTCAAGAAAAAAAATCTTAATTTCTACCTAAGTCATTTGAGAAATACTAGCCACAATAATTGGTTCCTATCAATAGCTAACTCTTGTGTACCAGTAATGGGGCTTGAACTCAAGGCTTGAACTAAATTCTTTCACAACTTAATGCTAGCACTGGTCATAGCTGTCTGTATGAAGCAGTTTAAAATGTCATGGTTGGGCTGGGGATGTGGCTCAGTGGTAGAGTACTTGTCTAGCATTCACGAAGCTCCAGGTTTAATTCCTCAGTACCACAAGTGGTGTTGTGGCTCAAGTGGTAGAGCACATAGAGGCTCAGGGAAAAAGCCCAGGCCCTGAGTTCAAGCCCCAGGACTGGCAAAAAAAAATGTCATGGTTAGGCTGGGAAGGTGGCTTAGTGGTAGAGTGCTTGCCTCGCATGCATGAAGCCCCAGGTTTGATTTCTCAGCACCACATAAACAGAAAAAGCTGGAAGTGGCACTGTGGCTCAAGTGGTAGAGCACTTGCCTTGAGCTACAGAGCTGAGGGACAGTGCCTACGCCCAGAGTTCAAGCCCCACAACTGACAAAAAAATATCATGGTTGCTCATGTAGAAAGATTATCGATATGTGCATTAATTTTTGAGGACCTATCTTTAATAAACAACAAAAGACTTATCAGGGCACAGGCAGATCTGTCAAGTTAATTACTGTGATGATCTTGTTCTAAAGTAGTATTTTTTTCAATATGTTCAGGAGACATGTCACATTAAATCCATATACATCTATGACTACATTTTTTTTTTTATGATTCCTCCCCTTTACTCTGCCCTTTCAGACACAACTATACAGGCCACTTCTTGGGGCTCCTATGCCCAGGACAGAAGCTTAGCTACATGACAGTTTCTTTTCTTTTTTTTTTTTTTTTTTGTTTTTAGAAAGACCTTTACTTCAAAGAGTTCTAAGGTTTATTTGGACCAGTTAATATCTCAGAACAGCTCTAATACCTACAGAGGTGGGCATTTCAAGGGAAAACATCATTTGAAACTTTTTTACTTCACAAAACAGTCTCTTTCTCAGCCTGAGTTCATATCAGGATGAGCATTTTATAAATAAATACTTATCAAACAAATACAGACTCAGAGTCGTAGTAACATGTTTAGGAATCTGAATAGCTTTACAGCACAAACTACTATCATGGGGATTTAGTCTACTCTCTGAGAGTATAGCTTAAATAACACAATAGTCATGAAGTAATGCTAAATTAAGTGGGCAGCAGATATCTATTGACCCTATCTGGAAAACGGAGTCCAGCTTTCATTGTTTGACAAATTTCCATAACCTCAGTACACAGTCCACAATACTTGCTTTAGTTTGTTTGGGCCTACTAACTGGTCCAAGACTTCTCGTGAATGATCTGTTATCAGGGGGCATCCATGGAAGCACAATATGCAAATCTGGGGGCAGTAGGTAAGAACAGCTTCCACAGCATCATCTGTCAGATTAACACAGTGCCCCATGTGAATCTCCTCTACCTTCTTAACACATGGTCCACTAACCAACACAAGCACACCACTCTCAGAGACCTGGCTGGCAGAAAAGTCAACGCATTGCAAAAAGGAACAGTTTTGTCCTAGAGCATGTAAGGCCATGTCAGTAATACTCAAGCATCCATCTAAGTCAATGATCTTCAGCAGCCAGCAGTTGAGCGCAAGTGCAAGGACACCTTCATCAGTGAGGCCGCAGCATCTTTTCAAAGAAATCTCATGCAAGTAAGAGCAAGATGCAGCCACAGCTTTTATTCCTTGGGATGGCACTTCTCTGGGGCAGCTACCACCATATAAGGAAGGCAACAGCTACATAACAGTTTCTAGACGTGTGGCTGACCATTTGCCATTTGAACGTTACAGCAAATGATTCTATTTCTAGTTTCTAAACCCCCTCTCCCCCCTCCAAAAAAGCTGTACATGAGTTTACAAATATATTAACATATAAATAATGAGAAAAGTCTTGGGGAACGTCCCCGTTGTCTCTGCTGGAGATAACACTTGAGGGGAGCTGTCCCCACAGATTGCATGTGCCCTGGGGAGTCTCATGGTGGTTGTTCTGGGCCCCACCACTAGCTTCTTTGGCACCTCCAGGTTCAACCACTAGTCTGACTTGTGCTGTCCCCACAGAAGAGCTGGAACCCTGCAGCAGTAGTGGCTGTTCTGCCCGTCATCTTTGTGTGTATGTGCACTCGCATGCATATGTACTGAGGCTTGAACTCAGGGCCTTGCATACACAGTCAGCTTTTTATGATCTACCACTTGAATTATACTTCCATGTCTGGTTTTTTGCTAGTTAATTGGATGTGTCTCTTGCATTTGTCTGCCCAAGGTGGCTTCTAGCCATGCCTCAGATCTCATCCTCCTGAGTAATTGGGATTATAGATGTGTGCCACTGGAACCCAGCTACATCAGTCTTCATTTTGCATGTTTCTTTTGTGGAACTGTAGCTACATACTGTTTTTTTTTTTCATAAAAAGTAATCATTTGAGGGAATCAAGGCATTGTTGTTAGCAGAATAATAAACTCTCCCTACCCCCCAAAAGAAACATGTTTGGGCTTTCTCCAGAATGCTGGAAAAGATTTGGTTAAATTAGCATGGCCCAAACCTGGGCAGCGTGGCTCATGCCTGTAATCCTAGCTCTTCAGAAGGCGAGATCTGAGGATCGCGGATCAAAGCCAGCCTGGGCAGTAAAGTCCATGAGACTCATCTCCAATTAACCACCAGAAAACTGAAAGTGGTGCTGTGGCTCAAGTAGTAGATCATTTGCCTTGATCTGAAAAGCTGAGGGACAGTGCCCAGGTCCAGAGTTCAAGCACCATGACTGACCAAAAAAAAAAAAATTAACATAGCCCAAAACCTCCAGTAAAACTTTACTGACACGCCTTGACTTATAAGGCCAATGTAATATTAATTAATAAAAGGAACACTGAATAACAAGAAAGTCACTACCCTAATTTAAGCACAGTATTTGTTACTAAGTAGCTACCAACATAAGCTAAAATCTAGAAACTAATGTCAGCATTTACTGTCTATCATTGGTAGCAAGTTTACTGTTATATGCTTATAGCACTTCTAATGTTAGACACAAAAATTAATGTTAGAACTACTGTGGAAAGATTAAGAGGTGTGAATAGAGAGTACGTGGATATTTGTCAAGCACAAGAGGGCTGGAGAAACCACACTGAGAATTGAGAGGGCACATTTTATCTGCAAAAAATAGACGGCAATGGATAAGGTTCCTTTTTACAGCTATACAGAATATTATTCCAACTGCTGATACAACCTAAATTAGATCTAGTAGATTGAATTCCTTATTTTTATTTGAACTGGGATTATTTAGAAGGATTCTAAATAATCTTTTCTAGCTCCAAAATAGACACTGAAATTAACTGTACCACTTGTTGGCAGGGACGGGAGAAAGTGAGGGAATGGGTGACATTGTCCAAAAAGAAATGTACTCTTTACCTGACTTAGGTAACTGTAACCCCTCTGTACATCACCTTTATAAAAACTATAAAAAATAAATAACTAAAAAGAAATAGGGACTTGGATGAAGTGTGCCTGTAGACTCATCTGCTCTTCTCAGAAAGCTGAAGGAAGAACATCACTTTCAGCCCAGGAGTTTGAGATCAGTACAGGCAACACAATGAGACCCTTGTCTCAAAACAGAAAAGAAGCTGTGTGTGATAACACATCTGTAATCCCAGCACTTGGGCGACTGAGGCAGGAGGAACCTGGTCTACATAGTAAAACTCTGTCTCAAAACAAACAATTACCAAATACACATATGCACGTGTGCGCACACACACACACACACACACACACACACACACACACACACACACTGAAAAGGCCTTTGTATCTACATCTTACCTTGAAATGATTCAGAAAGAAAGATAAATATATTCCTTGTGTGTACCTTACATTACTGCCACATTACCTGGCAAAGAAGATATTCTTTTTTGGTGGTGGTGGTGGTGGTGGTCATGGGGCCTGAACTCTAGGCCTGGGCTCTGTCCCTCAGCTCTTCAGCTCAAGGCAAGCGCTCTACCACTTGAACCACAGCACCACTTCCGGTTTTCTGGTGGTTTATTGGAGATAAGAGTCTCATGGAGAGTTGGGTAGGTAGCTCAATGGTAGAGTGCTTTCCTTGCATGCATGAAGCCCTGGGTTTGATTCCTCAGCACCACATAAGCAGAAAAGCTGGAAGTGGTGCTGTGACTCAAGTGGTAGAATGCTAGCCTTGAGCTGAAGAGCTGAGGGACAGTGCCCATGCCCAGAGTTCAGGCCCCACGACCGACAAAAAAAAAAAAAGAGTCTCATGGACTTCCTACCCAAGCTGGGTTTGATTCTCAGATCTCGACCTCCGGAGTAGCTAGGATGACAGGAGTGAGCAACTGGCGCCTGGCTGAAAAAGATATTCTTAAAGGAGAAACATATTGATTAATAACATATATATATATATATGTGTGTGTATATATAGGGCTATAAGTCATTTGTCAGGGGTTAGAGGTTTGGCTTAGTTGGTACAGCACTAGCTAATAAGCAAAAGTGGCAGGTACCAAGTTCAAGTCCCAGACTCAGACCAAAAAATAAAGTCATTTGTCCATTTATTTATTTATTTATTTAGGTCTTGGAGCATGAACACTGGGCCTGGGCACTGTCCCTCAGCTCTTCAGCTCAAAATGAGTGTTCTACCACTTAAGCCACAGTACCAACTCCAGTTTTCTGGTGGTTTATTGGAGATAGGAGTCTCACAGACTTTCCTACCTTGGCTGTCTTTGAACAGTGATCCTCAAATCTCAGCCTCCTAACTAGGATTACAGGTGTGAGCCAGGGGTACCTGGCCCTATTTTTTAATAATATTTTTTTCATGGACTAGGGGTATGATTCAGTGGTAGAGTGACTATCCTGTGATACCCAGCATAGCAACCTACTTAAATGAATAGATAGGCAAACAAATAAGTTTTTTACCATCTTTTTTTGCCAGTCATGGGACTTGAACTCAGGGCCTGGGCATTGTCCCTGAACTTCTTTTGCTCAAGTCTAGCACTCTACCACTTGAGCCACAGCTCTACTTCTTTTTTTTCTGTTTATGTAGTACTGAGGAATCGAACCCAGGCCTTGGTGCATGCTAGGCAAGCACTCTACCACTAAGCCACATTTCCAGAGGTTTTTACCATCTTTAAGAAGAGAATATGATAGAGAGTTTGAATATTTTATGTTTGAAAAGGAATAGCAGATGCAACATAATGAGGGTCTTAGTGTATTTAAGATTCCAATCATCAGAGACTTTAACTGGGGTTTTTATTCCTTTATGAGTTGTTAAAACACTCTTAAGGTTTATAGCCTACCATTCCTGAAGTTAAGGCCAATAAAACATTCACTTGACAAATTCAGACTTATTTCCCAAGAAGAAATATCAAAACAGAGTTTGAAAAGACATTCATCTGTTACAATAGTTTTAACAGAGTTAAAAAAAACCTTTGAAGTATAATGATCAATCAGGTTTTCACACATATGAAAACAGTATTTGATTGGATGTCAGATCCCATCCTTGAATTTGCAAGTTATCAGTATATAAAATTTAAAGGCTATAGAAAATTAATATAACCATTATAACCATTATTTGTTGTGATGACATTCAATCAAATTTGTGATATTAGTAGACAGCTGTAAATGTTTAGAAAGCCACACAAACACTAATGAGTTTGAAAATATTAGAATAGATGACCCATATTTCCTTTGAGGAAAATAAAAGCTGTAATTTTTAAATGCGTGTATGGAAATATCTAACTAAAGAAGTTCTCCCATATATATGTTTGAGAATATTAGAACAGATGACCTATAGTTCCTTTGAGCAAAATAAAAGCTGTAATTTTTAAACGTGTGTATAGAAATATTTAATTAAAGAAGTTCTCCCATGTACAAAGTTGTTCATAGTAACAATTATTTTTGTAGGTTGTAAGGCTTGAACTCAGGGCTTGGGCACTATCCCTGAGCTGTTTTGCTCAAGGCTAGAGATGAAACACTTATAGCCAAAGTTCCTCTTCCCATTTTCTGGTGGTTAACAGGAAATAAGGGTCTCTCACAGGACTTTCCTGCCTGGGCTGGTTTCAACCTATGATTCTCAGATTTCAGCCTCCTGAATATCTAGGATTACAGGTGTGAGCCACCAGTGCCTGGTGAGTAGCAATTTCTAAATGAAAACAACCAAAATGCCCATCAAAAGAGTAGATAAATTTGTTTAGTGTATTCATACAATGGAATGCCATAGAGTAATGAAAATAAATTAATGGTATGCATATGGGTAAAACTAAAACTTCTTTAAAAAAACAAGGAACAGAATGAGCTAACACACACTATTTTGTTTTGTTGTGTTTTTGTCAGTCCTGGGGCTTGAACTCAGGGTCTAAGCACTGTCCCTGAGCTTCTTTTGCTAAAGGCTAGCATTCTACCACTTGAGCCAAAGCACCACTTCTGGCTTTTTCTGTTTATGTGATACTGAGGGATCAAACCTAGGGCTTCATGCCTGCTAGGCAAGCACTCTGCCACTAAGCCACAGTCCCAGCCCACTGTTTAGTTTTTTTTAATATTATGTATGTATGTATGAACCCATCTAATCCTTAAAACAAACTTATGAGATAGGTTCTATAGCTGAGAAAAATGAGGCATAGAATTGAAAAGAGTCATAAGTAATCTCCCAAGGTCACGTAGTTAGTAAAATGCACAGCTTATATTCTAGACCAGCTCTGTCTTCAATATTCGTGCTTTTATTCAATGAACTATCTCTCCATTAATTATTGTACAATATCACTTATATAAAGCCTTGAATATGTAAAACTATGTTATATATAGTTTATGGATAAAATATATGTGATAAAAATATGAAAACATGCATAGAAATCAAAGAAGCAAACCCATCATTGTAGCTACTTCTGAGACAGGAAAACAGAAAATGAATGGGGACAGGAAGCTTTGATTACATATGTAATGTCTTAACTTGAAAAAAAATCTCTTGTGAATATGGGAAACAAGTTTGAGAATATCCTTGGTAGGTATAGAGGTTTATTACAATGTTCTCTCTCTCTCTCTCTCTCTCTCTCTCTCTCTCTCTCTCTCTCTCTGTTGGCCATGAGACTTGAACTCAGGGCTTAGGTCATGTTCCTGAGCTTTTATTTTTTACTTTTTGCTCAAGGTTAGCACTCTACCTCAACACTACTTCTGCTTACCTGGGGGGTTAATGCGAGATAAGAGTCTCATGTGCTTTCCTGTCTGAGTGGGCTTTGAACTTAGACCCTCAGATCTCAGCCTCCTAAGTAGCTAGGATTATAGGCATGTGTCACTGCACCTGGCCTCTCTTACTTTTTTTTATACTTATGATATTCCTTTATTTTAGTGAATTTTTGAAAAGAAAAATATAAAGGCATAACATAAAGCCAGAATATTTATATTGCAAGTCAAAAGTAATGAACAATTCAGATTATAATTTTATTTATACAAATAATGAAAAATAAGGATTGTGTGATATTCAGACCTTTTTCATTTCAGTTGAAATGTATTATGATATTTAATGAAAGCTCAATGATAAAGCTTAAGAAGAATCAGATTGTACAGATAAAGGTAATATAAATCTCACAATAGCTGGCGCCAGTGCCTCACACCTGTAATCCTAGCTACTCAGGAGGCTGAGATTTGAGGATCCCTGTTCAAAGCCAGCCAGGCAGGACAGTCCATGAGACCCTTTTTTTTGGGGGGGGGTCTGGTAGTGGGCCTGAACTCTGGGCCTGGGCACTGTCCCTCAGCTCTACAGCTCAAGACTAGCGCTCTACCACCTGAGCCACAGCGCAACTTCCAGCTTTTTTCTTTTTGCTTATGTGGTGCTAAGGAGTCGAACCCAGGGCCTCATACATGCAAGGCAAGCGCTCTACCACTGAGCCACCTTTCCAGCCCAAGTCCATGAGACTCTTATCTCCAATAAACCACTAGAATACCAGAAGTGGCACTGTGGCTCAAGCGGTAGAGCACTCCCCTTGAGCTGAAGAGCACAGGGACAGCACCCAAGCCCAGAGTTCAAGCTCAATGACCAACAAAACAAACTCACAAAAAAGTAATATAAATCTCACAATAAAATATTATTAGCATATTTTCATATAAACATCACATATATAAAAATATAGACCATTTCCAAATTAAACTCAGAAGTCCACATACCATTCTGGAATTAATTAAATGCAATACTGTTGTTTTACACATTATAGTACTTAAAGAAAGTGATACATAGCCAGGCACCCATGGCTCACACTTGTAATCCTAGCCACTTAGGAGGCTGAGATCTGAGGATTATGGTTTGAAGCCAGCTCAGGCAGGAAAGTCCATGGAGACTCATCTCCAATTAAGCACTAAAAATAAACCAGAAGTGGATCTATGGCTCAAATGGCAGAGCACTACCCTTGAGCACAGCACCCAAGGACTCACATACACACAAAAAAAGTAATACCTAGCCATCGGTGACTCATGCCTGTAATCCTAGCTACTCAAGAGGCTGAGACTTGAGTATCACAGTTCAAAGCCAGCTGGGGCAGGAAAGTCTCTGAGACTCTTATCTCTAATGAACTACCAGAAAACCAGAAGTGCCGCTGTGGCTCAAGTGGTAGAGCACTAGCCTTGAGCTGAAGAGCTGAGGGACAGTGCCCAGGCCCAGAGTTCAAGCTCCATGACTGACACACACAAAAAGATTAATAATCAGGAAAAAGGAAAATTTATGAAATATCTTAATACAATACCATGTTTCATAGGGTATATAATAAGGTATTTGGTGTAGCAACTAATACTACATTTTTTTAATTTAAAAGTCAGACAGTGATTTGAAGTTAAAAAGGAACAGAGACTACTTCATCTCCCTGTTGACAGACATTCAAGTAGTTAAACAAGACTTCTTAAGATCTAAAATGCAGGGGCTAGGAATGTAGCTTAGAGGTAGAGTGCTTGCCTAGCATGCATGAAGCCCTAGATTCCATTCCTCAGTACCACA
The DNA here is from genome assembly GCF_019054845.1 of Dipodomys spectabilis. Classification (NCBI taxonomy): domain Eukaryota; kingdom Metazoa; phylum Chordata; class Mammalia; order Rodentia; family Heteromyidae; genus Dipodomys; species Dipodomys spectabilis. The sequence continues at coordinate 2,146,838 of NW_024870748.1, read as the reverse complement.
TAAACACAAAAAGCCAGAAGTGGTACTTTGGCTCATTTGGTAGAGCACTAGACTTGAGCAAAAGAAGATCGGGGACAGTGCCAAGGCCCTGAGTTCAAGCCCCAGGACTGGCAAAAAAACATATCTAAAATGCAGTTGATTGTTCTTAATGTGTAGAAAAAGTTTTTTTAATAAAAAAATAAAAACACTGCTGAGATGCTGGAGGTGTAACTCTGTAACGGAGTGCTTGCCTAATGTGAAGGAGGCTCTGGGTTCCAACCAGGCACCATAAAACAAAACAAAATAACAACCAATAAAATTACTGTTACCATTAACACCACTACAAAAATAAAAACCACTGTTGAAAGCAGAAAATACCATTATATTCTTTTTTTTTTAAAGTAGAACAGAAAGTCTTCCAAATAGAGTTCATGCCAATATAGCTTTCCTCAGAAACACAACAAGAGAGCTCAGGATGTTATAAATATTCATGTGAAGTTTTCCCCCCTTTAAAATTTTTTTTTCGGCCTTCTTCTTAGTTACATATTTCAAAGAACATCTTGCCTGTCCAGAAAAAGTATTCCTATCATTTTAACCTACAAGTTAGAGGAATTTTCTACTGCAAATGTTACTGTCTAGCTACTTGCCCATAAATTAAGCTTCTAAAGCACTGATTCCTAACCATTTCCAAACCAATATTCACTCCACATTTTGAGGGTCAGAAAAGTTTTGGCATATCCTCAAATCTTGAATGAAACACGGAGTTAATTACCACATTTATGAGGCATTTGTTGCCTCCCCTCTCTCCTCAATGTGTGTGAGCTCAGCCCTTTGGTAGGGAAGATCTGAGAAAAGGTGAGAAGAAAATAGTTAAGAAATTTCTGTCTTAACAAGGAGCTCCAAATACTTTCATGTTATAATACTACATTTGTCTTTATAACTTCTCTGCAAAGTGTGTATGTGGGAGCTAAAAGGATTACTGGAGCAATTGCTTAACATTTCCGTTTTCTTATACATTACTTGGAAATAAGACGTCAGGGTTGAGGTATCAGGTTTAATGATAAATTTAGTAATGGAACATTCATATTTTGAAAATCAATATATCAAAAAAATGAACATATAGTTGGGTGCTGGTAGCTCATGCCTATAATCCTAGGTACTCAGTAGGCTGAGATCTAAGAATCATAATTTGAAGTCATCCTAGGCAGACAAATCTGGAAGCTCTTATCTCCAGTTAACTAGCAAAAAGCCAGAACTAGAGGTGTAGTTCAAGTGGTTAAAACATGAGCTGTAAACGAAAGGTCTAGAAACCCTGATTCATAAGATAGAAAAAGCAAGACAGAAAGAAGAGAAGAGAAAGGGAATTCTACTTATCCATCATCAGAAAGAATGATATTGTACATTAGTAAGGAAATGGAAAGACTTGGAGTTCATTTTGATAAGCTGGTAAGTATCATTTTACATGATCATATGTACACAGCTATTGAACCATTGTGACCCTCTCCTAAGAATATCCTCCTTTCTTATAATTAATCCTTATCAAAATGAACTCCAAACAATGGAAACAAGAGGATTTTTATTGTACTATTTTCAATTATTTCTTTCTTTTATTTCCTTTGGTTTATCCCCTGCTGTCACTGTTTTTTATTTCTGTACCCTTTGTCTTGTATATAAGTTTATCTGATTTGGGGAAGGGAAGAGGAATTAGAAAAGGTGGGACAAAGGGTGAGCCAATTCAACAGTGACAGTTACTAAACATTATGTTGGAAATTAGCTTTACAACTTGGGGGGTAGGGAGTGGGAGGAAGTGAGAGAAAATGAGGGAGGGGATAACACTGTTCAAAAAGAAATGTACTCATTACCTTACGTATGCAACTGTAACCCCCCTGTACATCACCCTCACAATAAATTTTATTTAAAAAATAAAGACGAGGGGCTGGGAAGATGGCTCAGTGGTAGAGTGCTTGCCTTGCATGCCTGAGGCCCTGGGTTCGATTCCTCAGCACCACATAAGCAAAAAGAGAAAAGCTAGAGTGGCGCTGTGGCCCAAGTGGTAGAACGCTAGCCTTGAGCTGAAGAGCTGAGGGACAGCGCCCAGGCCCGGAGTTCAGGCCCCACATCCGGACCCCCCCAAAAAAAATAATAAATAAAATAAATAAATAAAAAATAAAGACGAAAAAAATTATGTCAAGAGAAGTAAGCCAGATCCAAAGAAACATGGATTGCATGATTTCCCTCATTTGTGATTACTAGAATGTTCCTATAAATCTACAAGTAAACACACTGAATGATTAAAAAATACACTGGATTGGGGCTGGGAAGGTGGCTCAGCGGTAGAGTGCTTGCTTTGCATGCATGAGGCCCTGGGTTCCATTCTTCAGCATCACACAAGCAGAAAAAGCTGGAAATGGCACTGTGGCTCAAGTGGTAGAGTGCTAGCCTTGAGCTGAAGAGCTGAGGGACAGCGCCCAAACCCAGAGTTCAGGCCCTATGACCGGCAAAAAAAAAAAAAAATACACTGGAACATGATAAATTATACAGGTCTCTAGACATTGACACAGTGAGGCCAAAGGAGAATATGCACAGGAACAGATCACAAAGGCTCAATAGCTATGCGCATATGGTCATATAAAATAATATTTATGAAATCAACTCCAAGAAAAGGAGTTGCTGTTGTTGCTGTTTTTATTTTCTTTTCCTTTTGTATGTTAATTTGTTTTGTCTTTGGGAGGGAAAGGGTGAACAAATATAGCAGTGGTACTCACTAGACAACTATGTGGAAAATGAACTGTATATATAACTTGTGGGTGGGGACAGGAGGGAACAACTAGGAGAGAGCAAGGGAAGGGTAGATATGGTTCAAGAAGAATTGCTGTCATTACTTGACTTATGTAAACTGTAACCACTCTGAATATCCCCTCTACAATAGCAATAAAATATTTTTAAAAGAAAATTAAAGAAAAAAATGAAGCTAAGATCTTTGTATTAGTTAAGGTTCTCCAGAGAAGGCTGAGAACATCCAGATGTGCAGTCAGCAACCTGTAAACCCAGAAGCCAATAGAATGCCAGTCAGACACTCACAAGGCTCCAGACCGCAAAATGTTTCCCATCTGTGTCCAAAGGCAGGGAAAGACCATGTCCTTCCCATCAACTTTACTCTTAGAAGAGTAGGTAAATCTTTTTGGTCTATTATGTCCATCAACTACTAAATGTGGCTCACTTACTTTAGAGATATGTGTTAGTCAAAATTTTGTCACTGTAAGAAATATCTGAGTATATTTTAGATATAAGACCCTTGTCCGTTGTATGGCTAGTAAAGATCTTCTCCCAATCCGTGGGCTTTCTATTGATCTTGCTAGCTATGTCATTTGCCCTGCAGAAGCTCTGCAACTTTATGCAATCCCATTTGTCCAACCTTTCTTTGATTTGTTGTGTTTCTGGGTCTCTATTCAGAAAATTTCGGCCTGAGCCAAGGAGACCTAGGGTTTCTCCTATTCCATCCTGTAATGTTTTCAGAGTGTCTGCTTTGACTTCAAGGTCTTTGATCCATTTGGAGTTGATTCTGGTGCAGGGTGAAATATAAGGATCTAGCTTTGGGTCTCATATCTAAAATATACTTGGAACTCAAAAAATTAAACCCCCCAACAACAAATCCTCAAAGAAACAACTGTCCAATAAATAAGTGGGTGAAAGACTTAAAGAGAAACTTCTCTGAAGAAGAAAGAAGGATGACCAATAGACACATGAAGAAATGTTCAACATCCCTAGCCATAAAAGAAATGCAAATCAAAACAACATTGAGATATCACCTCACTCCAGTTAGAACGGCAAAAATCAAGAACCCTAACAACAACAGATGCTGGAGGGGATGTGGACAGAAAGGAACCTTACTTCATTGTTGGTGGGAATGTAAACTTGTTCAACCACTTTGGAAAGCAGTATGGAGGTTCCTCAAAAGACTCCACATAGAGCTCCCCAACGACCCAGCAATCCCACTTTTGGGCATTTACCCAAATGATCACAAACAAGGCCACACTAAAGCTACCAGCACAACTATGTTTATTGCAGCATTATTTACCATAGCTAAGACATGGAACCAACCCAGATGCCCCTCAGTAGATGAATGGATCAAGAAGATGTGGTATATATACACAATGGAATTCTATGCCTCCATCAGAAAGAATGACATTGCCCCATTTGTTAGGAAATGGAAAGGCTTGGAAAAAATTATATTAAGTGAAGTAAGCCAGGCCCAAAGAAACATAGGTCCCATGGTTTCCCTTATTTGCAATATCTAGTATAGGTATGAGTCAAGCGGAAAAAGTCAGATAATGTGATGTTAGGAAAACAAAACCTCAAATATGTATTTTAATGTTTTTGTTTCTTTCATGCATGTGTTTCTAATGCATTTATAAGATTATTTCTTTGTTGCTTTGTGTGTCCCTCCCCCACAGTGTAACCCCTGCTTTCACTATATTTGATGTCAGTATAACATGTGGAGGAGACGGGGACAAACAAGTCGTTTAAGGATTCAGGTGGACCTGTTGCAACAATGAGAAGTACAAAATGTCATGTCAAAACCAGCTTTACAATGTCGGTGGGGGGGGGGGAGGGGGGGTATGATTGGGTGGGAGGGAGGGGGGAGGCTGGGAAGGGAGGTGAAGGGTAAACAAAGGAGGAGGATGCAATGCTTGGTAAGAAATGTATGCATTATCCTGCCCATGTAATTGTAACCCCTCTGTACAGTATGTTCTCAAATAAAATAAAATAAAATTAAAAAAAAAAAAAAAAAAAAAACAAAAAAAAAAGAAACAACTGTCCAATAAATAAGTGGGTGAAAGACTTAAAGAGAAACTTCTCTGAAGAAGAAAGAAGGATGACCAATAGACACATGAAGAAATGTTCAACATCCCTAGCCATAAAAGAAATGCAAATCAAAACAACATTGAGATATCACCTCACTCCAGTTAGAACGGCAAAAATCAAGAACCCTAACAACAACAGATGCTGGAGGGGATGTGGACAGAAAGGATCCTTACTTCATTGTTGGTGGGAATGTAAACTTGTTCAACCACTTTGGAAAGCAGTATGGAGGTTCCTCAAAAGACTTCACATAGAACTCCCCTATGACCCAGCAATCCCACTTTTGGGCATTTACCCAAATGTTTACAAACAAGACCACACTAAAGCTACCAGCACAACTATGTTTATTGCAGCATTATTTACCATAGCTAAGACATGGAACCAACCCAGATGCCCCCTCAGTAGATGAATGGATCAAGAAAATGTGGTATATATACACAATGGAATTCTATGTCTCCATCAGAAAGAATGACATTGCCCCATTTGTTAGGAAATGGAAAAACTTGGAAAAAATTATAATAAGTGAAGTAAGCCAGGCCCAAAGAAACATAGGTCCCATGGTTTCCCTTATTTGCAATATCTAGTATATGTATGAGTCAAGCGGAAAAGGTCAGATAATGTGATGTCAGGAAAATGAACCCTTAGTTATGTATTTTAATGTTTTTTTCTTTCATGCATGTGTTTCTAACGCATTTATAAGATTATTTCTTTGTTGCTTTGTATGTCCCTCCCCCACAGTATAACCCCTGCTTTCACTATATTTGATGTCAGTATAACTTGTGGAGGAGATGGGGAAAAACCAGTTGTTTAAGGATACAGGTGGACCTGTTGCAACAATGAGAAGTACAAGTTGTCATGTCCAAAACGAGCTTTACAACGTTGGGGGGGGGGGAAGGGGGGGGAAGGAGAAGGATTGGGATTGGGGGGGGAGGGGGGAGGCTGGGAAGGGATGTGAAGTGTAAACAAAGGAGGAGGCTGCAATGCTTGGTAAGAAATGTACGCATTATCCTGCCCATGTAATTGTAACCCCTCTGTACAGTATGTTCACAAATAAAATTAAATTAAATTTAAAAAAAAAGAAATATCTGAAAGAAACCACTTACAGGAGGAAATAAATAATTGAAATAATTATTTTAGCTTCCAGTTTCAGAAATTTCAATCCATGGTTGGTGGGTTCTGTTGTTTCTCTGTGTGTGTGTGTGTGTGTGTATGTGTGTGTGTGTGTGTGTGTGTGTGTGTGTGTTCTGGTCTTGAGGTTTGAACTCAGGGCCTGAGTACATTCTTGTTAATTGGATATGAGTCCCATGGGTTTTCCTGCCCTGGCTGGCTTCAAAGAATGATCCTCAGATCTCAGCCTCCTGATTATCTAGGATTATAAGCATAAGCCACTGGCTCAGTTATTTCTATGCTATGGTGCAGCAGTATGTCATGTCAGATGTACATGAAAGAGCTGTTCACCTCATGGTGGCTAGGAAGCCAGGAGAGAAATGGAAAGGGACTGGGGATAAAATGTGGTCCCCAAAGACACTGTCAATGACCTACTTCCTCCAGGTAAGCTCCATTAAGTAGAGTTTCCATTATGCCCCCAAATAACACCACCAACTGCAAACCACGCATTCAACAAATGGACATTTCATACTAAAACTATGGAAATATATCTGCTTTAATTAGTCTGACACTTGAAATGTTTATGTCACCACATAACATCCTCTTATATAACCAGAATATCTGGGTATCTTTGGCCTATTCAAGTTGACAAATAAAATTAACCATCATAGGCTGAGAATATGGCTTAGGGGTAGAGTGCTTGCATAGCATGTATGAAGCCCTGGGTTTGATTCCTTAAATCCATATAAACATATAAAAGCCAGAAGTGGTGCTGTGGCTCAAGTAGTAGAGTACTAACCTTGAGGAAAAGAAGCTCAGGGAGGACTGGAAAGTGGCTTAGTGGTAGAGTGCTTGCCTAGCATGCATGAGCCCTGGGTTTGATTGCTCAGTACCACATAAACAGAAAAAGTCAGAAATGGCACTGTGGCTCAAGTGGTAGAGTGCTAGCTTTGAGCAAAAGAAGCTCAGACCCTGAGTTCAAGCCCCAGGACTGGCAAAACAAACAAACAAACAAAAAATAAGCAACATAGCCCTCTTAGCTAACAAATCTTCCTGCTCCCTTCCATTTTTTTCTATGAATAACCAATCTTCCAGATAAGTCTTTTCTTTTCTTTTTTTCTGTCGGTCATGGCCTAAGTGCTGTCCCTGAGAGCTCTTCAGCTCAAGGCAAGCACTCTACCACTTGAGCCACAGCACCACTTCCAGTTTTCTGGTGGTTAATTGGAGATAAGAGTCTCACAGATTTTCCTGCCAGGCTAGCTTTGAACCGTGATCCTCAGATATCAGCCTCCTGAGTAGCTAGGATTATAGGCATGAGCCACTGGAGCCTGGCTCAGATAAGTCTTTTAAATACTTTAACCTATACAGATATAGAAAATACATAGTGTGATAGCATACCATTTGACATAAATGGTATTATTTTTGTTACTTGTGGGGCTTGAACTTGGGGCCTGAGCACTGTCCCTGAGCTCTTTTGTTCAAGACTAAAGTTATACCACCTTGAGCCATAGCACCACTTTCGGTTTTCTGATAGTTAATTGTAGATAAGACTCTCATGGACTTTCCTACCCGGGCTGTCTTTGAACAGAAATCCTCACATTTCAGCCTCCCAAGTAGCTAGGATTACAGGCATGAGTCACCAGCACCCAGGTCATAAATGGTATTCTCACATACATACCCTTTTCTGATTTGTACTTTTTATGTAGTATTATGTTTTCAAGATATATCCCTGGGCTGGAAATATAGCTCAGTGGTATAATGTTTTCATATGGTGTATGAGAAGCTAGGTTTAATAACCAATACTGCCAAAAAATAAATCTGGTTGCCAGCCATGATAATACACACCTATAAACCAAGCATACAGGAAGTAGTAGGATTGTGAGTTTGGGGCCTTTGTGCATAGCAAGTTCCAGGCCACATTGAGCTACATAGCATACCATGTCTCAGAAAAGAAGGAAAGACAAACAGAGACAGTGACAGAGAGACAGACAGAGACAGAGAGAGAGAGAGACAGAGATTAACTGTTGACATAAAGGATAGTTTATGAATTTTAAGTTAATCATAGTCCTCCATTGTATGAGTAAGCTATTTTAATCATTCCTTTATTAATAGACATAAAGTTTCTTTCTTATTTGTTACTATATTGTTACAGTCCTTTAATCAGCATCCTTGTAAACATGAGAGTGTGTCTTTCTATATAGAAATGCAATGCGTGTAATTCTTTTTTTCTTATTTTGAGTGATGGGTATTGAACTCGGGACCTTTGTTCTTCTTCACTGAACTATTCTTCCAATACCTATGTAATTCTTTTGAGGGGAAAGAGCTAGCATAATGAAAGTTGGATGTAAAGTTTTAAGATAGTAATTTCGATTTGTTAATTCACTGTTTTTTATTTTAGTAATGAGGATAGAACCCTTGTCCATTGATAGGGACTTGTCCAAATTAAACACTCTACCTCTGAGCTACACCACTCAGGCACTGCACATTAATACCTTAGTTGTGATCAAGCCTCTGTTCACATGTCCATTATATCCTCTTTTCTTTTTTAAGAAAAGCAAAGATTTATTAAGATGCTGTTATAAGGGAAACAATGTGGACAAGTAGACAAGAGTATATATCATGCTGAAAAGATTGTGTATAGGTTTTATACCTTGGGTTAGGTTATTCTTGATTTGCTGCCTCATTGGCCGTATTGATTAGTTGTTCCTTCCTCAGATCATGATTTGAGTTTCATGTACACAGGAACATCTTGCAATCTCGGCTTTCACTTCCGCAGTCCATTTGGCCCATTTTGCCACTTGGCTTACCTCCACATTCTATTTGGCCCATTTTGCACACTTGACTCACTTCTGCATTCTATCTGGCCCATTTCATGCCCTTGGCTCTTCCGTGTTCTACCTTTCCCTTGGTATTTTTCCATCAGCCATGACTCCTTAAAAAGTGGGGAATTCTCTTCCATGCCCCCCCAACAGAACAACAAAACTACTTATGGTTTAAGAGGGGTAAAGATTTTTCTTCTTGTACCTGCTTCCTGCCTGGTAGAGTCATAGAGTTGACCCTGACTATATATTTGTCATTCTGACAGAGGGTTATAGAGCAGTCTATGGGGCCACAGCGGGGTGTACTTGAATACCAGACAATAATTGTATGGAAGCTTTGTTCTGGGAGTTAAGAGACAATGAAGGTTCAGATGGTAGAGGACAGAACCCACATTGTGGCATCATGTGTAACTTCATGGACAGGTTCCAGATACTCATCCAACAGGCAAAGGTAGTATGCCCAAAGAAGGTAAAACGGGATTTGAAAGAGAATGGAAAGATGGAAGATAATTGTCACTCATAGCTTACATGGATTCACCCAAACTCCTGGCTGAACTTTGAATGGCTCTTACAATTATTGCTAATGACATAGAAATTTTACCTTGAGAGTGATGGGGATCTATGAAGTCTTACAACAAAGGAACTAGTATCAGCAAATGATCTGAATGGAAGTATGGAGTATGAACAAGGGGGCAAGCTTGATATTAGGAAAGTCTCTTAAGAGGCTATGATAATAGCTTTGAAAATTAATGACAAGACCCTAGAATAAAGCTCTGACAAGATAGCTAGAAAAATGGAAGAGTCCAGAGTTATTTGGGAACTGTGATAAATACAACTTGGAAGCCATTGGATAAAGGAAGTAAACAGAAGGTATGAGTGCTTATTTCTGCCATTCACCTGGACAGGAAATATAGGAGATGCAATTGAGAGAGAGAATATATTATTGTTTTACTTTTTGGTGCTGCCAAAATAAAATGGAAACACTTTAGCATAGTATTCAAGGTCCTCCATGATCTGGCTCCAAATTACATCTCCACATTTGTCTGAAATCAGTCTCCAGTAGAGTTTTTCCCGTTTCAGATTACTAAAAGCTGTCCTTTTGGACTGAGAAACTTTTCCTAAATCTCTGCCTCCTCCTTCACTTATCTGAATGTCAGGAACATGCCAAAGTATAGCAGAGAAAAGAGAAACAGAAACGAGTAATGGAAAAATGCAATGAATACATGTCTATATGTACATCTATATGTACATATAATATAAATATACACTCATTTAAGCTGTATTCTTGTTAAAAAATAACCCAGTAAATTATTTGTCTGTGCCAGGCACCAGTGGCTCACACCTGTAATCCTAGGTACTCAGGAGGCTGAGATCGGAGGATCACGGTTCAAAGCGAGCCCAGGCAGGAAAGTCCATGAGACTCTAATTTCCAATAAATTTTCTGGTGAGAAAACCAGAAGTGGCACTGTGGCTCGAGTGGTAGAGCACTAGCCTTGAACTAATGAGCTGAGGGACAGCTCCCAGGCCCAGAGTTCAAGGCCTACGACTGACAAAAAAAAAGTTTGTCTGTGTCCATGCCTCTTTGTAATGTGATTTTGTTGCTTCTCCTATCCGAAAGTGGAGTGTGTTTCTCTTCCCATTGAAGCTTGGCTGAATGACCAAGTAGCTTGCTTTGACCCATAAAATGCAGTCAATATGACATCCTGAGGTTTATGAGTCGAGGGAGGGCTCAGGAGAACTAGCAGCTTCTGCTTTTGACATTGAAACCCAACTTCCTGTAAAGAAGTCCAGGTTACCCTGTCAGAAAGGGGCCATATGCACCAGGTGTTAGGATCTCCCATCTGTAATCCTCGCTACTGAGGTTTCTGACATAAGAGGATCACTCTTTGAAGCCCACCTGGGCAGGAAAGTTCATGAGACTCTGATCTACAATTAAACACTAAAAAGTCAGCCTTGAGGGGCTGGGAAGGTGGCTCAGTGGTAGAGCGCTTGCCTTGCATGCATGAGGCCCTGGGTTCAATTCCTCAGCACCACATAGGCAGAAAAAGCCAGAAGTGGTGCTGTGGCTCTAGTGATAGAGCGCTAGCCTTGAGCTGAAGAGCTGAGGGACAGTGCCCAAGCCCAGAGTTCAGGCCCCACGACTGACAAAAAAAAAAAAAAGTATGGTTGTTGGGCTTGGAATATGGCTTGGTGGTAGAGTGCTTGCCTAAAATGCATGGAGCCCTAGGCTTGATTCCTTAGTACCACATAAACGGAAAAATCTGGAAGTGGTGCTGTGACTCAAGTGGTAGAGCCATAGCCCTAAGCAAAGAGAGGTTCAGAGACAGAGACCAGGCCTTGAGTTCAAACACCAAGACTGGAAAAAAAAAGTATGATTATTTTCAGGCTCTGATGGGGGGAGGTGGTACCAGTAGGAATGGGATGAAGAGAGTGAATAACAATAAATATGGCTGAAGTAGCTTATTTTCATGCACAGAAGTAGATCAGTGAAACCTATTGAATTTTTTTTTGGTCAGTCGTGGGACTTGAACTCTGGGCCTGGGTGCTGTCTATCAGCACTTCAACTCAAAGCTAGCATTCTGCCCCTTGAGCCATAGCGCCACTTCTGGTTTTCTGGTGGTTAATTGGAGATAAGAGTCTCAAGGACTTTCCTGCCTGGGCTGGATTTGAACCATGATCCCCAGATCTCAGCCTCCTAAGTAGATAGAATTACAGGTATGAGCCACTGGTGCCCAGCTTGAAATTGTTTTAAGGAGTAAGAAAAGAGAGAATGATAGAGGGGTTGGATCTGATAAGGACATATTGTATACAAATGGAAATGTCACAATGAAAACCCCCTCGTACAACTCATGTATGCTTACAAATAAAAAAGGAGTATGGTTGTCTTTAACAGTCACTCTCTGGCTCAGAAATTCCATTCCTAGGTCCATGCCCAAGAGAAATGAAAGAGTTATATACATGAATACTCAAGATGGTGTTGTTACTCATATAACAGCTAAAAGGAGAAACAACCTCCAATGGATGACTCATTAAAAAAAAAGGTCTATCCATAAGATACTCCATTATAAAAAGGAATAAACACTGATTTATACTATAATATGGATGGACCTAAAAAAAAAAAGTGATGCTTTACACCAGGCACCAGGGGCTAATGCCTCTAATGTTAGCTGCTCAGGAGGCTAAGATATGAAGGATTGTAGTTTGAAGCTAGACTTGACAGAAAAATGTGCAAGAATCCAGATGCAATTAACCACAAAAATGCTGGCTTCAAAATGGTAGAGCTGAGAGCATGCAAGCCAAATGAGATCAAGATCCTATGTTCAAACCCCTATAGCACCAAAAACAAAAACATAATTAAACTGATGGTGCTTCAAAATTAAAGACAAGCAGGAACTGGTGGCTCATACCTGTAATCCTAGCTACTCAGGAGGTTGAGATAGAAGGACTGTGGTTCAAAGCCAGCCCCAGCACATACTCTATCTCAAATTAACCACCAGACTGGAGCAAAATAGCACAGGGACAGTACTCAGGTCCTGAGTTCAAGCCCCACAACTGACAAGAAAAAGATAAAAAATGTTAAAATGCATACAACACACACCCACACCCACACACATACACACACACACACACACACACACACACAGTGCTTGGTGCAAAAACCCAGACACAAAAGGCCACATACATAATTCCATTCATTTGAAAAGATCAGAGTAATCAGTTGGGAAGATGGGAATTTGGGAGTGATGGTCCAGAGGGTATATTTGCTTGCTTGCTTGCTTGTTTTCTCTTTCTCTTTTCCTTTTTTTGTTCCTTTGTTCCTTTATTGCTTCCTTCATTCCTCCCTCCCTCTCATGGACTTTCTACCAAGGACTTTCTGCTGGGCTGCCTCCAGATCATAGCCTCTTGTTTTAGGTAGGATTAAGCATAAGCCATTGGCATCTAGCCATGTTTCATTTCAAAAATGTTATATGAACAGAAAGTTTTCAAAAGTTTTTTCACATATAGTGAGAAATGTGTGCAGCACTACAATTCTTCAAGAAGCCAAAGCCCTCTTGTGTTTCTTACACCCTTTAAGGAAATATATTTTCTACCCCAGAGTAAAAGAGTAAAGTTGGACAAATCTGGTGGTGTTCTAGAACCCTGTAGAAATGGGCATTGTTCAATAGTGGTTTCAATATGAAGAAAACTATCCCTTCATCCCTAAATAATTCACATACAACTCCGGGCCTAGTGGGAAGAAAAGCTTCTGTGAGGGCTGGGAAGGTAGCTCAGTGGTAGAGTGCTTGCCTTGCATGCATGAGGCCCTGGGCTCGATTCCTCAGCACCACATAAGCAAAAAAAAAAAAAAAAAAAAGCCGGAAGTGGCGCTGTGGCTCATGTGGTAGAGCTCCAGTCTTGAGATGAAGAGCTGAGGGACAGCGCTCAGGCCCAGAGTTCAGGCCCTAGGACCAGAACCAAAAAGAAAAAAAAAAAAAAGCTTCTGTGAGATTCTCGTATCATTCCTATTGATAAAGGACTAAATTCAAACTTAGGCTAAGAAAAAGGTGTGGTTTTTTTTTAACTCATATTCTCACATATTCTATTTCATATTCCATCTGGTGACCAAACATTCCTATTGTTTAAGGCTGTTAAAAAGTGTACTTTTCTTTGAACCTAAAGATGTCACTGAATTCTGATCATATAAAATAATATTTATGGCCAGGGGCCAGTGGCTCATGCTGTAATCCGAGCAACTCAGGAGGCTGGGATCTGAAGATCATGGTTCAAAGACAGCCTGGTTAGAAAAGTCCCTGTGAGACTCATCTCCAATTAATCACTCAAAAATTGGAAGTGGAGCTGTGGCTCAAAGCGGTGGAGCACTGGCCTTAAGCAAAAGAGCACAGGAGCTCAGGGATATCTACTGGTCCCTGAGTTCAGTCCCCACAATTGACAAATAAATAAATGAATATATAATTAAATAAACAAATACTTATTGAAATGAACTCCAGGTAATGGTAATGGTTGCGTTTTTCTTATTTTTGTCTTGTTTATCTATCTTAGGAGGATAAAGGGGGCACAGAAATGGAGGGACAAAGGGTGAACAAATGTGGCAGTGATATTCATTAGATGTTGAAAATAAATTATACAGCTTGTGGGATGAGGACATGGGAGAGAAATATTGGAAGAGAGTGAGGGAAGGGGTGACATTGTTCAAAAAGAAGTGTACTCATTACCTGACTTGCGTAACTAACTCTTCTGTACATCACCTTTATAGTAATTTTTAAAAAAACTGAAAAAGATGTCATTAAAAATCCAAGTTCAGCTGGGCGCCAGTGGTTCATGCCTATAATCCTAGCTACTCAGAAGGCTGAGATCTGAGGATTGCCATTCAAAGCTCTCCCAGGCAGGAAAGTCTGTGAGACTCTTATCTCCAAATAACCACCAAAAAGACAGAGGTGGTGCTGTGGTTCAAGTGGTAGAGTGCTAGCCTTGAGCTGAAGAGCTGAAGGACAGTGCCCAGGCCCAGAGTTCAAGCCCCATGATGGACCAAAAAAAAAAAAAAAAAAAAGATCCAAGTTCTTTTTTGTTTGTCTTGCAACAGTGAAGAATACTATTCTGTTATTGTTTCCCTCTCTCAAAACTGGCAAGAAGACAGATGGAGCTTTGTAGGAATGCTACCCTGCGTTAGAGGACAAAATGAGTCTTTTGTCATTGGCTGTGTTGTAGGTTACTACTTCAGAGATGTTGTCCTAACACCTTGCTCATGTCTCCCCACTTATTTTCTGCTTGGTTAACTATAGCCAACTTCTTTTCTTAATTGAACAACTCAATATTCTCATTTCAGCATCTGTTTTCTTTTCCTGCTGTAGTTATCTAAAGAATTTTACCTCTTGTGTTTCCACAGAATGAGGAAAGGGGGGAGGAGAAAAATGAACAGAATAAGTACAGCAAACAAAAAAAATCCCCACAAATTCCACAAAGGACTTATTTTTTAGCTTGCAGATACACCAGGTTCCATCCCTAGCACTACAAAAATAGAAATTAATTATTTAGGAAGAGAAGCACCTCTCTTATGGATTCAATAAAATGACTGAGCTGATCTTTTGAGAGTTTTAGGGGTTGGTGTGACAGCAAAGATGAGGAAGCCAATTGAAGTGGGGAAAATAAACATGAGAAATGAAAGAAGAGGCCCGGCACTGGTGGCTCATGCCTGTAATCCTAGCTACTCAAGAGGCTGAGATCTGAGGATCACAATTCAAAGCCAGCCCGAGCAGGAAAGTCTGTGAGACTCTTATCTCCAATAAACCACTAGAAAACTGGAAGTGGCACTATGGCTCAAGTGGTAGAGCGCTCGCCTTGAGCTGAAGAACACAAAGAGAGTGCCCAAGCCCAGAGTTCAAGCCCCAAGACTGGAAGAAAAAAAAGAAGAGATCTATCAGGAAAACTACACTCTCAAAAACAACGAATCCTAAAGTCCAAAGGATCACTAGTCCGTACTAATACTGTGGGTGAATTTTATTTAAAGGGTAGCTTCTATGGATGGATAAGTAATATAATAGTAACTTGAGAACAAGGAAAGACTACCTCAACTGTGTCATTTTGAATACCTATTGAAGAGGGAGTAGGGGAAACAAGTCTGAGAGACTCACTACAGTGTATAATTATGCCCTTTGAAAGCACCAATCATCCATGGATCTCAAAGTGTATTACCAACTTTAATTACTTTTCATAATCACTGTGTGAGATCATTATTGCCGATAAACCAATGAAGAAACCAAGACAGGTTACCAAACACCTTCAAGGACCATGAATCACTTGCTCAATTGCTCTTATTCCTGATTTGTCATTTGAATTAATGGGCTCTTTCCAAAAGGAGTGCTTGAGTAGCTCTTTGAATGAATTTTGGCTTCTATTTTTGTAGTTGTTTGGGACCAATGAAAGCTTAAATCTTTCTAAGATGGGAAGCTATTTCAAGAGTTATTATTGAATGAAATATGTATAGAAACATAGTAAAATATTTAAGACACATGTAAACACACATATAGAAGTCTAATAGTAGGGGCTGGGAAGGTGGTTCAGTGGTAGAGTGCTTGCCTTACATGTATGAAGCCCTGAGTTTTATTCCTCAGCACCACATAAGCAGAAAAGCTGGAAGTGGTGCTGTGACTCAAGTGGTAGAATGCCAGCCTTGAGCTGAAGAGCTGAGGGACAGCACCCAGGCCAAGAGTTCAGGCCCCACGACCGGACCCAAAAAAAAAAAAAAGTCTAATAGTATAATAACTGAAGTGGGTCTTTTTGTCCTCCATCATTACCCTTGCATACAAACTAAAGTGACAATAAATGTATTATATGGAATCATAAAGTTTTAGGATCTGGAACCTCCTCAAATCTTTGAGCACTGATGACACTACATTCATGAAACTTTTTTTTTTTTTTTTTTTTTTTTTGGCGGTTATGGAGCTTGAACTCTGGCCTGGGCGCTGTCCCTCAACTCTTCAGGTCAAGGCTGAGCACTCTACCACTTGAGCCACAGGTCCACTTCTGGTTTTCTGGTGGTTTATTGGAGATAAGAGTCTCACGGACTTTCCTGCCCAGGTTGGCTTTGAACTGTGATCCTCACATCTCAGCCTCCTGAATAGCTAGGATTACAGGGGTGAGCCACTGGCGCCTGGCATGAAACTTGTTATTGGGTGCCACCATCAGTTGTCCTGCTGCATTGCTATCGTGATGATAGTCTAAACCACCTAATCCAGCACTGAACCATCTCATACTTACATTCTCAAAATGGCAGAACTCTCTCAGATTTTTTTGTCTTTACTGATAACATTTGCTGAGGCAATAGGGGACATAGGCTGTGTTCAATTGTTCCAGTAAAGAAAGAATTACAGTTGAGATTGGCTTTACCACCGGATTGAACTAACAATTCCACAATCATTGTCCAAAATTCATGTGACATTTCCATTGGCTAAACAGGTAAGTTAAAGATGTATGTGTGGGGCTGGGAAGGTGGCTCAGTGGTAGAGCACTTGCCTTGCATGCCTGAGGCCCTGGGTTCAATTCCTCAGCACCACATAAGCAAAAAGAAAAAAGCCAGAAGTGGCTCTGTGGCTCAAGTGATAGAGCGCTAGCCTTGAGCTGAGGAGCTGAGGGACAGCGCCCAGGCCCAGAATTCAGGCCCCACGACCGGACCCAAAAAAAAAAAAAAAAGATGTATGTGTGGCTGAAGTCATTTGTGGATTTGTTTTTCTTTTTTGGTCAGTCACAGGCCTTGAACTCAGGGCCTATCCTTGAGCTTTTTTGCTCATGGTACTCTACCACTTAAGACACAGTGCCACTTCTGATTTTTGGTGGTTAATTGGAAATAATAGTCTCACAGACTTTTCTGCCAAGGATGGCTTCAAACTGCAATCCTCAGATCTCAACCAACTGGGTAATTAGGATTACAGGCATAAGCTACTAGTGCTTGGCCCATACTTACATTCTTTTGTTCCTTGTTATTTTTTTCCTTGCAATAGTAGGGATGGAACTCAGGCCTTACACATGTTAAATAAGTACTCCACTGCTGAGCTACACCTTTAACTCCCTGAGACTTATATCTCCTATGTCCCAGAATTTCTGAGTACACAGCAAGCACTCAATCCAGTTTGATTTAATAGGATTAAGTAACTAACAATAGTAGAGGCTAAGAAGGACTTGAAACAAGGTTTCATTAAACTCATTAGAAAAGGTGACTTAATTGAATATATATTTCAACTAACAAAGGAGCCTATGTGAGAACCATATAACTCATCCAACCCAAGTAAATGCTGAGAACAGATGATTGTTGCCCAGTGGATAACCCTCAGCAAACCTCAAAAAAAAAATCTGCTTTATGGGGCTGGGAAGATGGCTCAGTGGTAGAGCACTTGCCTTGCATGCATGAGGCCCTGGGTTCAATTCTTCAGCACCACATAAGCAGAAAAAGCCGGAAGTGGCGCTGTGGCTCAAGTGGTAGAGCGCTAGCCTTGAGCTGAAGAGCTGAGGGACAGTGCCCAGGCCCAGAGTTCAGGCCCTATGACCGGACCCAAAAAAAAAAAAATCTGCTTTAAAAAATAACTAACTAGGGGCTGGGAATGTGGCTCAGTGGTAGTGTGCTTGCCTAGCATACAGTAAGCCCTGGGTTTGATACCTCAGTATCACATAAACAGAAAAAGCCCGAAGTGGTGTTGTGCCTCAAATGGTAGAGTGCTAGCCTTGAGCAAAAGAAGCTAAGGGATAGTACCCAGGCCCTGAGTTCAAGCCCCAAGGCCGGCAAAAAAAAATAAATAACTGACTAGCCAGGTACTGGTGGCTCACGCCTATAATCCTAGCTACTCAGGAGCTGAGATCTAAGGACTGTAGTTCAAAGTCAGCCCAGGCATGAAAGCCCGTGAAAGTATTATCTTCAATTAACCACTAGAAAACACTGGAAATAGTGCTGTGGCGAAAAGTGGTAGAGCACTAGCCTTGAGCAAAAGAGCTCAGGGACAGTGCCCACTTGACTGACAATACAAAACAAAACAAAATTAAAAAAAAAGTTTCCTGCTCAAAAGTTAAAAACTCATCATATGATCTTGAATTTCTCTAATCTTTCTGGGAGAGACCAAATTTATCTTAAATGTATATCCAAAGAGACCTAGTGTTCACAAAGATTGTTGAGGGCTGAGAAAATGCACAATATTAGAATGCTTGCCTAGCATGAACAGGAACCTAGGTTTAACAAACTGTAGTAAAAAAAAAAAAAAAAAAAAAAGTAACCTTGAGAATTCACAATAAAGGCCTTTGGACCTGTCATTTAAAAACCTCAATTTTAAAGAATGGGTACAGTAGAACAAACCAAGCACTTAGAAATCTGAAGCAGGGCTGGGCACCGGTGGCTGATGTCTGTCATCTTAGATACTCAGAAGGCTGAGATCTGAGGATCTTGGTTTGCTGCCAGCCCAGGCAGAAAAGTCCCTGTGAGCTCTTAACTCCAATTAACGGGAAGTGGCGCTGTGGCCCAAATGATACAGAGCTAGCCATGAGCGCAAAGAGGCTCAGGGACAGTACCCAGGCCCTGAGATCAAGCCTCACAACCTACAAAAAAAAATCTGAAGCAGGACAGTGATGAGTTTAAGCCCAGTCTGTGCTACAATAATATGAAGACATTTTTAGAAAATCAGTAATGAGGGCTGGGAAGGTGGCTCAGTGCTAGAATGCTTGCCTTGCGTGCATGAGGCCCTGGGTAATGATTCCTCAGCACCACATAAGCAGAAAAAGCCGGAAGTGGCACTTGGCTCAAGTGGTAGAGTGCTAGCCTTGAGCTGAAGAACTGAGGGACAGCATCCAGACCCAGAGTTCAGGCCCCACGACCAAAAAAAAGAGAAAAAAGAAAAAAAAATCAGTAATGATTTCAAATTATATAGCCTTTTTTTTTTCTAAAAACAAAACAAAACAAAAAACAACTAAACCTGGGCAAGGAATGTGGCTTAGTGGTAGAGTGCTTGCCTAGCATGCATGAAGCCCTGGGTTCCATCCCTCAGTACCCCATAAACAGAAAAAGCTGGAAGTGGTGCTGTGGCTCAAGTGGTAGAGTGCTAGCCTTGAGCAAAAGAAGCTCAGTGACAGTGCCCAGGCAGAGTTCAGGTCCCAGGACTGGCAAAAAAAAAAATCCCTAAATCTTACATATGCTAGGTGAACACTTATTAGTTCATTCCTTTGCTCATCTGCTACATATAGAACAAAAATCAACCTTTTAATGGACTAGATGGTGTGCTAGTCAATGGGCACACAGGAACTAGTAAGACATGGTTCATACTAGGAACCCTACTGGGTATTCCTTGCCAATGAGATGAAAAGTTCTTTTGTCCATTTCTTGGTGTGTGTGTGTGTCTGTCTGTGTGTACGTGTGCATGTGTGTGCGTGCGTGTGTGTGTGTGTGTGTGTGTGTGTGTGTAGCTGAAGATTGAACACAGGACATATAGAATACAAGGTAAGCACTGTACCATTAAGCTATTTACCCTCCAGCTCCCATGTCCAATTTGTTGAGATCAAAAAGGTAGTCATAAATGTTAGTGCTTTGTGTTACTTTAAAAATTCAGTTCTAGGGCTGGGAAGGTGGCTCAGTGGTAGAGCGCTTGCCTTGCATGCCTGAGGCCCTGGTTCGATTCCTCAGTACCACATAAGCAAAAAGAAAAAAGCTGGAAGTGGTGCTGTGACTCAAGTGGTAGAGCGCTAGCCTTGAGCTGAAGAGCTGAGGGACAGCGCCCAGGCCCAGAGTTCAGGCCCCACAACCGGACCCAAAAAATAAATAAATAAATAAAATAAAAATTCAGTTCTAGTTGATTAAAGCAGGTGAAGGGCCTCACATATACATTTCTCATTTATAGTTGGTTTTGTGGTTTAGTATCATATGGCCAACTTGGTCCTGACATCCAAAACAGAGCCTGGATTTGGACACATGCGTCAGACACTGAGGCAGCCAATTTAGCTAATTTGTGTCAAAAATTAGCTAGAAACAGTCACTAACTATAAGAATATCTTGACTGGTGATTCACTGTATGATTGAGATGACTAACATAACCTCTATGTCTGGGGTTAGCTATAAATTACAGAGATGGTAGGGATATAATGAAGGAGAGACGTAATAGTATAAGGTAAGAATTCCAAAGTAGAAGTGTAGGTTCCTTTCATGGTTTTGCCTCTGCTTATCTGTGTAATCTTAAGCAAGTCACCCAACTTTTCTGCAGGGATGTCATTTCCTGCAGATTTCTAATAAACTGCTGTTTTCAGAGGAGTGTCATGAAATGTCACCGGTAAAATGCTTTGAATATTGGTTTCAGAGGCGTTAAAATAAAATCAGTATCAAGTATCAAGGGATTCTTTGAGAATACAAACTATTTTCTCTAAATCCATCTGTTTTATAACACACTAGGAAACAGAACTGAACTGGGCACCAGTGGTTTATGCCTGTAAGCCTAGCTACTCAGGTGGCTGGGACCCCAGAGGATTACAGTTTGAAACCAGCCTGGATAGTGAAGTCTGCTAGAATTCATCTTTAATAAACCAGCAATTTGCAAACAACTCGTAAATCACCAACCACAAGGAAGAAAGCTCAGCAACAATGAAAGGATGCCTAGTAACTGACTGGTACTGGCAGGAAAATAAAGGGACAAAATGCAAAGAAGCAAAGAAGGAGGGGAAAAGAAAGGATGGGAGGGAAGAAGGGATAAGGAAGAGAGGAGAAGGGAAGGAGAGGAGAAAGGGAAAAGAGGAAAGAGGGGGAGAGGGGAGAGAAGAGAAAAAAGACAAGAAAAGAGCTGACTTGCCTACTCAAGTCCTGGATGGAACCCAGCACTTCTACCACTGAGTTACATCACCCAGCCCCAGGAAGGCCATTTAAATGGCATGGTTTAAGACTATAACTTCCTCGCCGAGTGCCAGTGGCTCATGCCTGTAATCCTAGCTACTCAAGAGGCTGAGATCTGAGGATCTTAGTTCAAAGCCCACCCAGGCAGTAAACTCTGTGAGACTCTTATCTCCAATAAACCACTAGAAAACAAGAAGTGGTGCTGTGGCTCAAGCAGTATAGCACTCACCTCAAGCTGAAGAACACAGGGACAGCGCCTAAGCAGAGTTCAAGCCCCAGGACCGACAAAAGGAAAAAAGAAAAGACTGTAACTTCTGCAAGTGGATACATAGTCCCTAGACTACTACTCATATATTTTTTTATTGTTATTATAAAGGTGGCGTACAAAGGGGTTACAGTTACGTAAGTCAGGTAATGAGTAATTTCCTTTTGAAGAGTGTCACCCCCTCCCTCATTTTCTCCCACTTTTCCCCTCCTTCTTCCCTCCCCGCAAGTTGTACAGCTCATTTTCAACATAGTGTCTAGTGGGTATCACTGCTAAATTGGTTCACCCTTTGTCCCACCATTTCTGTGCCCCCCTTACCTAACTCCCAAAGACAGATAAATAACAAACAAGACAAAATACTTATATATTTCTGATTTAAATGCAGAGTAACCATGTACAGAGAGAAAAGGTATTAAAAATAAAAGAATTAAAGGGTTTTGAGAAGTATGGTAATGGCCAAGAACCTTTATAAATGAATTTCATCACCATACATCCCTTGATTAATCAGACACTGGTCCACAACTGTTTCATTTTCTGTGATACTAACCCATCATTAGTTCAATAAACTCTAATTAGAGGAATGATTTCTCAGGCTTAGGTAGAGAGTTAATGTACTTTGAATCTCTTTCATGTACATTTTCTCAGATGGGCCTCACAGCAATCCTGTTCTACCTGGAACAGAAGTTGTTGTCCCCAAATGTTCATATTTTTATTCAAATAACTAAGTAAATAACTACTTATAACTCATATTTAGCATGTCTTTTCATCTAATTCTAATAGATGATATAGAATATATCTAACAAGTTTATAACAGAAAACTAAGAAAGGCCAAAGTATAGCACAAAGTACATTCATTTTAATAAACAAAATCTAGTTCAAAGAAAAAAACAGGTTTTTCCACATGAGCTAGGTCATTCTTTTAATGATTAACACAGGCCTTTGTTAAATTTCTACTAAGAAATCTATGTACAATGTTTACTTCGTGAAAAATAAAATGATGTTCGCAATTTTTCTCTATTTCACATTAATTTTATGGGAGAGAGATGTGAAGCCTTTTGTTTTTAATACTAGTTCCTTTGAAATATCAGTTAGGAATTCACAAAAGCTCTCATGTGTCTTGTTGTTTTTCCCCTCCCTCAATACAGTTGTCAGTTATCTGGCAGAAGCAGAACCTAATCTCTGCCAAACAAAATTCCAGTATTTAATGAGAAAATACATTTTTGATGTCTTAGCCAAAAAAATGCAAAGCCCCTTACATAAGCTAATGGAATTAAAAAGAAATCCCTAGTACCTAGTAACAGAATAAAGCTAAAGAAGCAAAACACAGACACTTAAAGGAAAATGACTGCCAAAATAAAAGTTTATGTATCAAATAAACATCTTTAATTTTGCATATAAAATACATATTTTGGGGGACTGAGATGTAGTTCAGTGGTAAAGCTCTTGCTGCTCTTTGAGCCTCAGCACCAGACAGAAATAAACACCTGCATGTACAATATTGGGCAATAAAGGCTATTGAAATAAGAATTATATATTGTAATAGGATTTGTTAGAGCACATGTTAATTATATTCTAGTATTTCACTGAAAATTTAACTTCTAGGAAAAAAGAAAAATAATCAAAATTTGATTTATCTTGGATTCTTATTCTCTATTTTTAAAATATTCATCCAATATCTATTCATAAGCTTAAAGTTAACCAGTATAGGCCCAAGAATAACATTTTTTATGCTGTTGCCATTAATTGTGTTGCATATCATGCCTCAGAAATTCAATTATCTGTAAGACTTTAAAATATTTCATTTTTTATGGCTCAGTATGTATGTATATCTGTGGATATGTCACAGTGAAGCCTCCCCATACAACCAATATACAAAAAAAAAAAACTTTTAAAAACTGTAAGCAGCCAGATGCTGCTTACAATTGTAATCCTAGCTATGCAGGAGGCTAAGATCTGAGGATCATGATTTGAAGCCAGCCTGTGCAAGAAAGCCCATTAGACTCTTATTTTTTTGGGGGGGGGGTCTGGTTGTGGGGCCTGAACTCTGGGCCTGGGCGCTGTCCCTCAGCTCTTCAGCTCAAGGCTAGAGCTCTACCACTTGAACCACAGCGCCACATCCGGCTTTTTTCATTTTGCTTATGTGGTGCTGAGGAATCGAACCAGGGCCTCAGGCATGCAAGGCAAGCGCTCTACCACTGAGCCATCTTCCCAGCCCCCTATGAGACTCTCATCTCCAATAAACTACCAAAAAAAGCTGCAAGTGGAGCTGTGGCTCAAGCAGTAGAGCCCATTGCCTTAAGCAAAAAAGCTCAGGGACAGTACCCAGGCCCTGAGTTCAAGCCCCGACTGGCACATTGGCACACTGGCACACACACACACACACACACACACACACACACTCACTTCTAGGTAGAACAATACAAAGCCAAGGTTATACAAGGATTTCTTATAAGTAAATAAATGGTTTTGGCAAAAAATACAATTAAATAGACGACTATCCTAGCCTCACCAGTCATGGGGCTTGAACTCTGGGCCTGAGTGCTGTCCCCCAGGTCTTCAACTCAAGGCTAGTGCTCTACCACTTGAGCTACAGCACCACTTCCGGTTTTTCTGGTGGTTTATTGGAGATAAGAGTCTCACGGAGTTTCCTGCCTGGGCTGGCTTTGAACCACGATCCTCAGATCTCAGCCTCCTGAGTAGCTAGGATTACAGGCATGAGCCACTGGTGCCTGGCTATCACCTGTATCTTAAGATATAATTTTGGCCACAATAGAGAACCACACATGTAGACTTATACAACTCTGAAGATCTATGGAACCCAAGACCTCTACTCCACTGTTTTTGTTGTTGTTGTTTATGTGTCACAGTCACATAAAAATTTCAGAATTATACAGAATTCAGGACTGTTAATTATTATGTATTAGACACTACTTCCAACTCTGAAATTCTTTCCTTCCAAGTGAACAGCTCACATTTCACTCAAACTTTGGCTCTCTCTAAAAGTGCAGATCTGTTCTGTAGAATTTCAACCAGTTGCTGTCATATTAAGCACTTAGGAGTGAGCTTTCAAATCCTTAACTCTTTCCTTGCTTGACTGAAGGATAGTTTAATGGTAATGACCAGTAATAGGGATAGCATGAACTCAGCAATGAAGGGACAGAAGATGCATTCTTATTACAAGGCTCAGAGTATATGCATGCAAGAAATTTTTTTTTTTTTTGGTCAGTTGTAGGGCCTGAACTCTGGGCCTGAGCACTATCCCTCAGCTCTTCATCTCAAGGCTAGCGCTCTACCACTTGAACCACAGCACCCACTTCCAGCTTTTTCTGCTATGTGGTGCTGAGGAATCGAACCCAGGGCCTCATGCATTCGAGGTGAGCACTCTACCACTGAGCCACCTTCCCAGCCTAACATGACAATTTTTTTGAAAAATATAATTAGAAAGGACTTACAGATATTGCCTGTTATGACTACTAAGTTTTGGCAGTTTAATACAGAACTGAGTTAGCAAAAAATTATAAGGAAAAGTAAGAAAGGTGAGGATGATATTCACTTTTAGAAAACATCAAATTGGGGCTGGAAATGATAGTGATAGAGCACTCAAAGTTAGTGCTCCACCACTTGAGCAATAGCACCTCTCTGGCCTTTTCTGTGATTAATTGAAGAGTCTCATGAACTTTCCTGCCTGAGCTAAATCCTCAGATCTCAGCCTCCTGAGTAGCTAGGATTACAGGCATGAACCACCAGTGCCCAGCTGTATTTTTTTTTATAAACTCTAACTTTTGTTAAGGCTGTCCTCAACCTCAAGACCTGCCTGCTTATAACTACTGCAAAGCTGGGATTATAGATATGTGCCACTATACCCAGCTTCCAAACTCATTTTAGTATTTTGAAGGAGGTTGTTTTATTTTTCTAAGAAAGTGAAACAAATATAAATATTTTAAAGAATAAGCTTTATTCACAGAAAAATAAGCTTTAATCTAAAACAAATGCCAGATTGTACAGCAGTAAGTAATTTTCTTAGTTTTCCATACTGATGGAAAGATTCTTACAAAGTGAAAAAAAAGCCATAAAATTATACTCACAAATATATTCACAAATATAGTACTCTGTCCCTTATCACATGAGTATTCACAATACTAATACAATGACATAACAACCAGTCATTCTGTCAGGTTAAGTCTAATAGTAATTAAAAATGTAAAAATTTAACCGAAATTACAGTAAAGCTTTTGTTACATAAAATCAAAAATGCAAATCTATTACTAGGTGTAGAAGAAATGGTAAAAATATACTTACACAAGATTTTAAATGGTACATTAATAATACACAATAAGCATGTAGCAAATGCCAAGATATCTGCAAATTTCAAACTTCAAAATACAATCTTACCACCCAAGCATTAATATACAGTTGTTCAATTTGAAGATGATACATGCATTTAAGATTTTCCTATTATGTCAGTTATAGTGTCATTTAACATGTAGTAAAAAGTTGGAGCACAGTGAGTGGAAGGAACTGTTGAAAAATGAACTTTTATACCTTTTAGGACAGGGAGCTTGATGATGGTTTTTCACCTTCAAATTATGTTCCAGCCAGGGCTCTGACAGTAATTAGCTATATAATTTGAAGAAAGTTGCTCTTTTTTGAGCCTCGGTTGCCTCAACTATAGAATGAGGGGGATCAATGAGCTTCCAGCTCTGAATATGATTCCATTATGCTGGGAAAGAAATGCATAGTGTGATAAATGGATGAGTCAAATTGAAATGCTTATTACAAAGGTGGAAATAAATCAATAGTTTCTATTAGGAAAGCTCAACTGGATTTAATAAGGATAAATTTAAATCTTTATAAAAAGAATGAAAATATTTTTGACTTCTGACCAATTTATTTATTGTAATTTACATAATCAAGATCAGTAATTGTAACAAAGTTATCATGTAAGAACCTTTTCTAAGTTTTAACCCCAATTTCTAAGGGTAGGAGGCATAAGGGGGTTATATCAAAACCTTGGAAGACAGTCATTATTTTCATTTCACAAATGAAGAACTTATTTGATTAAAAAGAACTACATCTGTCAAACTTTCCCATTTCCTCATTTCTCTAATGGCAAGGGCATTTCTCTCAACTCCTCCCATTGCTTTCCTCACTCAACACCTGGCTAATCATAAACAAAACAATGACTTGGGTCTAATGAAGACAATATAGGCAACCAATGCTGAGGTGGTACTTTCAAAGTTCAATATACAAATCTTATGCACTAAAATAGAAACAAAAAAGCAATACCAAAATTTAAATATAATAATTAAACAAAATATAATACAATCACATTACATACTATACTCACCCTACCTCCTTAAAGGCAGGTGGGAAAACCAAATCTCAAAGGTAAAAGTAATAGTCATGAATTAATAAGCCTGGATTTACTTTATAAAGGCTATACTAATTTTGTCAGAAGAAAAAACTTTTTATCAGCACACTAAATTACTACAAATAAAGATAACTATTTAATACAAAATAGTTTTAATCTTCACAGGCCTAAATATAGTAAAATAATGGTGGTGACTTCAAAAATTCTAAAGTGACCTCCATACCGAAAAAGAATGTGGACAGGTAGATAAGAACTACAGTGGGTAGGGATTTGGATCCTGTTACACTTTGACCTTGCAATTGGTCAATTTTTGCAAAATTATGTGGAAAAATTCCAGTGCTTTTTTTGTAGTAAGAAAAAAGACAAAATCCGGTAGGTCTGTAAATTTTTGATTAGAAGCTGGAGTGCTGAGTGATTTTAAGAACCTGAAGCAACAGCATTTCTAAACCATTCTTAAAATAAACTTGTTAGCCACATCAGCTTCATGCATTAAATTTCACAACTCATGGAGACAAAGAAAAAAAAAAAGGTCTTGCTTAACTCAACACACAAGTTTTAAAAGAAGAGTTTAATGAACTGAAGCTCCCCAACATGAAACGCCTGTATTACAATTTAGTCTTTGAGTTCCTGACTAACAAGTACGTTGGATTACCTATGTGACTTGGAGCTGAAGTGTTCTGGAAAACATATTTTTAAAATTTTAACACTTTTTCCCTGTAAGAATGCTTTGAATGTAAATTTAAGTTTAAAGCTTAATCTATACAGATTTCATTTAACTTAATGATTATATAACTAGACTTAAACAGAAAACAGTGCAATGGAGAACTGAAGTTTTTGTACATGCATATATGCACACACACACACAAATCTGAGGTTTACATATACACAGAAAAAAAAACAACAAAGAAACAGAAAACCAGGATGTCATTACTTAATTCTGTTTAAATCTGCAATGCTGTAAATGAATTTACCATGAATATCACTTAATGTAGTAGTCCACAGAACATAACAATACTAACAATACTTTTTCTCTTAGCAAATACAACAAAAATATAATTTCTAATAGTTTCGCTCTCAAACTATTCTTTGTAGCAGAATGCCACTCATCTTTATAATATATTTTCCACAAGAATCTCTTTTTTTTTTTTTTTTTGCTGGTTCTGGGGCTTGAACTCAGGGTCTGGGCACTGTCCCTCATCCTCTTTGTGTTCAAGGCTGGCGCTATATAATTTGAGTCCCAGCACCACTTCGGGCTTTTTTCTGAGTAGTTTATTGGAGATGAGTCTCATGGACTTTCTTGCCTGGACTGGCAAGATCTTCAAATCTCAGCCTCCTGAGTAGCTAGGATTAGAGGCATGAACCATCAGTGCCTGGCACAAGAATCATTTTAAGTCAATTTGGGATGTTCCAATTTTATCCATACTGACTCTTACTAATTCTTTTTTTTTTTCTCGACTAGTTGTCTACCACTTGAGCTACAGCTCTACTTCTGGCTTTTTATTAGTTAACTGGGCATGAATCTCACAGACCTTTCTGCCCAGGCTGGTTTTGAACTGTAATCCTCAAATCTCAGCCTCCTGAGTATCTAGGATTATAGGCCTAAACCAGCAGTGCCTGACTCAAGTTCTTAAAATACATAAACAACTATTCTTCCCTTGTCAATATTTTATAATTTCCAAGAGGTTTTAAGGATCGTGAGAGGGTAATTTTTAACAAGCATCTACAACTATTACTACTTAAGCAAACAAAAAAAAACATGTAAGTGAAGACAACACCTTGTTCTCCATATATACATCTTAACCATACTAACAGTAAAAATTCACACAAAACTTTAGGATACAACAATTTCAACTAGGAAAGCTGTCACTGTAACTACAAGCAGGATTCATACATGCTTCTACTTTACCTACATAAGCAGACAAATGTTTAAAATACTGGATTAACAAAGATATTTTAGTAAAGTGACTTAGGCAGGCTTAAACTAGCAAGGATTAAGGATGAATCCTTACTAATTAATTGGAAGATCTGAGACATATTTTATATTTCATCTTACAAAATCAGAATATTTATTTTGAAAAAAGATAAGAAGACATGGTCTACCTGTTAGAAAACTACCACTCAGAAATAGTTTTCACCCACAAAGCAGGGAAAACAGAAATATTTGAATTTCACATTGGCACCAAAAAGGTTAAGTGCTCTGACTTCCTGAATTATGAAAAACTAAAACTGAGCCATAAGTAGTTTTGCAGGCGTTTGAACATGCCTAAGCCTTTAAATCAGTAAAATACTTCCTAAAAATTCTGATTACAAAAGCAATACACACTTACAAAAATTCAAACAAACTAAAAAGGAAGTGAAGGACTCCTGTAAGCCCCTAGGACCCAACCCTTCCCCTCCCCCCAAGAAGAAAAATCACATTTAAGAGTTTAGTATATAATCTTTCCAAATATTTTGTTCTATATACAAAATACACAGACACCTTGATTTGGCTCATACTATACATATTATTTTGCCATTGCATTTATATCTTTCCATGTTAGTATATGTTGTCTAAGTGGTAGTCAATCATTAAACATCCTTTTAGATGTGGTAGAATCTTAAAAAAGAAAAATATTTACACAGGTTGGGTGCCAGTGGCTCACACCTGTATTCTAGCTACATTGAAGGCAGAGATGGGGAGGACCATAGCTCCAGTTGTACCAAAAAGTTTGTGTGATTCCATCTCAACAGAAAAAGCTGGGCATGGTAATATGTGCCCACCATCCCAGCTACAGCTGAAAGTATAAATAGGAAGATTGTGGTCCAAGGTGGCCCAGACAGATCTCAAAAACAAAAAACAAATAACAACTAAAGCAAAAGGGCTAAAGGCATGATTCAAGAGGTCGAATGCCTGCTGTTAAACACAAAGCACTGAGTTCAAGCCACAGTACTGCTCCCAAGTTGTTTACACACATGATTATAATTTTAAAAGAAAATGTTATCCTAAAACATAAAGACAAACATCTAAAGATAATGTCTGTCTTTCTACATGTGGAATAGTTCATTCCATTTTCACACAGAACAACTTATGTGATTGAGGAGATTAGCACTAATCTCAACATTCACACAGAACGCTCCACTTGTTAAACTTCTCTGAAATGAACGAAAAATTCAAATGATCAATTCACTTATTCATAGAAACTAAGCCAGTGTGCTACAAATACACACTGTGATCAACTATAATAAGTTGCTTCTTAATGTAGGGCTTCAATTGAATAAAAATAAAAAATAACTGGATATATGATACAGTTAAATAACCTGAAAATCCAGATATTCAATGCTTAGACTGCCAATTAAAATAATGGTATTTACATTTGTTTTCACTTGGTAGCAAATGCAAATTGAATTCAATACTGATTACTTAATGTTCATTCACATCACATATTCAATCAGGGTCTTAAGAAGAACATAACATGCCTATTGTGGTGCTAGGTTAAGACATAAAAATTTTTTGCTTGAAAGTAATGACTGTGTAGCACATGGGACATTTGTCCACTGCTTCAGCACATTGTTTACAAGTGACCAGATGTCCACAAGGAATAAAAACTACAGCAATGTTTCTATCCATACAGATTTTGCAAAGTTTTTCTTCTTGCAGGCGCCTTAGCTGCTCTTCAGTACTAATTTCTGCACAAAGAGAAAAGAAATATACTCATTTTAGACTTTCTTAATTATTTCAATTCACTGAGACATTACTGAACCCCTACTGTGTGCCTGACACTCAAGTGCTGGGAGATGGGAGATGACTCACACATATCCTGTGTTCTTAAATAGCTAGCATACTAGTGGTGGAGGATATGAGATGAGGTTATAGAGGTAAGCACAAAGTACAAAGTGATAAGTGCTCTAATAAAGTTACATATAAATTGCTCTAGGACAAGATGAACAAGTTCTTCTGTTCAGGCTTGTTAGAGAAGGTATCATGGGAGAAGGGAGGAGGAGAGTGGAGGAGTGACATTTAAACATGGGAGCAATTTGCCACACAGAAGAAAGGATTAGTTAAAAGAAGGAGCATATGGAAAGGACATGACTAATTCCAGTAAGACATGGATTTGAGGGACACTTCTGCAATGGGACAATTAAGATTTGGCATTTGAATGTGAGGGTTGTGGAAGTAAATGGAAATATAGGAATTTGGGATTCTCAGGCATTTTGAGGTATTTATGCAGGAAACCCATACAAAAATTTCTAGTAGAGAACTGGACAATCAAATTTAAGTTTAGAAGAAGTCAGGGCATGCCAGACACTGGTGGCTCCCAGCTGTAATCCTAGCTACTCAGGAGGCTGAGATCTGAGGACCAGAGTTCAAAGCCAGCCTAAGCAGGACAGGCAGACTCTTTTTGCCAATTAACCATCAGAAAAGTGCCCAGGCTCTGAGTTCAAGCCTCATGACAGACCAAAAATAAAAGACGTCAGGGTGAGAAAAAGAGTGTCATCAATATATAGGTAACACAGAAATGCTTGTATAATTTAGCCTTTTCCAAAATAGGTTTTGTGAAATGGTAACAATTATGCCACAAAAATGTGCTTCCTGGTCATATATAATTAAAATTGAAGCAGCAGCAGTCAACAGCAACAGTATAAATACTATGTGCTAGGCACTATTCCAAGTGTGCTATGTATCTTGACTGTCTTTGTAATCACTGTATACTCATACTTTCCAAATTTGACCTCAAATAGAATGACTTGAACTCTCTCCTCTCCCTTCCTTCCCCTCTCTTTTCCCTCCCTCCATCTCCTCATGTTTTTCCTCCCTTGTCAGTGTTGGGGATAGAACTCAGGGCCCTTTGTATGCTAAGTGAGTATTCTACCATTGAGCTGTGCCACTTTAAGTAACATATTCCTGGGCCTTATTCACTAAACTTTATATTTCTAGGTTAAAAATACACTGCATTTGGGAATCACTGACATCACATTCAGTATAATACAATATGGTATATATCCATCTTGAAATAGTACGATGCATTTCTATTGTTCAACTATGGAGCTCCTTTATTGTGATAGCTCTTTTTTTAAAATTTTTTTGGGGGGTCCAGTTGTGGGGCCTGAACTCTGGGCCTGGGTGCTGTCCCTCAGCTCTTCAGCTCAAGACTGACGCTCTACCACTTGAGCCATAGTGCCACTTCCGGCTTTTTTCTTTTTGCTTATGTGGTTCTGAGGAATTGAACCCAGGGCTTCATGCATGCAAGGCAATACTACTCTACCACTGAGCCACTTTCCCAGCCCCGAAACGTTGTTTCATTTTGCTTAACAAATACTGAAACACTTAACTAAGTTAGAGGCATTACGGATACAATTAACAAACATATGAACTTCAGACCCTCAGTAGTTCATACACAAGTCACAAACGTAAGTAATCAGGAAATTACAATACGCTATAATGATAAAG
Organism: Dipodomys spectabilis; assembly: GCF_019054845.1. Classification (NCBI taxonomy): domain Eukaryota; kingdom Metazoa; phylum Chordata; class Mammalia; order Rodentia; family Heteromyidae; genus Dipodomys; species Dipodomys spectabilis. The sequence goes on along the minus strand of NW_024870748.1, from coordinate 2,114,660 downwards.
GTAATTACAGTGTGTTATGAAGAACACAGGAAGGGTGTGTGTGCACTTGTGTGCACGTATGCACACATAAAAGGCCTACTGGAGAAAATTATACCTAAACTGGATCCTAAAAGAGGAGTAGAAATTAACCAGAAGGGGAAGATCATGGAGGGCAGGGGAAGTGAAGGATCAATTTCTAGCCAACAGAACATAGCCTACAAGTGTACAGGTAAGAATTTGTAAAGGAAATAGCATAAAAGGAGGCTATGGAAAGATTTGGTAAGCTAGTTTGTCCCTCATCCTACGGGCCCTGGTGATAGGTTTTAAATTGAAGACAGATAAGGCCACATTTGTGCACCAGAGGTTTCTCTAGAGAGGGATTGGACAAAAGAATTAATTTTCTTCTTAAAATCAACTTTGTGCACAATAAAAGCTATAGGCTCTCCTGGGGAAGTAGCTCAAGTTGTACTGGCACACATGAGGCCCTGTGTTTGATCCCCAACACCAAGCCCCTCTTCCCTCCTCAAAAGTTATGAAGATTGTTTGCACAATAGTGTAAATGTATTTAGCACTATCAAACTATTTACTTAAAACAGTTAAAATGGGCTGGGAATGTGGTTTAGTGATAGAATGTTTGCCTAGCATGCATGAAGCCCTGGGTTTGATTCCTCAGTACTACTGAAACAGAAAAAGCCAGAAGTGGCACTGTGGCTCATGTGGTAGAGTGCTAGCGTTGAGCTTCTTAAGAAGTTCATGGACAGTACCCAGGCCCTGAGTTCAAGCCCCAGAACTGGCAAAAACAAAAACAAAAAACCTCTGTTAAAATGACAAATCGATTTTTCCTCCTTTCTGTAGGCTGGGATTGAACGCAGGTTCTGATGCATGCTGGGCAATTACTCTACCATTGAGCTATACACATCCTCAGCCTGAAACTGGTTAATTATATGTTATGTGCATTTTGTCACAGTTAAAAAAATACTGAGACAAATAAAACTGAATACTGCTCCCAACCACCAGAATGATCTTCAGCACTCCTGCACAACCTGAGGTTTCTATCTGACATCATAAAAACTGTCAGGTATGGCCAGGCACTGGTGGCTCATACCTGTAACCCTAGCTACTCAGGAGGCTGAGATCTGAGGACTGTAGTTCAATGGCCACCTGGGTAGGAAAGTCCATCAGACTCTCATGTCCAATTAACCACCAAAAAGCTGAAGTGGAGCACCAGCCTTGAGCACTAAAGCTCAGGGACAGCAACCAGGCCCAAAGTTCAAGCCCCAGGACCAGCAATCAATCAAGCAATAAGAACTATCAGGGCTAACACACATGGATATCATTACCCTTTTTCTAGTAAAGCTATTTACTTGAGATGGTGATACTCTAGGTACAGCTTTTCCCCAGACTAATAATTTACCTTAGCCAACTACTTCATGCCATCTTTAAAGGTGGTAACTGGGTCCTACATTCATTCTACAAGGCCTATTTCTAGATCAGAAATTTCCTGGCATATGATCATTAAAAGTATTATATAGAGTCTTCTTTTTTTTCCCAGTCCTGGGGCTTGAATTTAGGGCTTGGGCACTGACCCTGCGCCCTGAGTTTCTTTTGCTCAGGACTAGCACTCTAACACATGACCCACAGCAACACTTCAAGTTCTTTCTGTTTATGTAGTACTGAGGAATCAAACCCAGGACTTCATGCATGCTAGGCAAGCACTCTACCACTATGCCACAATACAGCCCCATGTATATTATTCTTCTGACATAAGCTGATATTATACAATTTACTGTTAGAGCAGATCCATGCAGGACGGTAAAAAATTAGTATGTGTCAAATGCCAATGGTTCATGCCTATAGTTCTAGCTATCCAGGAGACTGATAACTGAAGATCAGAGCTCAAAGCTAGCCTGGGCAAAAAAAGTCTGTGTGACTCTTCCTCCAACTAGCTACCAAAAAGTTGGAAGTGAAGCTCAAGTGGTAGAGCACTAATTTTTTTTTTTGGCTAGTCCTGGGGCTTGAACTCAGCCTGGGCACTGTTCTGAGCTGCTTTTTTTTGCTCAAGGCTAGCACTCTACCACTTAAGCCACAGCACCACTTCCAGCTTTCTCTGTGTATGTGGTACTAAGGAATCCAACCCAGGGCTTCATGCATGCTAGGCAAGCACTCTACCACTAAGCCACATTCCCAGCCCCTAGAGCACTAATCTTGAGTAAATAGCTAAAAGACAGTACCCAGGTTTGAGTTCAAACCCCAGTACCAGCACAAAAAAGTCATACTAAAACATTATGCTATGCCATGCCAGCAGTAGCCTCATATCATACATCTTGTGTTTACCAAGTCTCTTGATTGCTTCAAAGGCTACATCAAGTGACTAGCCTATACCATCTGGGTTTGGGCAATTACATGCTATGATGTTCACACAATAATGAAAGTGCCTAACAACATGTTTCTTAAGCTATGTCCCCATTGTTAAGGAACATGTGACTATAATTAGGTTTAGATGAGGTCATGAGGGTGAGAACTTATGATGGAATTAGTGTCCTTGTAAGTAGAGGAAGGAAGACCAGAGCATTTATGGACCCCCAACTGCTTGTGTTCTCATTGTGAGGACACAATAAAAAGGCAGCCATCTTCAAGGCCTTCATTGGGAACATTGCACCTTGATTTTGAACTTCTCTATACTGGAAGAATCAGATGTCTTTTGTTTAAGTCACCTAGTGATTCATTATAGTAGCCTAAGCAGAATAACACACAGTATTAAGTGTATATTTAGAAGGATCTTTAGTCTGACATTATCCAAAAAATGTACTCATTACCTGACAACACCTTAATAACAATACACTATTAAAAATCTTTAGGGCTGGGAAGGTGGCTCAGTGGTAGAGTGTCTGCCTTGCATGCATGAGGCCCTGGGTTCGATTCCTCAGCACCACATAAGCAAAAAGAAAAAAGCCGGAAGTGGTGCTGTGGCTCAAGTGGTAGAGCGTTGGCCTTGAGCTGAAGAGCTGAGGGACAGCGTCCAGGCCCAGAGTTCAGGCCCCACGACTGGACCCCCCCCCAAAAAAAGAAATATTTATAGATAATTATATAGGGGAAGTCTGGTGTTAAAAAGTACTGTAGCCAAAAAAAAAAAAAAAAAGATTGAGGGGTAGATAAAAAGATTGGAAAAGTATTGAAAATTATTGAAGCTGAGGGCTTATTATAGTCTTCTCTTTTCTTTTTGTATGTTTGAAATGCTTCATTATTAAAGGTTAAAAAATGTTTATATTAAGGGATAAGTGAGCTGGGTACTGGTGACTCACACCTGTCATCTCTGAGTTCAAGCCTCAGGATAGGCACACAAAAAAGAGAGAGAAGTGAGAGGAGGGAAATTAATGAGCACAGAAATGATATTAAAGCAGCAGACATAGGGTTTGGGTGAGGTGGTAATGTGCCTGACAAGCACAAGATTCTGAGTTCAAATCTTAATCCTAGTACATAGTTCAAAAAAACAAAAAACAAAAAACAGCCACACAGCTGGGCACTGATGGCTCACATCTATAATCCTAGCTACTCAGGAGGCTGAGATCTGAGGTTTGAAGCCAGCCCAGGCAGGAAGTCTGGGAGACTCTGATCTCCAATGAAAAGTACTCAGAAAAAGCTGGAAATAGTGCTGTGGCTCAAATGGTAGAGTGCTAGCCTTGTGCACAGATAGGATCAGAAACAGAGCCCAGGCCCTAAGTTCAAGCCCCAGACTGGCATAAAAAAAGCCATGCATACCTTTCTGCAATGACGTCTGACTTGATTCATCTTGTGTATTATCTTTCTGAGCATTCACTAGATCTGCAACCAGAATTTCAAGTGATATATAGTTGCTCCCAGATGTCTGAATTTTTTCCTCCATTATTTTCTTAATATCCTTAAAACTGAATCCCATTCTTATAGCTTCCTGTACCATAGGATTCTGGAAGATAGTATCATCTGAGAAGAAAATTGGACAAAAAATGAGCATGGTTGAATCAAATATTTTCATTAATACAACTTAATAAAATAGTTTAAAATAGCATACAGCAATCTGAGTGAGGTAATACACAATTGTAAGCCCAGAACTCAAGAGACTGACAGGAGGAGAATCATGAGTGTGAAATCAGCCTAGGCCACACTCAAAAAAAAGAGAAAGAAACAGAATGAACTATGCAACTATGCAGGGAAGGGAGGGAAAAACTGGGGGAAAGTGAAGGAAGGGATGACACTGTCCATTACCTGACTTATGGAACTGTAACCATTTTGTACAAATTGCTAATAATTCTTTTTGTCGGTCATGTGGCCTGAACTCTGGACCTGGGCACTGTCCCTCAGCTCTTCAGCTCAAGGCTAGTGCACTACCACCTGAGCCACAGCGCCATTTCCGGCTTTTTCTGCTTATGTGGTGCTGAGGAATCGAACCCAGGGCCTCATGCATGCAAGGCAAGCACTCTACTACTGAGCCACCTTCCCAGCCCCTAAAATTATTTTTTATTTCTTACTGTTATTATAAAGGTGATATACAGAGGGATTACAGACATATAAGTCAGGTAATGAGTACATTTCTTTTTGGACAATGTCACCCTATTCCCTTGCTCTCTTCCAGTGTTTCCCTCCCATCTCCACCCAAAAGTTGTATAGTTCATTTTCAATATAGTATCTAGTGAGAATCATTGCTACATTTGTTCACCCAATAAAATTATTTCTTAAAAAAGTTTAAAGCCAGGCACTGGTGGGTCATACCTATAATCCTAGCTACTCAGGAGGCTGAGATCTGAGGATCATGGTTCGAAGCCAGACTAGGCAGAAAAGTCAATGAGACTCTTATTTCCAATAAACCACTAGAAAACCGAAGTGGCTCTATGGCTCAAGAGGTAGAGCACTAGCCTTGAGCTGAAGAGCTAAAGGACAGAACTTAGGCCCAGAGTTCAGACCCATGACCAACAACAACAACAAAAAACAAAACAAAACAAAACAAAACAAAAATGTTTAAGCAGCAGGCAAAAATAAATAGATAAAACCAAAATGCATGGGCCTGGGAAGTTGGCTCATTGGTACAGTGCTTGCCTCACATGCATGAAGCCCTGGGTTCAATTCCTCAGCACCACATAAGCAGAAAAAAACTGGAAGTGGTGCTGTGGCTCAAGTGGTAGGGTGCTAGCCTTGAGCTGAAGAACTGAGGGACAGCACGCAGGCCCAGAGTTCGGCCCCCATGACCAACAAAAAAAAAATGCACTACCAAACTTAAACCTGCTTTGCAATACTTTTTGTGGACATTTTTGTGACTGAATGATACCTTCTGGAATCTTGTAATTCACTGTAAATGTTGTATACATTTTATGGCACCATGGCTTATTCAAGATTAGGGTTTAGCTGGGTGCTGGTGGCTCACACCTGTAATACTAGCTAATCAGTAGGCTGAGATCTAAGAATTCACTATTTGAAGCCAACCTAGGCAGAAAGTTCCAGCCAAAAAGTTCATGGGTGTCTTATCTCCAACAGACTACTAAGAAAAAGTGGGACATAGTACTGTGGCTCAAGTGGTAGAGTGCTAGCCTTGAGCACAGAGAGGCTCATGGACAGTGCCTAGCCCTGAATTCAGCTCTAGAACCAGAAAAAAAAAAGAATAAAGCCAGTCACCGGTGGCTCATGCCTATAATCCTAGCTACTCAGGAAGCTGAGATTATGAAGATCATGGTTCAAAGACAGCCCTGGCAGGAGAGTCCGTGAGACTCTTTATTCCCAGTTAACCACCACAAAACCAAAAGTGTTGCTGTGGCTCAAAGTGGTAGAGCACCTCAAGCAAAAGAGCTCTCAAACAGAGCTCAGAGCCCCACATCTGACCAAAATAAGTAACTAAATGCTTCAAAACTCTGGTTTTTCAAATTAACTGTGCTCATTAACAGTTAACCAAAAATACTTAAAACATTACGTTTTAAGTAGTTGCTATAAAGTCAAACACAAGGATTTTCATTAAAAGCAATTGAGAAATCAGGGGAAGTCCCAGTCTGTGATCTGGAATGTATAAGCTTCTCTTTTTTTGCCAGTTGTGGGGCCTGAACTGGGCCTGGGTACTGTCCCTCAGCTTTTCAGCTCAACGCTAGAGCTCTACCACTTGAGCTACAGCGCCACTTCCAGCTTTTTCTGCTTATGTGGTGCTGAGGAATTGAACCCAGGGCCTCATGCATGCAAGGCAAGCACTCTACCACTGAGCCACCTTCCCAGCCCTGTATGAGTTTCTTAACATTCAGCTAGTTTCTGCACCTGAAGCTCTTGGGATAGGTAACACATAAAAGTTAACACAGCTGGGCGCTGATGATTCACGTCTGTAATCCTAGCCACTCAGGAGGATGAGATCTGAGGACTGCAGTTCAAACATAGCCCCAGCAGGAAAGTCCATTAGGGTCTCTAATAAACTGCCAGAAAAACAGAAGTAGCACTGTGACTCAAGTGGTAGAATGCTCGCCCAGAGTTTAAGCCCCACAACTGACAAAAAAAAAGTTAATGCAGCCAGGTGCTGGTGGCTCACACCTATAATCCTAGCTACTAAGGAGGCTGAGATCTGAGGATCACGGTTCAAAGCCAGCCCAGGCAAGATAGTCCATGAGACTCTTATCTCCATTAAACCACCAGAAAACTGGAAGAGTGGTAGAGCACTAGCCTTGAGCTGAAGAGCTGAGGGACAGTGCCCAGGCCCAGAGTTCAAGCCCCATGACTGACCAAAAAAAAAAAGTTAATATAATCTCACTTTTCTTTTTTAATTCTTTTTGGTATGTATGCTGGTACTAGGAATTGAACTCAGGGCTTGGGTGATGCCCTGAAATATTTTTGCTCAAGGCTGGCATACTACCACTTGAGTCATATATAGCTCCATTTAGAGATAATCTCACACTTTCTGCTCAGGCTGGCTTTAAACCATGATTCTCAGATCTCATCCTCCAGAAAAACTAGGAGGGTAAGCCACTGGTGCCAGGCTGCATGCTCATTTTTATGACACTCTAAGTAGGAATATAGAATGTATGCTTACAAAGGAGACTTGGATTCTGACTCATCAATTCCATTCTTGGGTATTAAAAATGAGTGCCTATCTCTCTGTTAGATATGCACAAGAACACTTGTGCAATATTATTCATAAGAGCTCAAAATTGAAAACAACTCAAATGCCTATCATTAGATGAGTGGATGAATGAACTGGGGTACATTTAAATAGTAAACAGAAGCCAGGTGCCAGGGGCTCATGCCTGTAATCCTAGCTACCCAGAAGGCAGAGAAGGGCTGGGAAGGTGGCTCAGTGGTAGAGTGCTTGCCTTGCATGCAGCAAGCCCTAGGTTCGATTCCTCAGCACCACATAAGCAGAAAAAGCCAGAAGTGGTGCTATGGCTCAAGTGGTAGAGCACTAGCCTTAAGCTAAAGGGCTGAGGGACAGCATCCAGGCCCAGAATTCAGGCCCCATGACCAGCAAAAAAAAAAAAAAAAAAAAAGAAGGCTGAGATCTGAGGATCATGGTTCAAAGCTAGCCTGGGCAGGAAAGTCCATGAGACTCTTATCTCCAATTAACCACCAGAAAATCGGAATCAGAAGTGGCGCTGTGGCTCAAGTGATAGAGCACTAGCCTTGAGCTAAAGAGTTGAAGGAACAGAACCCAGGCTCAGAGTTCAAGCCCCACAACCGCAAAAAAAAAAAAGTAAACAAAGAGGAAAGAAAACAAAGAGGAAACAAAGAGGAAAGAAAAACAAACAAAAAAAAATACTAACACCAAAAAACATGGATAAACCTAATGGGTAAAAGAAGTAAAACATAATGATAAACCAGACACAAGAGAGTACGTACTATTTCATATATGAGTTCAAAGCAAATCTGCAGAAAGGGGTACTGAATAAAAGGGGGGCTAATAAAGCTCTCAGGGTAGGAGAAATATTCTAGATCCTGATGTGATGAAGGTTATATAGGTGTATTTACATGTTAAAATTCATCAAATTGAAAAGAACTATATATTTTTTTGTAGTGCTAGAGAATGAAATCAAGGCCTCATGCATGCTAGGCAAGCCCTCAACCCCAACCAACATCCCCCCCACCCCGGGGTAATTGTGTGTGTGGGTGGGGGGGCGGGAGGGGGGGGCGGTACAGGGTATGAACTCAGGGTCTTACAGTTGCTAAGCAGGTGTTGTACTGTAATGTAATGCTTGTAGACATCAGTAATATTTTCTAAGGGACAAGTAAAGAAGATGTAGAGATTTGATTAAAGGGAATAAAAACATATGATTTGTGTTTGACAAAGAAAAATTCTATAGGGAGGTTATAATGCAGACAAAAATCACCAGTTCCCACATGACTACAATAATCCTATGAAAAACAAGGGCCTGAATGGGTACAGCAAGAGTGGGAAGGTGGTGAATTCTAGACAATATTAAAAAGATGGAATCCGTCAGACCTGGTGGTTAATTAAATGTAGATGTATTATGGAGAACAAAGAGCTTAGAATGACTCAAGTTACTAGGTGACTTTGTGAACCTTGATGCTATTAAACTAATGTAGGAGGAAAAAGGCCAGGAACTGATTTGGTCTGAGTGGCTGGGTAGGTTTTATAGATGCTAAATTTAAGTGGCTTTTAGGATTACTAGGTGGAGTTATGCCAAGGGCAGCTCTAGTCAGATTCTCCCACCACTGACTTGCTTGTATTTGACATCTGTTTTGCTAGCTCCTTTACTTCTGCTTACCAGATTAGATGTCCCCAACCATTCCCTCACTGAGGCCTTTTCAAATTATGTCTCCATAGACTTTATTTAGTTTTGTTTAGTTACATAGTCAGTCTTTTTCACTTCAGTTATTTTCAGTCTTCAGTTTAGTTATTTTTCAGATAGTGTTTTTTTGCCTGGAGCCAGCCCTGGAAAGAAATACTATCTATGCATCTCTCATAGTTTCAATGACTGGAGTATAGGATCTCACCCAGCTGGTTGGCTGAGATAAAGGAGGCCCAGAGCTCTAGAGGCAATCCTTCTGGTAGCCAGTAGCTAGAAGGATCAGGTTTTAATATCTTTGTACTTAGATATCCAGTAGGTATCTCAAATTTAACTTGCTAAAAACCAAGAGAATATACAAGTTGATATGAACATGAAAAAGAATAAAATGGACTTTTGTTTGACAATATATACAAAATTTATTTCAAAGTGGCTCAAAGACCTGAATGTAAATGGCTCAAATAGTAAAGCAATAGCCTTGAGTGGTAAAGCCAAACAAAAGCTCAAGACCCCAGCTGGTGCTAGTGGCTCATGCCTATAATCCTAGCTACTCAGCAGGCTGAGATCTGAGGTCTGGGCTTTGAAGCCAGCCCTGGCAGGAAAGTCCATGAGACTCTTCTCTCCAATAAAGTACTCAAAAGAAAAGCCAGAAGTGATGCTCAAAGTGGTAGAGCACTAGCCTTGAACAGAAAAGCTCAAAGACAGAGCCTAGGCCCTGAGTTCAAGCCCCACAACTGACTCTGACTCTCTCTCTGTCTCTTCTCTCTCTCTGTCTCTCTCTCTCTGTCTCTCTCTCTGTCTCTCTCTCTCTGTCTCTCTCTCTCTCTCTCTCTCTCTCTCTCTCACACACACACACACACACACAGAATGCTTAGAGGCCCCAAGTTTAAATCTCAGTACTGTACTCATGCTTGTAATCCTAGTTATTCCTTAGGCTGGGATCTGAGGATTGTAATTCAAATCCAGCTCAAGCAGTTAAGTCCATGAGACTTTTATTCCAATTAATAACAGAAAAAAAGCTGGAGTTGGGACTCAAGTGGTAGAGCACTAGCCTTAAGCATAAGAAGTTCAGAGAACACCCAGGCATTGAGCTCAAGCCCCAGAACGAAAAACAAAACAAAAAAACAGCAAAAAACACAATCCAGTATATTCTTTGTTTAACACACTATGCTTCTCTGACTACTTTATGTTTGTTTATATGCCTCCCTCATTTTCTGCTTTTAAAGATTCCTATGGAGCCTGGCACTGGTGGCTCATGCATGTAATCCCAGCTACTCAGGAGGCTGAGATTTGAGGATCACGGTTCAAAGCTAGCCCAAGAAGGAAAGTTCATGAGACTCTTATCTTCAATTAGCCACCAGAAAACCAGAAGTGGCTCTGTGGCTAAAGTGGTAGAGCACTCACCGTAAGCTGAAGAACTGAGGGACAGCACCGAGGCCCAGAGTTCAAGCCCACGACCAAGCAAAAAAAAAAAAAAAAAAGATTTCTAGGGGACTGGGGATGTGGCTCAAGTGGTAGAGTGTTTGCATATTGAGGTCAAGGCCCTGAGTTCAAACCCTAGTACAGCCAAAAAATAAAAAAGATTGGGGCTGGGAAGGTGGCTCCGTTGTAGAGCGCTTGCCTTGCATGCATGAGGCCCTGGGTTCGATTCCTCAGCACCACATAAGCAGAAAAAAGCCGGAAGTGGCGCTGTGGCTCAAGTGGTAGAGCGCTAGCCTTGAGCTGAAGAGTTGAGGGACAGTGCCCAGGCCCAGAGTTCAGGCCCCATGATCGACAAAAATAAAAAAATTAAAAATTAAAAAAAATTAAAAAGATGTCTATTATGAATGATATAGATTTCTCTACCTCTCCATGAAGCAATAAGTGGTAAACAAACCAAACTTCACCTCTTTGTAAGGTTGCCGGGAAAGACACAGATGGGTTTTTTTTTTTTTTTTTGGCGGTCATGGGGCTTGAACTCTGGGCCTGGGCGCTGTCCCTCAGCTCTTCAGCTCAAGGCGAGTGTTCTACCACTTGAGCTACAGCGCCACTTCCGGTTTTCTGGTGGTTTATTGGAGATAGGAGTCTCACGGTCTTTCCTGCCCGGGCTGGCTTTGAACCGCGATCCTCAGATCTAAGCCTCCTGAGTAGCTAGGATTACAGGCGTGAGCCACCAGCGCCCGGCGACAGTATGGGTTTTGAATAATGATGGTGATAGCACATTAGTGGAACACTGGATTCATCACCATGGCTTCCTCAGGGAGCCTCACATATAAAAATACACATCACTCTTACTTTTGTGACTTTAACAGAAGTAGTGATAAGGAAAACTGTTTTGGGCCTTTTCTAAACATGGAAAATCTAATTGTCCAAAAGTTATATTGGCATCCTCTTTTAAAGAAATAAACAAAAAACTCTTTTTATTTGTTCACCTTATTACAGTACTGGGGATCGGAACCCAGGCCCCAAGCACACTAGGTAACTATTCTCTACCATTTGAGCCTTGTCCTCAGGCCATATAAACTTTTTTAGACACAGAAGTCCATTTTGTTGCCCAGTCTGCTGTTTAAGTCCTAGACTCAAGTGATCTTGTTGCCTGTGCCTCCTTGAGTAGCTAGGGACTAGAAGTGTGAGCCACTGCACACAACTTGTATTTTTTTTTTCTGAGATAGGGTCTAGCTGGTCTAGCTTTATGGCCCAGTTTGGATTCAAACTCACTTTGTAGCCCAATAAGATCTTGAACTTGCAATCCTCTTGCTTTAGCTTCCTAAATACAAAGATTACAGGTGTGTACCATCACACCTGATTTTATACTATTTTATTTTCAATTGTTTTCAGTGTACTAACACTTTTTATTTTGCCAATCCTGGAGCTTGAATTCTGGGCCTGAGCACTGTCACTGAGCTTTTGTGGTTAAGGCTAGCACTCTACCACTTGAGCTACAGCTCCATTTCTGGCTTTTTGTGGTTAATTGGAGGTAAGAGCCTCAGAGGGCTGGGAAGGTGGTCAGTGTTAGAGTGCTTGCATGCATGAGTCCCTGGGTTCGATTCCTCAGCACCACATAAGCAGAAAAAGCAGGAAGTGATGTTGTGGCTCAAGTGGTAGAGCACTAGCCTTCAGCTGAAGAGCTGAGGGACAGCACCCAGGCCAAGTTCAGGACCCACAACCAACAAAAAAAAAAAAGCACCAGAAACTTTCCTGTGGGGGCTGGCTTCAAATTATAATCCTCAGATCTCAGCCTCCAGAGAAGCTAGGATTATAGGCATGAGCCAACTGCCACCTGGCTGTACTAACACTCTTAATATAGAAATATCTGACTTAAAACTATGAAGCATTTCATTAAATTCTTAAATTTATAGCAATAAGTAACCAACATATTATGCTTCTTATTCTGTCACCCCATAAGTAACAACTATAATAAATTGGTAGCAAAATTAAAATTGTATTTATTTTAATAAGCACATTTACCGATTCTTTGAGTTAGTGATGGTGTTTTTTCAGCAGTTCTTACCTAAAATAGAAATGTGAATCATAAGAATTCTTTTTGATAGAAAGCAATTACTTCAATATGAAAATTTACATTAATCATAAATTTGACATAAACTGGCTTTATTCTGATTTAAACCATGAATATTCACAAAAGGTACTGCCTGAAGGAACAGAAGGAAATGAGGACTATCTAATCCAATCTTATCACAAGCTGAGTCTTGAAATCTAATAACTATGCAAAAACAAGCAAAATAACTGCAAAACAAGCAAAAAGTATTTATGAGAGCAAAGTACATTATACAAAGGTTCAATTTCAGAAAGGTAAGAAGAGACTTTGGTGATTTAGTTTTCCAAACCCATTTCTATCTATAGTGATACTATAGATATATTCACTTATCCTAATTTCTTTATCACAAATTTCCTTTATGTCATGAGTTAGAGGTTCTCGCTGGGAAGGTGGATCAGTGGTAGAGTGCTTGCCTTGCATGCCTGAGGCCCTGGGTTCTATTCCTCAGCACCACATAAGCAAAAAGAAAAGAGCCAAAAGTGGTGCTGTGGCTCAAGTGGTAGAGCGCTCGCCTTGAGCTGAAGAGCTGAGGGACAGCACCCAGGCCCAGAGTTCAGGCCCCACGACCAGACCCAAAAAACAAAGAGTTAGAGGTTCTCTTCAAATTTTTCCCTTTAAATCTCACCATAAATTACTAAGTTACAACACTAAACCATAAATTTTATATGAAAAAATAATTACAAAACAAATGTTATGTTTTAAAACATATTATTATACAATATAGGACTTACCAGAGACTCCTCAGTTGAATGGGTTAAATGAATATTGTTTATATATTCTTGTCCCTTCTCTTCCAATAAATATTTACAGCTAAACAATGGAAGATTGAACTTTAGTAGTTGATAAATTAGTAAAGTATTAGCAAAGATATAATCTCCATCACATTAATTCCATTAACTTACTTTTTGTTGCTTCTAAAGGCCTACAATGTAAAATGCTACTGAATTCCCTATCCAACTGTCATTTTAAAGTTAAAAAATGTTCCTACTTAAGATAATGTTAATACAGCAGCAAAACATCAACTCTACAATTTTCAACTTTTAAGCAAGAGTTATGAAATTAACACCTTGACATTTTTTTAAATCAAATTTAAACTAGTTAATTATCTTAACAGGTTTTATTTAGAGGATTAACCATTGTACATATAAAATCTTCACTTTCATCTTTTTTAAGGTTAAAGGTAAAAGTACTTTTGAAATGTAACTATGAATTTGTACTATTTTTTTGTCCATTGTAGGGCTTGAACTGTGGGCCTGAGCGCTGTCCCTCAGCTCTTCAGGTCAAGGCTAGTGCTCCACCACTTGAGCCACAGTGCCACTTCTGGTTTTCTGGTGGCTAAATGGAGATAACAATCTCATGGACTTTCTTGCCCGAGCTGGCTTTGAACCGTAATCCTCAGATCTTAGCCTCCTGACTAGCTAAGATTACAGGCATGAGCCACCAATGCCCAGCTGAATCTGTACTATTTTTGAAGGCCAGAAATTCCCATCACTTGTATACCTAATTTATTTTTACAATTTAAGGCCTGGGCCTATGTGCTGACCCTGAGCTTTTTTTCCACTTAAAGCTGACACTCTACCACTTGAGCCACAGTTCTACTTCTAGCTTTTTGTTGAATAACTGGAAATATAAGCCTAAAGGGCTTGTCTGCCAGGGCTCGCTTTGAACCACCATCCTCAGATCTTAGCCTCCTAGGTAAGTAGGATTATAGCCATGAGTCACCAACCAGTGCCTGACTTGGATGCTTTAAACAGGCAAAATGGTAAAGACATTTACAGCACTTGATCCTAAAACGCCACTGACTATAAGAAGCACAATTCTTTAGGTACCACCTAAAACTGGTGCCAGTTGCATTATGACCCACCAACAGACAGTCCTATATCAGAGATCTTAAAACATGAATACGTGTGTCTTAAAATCAGTGACAGTGGTTCAAAGCCAGCTTGGGCAGGAAAGTCCATGAGACTCTTATCTCCAAATAAGCCACCAGAAAACTAGAAGTGGAGCTGTGGTAGAGCACTAGCATTGAGCTGAAGAGCTGAGGGATAGCACCCAGACCCAACAGCCGACAAAAAAATTGCGTGACAGGCTGGGAATGTGGCATAATGGTAGAGTGCTTGCCTAGCATGCAAGAATTCCTGGGTTTGATTCCTGAGTACCACATAAACAGAAAAAGCCGAATGTGGTGCTATGGCTCAAGTGGTAGAGTGCTATCCTTGAGCAAAAGAAGTTCAGGGACAATGCCCAGGACTGGCAAAAAAAAAAAAAAAATCAATGATAGCTGGGTACTAGTAGCTCATGCCTGTAATCCTAGCTACTCTGGAGGCTGAGATCTGAGGATCATGCTTCAAGCCAGCCCAGGCTGAAAAGTCCCCATGAGATTCTCATCTCCAATTAACCATCAGAAAACTGGAAGTGGTGCTGTGGCTCAAAGTGGAAGAGCACTAGCCTTGAGCAAAAGGAACTCAGGGATAGGAATAAGGCCCTGAGTTCAAGCCCCACAACTGACCAAAAAAAAAGAAATAATGGCTTTTTAAGGATTCTTCTTGGTACTCTGGGTCTCCCATACTCATAAAGAAAAAGCCATATGTATGCACATATGTATGTATGTATGTATGCATGTATGTATTGTTGGTCATAGGGATTGAACTCTGGGCTTGGGCACTGTCCCTGAGCTTTTCAGCTCAAGGCGAGCACTCAACCACTTGAGCCACAGCACCACTTCTGGTTTTCTGGTGGTTAATTGGACATACGAGTCTCAAGGATTTTCCTGCCCAGGCTGGCTTTGAACTTCAGTCCTCAGATCTCAGCCTCCTGTGTAGCTAGGATTACAGGCGTGAGCCACCTGCACCCGGCTCAAGTATGTTTTCTAATTTGATGTTTAGAAATGGAACCATATGAAGAATGCTAGAGATATGCTATATAAGCAGTGAGTGTTTTGGTCACCAGAGAAGGCTTAGGTATCTTTTTTTCCTATAAAGTAGGTGACCCCATTTTTATAAACCTAGTGTGAATTTCAAGACATAGTGAAGGCAAAAATAGTTGAGGTGAAAAATAATTCAAGTCTTTCCACTGCATACTCTCCAACTTGCTGGTTTACTGAATGAACAATTAAATATCTTACCCTGGATACCACTTGGCATGTTGTTCCCAAGGGTCTTCACTGGGCTTCCAATCAGTTAGCCCTCCGCCACAGTGAAAGCACTTCACTTTATCACCTTCACCTAAGAAGATAGACAAGAAAAAAAATGAATTTGTACACTTAGAAACTTATACAAAATATTCATTCTAACATATAAAAATTAATCTATATCCTCTATATCCCATGGCTTAAAGGGCATTTACATCTGAGTGATAGGTATACTCATGCATGAGGCCCTGGGTTCGATTCCTCAGTACTACATAAGCAGAAAAAGCCAAAGTGGTGCTGTGGCTCAAGTGGCAGAGTGCTAGCCTTGAGCTGAAGTGCTGAGGGACAGTGCCCAGGCCCAGAGTTCAAGCTCAATGACTGACAAAAAAAATTTTGTGCTGGTTTTGGGCCTTGAACTCGGGGCCTGTAAACATTCTCTGATGTTCTTTGGCTTAAGGCTGAGCCACAGCGCCACTTTCTGTTTTCTGGTTGTTAACTGGAGATAGGAGTCTCAGGGACTTTCCTTCCTGGGTTGGCTTTGAACTGCAATCCTCAGATCTCAGTCTCCTGAGTAGCTAGGATTATAGGTGTGAGCTACCGGTGCCCAGCCTGGCTAATTTTTACATTCTTTCTCATAGATCTTATTTCACTCATCAAAACTGCAGTTATTTTATCAAGCTCTGAAACTTCAAAACAGGTTATTTTTGAAATTATTCTGAGACTAATACTGATAAATATTTTATGTCTGCTTATACCTATTTACCAGTTCAGGGGGTTAAAGACGTTTATTTGCTTTTTAGGGGGCCTAGGATAGCTGGCAAGTTATTTATTGGTTCAGGTTACCTAAAGCATAAAATCCAGCACTTGCAAGTTGCTCCTTGTTAACTGAGTATATCCACGTTCCAAAAGTAATGATCCGTGCTTCATAATTGGCCATGGCTGGATTTCTTGGAAGATGTGTTGAATTGGGGTAATTTCTATCAGAACTTACATCAGGCTCACTTCGAACATTAACGTTGCGGCCCAAAACAAAGAAGCAATTAGGAAAGTGCCGTCTGTGCTCTGACCAGGCACGGTCACAGGGTTCCCAATTTTTCAGTTTTCCACCACAACAAAAACACTGCACTTGGTCATCTATACCTGTGTAGTAGAGTCCAGCACTAGCTAACTCTCTGGGGGTTAAGTGAGCATAGTCTGGCCAATTGTGGAATGATTTTAATCGGGCTTCTTCACTACACATGGAAGGGTTCCTTGGGTATATAGTGTCTGAAATATCTACAATCTGCCCAGTTCTCAGAAGATAGTCTGCATGAGTTTCAGGAGGCCTGTCTAGAGTGAAATGATTTCTGCTTCCCAGATAGTTTTCAGCTTTGTACTGACCATTTTGGACCCCAGGATTTGAAGATTGTGCTGCACTGCTTTCAAAATAAAAGCCGTTGATAAATCTGCAATTTGGGGATACCTTCCTATGTCTTCCAACTGCTGAGTCTCCATACTGCCATCTATCTACTGCTGCATGACAACTAAAGCACTGCACAGTATCTCCTTCACCAGTATAAAGAAAACCTGCCCGTGCTAATGTTGATGCTGCCACAGGACTATTGCTTGGAAAATTAGTAAAAGTTTTTAATCTATTAAATTCTTCTACAAATTCTTCATCCTTATTGATGTCTGCAGGTATACAAGTTTTAGATCCTTCACAATTGTTAAACGTCATCTTCTCTTGAAAACAGGACTTGTCCACTTTTCCTAAAAAAAGAACATTACATTAGGAAACACGAAATGTAAAACGTAAGTAACATACTTTTGATATTGGGAGCTCATAAAATATCCAATAATGACATACAATAACCATACAATTGCTAAAATACATTCTACTTCTAAATACTAGTGTTCTTTCCTCCCCCCCCCCTAAATACTAGTGTTCTATATTACCACATTATTCAAGTCTTAAAAGTAAAATCTGGCATTTTTATTGTTTCTCTTTCTTTTTTCTGCCACTTCTGGGGCTTGAACTTAGGGTCTGGGTCTGTGATCTTTTTTTGCTTAAGGCTGCCACTCTACCATTTAAGCCACAGCACCACTTCTGGTTTTTTCTGTCTATGTGGTCCTGAGGAATTGAACCCAGGGCTTCATGCATGCAAGACAAGCATTCTACCACTAAGCCACATTCTCGGCCCCTCTCTTTCTTTTTTGATTTTAGGAATTAAACTTACTGCCTCAAAAATGCTAAATACAAGCTCTACTACAGCTACATACATTTTTTTCTCTCTTAAAAATTTCTTTTTGCAAACTGGGCCCCCGTATCTCAAGACTGTAAGCCTAGCTCCTCAGGAAGCTGCGAACTGAGGACTGCGGTTCAAAGCCAGCCTGGGCAGGAAAGTCCGTAAGACTCTTTATCTCCAATTAACCACCAGAAAACCAGAAGTGGTACTGTGGCTCAAGTGGTAGAGTGCTCACCTTGAGCTGAAGAACTGAGGGACAGCACCCAGGCCCAGAGTTCAAGCTCCATGACCGACAAAAAAATTTTAAAAAAATTTTTGCATACTAGTCAAGTGCCCTAAGATTGAGCCATATCCTAACCTTCTGTTTTCTCTTGCAAAGAAAATAATATTTGAACAAGTACAACAAAAATACTAATTTTAAATGCTCATTTAATAGAAACATAAAAACTATGGCAAAGAATGCATTGTATATAATGAACATATAAAGTCTATAATGAAAAGTATGAAAGATCATAAAATAAACATAATTGTTATAATGGATCATTGTATATTCAAGGTATCAAAGTTCAATTTTTATAATTCAAAGAGAAACAAATATTCAGTGTCAATGAATTAATTTTTAATGTATTTTTACTTTTTGCTTAGCAATAAATATTTAGACTATTGATCCTAACATATTATTTAAAATATGATTTTCATAAATAAACAAGGGGCCATATTTTTATAAGTGTAATACACACACACACACACACACACACACACACACACACACACACACACACAAATACTGCCCTCTAGAGAACAATTCTAAGTATCTGAAGACCTTAATTGCAGTTACTTCTGGTCAAGGAACAATCTGTTCGAAAGAGAATTTAGCAGCCTCATTAGTGCTGCCAAATTATAGCTGTGTAATGTTTAACCCAGATAAAATACTAAAATCAGTCAGTTGGGTTATGAGAACGATGGTAAGATAATTTATCCCCTAAAGCTACATACTTCTGAAAGTGAAAAATGAGGCTACTAATAATTACAAGGCACAGTCAGGTTTCTCCCAAGCAAATCAGAGCATGTGGTCACTTGCTTAGCAATTAGACAAACCTTGTTCTCCAGAATCTCTCATTCTTTGTTCAGTATATGCTTGTCAAGGGCAAATAGAAGAATGGTTAGCCAGGCATTAGTGGCTTATCCCTATAATCCTAGCACTCAGGAAGCTGAGATCTGAAAATCGCAGTTCAAAGGCAGCACAGGCAGAAAAATCCATGAGACTCTTATCTCCAATAAACTACTCAGAAAAAGCCAGAAGTGGAGCTGTGGCTCAAGTGGTAGAGTGCTAGCCTTGAGCACCAAGAGGCTTAGGGACAGTGCCCAGGCCCTGAATTCAAGCCTCAGGACCCGCAAAAAGAAAAAGATGAAAGAAAGAAAGAAAGGAAGAAAGAAAGAAAGGAAGAAAGAAAGAAAGAAAGAAAGAAAGAAAGAAAGAAAGAAAGAAAGAAAGAAAGAAAGAAAGAAAGAAAGAAAGAAAGAAAATGTTGGTAAAGAGGCAGAGCAAGGGCTGGGAAGGTGGCTCAGGGGTAGAGGGCTTGCCTTACATGCATGAGGCACTGGGCTCGATTCCTCAGCATCATATAAGCAGAAAAAGCTGGAAGTGGCACTATGGCTCAAATGGTAGAGCACTAGCCTTGAGCTGAAGAGCTGAGGGACAGCGCCCAGGCCCAGAGTTCAGGCCCCATGCCCAACAAAAAAAAAGAAAGAAAAAAAAAAAGAAGCAAAACAAGAAGAATCTCAGACTATGAATGGGAATGTAAATTCCTTTGGCCATACAAAAACAGCATGGAGCTTGCCCCCTAAAAACTAGATAGATATACCACACAATCTAGTAATCCACCACAACATACATATCCAATGGAACTAAAATCAGTAAATTGAACAGACATTTGTATTTGATAGTTATAATATTTTTTGGGAGGGGGTTACGGTCGTGGGGCCTGAATTCTTGGCCTGGGTGCTATCCCTCACCTTTTCAGCTCAAGGCTAGTGCTCTATCACTTGAGCCACAGCGTCACTTCTGGCTTTCTTTTTTTTTTTTTTTTTTGGGTCCAGTCGTGGGGCCTGAACTCTGGGCCGGGTGCTGTCCCTCAGCTCTTCAGCTCAAGGCTGGCACTCTACCACTTGAGCCACAGCGCCACCTCTGGCTTTTTTTTCTTTTTGCTTATGTGGTGCTGAGGAATCGAACCCAGGGCCTCAGGTATGCAAGGCAAGCGCTCTACCACTGAGCCACCTTCCCAGCCCCTGGCTTTTTTTCTTTTTGCTTACGTGGTGCTGAGGAATTGAACCCAGGGCCTCATGCACGCAAGGCAAGCGCTCTGATATTTATAATAGCAGTGTTCACCACAAGCAAGTTATAGAATCAACATAGATATCCCCTGCTAGATGAATGGATAAAGAAAACATGGCATTATGTACATAACAGAGTATTTCTTCCGCTTTAAAACAAATGAGGGTCTGGGAAAAAAGCCGGAAGTGGCGCTGTGGCTCAAGTGGTAGAGTGCTAGTTTTGAGCTGAAGAGCTGAGGGACAGCGCCCAGGCCCAGAGTTCAGGCCCCACAACCACACCCAAAAAAATAAAATAAAATAAAACAAATGAAACTCAGTCACTGGCAGCAACATGGATAGAACTGAAGGATATCATGCTAAATGAAATAAGTCAGGTGCAAAAAGATAAATACCATATGCAGAAGCTAAAAGTTTGATCTGATAGAAGCATAGAAAAGTAGTCACTAGAGCCTAGGAAAGATGTGAGATGGAGAAATGGTGGTCCAAGGCATCAGGGTACAGCTGGATAGGATAATGTTTTTTGAAACAAGATCACCCTATGTAGCCCAATCTGGCCTCAAATCATAATCCTCATGCCTCAGCCTCTTAAGTACTGGGATTATAGACATGCACCACCACATCATATAGGAATAATATCCTAAAGTCTCAGAGCACAGTAGATAACTATAGTTGACCACAACTGAATATTTCAAAAAATAGCTAGCAGACAGGATTTTGAAATACAAAGAAAAATTAATGTTTGAGGTAACAAATATGTCAATTACACTGATCTGATCATTACACATTACATCTGCATAGTGAGATTCTACACTGTACCCCAAAGATATGTATAGGTTCTGTATCGATTAAACAAACAAAAATAAAATCTTAAAAATAAATTCACTTACAAGGCTAAGGCAGAAATTCTCCAATTCAAGGCCCTAGCTAAAAATAAATGAGGGAAAGAAATTTACAATGACTGTCTATATTTCATTTGTGTGTTGACTGCTTAGAAATAGGGATAATTCTAAGATGTTTTTGTTAGCATAATGTTTTACAACGTACATCTCTCTGATAATAGTCAATACAAGGCTTCTCTGTCACAAGCTGGAAGTGAACTGTAGGCTTCTTGGTCTTGTCAAATTATAGTGGTATTGAGATAGCTAGCTAGCTAGATATCTAAGATCAAGACCTTAGTTTTACATATATAAAATAGATTTCTAAAATATAGTCTTCATGACTTCATTACTATTTTTCAATGACTGAAAACATTCTGACCACAGTTTCAAAGTCATCTGTTGAATCAATATAATAAATTCAATGATAAAACCCAAGAACTGGGCTGGGATTGTGGCTTAGTGGCAGAGTGCTTGCCTAGCTTGTATGAAGCTCTGTGTTCAATTCCTCAGTACCACATAAACAGAAAAAGCCAGATGTGGCACTGTGGCTCAAGTAGTATAGTGCTAGCCTTGAGTAAAAGAAACTAAGGGCCAGTGCCCAGACCCTGAGTTCAAGCTCCCGGACTGGAAAAATATAAACAAATCAATAAAGAAAATCAAACCCAAGAATCATAGCTGGGCGTCATGCCTGTAATCCTAGCTACTCTGGAGAGGTTGCAATCTGAGTATTAAGAGTTCAAAGTTAGACCAAGCAGAAAAGTCCATTAGACTCTTATCTCTAAACACCAAAACACTGGAATTAGAGCTATGGCTCAAGTGGTAGAGCACTAGCTTTGAGTAAAAAGGCTCAGGGACACTACTACCCAGGCCTGAGTTCAAACCCCAGTATTGGCACACACAAAAAAGTCAGAAAAAGGCTACCTATGATTGTAGAAAACATCCTGTTATCCAACATTTTTTATTCTTTTAATTCAAATAAAATATTTCAAAAATAAAATTAGCATAGGCTTATAAGTAGGACCTGATCATCATTGAAAGTGTTTTCAAGTAAGCATGCATACTCTGGTTACTTAAAAAAACATTCTGTTTAGGGGATGGGAATGTGGCTTAGCAGTGCTTGCCTAGCAAACACAAAGTCCTGGATTCAATTCCTCAGCAACACATAAACAGAAAAAGCTGGAAGTAGCCCTGTGGTGCAAGTGGTAGATTGCTAGCCTTGAGTAAAAAAAAGGCTCAGGGACAGTGCTCAGTCCCTGAGTTCAAGCCCCAGGACTGGCAAAATTAATTAATTAATTAAAATAAAAAATTCTGTTTAATCCAGGCGCCAATGGCTCATGCCTATAATCTTAGATACTCAGGAGGCTGAGATCTGAGGACTGTGGTTTGAATCCAGCCTGGGCAGGAAAGTGCCTGAGACTATCACAAAGCCAAAAATGGCACTGTGGCTCAAAGTGGTAGAGCATTAGCCTTGAGTACAAAAGCTCAGGGATAGCACCCAGACCCTGAGTTCAAGCCCCAGAACCAGAAACAACAACAAAAAAAATGGTTTTAAATCAAGATTTGAGGAAACCAAGGAGGGATGATAAGCTAGTAAGACAAAACTTAACGGATGTAGGTGTTAAGTTTTATAAACCAGTTGCAGAAGTAAGGAAAATGGAGACTTGGCTTGGGATGAAGTCACATGAAGGCAAAAATCCAGATTTAAAACCTTGGGGTTTTAGTTAATTACAAATTCATTATCAGCCAACATTACATGCTTGCTAAAAAACGTACAACCTCAGGCAACATTAGTGTCCAGATGTGCAACATCCATATCCAATTCAGCTGCATATAGAATACTATTTCCAGTTCCAAACACATTTTAGAAGGGACATTAACAAAGTTGAATGTCCTTAGAGAGATAACATGATGATGAAAATGATATCATATGAGGAATATTTGGAAGAGCTTGAGATATTTATTCCAAAGGGAAGGAAATTGTGAGGAAAAGGGTAGAGAGGATAGAATAACTACCTTAAGGTATCTAAAGTCTGTCAAGTGGAAAAGGAATCCAACTATGTAGCTTAACAGCAGAATTAAGGTCAATCAGCATAATTATAACCAGTATAAAGCAAGAACTTGAAAACAATCAAGAGCAAGACAAAATGAGCCAGTACCATAACTGCTAGGAAATCAGCATGGACTAGTCACTTTTAAGTCTGTAATTATCCTGAAGAATTAATATTCAATACAATCTAGAACACATGAAATTAGCCTCCTAGAGGTAGCTAAGTTTGATTGCTTGGATAAATTAAAAACAAGTAGATATTTTGTAAGGTTCAAGTAGTCACTTCATTTCAAACCATATTTGACAGAACTCCATTATTCAGGAACAAGAGAATCTATCTGAAGCTTTCAAGAGGAGACTTCACCTGTCATAGTGCTGTTTTAATCCTAGCACTCAGGAGGTTAAGGCAAGAGGATCATGTCTTCAAGGCTAGCCTGTGCTACATGAGCCTCTGTCTCAACACAAACACACACAAAGGGAGGAAGCAGGATGGAGGAATAATAAGGAGGGAAGGAGAGGGAGAGGAAGAGAGAGGGAGAGAGAGGAAGTGGGGACGAGAGGAAGGGAGGGGAAGAGAGAAGGCACACTAACAAATACAGGCATTGTTTACTCTGGGGTTATTTCTATACTGAATTTAAATTCCATTATTTGGAAAAGCAAATGTTTCTTAAGAACGATTTGAAATATAGAGAGAGAGAGAGAGCTGGGAAGGTGGCTCAGTGGTAGAGCGCTTGCCTTGTATGCTCGAGGTCCTGGGTTCGATTCCTCAGCACCACATAAGAAAAAAGCTGGAAGTGGCGCTGTGGCTCAAGTGGTAGAGCGCTAGCCTTGAGCTGAAGAGCTGAGGGACAGCGCCCAGGCCCAGAGTTCAGGCCCACGATCGGACCCCCAAAAAAATAAAATACAGAGAGAGAGAGAGAGAGAGTGGCAACTAAGAAAACACAACAAAGAGGTTGAAAGTGAAACGTAACTGACAAATGATAAAAACCTGGGGTTGGAAGAAGATACCAAAGAAATGGATGGGAAAGCACATAATACAGAAAAAAATGGGACAGGACTCTTAGAGGAAGGTGATTAAAAAAGGTTCTGGATGTAAGCCGAGCGCTGGTGGCTCACGCCTGTAATCCTAGCTACTCAGGAGGCTGAGATCTGAGGATCGTGGTTCAAAGCCAGCCCGGGCAGGAAAGACCGTGAGACTCCTATCTCCAATAAACCACCAGAAAACCGGAAGTGGCGCTGTAGCTCAAGTGGTAGAGCGCTCGCCTTGAGCTGAAGAGTTCAAGCCCCACAGCCGACCAAAAAAAAAAAAAAAGGTTCTGGATGTAAAAAGGTATGAGTGCAATAGAGGATGGTAATATAATTTAAGGCTTCTCTGTATAAGTATCTTCAGACTCTGTATTGGGCAAATGGAAAGGTGGGAAAACAGGGAAGGTGTCAAAGAAAACTTGGCCAAGGGCTGGGAAGGTGGCTCAGTGGTAGAGTGCTTGCCTTGCATGCACGAGGCCCTGGGTTCGATTCCTCAGCACCACATAAGCAGAAAAAGCTGGAAGTGGCACTGTGGCTCAAGTGGTAGAGCACTAGTCCTGAGCTGAAGAGCTGAGGGACAGTGCCCAGGCCCAGAGTTCAGGCCCCATGACCGACAAAAAAAAAAAGAAAGAAAACTTGGCCATGAGAAGGCAAGGCAGTCAGAAACCTTGAGGAATCAATGGTTGGAAAAATCACAATGGAAGCTAACAATGACACAAAAGTACCAGCAAACAACAATGCTTGTTTGTATGATGTGGTTGGAAGATTTTCCTATGTTGATATCCTGTGAGTGATTAAAATATGCATATATGCAAATCCACATTTCGCCTAGTGATCTGTATGAAAGACATGGGCAGGGGCCAAGAGGAGTATCGACTGCTAATCTACACAAAGAGTGAGAAGGAAAGGAGCAGGCAAAGACAAATAGAAAATGCACCTACCTAAGGCTGGGGGCACAGTTCAAGTAGCAGAGTGTTAGTGTAGTTAGAAAGTGCAATACTCTGAATTCAAACCCCAGTTCCAGAAAAAAAAAAAAAAAAAACACCAATAGGGGAAAAACAAAGGAAGAGATAACAATGCTCGATAGGAAATGTACTCATCATGTAACTGTAACCCCTCTGTTCAGTATTGCTACAATAAAAAATATAAAAATTTTCTCTAATTTTCAAAAAAAATACTCCAAAAACACCTACCTAAAACTTAAAGAAAACACAGGAAGCTGAAGGTATAGCTCAATGGAAGAATTCTTGCCCAACATGAAAAAAGTTCAATTACCATCAGAGAACACTCATCTACTTGGTATCTGTACATAATATAAATGTTCTTATTTCTCCCACCTTTTTATTATTAAAGTTTTCAAGGATATAGAGAGGTTATGTTAATGAGAAAAACTATATAAAACAGTATTTCTATCACACTACTTACTACATATTTATGGTTAAAACCTGGAAGATAATGTATAAATTTAAAAGAGGTTAAAATGGCAAGATTATAACTAATCTGTATCTCCAACATATCTTCAATAATAAATACTGCCAATAAATTGACTCAAAATAAATAAGTTTTTTTGACAGTCCTGGGGCTTGAACTCAGGGCCTGGGCAGTGTCCCTGAGCTTCTTTTTGCTCAAGGCTGGAACTCTACCACTTGAGCCACAGCACCACTTCCAGCTTTTTCTGTGTATGTGGAACTGAGGAATGAAACCCAGGGCTTCATGCATGCTAGGCAAGCACTCTACCACTAAGCCACCTTCCCAGCCCCAATAAGTCTTTAATTTCCTGAAAAAATAGCATTGTTCAGCTGAACACCAGTGGCTCACACCTGTAATCCTAGCTACTCAAGAGGCTGAGATCTGAGGATTGTTGTTCAAGGCCAGCCTGGGCAAGAGAGTCCTTGAGACTCATCTCCAATTCACCAACAAAAAGCATGAATGGAGCTGTAGCTCAAGTCGAAAAGCTCTGTTAAGCATCAGAAAAAGCTCAGGGATAGTAGCCAGGCTCTGATTCATAAGCCTCAGGACCAGCACTAAAAGAATAATGCTATTACTAAAATCTCTAAAGCAGGCACCTCCCACATTGTGGAGGAGGCTGCAGAGAGCAAAGAGGTAGGTCACTCAGACAAGCTAGCAGTCAAGGTTAAGTAGTGGTGTCATGAGCAGGCAGTGGAGCTCAAGGCCAAGACTCAAGTGTCTGTAGGTTATAGGCACCTAGTACAACACGTTTGTCAGGGTGCCTGCTACTCTTGTTCAGCTATGTGTTCAGAAAAAAAACATGGCCACTGAGGACAGTGACATCCCATGTCCTGGGGGTAAAGAGATCTGATACTGGATCTTGCTGATTTATGCTAGAAAAAGCAAAACTTAGAATTTCTGAGAAGTTTATGGATTATGCAATATGTTCACCAGATGTCTGATATTGCCATTTTAGTAAGCTATGCAGACAACCAGGGAGAATTATAGCCTATAAATAATGGTAATAACCATCATAAAACTGTTTCAATAGCCACCCACTATTTAGGATTTTTAAATTCAACAGTGTCTTTGACCGAGGCAAGGTAACAGAAAAAAATGTTTTAACATATGTATGTTGCTGTGCCAACAGAAAGGCCTTATCTACTACTATTGGTATACCTCGATTATTTTTTTTTTGTCAGTCGTAGGGCTTGAACTCAAGGCCTGGGTGCTGTCCCTTAGCTTTTTCTCTCAAGGCTAGCACTCTACCACTTTTAGCTACAGCGCCACTTCCAGTTTTCTTGTGGTTAATTGGAGATAGGACTCTCATGGACTTTCCTACCCTGGCTGGTTTCAAATCGAGATCCTCAGATCTCAGCCTCACATGATTTCTGTTGCAGATGTGGATGTCTTCCCAGATACTAATTGTAGAGTTCATCTTTATAAACACAACACTAAATATTCCCTAGGACTCTCAGGTGGTTTGGCTCACAGCATACAAGTATTAATTGTTAATGATGATATTGCATGTTAGTGGTATAGCAGTTTCAGTCCAACATCTCAATCAAGTAATAGACATGATTATGGGAAACATCAGTAACCTCCTCATGACAGTTTAACCTGAAAACAAGTATAGCATTGCTGGGAACCACCAGCCTATCTACTAATAGTAGCCATTTTCACTGTGCAGGACAGACTGAACCAAATTCTGAGCCAAAGAAAGAAAACAATGATGAAGATGATGTTATTATAGAAGATAATGGTGAGCCACTGTGAAAGCTATACAACAGAAAGCCTGGAACCCTTAACAAATAGAATAAATAAATTCAGTTTGAGTCTGGCAAGAATTGTTTTATTTCTTCTAATTAAGTGAGCTTAGCAAGTGGTACAAACATAGACTTTAAAAACACATGTTCCTGATCAGAACCTCTCAGAACAGAACAATCATAACATTATGAAACCACCATTTGAATGCTTTCTAAGTGAGGATGTCATAAGGCTTGTAAATTTGGCTAGTTTAAGAACTTTTTTGGGGGGGGGCGGGGGGAGGCTGGGAAGGGATGTGAAAGGTAAACAAAGGAGGAGGCTGCAATGCTTGATAAGAAATGTACTCATTATCTTGCCCATGTAATTGTAACACCTCTGTACAGTATGTTCACAATAAAAAAAAAAAGAACTTTTTTTTTTGGGGGGGTCCGGTCGTGGGGCCTGAACTCTGGGCCTGGGTGCTGTCCCTCAGCTCCTCAGCTCAAGGCTAGCACTCTACCACTTGAGCCACAGTGCCACTTCTGGCATTTTTCTTTTTGCTTATGTGGTGCTGAGGAATCGAACCCAGGGACTCAGGCATGCAAGGCAAGCGCTCTACCACTGAGCCACCTTCCCAGCCCCATAGTTTAAGAACTTTTAAAACCTCTGAGCCAATGACCCAGAATAGGCATTAGGACATGAATGTTGCAACCTTAAAATGTTATTAAAATAAATAAAACATAAAGTAGATTCATTGCTGGCTCAACTAGAGAGGATAGGGAATGGGGAAAGACTGCAAATGGTTACTGGGTTTTTTGTCGGAGAGAAAATACCCTAAAGTTAGATGGTGGTGATGACTGCACAAATTTGTAAATATATTTAAAAAATACTGACCTATATATATATATATATAAACTTTAAATATGTTTTAGTTTTTTGTAGGTCTAAAGATTGAATGCAGAGCCTCATACATGGTAATAAGCGTGTGCTTTTTGTTACTTGCTGAGCTACATTCCCAGCCCTATGTGTACACATTAAATGAATTTTATGGTATTTGAATTATATCTAAATAAAGCTGCTAAAATACTATTGAAACAGTAATTTGATAACTGTTAATGACACTTTTAAAGTCTAAACCAAAAGGGCTTTTGCTAATATATTTTTTATTTGAAAATTGTGACATTATATCATCAGAATTAATTGAGAACAAGTGATTTCTATTCAAAATGGCTATTTTTTTTATTGTGAAAATACTGTACAGAGGGGTGACAATTATATGGGCAAGATAATGAGTACATTTCTTATCAAGCATTGTAGCCTCCTCCTTTGTTTCCCATTCCCATCCTAAAATGGCTATATGTTTAACCTGTTGGCCAGAGTACAGTTAATTTTTCCTTTAATTGTATTCTTTTTTTTTGCCAGTCCTGGGACTTGAACTCAGAGCCTAAGCACTGTCTCTGAGCTTCTTTTTCTCAAGGCTGGCACTCTACGCCTTGCCACTTCCAGCTTTACCTGTTTATGTGGTACTGAGGAATCCAACCCAGGGCTTCATGCATGCTAGGCAAACACTCTACCACTAAGTCACGTTCCAAGCCCCTATTAATTATATTCTTTAAATTCTAATGTGAAAAGATTAATTGTATCATTCCTACTCATCTGAAAACTTCAGTTCTTAAGTTCCCAGTTATTTTTATTTCTTAATATGCTTCTGTTACTAATTAGACAAATTATTTTCTGAAATTTTTTTTCTACTGCAAGGATCTGGCTTTTCACATCATTTTCATAACTTACAAAGAGAAGGAAAAATGTTCTTTGATTCTTATCTTTGTGCTAATCTGAAAATTTTCTGCTAGTTTGTTGTTTAAATAAGTCCTTCTGAGTGACTACTGAAAAGAGGAGAAACTCAGTCCATGTCAACACTTTGTTATCAAGAGAGAAAGGAGGAGAATAAAAGCAGTTGGCAGATAATATCCACAGGACTTGCCCAGTTTGGTCCATTGGTTGGAAAAAATAACACAGCAGCAGCTAAAAATACAGGTAATAACTAAATGCTACTTATTATTAATAGAGGCTGAAAATAAAAGGATTTGATGAAAAATGTTTCATTGATGTTTGGAGTTTCTCTGGAGTTCTGAACTCTTCAGCATCTGCTTTGTAAAAATGATAAATGAATGTAGGGCCTAATACAAATAAAGAAGTACATTTTTTTTTTTTTTTTTGCGTGTAGGTTCTAGGGCTTAGGCACTGTCCCTGAGCTTCTTTTGCTCAAAGATAGCATTCTACCATTTGAGCCAAGCACCAGTTTGGCTTTTTTGGAAGTTAATTGGAGACAAGGGTCTCAAGGACTTTCCTGTCTAGGCTAGCTTTGAACCATGATCCTCATATCTCAGTCTCCTGAGTGGCTGGGATTACAGGAATGAGCCACCAGCACTCAGCTGCCTAAAAAGATAGTTTAAAAAGGGGTAGCCAGCTCAAATCCAAGCATACTGAAAAGGACCTTTATATTTTGTAAACACTCACAAGCACATTTGTTCACAATGTTTGTGCTAACAGGATAGCAGAATCACCATCTTTCCTCATAAACTAAAGCATAAGGAAGTCAAAGATATGACCAAGGTCACAGAGCTGATTAGTGACTTAACCAATTCTGTTCTTTATTACTTGAACAGATAACTTACTGTAACACTAAGATGTAGTACTTAGTCAGATGGTTCCACAAATGCCATGCTGAGATTCTTCTAGTGGAAGACTTTATAGGTGGATGATACTTGTCCTAGATATTAATCAGAATGAAGTATTATTTTTCCTCATTTTGCAGTAATGTCTATGGAGCCAAGAACTTCTTGTGTGCTAGGTAAGTACTCTCTCAGAACTATGCTCACATCTTGGAATGAAGCATTTTATTCCACACTACTGTCTAGATCTCAAACAAATGTGAAACAAGTTCATTTTTGTTATTTGCTCAGGCTGATCACAAGTTTGTGATCATTTTAGACAGCCTACTGCATGCTGAGGTTACAGATATATACCACCACATCTAGCCTTTAAACCAAGCTCTTCATAAGATCCTTCTATAGTTTTGCCTCAATAAAAATATTTAGTTCTGGGGCTGCGAAGGTGGCTCAGTGGTAGAGTGCTTGCATCGCATGCATGAGGCCCTGGGCTCGATTCCTCAGCACCACATAAGCAGAAAAAGCCAGAAGTGGCGCTGTGGCTCAAGTGGTAGAGTGCTAACCTTGAGCTGAAGAGCTGAGGGACAGCGCCCAGGCCTAGAGTTCAAGCCCCACAAAGGACAAAAAAAAAATTTAGTTCCAAGCTGGATGCTGGTGGCTCATGCCTGTAATCCTAGCTACTAAGGAGGCTGAGATCTGAAGATCGTGGTTCAAAGCCAGCCTGGGCAGGAAAGTCCATGAGACTCTTATCTCAAATAAACCACCAGAAAACCCAAAGTGGCACTGTGGCTCAAGTGGTAGAGTGCTAGCCTTGAGCTGAGGGACAGTGCCCAGGCCCAGAGTTCAGGCCCCATGACAGAAAGAAAGAAAGAAAGAAAGAAAGAAAGAAAGAAAGAAAGAAAGAAAGAAAGAAAGAAAGAAAGAAAGAAAGAAAGAAAGAAAGAAAGAAAGAAAGGAAGGAAGGAAGGAAGGAAGGAAGGAAGGAAGGAAGGAAGGAGAAAGAGAGGGAAGGAGAGAAAGAGAGGGAAGAAGGAAGATAGAAAAGTGTTCTGTATGATAGGTGATTATATAAACTAATGTAGTATTAGCGTTTAACATACTTATTGTCTATAAACACCTAATGCTATCTATCCACAACTGAATTTCATTTCTTTAGTTCCATATTATAACTACTATTCAACTACATG
Organism: Dipodomys spectabilis; assembly: GCF_019054845.1. Taxonomy (NCBI): domain Eukaryota; kingdom Metazoa; phylum Chordata; class Mammalia; order Rodentia; family Heteromyidae; genus Dipodomys; species Dipodomys spectabilis. The sequence goes on along the minus strand of NW_024870748.1, from coordinate 2,083,711 downwards.
TAAATATTGCTCCAAACTACTGAGCATGTTGAAAAAAAACTATAAACTTCCAAAGTTTAAGCACTGGCTTGTCTAAATATACAGTTCACCTTTCCTTTCATGTTACCCTTACAATAAAGAAAATCTGTGAAGTGTACCTTACAATTTCGAATGCCATCATATGTGGTATCTAACTCAACCTACACACTGTATCATAGTTCTTGGATGTAATATGGGGAAATTGTGGTTCTGACAGTTACTCATCAAAGGTCATGTGGCCAATAAACCTAGGCATGGTGGCACATACCTGTAATCCTAGCAATTAGGAGGCTAAGGTAGTAGAGGCTAGCAAGTTGGAGGCAAATCTGAGCTATACAACAAGCTATTTTTTTAAGGGCGGGTTGGGTAATAGTTGTGGCTCATATGAGAAAGCACCAGCCCAGCCATAAGCAAAAAAGCCAAGTGAGGCCCTGAATTCAAGCCCAGCACCAACACACACACACACACACACACACACACACACACACACACACACACACACACACACACACACTCACTCCAAACGAAAACATAAATCCAAGCAATTAAAACCAATATAGAGAAGTTATCAGAATTATTGGTAGAGGGGATTGTCTACTGAGATAGGAGAAAATGTTAAGCTTCCTCTCCTTTTCAGGCTTGAAAAACTAAGCTGAAGCCACAGAAGAAAGGTTAAATCATGGCAAATGTTCAAAAGTCTAGTTTTTTATTTCCTTTCCTTTCCCCCTCCCCCATTTTTTGTGCTGGAGCTGGGACTTGAACTCAGGGCCTGGGCACTGTTTTTAGCTCAAGGCTAGCACACTATCACATAACTCACATCTCCATTTGTAACATTTCATTGGCTATCAGAGTTAAGAGTCTCATGAACTTTCCTGGCTGGATTGGCTTCAAACCATGATCCTCAGGTCTCAGTCTCCTGAGTATAAGATTACAAATGTGAGCCACTGAAGTAAGGAGGTCAGGTCTGGCTGGCACCGTATTAGCCACCTGTTGGACTGCAGGGTCTGGCATTTTGTCTTAATGGTGGAGGAAGAAATCCCTCTCCCTAATCACCTGCCTCTCAGGTAATGGGTGTGCCCAGACCCCTGGAGGCAGGAGCAGGCACTTGACTGATAGGTTACTGAATCTGTCAGTCCAATGCCTGGGAATGGGAATTTCCTGAGCATCTGTCCCCTGTGCCTACCTATTCAGGCCCAGACCAGCCTAGCCACGGGAACACCATGCCACATGTGTCTCCGTGATCGTGTCCTATGTCCTGTCTCCAGGCTGGTCTCCAGTCATCATGGCATCCCATTCAGCTCTCCATTGGAGCTGAATTGGCCTTTTGGTATTGTTTTTGTTATTTCTTTCCTCTTTAGCATGTTTCCTAGCTGTGTTATGTGTATTTGCGTGCTGCAGGCCTTTGTAACAACTGGCGCCCTGCAGCCTGTTAACTGTATAATAAAGACTCCAATATTCTATATTTTAAAATGTGACTTCTGAGATGATTCATCTTACAACACCACCAGCCAGGCTTTTTTTTGCGGGGGGAGAAGGGCAGGGGGGGACCGGTTTCACTATGTAGCCCAGGCTACAACTGACAATGCTTCTTAAGTCACCACAGCTAGATTAAGGCCTGTGTTTTAAAGTCAATAAAATGAATACAGAAGAGAGTATGAAAGTTCAAATCCCATATAACCACTTACAGATACTAAAGAATGTACAATGGCATCATCTCTGCTCAGTTTAAGTAGCCTTAAAAATACCCACCTTAATTCATTGTTTGACTTTTGACCATATGAGTTCAAGCTATTCTCAGTCTGTATAAGCAAACCTCACCTTTCACTATGACTCATATCCTTGGAATTATACTATAAAACCCAGTTGTGATTAAGTGAATCACAAATAGCCTTAACAAAAATGCATACCAGACCCAGGCACAGGTGGCTCATGCCTATAATCCTAGCTACCCAGGAGGCTGAAATCTGAGGATCACAGTTCAAAGCTGTCCAGGCAGGAAACTGTGAGACTCTTATCTCCAATAAAACATCAGAAAACGGGAAGTGGCCTTGTGGCTCAAGAGGTAGAGCACTCACCTTCAGCTGAAGTGCTCAGGGGCAGTGCCCAGGCCCAGAGTTCAAGCCCCATGACCAAAAAAAAAAAAGCATACCAAACCATTATTAAATATCAAAGGGTATTAAATCACATAGCTACAATTACACCATAATTATAAATTAAAGAAATTGTCTAGTCCACTTTGCATCACAACTTGTTCACAATTTCTTGTTCCTTTGAGTTTATTTATTCCAAGTAGATTTGCTTAATACCATATCAAGAGTCTGTGATTTTTTTTGGTCAGTCATGGGGCTTGAAACTCTGGGCCTGGGTGCTGTCCCTCAGCTATTCAGCTCAAAGCTTTGGCTCTACCATTTCGGCCAAAGTGCCACTTCCGGTTTTCTGGTGGTTAACTGGAGATAAGAGTCTCACAGCCTTTCCTATCTAGGTTGACTTTGAACCTCAATCTTCAGATCTCACCTCCTGAGTAGCTAGGATTACAGGTGTGAACCAATGGCCTGGCTCTGTGACTTTTTTGTATAATCAATGAATCTATGTTTAAAACCTCTGGAGACAAGTAGCCCAAAGCTGTACAAATGAAGAGTTTAGCATAGAATAATACACAAGATAAAACTATATATATATATATATTTTTTTTTTTTTTCCTGTCAGTCATGGGGTTTGAACTCTGGGCCAGGGCGCTGTCCCTCAGCTCTTCAGTTCAAGGTTAGTGCTCTACCACTTGAGCTACAGTACCACTTCCAGTTTTCTGGTGGTATATTGGAGATTAGAGTCTCAGGAGGTTCCTGCCCATGCTGGTTTTGAACCATGATCCTCAGATCTCAGCCTCCTGAGTAGCTAGGATTACAGGTGTGAGTCATCAGCGCCCAGCTAAAACTATATTTTGAAAGACATAAGACATAAGAAATAATCAGTATGTAATGCTGAATAAGAGAAAACAATATCCATATAACATGAGCCTAATTCTTTACACAATTCCAAATTTCATCGATTTTCTACAGCAAATACCTCTCACAACTGAAAATACTTAATACACTTTTTGGGTGTTTTGAATTTACCAGAATAAATATATCAAACAATTGTGGGGGAGGGGGGGGGGAGAAAGCCAGTTTTCAGACTAACAGTTCTCAGTTAACTGGGGGAAAAAAGTTAAGACAAAAAGCCCAGGTTCCCTAAAATGCAATCCAAGGTACTTCCCGCTGTACCACATGGTATTTATTAAGTTCAGTATTCATTTATTTTTCAGTTTACTACTACTGCTTCTGTGTCCTAAAATCTCCTCACACAATGACCTTAAATAGTTCTAAAATTATGTGTTATAATACTATGATCAGATTACCCAGTCAGATAAAATTTAAGAATTGACAGCTTATGATAATCTTTCAGCCTCAAAATAACATGGGCATCTCTTTTATCACTGGTATCTTTGTTTTTTTGAGACAGTGTCTCACTTTGTAGACTGGGCTGGCCCAAACACTCACTTTTTTTGGCTTTCTTCTGTGCTGGTCCTGGGGCTTGAACTTAGAGCCTGGGCCATGACACTGAACTTTTTATGTTCAAGGCTGGCACTCTACCACTTAAGCCATAGCTTTACTTCTGGCTTTTTGTTGTACATTTAATCTCTCAGACTTTCCTGTCCAGGCTGGCTTTGAACCACGATCCTCAGATCTCAACCTCCTGAGTAGCTAGGATTACCAGCATGAGCCACAAGTGCCAAGCTGGCCAAAACCCTTGATCCTTCTGCCTTACCCTTCCAGGTTATTAGGATGACAGATATGTATCACCATGCCCAGCAACACATTCACCTCTGCAACCCTACCAGTACCATGCCAAGCACACAGTGGGTGCGTCACAGATTTTGTTGTTTGTTTTTTTTTTTTTGATCCAGTCGTGAGCCTGAACTCTGGGCTTGGGCGCTGTCCCTCAGCTCTTCAGCTCAAGGCTAGCGCTCTATCATTTGAGCTACAGCACCACTTCCGGCTTTTTTTTTCTGCTTATGTGGTGCTGAGGAATGGAACCCAGGGCCTCATGCATGCAAGGCAAGCACTCTACCACTGAGCCACCTTCCCAGCCCCCAGATGTTTATTTTATATACCATACCTTTTTGTAGTTTGTTCCAGACTTTAAAATTTTAAAAATAGCCAGGCGCTGGTGGCTCACGCCTATAATCCTAGCTACTCAGGAGGCGGAGATCTGAGGATTGTAGTTCAAAGCCAGACCGGGCAGGAAAGTCCATGAGGCTCTTATCTCCAATAAACCACTAGAAAAAACTGGAAGCGGTGCTGTGGCTCAAGCGGTAGGGTAGAGCGCTGGCCTTGAGCTAAAGAGTGCGGGGACAACGCCCAAGCCCAGAGTTCAAGCCCCACGGCCGACCAAAAAAAAAAATTTTTTTAAATAGTGAAATCTTACTACTTTGGGATCTCCAGTTACTTAATATAAAGAAAACGATGTTTACAATGAAATGTACGGAAAGTATTTAGGTTAATAAACCATTTCAAGTACTAAACAAATTACTAGTAAAATAATTACAGTATTTCTTGCTCAGTGAAATGGGCTTAACTTTTAGCATTACTTTGTTAGACTACCTGGAAACACTGAATGCATAATTAGCTTACTTACAAACAAAAGAAAGATAACAGAACTCCTAATCACTGGGGACCTTACTAGTATTAACATTTTTTCCAGTGCTAGGAATTCAATCCAGGCCTTGTTCATAACAGGTAAGCACTGTGCTACCGAGCTAAATTCTTAACCCTTTAACCTTTTAAAAATCATTTAAAGCCAGCCTGCTAGAGGCTCATGCCTATAATACTAGCTACTTAGGAGGCTGAGATCTGAGGATCATGGTTGAATGCCAGCGCAGGGAGGAAAGTCCATGAGACTCTTATGCCCAATTAATAACCAAAAAGTGGTAAGAGGAGCTGTGGCTCAAGTGGTAGAGGGCTACCCTTGATCACAAAAGCTCAGGGACAGTGCTCAGGTCCTGAGTTCAAACCTCAACACTGGCACAAAATAAAATTAAAACAATTAAATAAAAAATATTTTAACACCAAGTGCCAATGGCTTACACCTGTAGTCCTAACTACTAAAGACAATGAGATCTTGAGAATCAAAGTTTAAAACCAGTGGGAGCAGAAAAAATAACTAGGTTCCATCTCTAAAAGTAACCAGCAAAAAGCTGGACATCAATGGCTTGCATCTGTAATTCTAGCAACTCAGGAGGCTAAGATCTGAGGATCTGGTTCAAAGCCAATCCAGGCAGAAAAATCCATGATATTCTCATCTCCAGTTAACCACCAAAAAGCCAGAAGTAGAACTGTTTCAAAGTGGTAGAACACTAGCTGAGGGACAACGCCCTTCCCTGAGTTTAAGCCCAAGGAATGGCACATAAAAAAGTAACTAGAGGGGCTTGGAAGGTGGCTCAGCAGTAAAGTGCTTGCCTCGCATGCATGAGGCCGTGGGTTCGGTTCCTCAGCACCACATAAACAGAAAAGGCCGGAAGTGGTGCTGTGGCTCAAGTGGTAGAGCACTAGCCTTGAGCTGAAGAGCTCAGGGACAGCAACCGGGCCTACAGTTCAAGCCCCACGACTGACCCAAAAAAGTAGGAAAAAGGGCTGGAGGTATGGCTCAAGTCATAAGTGCCAGCCTAGCAAGCACTAGGCCCTTAATTCAAATCACAGTACATCCAAGAAAAAATAATTCTTATCTACAAAGATTCTATAATTCATACTTCTTTCACTGACAGATGTTATTTTGCATATATTTTTCTACATTATTCAATAAGCAAGAAACAGCCTATTTTCTAAAAATAGACAGACTACTAACATTTTACCATCTTACATTAATTAAGAACAACAGAATAAATCTCCCGAGGAATATGAGACAAATAATTAAGCCTATTGTCAGGTGAAAGCACAAGTCAGTGATTTATATGTGAATATATGTGCATACCAATGAATCATACTTACTTATGTTGATACATACGTATGTAAGTTCATTTTAAAAGAGATGGCTCACATCTGTAAGGCTGGCTACTCAGGAGGCTGAAATGTGAAGATCTTGATTCAAACTCAGCTTGGGTAGAAAAGTCTGTGAGGCTCATATCTAAAAACCGGAAGTGGAGGCGTGGCTCAAGTGGTAGAGCACTAGCCTTGAGCAGAAAAGCTCAGGGAGTTTCCAGGCCCTGACTGAGTTCAAAGTCTAGAACTGGCACCAACAAATAATGCCAAAATAAATTGTTTTTCATTATAAAACTAATACTTGTTGATGGTTAAAAAAACACACAGCACACCTCATTTGAAATTCAAAGTAAAATGATTTTCATCCACTTGCTCTTCTGTAAGTCTCCGCTAGTATTCTTCCCCATGTATTTTATAAGAAATCATTTGCGCTAATGGAAGGACTACATAGACATATGTCTCTGTGTTTGTGGATATAAATCGTTTTAGCCGCACGCCTGTAATCCTAGCTACTCAGGAGGCTGAGATCTGAGGATCGCGGTTCAAAGCCAGCCCGGGCAGGAAAGTCCGTGAAACTATCTCCAATAAATTGTCAGGAAACCAGAAGTGGTGCTGTAGCTCAAGTGGTAGTGTGCTCGCCTTGAGCTGAAGAGCAGAAGGACAGTGCTCAGGCCCAGAGTTCAAGGCCCATGACCAACCAAAAAATAAAAATAATCCACTTGAACTTTTTCTCCCTCTGTCGGTATGGGGCCTGAACTGTCCGCTTGGGTGCTGTCCCTCAGCTCTTCAGCTCAAGGCTAGCGCTCTACTGCTTGAGCCACAGCACCACGTTTGGCTTCTGCTTATGGGGTGCTGAGGAACCGAACCCAGGGCCTCATGCATGGAAGGCAAACAGTCTACCAGTGAGCCACCTTCCAAGCCCCAGCCATTTGTACTTCTTTTTTTTTTTTTTGTCGGTCATGGGGCTTGAACTCTGGGCCTGGGCGCTGTCCCTCAGCTCTTCAGCTCAAGGCGAGCGCTCTACCACTTGAGCCACAGCGCCACTTCCGGTTTTCTGGTGGTTTATTGGAGATAGGAGTCTCACAGTCTCTCCTGCCGGGGATGGCTTTGAACCTCGATCCTCAGATCTCAGCCTCCTGAGTAGCTAGGATTACAGGCGTGAGCCACCAGCGCCCGGCTTCATTAGTACTTCTTAAATGGCAGAAAGAATACAAGTCAAGCACTAGTTTCCCATGCATGTTCAATACAGAGTAGTACAGTTTTTAGTAATGGTAAACCAAATGCACTTAATATTTTCTGCTTGGAGGCTATATGAAGCAATAGCAGAAGAGTGGTGGCCTGGAGGTCTGAAAGTGGGTTCTCATCTAAGTAATCTGGCAGCCTTAGGCAAGCATTGGAATCCAGAACCTCGGTTTCTGCTTTTAAAACAAAAGGGTTGGTCAAAGATCCTTTCCAATTCTGTAAAATGTTATAATTCTAAGATGGCCGTCTGTAACAGTCTTCTCTTGAACTGGCTAGAACAAATTGTACTGGAACAAAAAGAGAAGAAGCATTTCCACTGTACAATGTTATCAAGAGTAAATTTCGAAGTTATTAACTATCGAGGTTTAGTTGTGACAGAAGTAATGACAATTATGTTTGGATGAAAAGTAGTGGATTATTAAAATCTGAAAGATTTTGTTACAACGGTTTGGCGGGTTGTTTTTGGAGGTGGAGAGCGTATTGCTTAGTTTCAGCAATCACTATTTTCCTCCCTCAACCCACGGCCCCCACAAAATTTAATTGTATTGAGCAGTTAAAATAATGAAAGGGAGCGTCTACTGGAGTTTAGGTGTTACAGATACGCTGGGAAGGCTGACTAGGGCAAGAGAAGGCTGGAAAGAATTACCCACTAATTTCCTCTTCCGGAAGCTCTTTGGCCTCAATTCTTTCTGATTCACTCGCCCTTGCCAGACACACACCATCAGGCACCACACAAGCCACAGGCAGCAGATTGGGGATGGGAGGAGTGGAGAGTCCCCTTTGATCGTATTTTTTAACAAAAGTTCTTTGACTCCATTTACCTTAGTTGTCACAAGGTTTAAGAAGGCAGACCCAAGGGCCTCGAGCCACCCACCCGCCCACCCACGCCTTCCTTGGACAGCCCGAGAACCTCGGCCAAGGGCCCCAGTCCGACTTCCCCCGTCAAAGGCGGGCGCGGCCTTCCCGCCCTCCCCAGCTACGCGGGAACGGAAGTAGAGGGAGGGGTGAAATATGGAGGGGCGGCGGGGAGGGGAAGGGAGGGGGAGGCAGGGAGGGGAATGGAGGGGGAGGCAGGGAGGGGAAGGGAGGGGCAAGGAGGGGAAACGGGGAGGGGTAGGGACGGGAGGAAAAGTGGGGGTAAAGCCTTCAGGAGCCGTACCCACCGCTCCTCGAGCCGGCCCCAACCACCAGTGGCGAGCGGCTCGGGCCCGAGGGGAGGGTCCCGGAGGAGGGGCGGCCCGAGCCCCAATCTCGAAATGTCAACTCCGCTCAGCGGCCGGGTCCTAGCCTAGGAGAAAGAAACGGAGGTCTCTTCGTCTCCCTCACTCGCTTGCTCACCAGCAGGTCCGTGCCCCTGAAAGAAGCCGGTGTCCGGAACGAAGTACCTCCACTTCTGGGCCTCCAAACGACACCGGGCAGCGTCCGTCCTATTCTTAGGCCAGGGCCCGGCCCTGGCCGACTCCTTCCCCCCCACCCCACCGGGAGGTCGGACTCCCGCCTAGCAAAGCCCCTCCTTCTCCCCCCCCCCCCTCCTCTCTCCGCCATTTTCAAACTTACCCTTCGGACCCAGGCGTCCCTAGGTTAGCGCCGCACTCGCTCGGGGCGCAGCCAAGGTCCCGCCACTTCCCGGAGCCGGAAGGGGGTAGCAAGAAAAAAAAATCCTCACCCCCCCCCCCACACCCATGCCCCCCCCCCAGCTCGAAACATTAACCTGACGGAGCGGGCGCACATGCGCAATGGCACCTTTCCAGTCCCCGCCTCCTAGCTCAAGCGATTTCCCCTTCAACCTTAAAGATGATTGTCCCCAAGGCTTTTTGCCTGCTGAACTGGGACTGGGGAGTAGGGATAAAGGTGAACGTAGGGGAAAAAGTAAGAAGGGAATGAGTATGTGACGTTCGTACTAGACCAGGCACTGTGCGACACATGTAAAGTGTTCTTTGTTGTAATTTCGACAACGCTGTAAGGTAGGCACTCTAATGAAACCCATTTTACAGAGGAAACTGAGGTCCAGGCATGCTAATTATCGCAGTATCACTCAGATGATAAAATAAATTACCTTATTACAATCTGTTCAGTCACTTCTTGGCCTTCTGACTAAAATCATGTGTAGGATGTTTCCAAGCGAAGAAAAATGAAAGAAATGACAAATGGACAGATACTAAATAGGATCTGAAACAAAAATGAAAATACAGGAAAGGGAAAGTACATGGCAAAGAAATATAAAGTCTTTGTGCACAAAATGATGGTCATATCCTAGGCTTATTTCAAATGAATTTTTGTTTCAGGACCCTGGACTTACTACACTGACTAGTTAATTTCAAACAGACGATCCTAGGAGTAATTTTCATTATCAAACGATTCTACTCATAATAAAGGGTACTAGAAAATTAAAAGAAAATTTGAATTTTGATTCTTGAGGTTTTGTGACACATTATCCCTTCTGATGATCTGCTCACCTTTACAGCCCTAGGAATTGCATATCTGGCTTGTTGCAATAGTAAGGAACTACTTATCTACTAAATTCTTACAGCAATCTTACTTAGTGTGTAACTCTTTATTCCTAAGTTTTTTAAGATATGGCTTTACTGTGTTGCACAAGCTGCTCTCAAATTTCTTACCCCAAGCCATCCTCTGGCCTCAGTCTCATAAGTAGCTGGAATTGTCATATCCATTTTTAAAATAAGAAAATTAGATGGGGTGCTAGTAACTCACACCTGTAATTCTAGCTACGTGGGAGATTCAAACCTGAGGGTCACGGTTGAAAGTCAGACTAGGCAGGACTAGGCACTTTTATCTCCAATTAACCACCAGAAAGCCAGAAATGGAGCTGTGGATTAAGTGGTAGAGTGCTAGTCTTAAATTAATAAGCTCAGAAACAGCACCCAGGCCTTGAGTTCAATCGCCAGGATAGGCACCAAAAGAAGAGAGGGAAGGGAATGAGAGAGGGAACGAATTGAGGTTTAGAGAAGTTAGAAAACTTGCCCAAATCATCTGCTACTCTCTGGCAGATGGAACAGTGATTCATACCCAGATCTGTATACTCAGAAATCTATGTCTGATCCATTACCCCATACGCTAAGTGACTTCCTCACCCTTGGACTGCTCCCCCCAATCTAGCTCACACAAGTTATCTAAGTTCCATCCTTCAGTGCTGCCTCCCGGATACTAAATAGCTTTAGCTGGATTTTTTTTTTTTTTTGTCCTTCACTTCATGTTCACTTACCTCCAGGGCCCCTAACAGATCTTCCAACAAAGCATAACTAATCACTGTGCTCCTGCCTGGTCTCAGGTTTCCTGTTCCCAATCATTTGTTCAAATGCTCCCTCTGCCTAGGTGAAAAGCCTGCCCTCGGCAAAGCCTTCGCTAATTCCCTTAGCTGAAGATTACCGCTTCATCCTCCAAACCCTTTTGACCCTTGGAATTTGTTATATTACTGTAATAAAATGTACATAATAAAATGTACACTGTAACCATTTTAAGTGGCACTAAGTACAATAGTGGTACCATTCAGTGGCACTAAGTACATTCAGATTGATTGTTGTGTTACCATGAGCACCATCCATCTTTAGGACTTTTTCAGATAACTTCCACTAAAGTTGGTTCTTTGTTGTGAAGCACAGAGTGTTAGACCGTGTAGTATAGCTACTAGTCCTTATTTCTCACTTTTTTTGGGTCACTCATGGGCCTGAACTCTGGGCCTGGGCCCCACAACCAAAGTAAAAGAAAAAAAAATAAGCCCTCACTGATCTGTGATCTCATCATATCTTCACTATTTCTCTTCTATGTTGAACTTCTGTAATTGCTAGACTATAATTGATGTGATTGTACCATTTATAGGCTGGGTCATAAAAATTATTGTGGTTTCTTTTTTTCTGCTCCCCCCCCCCCTCCGGTCATGGGGCCTGAACTCTCATCCTGGGAACTGTCCCTCAGCTCCTCAGTTCAAGGGTAGTGCTCTCTACCACATGAGCCACAGCACCACTTCTGGCTTTTTCGGCTTATGTGGTTCTGAGGAATGAAACCCAGGGCCTCATGCATGCAAGGCAAGCATTCTACCACTGAGCCACCTTCCCAGCCCCCTGTGATTTCTTTTTGTTTGTTTTGGGAGTTTTTTTTTTTTTTTTTTTTTTTGCCAGTCCTAGGGCTTGAACTCAGGGCCTGGACATTGTCGCTGAGCTTCATTTGCTCAAGGCTAGTGTTCTACCACTTGAGCCACAGCACCACTTCCGACTTTTTCTGTTTATGTGGTATTGAGGAATTGAATCCAGAGCTTCATTCATGCTAGGCAAGCACTCCCACTAGGCAACCTTCCCAGCCCCAAGTATTGTGGTTTCTGTCTTGCTCTCTTTTAGATTATTTGCTCTAAGAGAAGCCTGGCATCAAGTTATGAATATTTTGAAACAGAACATAAAGATGCCCAAATGAGCAGAAATTAGATTTTTCACCTCTTCTTGTCTCCCTTTCCTCTAAAAGCCAGCCAGCATAACTTGCCAACCATGTGAATGAGCCACTTCAAAAGAGGATAGACAGCCGGGCGCTGGTGGCTCACGCCTGTAATCCTAGCTACTCAGGAGGCTGAGATCTGAGGATCGCGGTTCAAAGCCAGCCAGGGCAGGAGAGACCTTGAGACTCCTATCTCCAATAAACCACCAGAAAACCGGAAGTGGCGCTGTAGCTCAAGTGGTAGAGCGCTCGCCTTGAGCTGAAGAGCTGAGGGACAGCGCACAGGCCCAGAGTTCAAGCCCCACGACCGACAAAAAAAAAAAAAAAAAAGAGGATAGACATTTCAGGCCTAGATATCAATGTTTGAGACTCAAAGTCAGAACTGTCCAGTCACGCCATCACTCAATTCATATGCATTGTTGTTATGTACACCTATGATTATACGTAAGATAATGAATTCAAGTATTCTGCACAGTCATGATCCCTGCCAACTTTATGTCTTCATCTCCTAATATTCACTCCATTGTTGCTTTAGCTTTCCTACCTCGTATCTTTGTGTTTCCTACTCATTCTGCCTGGAATATGGCCCCCAAAATTAGTATGGCTTGTTCTTCATTGAATTATCCCCTTCTCCAAAAGGACTAGAGTGACCACCATATTTAAAATTATACTCCAAGGCCCAAGAAGTAGTTCAATGCTTGCCAGGAATGTGTGAGAACTTATGTTCTTTGACTAATTTTGCCAAAAAATAAAGTTGGGTTCGCGTGGCTTACATCTATAATCCTAGCTACTCTGGGGGCTAAGATCTGAGGATTGAGGTTCAAAGCTAGGGTAGGCAGGAAAGGCCTTGAGACTCTTACCTCCAATGAAATGCCAAAAAGCCACAAGTAGAAATATGGATCAAATGGTAGAGTGCTAGCCTTCAGCAAAAATTCCAAGTTAGAGCTAGAGGCCCTGAGTTCTTGCACAAAAATTAAAAGATAAAACAAAATACCTCATATTCTCAGCACTCATAGTCTCCCTTTTGTTACTCTCTATTTCCTCATTTCCATGGCACCTGCCACTTTTCTAATAAACTTTACGGTTTTGTTATTAATTTTATTTACCAGGAACCTGTAGAATACATACTCTCCAAGATCATGGGATCTTTTTTTTGTTCACTGGTATCCAAGTACTTAGTATAGTGGCTGACACAGTGTATGTACACAGAAGATACTTGTTGAATGAGTGAATAAGTGTTTCGTGAACATTCTAGACCCTTGTTACATCCTTACTGGGTGAATTGTCAGTTGAGAGAGTTGAACATACCTTAGCTCTGGTATCTAGGTTTTATTTGCATGAAAATACAAAGGCATGAAATTGGAAACAGTATCTGTGAAGAGTTTACCTATACAAGAATATCTAGTTATAATTGCTAGGAGCTGAAGAGAAAGAATTGTGAGTGGTATTAGATTAAACCATATGAAATTGCCAATGTTTCATCGATGCCAAATGTTGCAAGGAGAAATTTAATATGTTTGCACATAATAGGAGAAAGGAAAATTCATGGCCTAAAGACTGAGAGGAAATGAGAACAAGATGGGATCAAGCACAAACAGAGGCATTAACTTTGAATAGAACAAAGGATATAGCCTCAGAGACTGGAGGGTACAAAAAATACAGTTGGGCAGAGGAGAATTTACATGGTAGGCACCACACTTCGGTGGCAACTGTGTTCTGTGGGGGAAAATGTCAAGAATACTTTCCTGCTGGGAGGAACAACACAACTTTAGCATTAGAACCTTTTTGTTTTGCAAAAATGATCGCAAGGAAAAAAAATGATCGCAAGGTAAAGACCAAATAAATATGATAGAAAGTAGAGCCACTGTGAATGAGGAGGTGTGTGTAGAGTGAGCTCCAGTTATCTGTCTGATGTGCCTTCTGTAGGAAAGGTGCATGCCTGAAGAAAACAGCTCCTGATTGCCAGAGAACTGCCTTTGTGAAATTCATTCATGGCAACAATTTTCTACAAGCAGCATCAGATTTTCAGTCTCCTGGCTTTGGCTCTGATGTCATAATCACTAACCTCTTACCCTTCTCTGCCAGAAAGATTGCAACTGTAATTTCCTGTCTTTGTGCAATCATAAAATGTCTGCCTTTATCTTGTTCTGGAAAAACTAGCATCTCCAGCTAGCCCTTGCTTTCCTTTCTGTACTTTTATCTTCCAGGGACTTGGTCATATGGAAGAGACCTATTACTTGTTTACAATGGAAGAAGAGCACACCCTTAGCTCACAGTAATAGGACATTCTACCTGGATTTTCTGTATACTAATCTAGTCCTATGGTGACACACAACTGACTCATTGCTTAAAAAGCTAAATCTGGCTAGGAATATGGCATAGTGGTGCTTGCCTAGAGTGCTTGCCTAGCATGCATGAAGTCTTGGGTTTGATTCCTCAGTTCCACATAAACAGAAAAAGCCAGAAGTGGTGCTGTGGCACAGGTGGTAGAGTGCTAGCCTTAAGCAAAAAGAAGCTCAGGGACAGAGCCCAGGCCCTGAGTTCAAGCCCAGGACTGGAAAAAAAAAGCTAGCAATGCAACCACAATATCAAGTGAGTTGTCACAATGCATGCAGCATACACAGGAAAGGAAAGCTAGTAGAGTTGAGATCTAGGAGAATGGGTAGCCTGTGGAAGGGGTCAGTGTAGGTGGGAGTGGAATTTGTATTTAGAGAAAAAAAATGATGAGTCAGAAGCCAAAAACCTGAGTGAAATGGAAGGTGTGTCCTGAATCCAGATAATAATAGTGTTTACTGAATGTTTATTGTCTTAAGTGATTGGCACATCTTATCTGTTATAATCCCCTCCATAACCCTGTGACCTAAGTGTTCTTTTTATTCTTGTTCTTAGTCAGACTCTAGGTTGGATAACTGACACGTTGTAGCTACTCAAGGGTTCAGATACTCCTCCAAAATTCTCTACAATGACATCTCACTTGGTAGAAACAAGCAGTGTTCTAAAGGCAGAGCCCAGAGAAGGATTATGCGACCCACATCAGCACTGGCCTCACCTAAGACCTTAGGCTCTTTTTGCAGTGCTGAGAGCAGAACCCAGGACCTCATGAACACTAACTAGACCTGTGCTCTAACACTGAGCCTCGGTGTCAGGCCCAGCAATCTTAAGTCTTGAAGAACCACCAAGAGTAAGCTACACAATGTAGTGAGAAAAGCATTCGAAGCCAAGAAGTCAGAAAGCACTAATGCATAGAAGTAGGACAAAATATGCTAGCATGAACTGAATGTTCATTACTTTCTCACTATGTTAACTGTGTGACATTGTGACAAAGCCTCTCTTCTTTAAACCAGTCAGTCTCCTCTTGAGTCTTGTTTTCTGAGTAGATTTGACATTAAGCTCTGTCCTAGATACATTTAGTCCAGTTTCAGCATGAACTTTTTGGAATTTGTTTTGTAAACTCCATCTCCTCCATCTGATCACCCATATCTGACCAAATTCCTCATCCACTACTCATCACTTTGGCCTGCCTCCAGCAAGAATTCCCCCAAGCTTTGATATTTCCTCCTAGTAATTTTCCATCCACCAACCCTTACCCTTTTCCTTGGCTATACATTCTCACTTTTCTTTTTTAATATAATTGAATTGTTAGTATTACGGTGTTGTACAGAGAGGTTAACTATTTTGTAAGTCAGGTCATTCCCAGTTTTCCAGGCTGTATGTGGAGTTGAGCTCAATTTTCTCTTCTACTGCAAAACCCCACTAGAGTGCTCTTGGTACCTACTGTGATAGTCCTGAATAAGACCATTCCTTGGGGCTGGGAAGGTGGCTCAGTGGTAGAGCGCTTGCCTTGCATGCTCAAGGCCCTGGGTTCGATTCCTCAGCACCACATAAGCAAAAAGAAAAAAACCGGAAGTGGCGCTGTGGCTCAAGTGGTAGAGCGCTAGCCTTGAGCTGAAGAGCTGAGGGAGAGCTGAGGGACAGTGCCCAGACCCCACGACCGGACCAAAAAAAAAAAGACCATTCCTTATCAAGTATCAATTAAAATTTTTACCTAGGGTTGGGAATGTGGCTTAGTGGTAGAAGGCTTGCCTAGCATGCATGAAGCCTTGGGTTCGATTCCTCATTACCACATAAACAGAAAAATCCAGAAGTGGCACTGTGGCTTAAATGGTAGAGTGCTAGCTTTGAGCAAAAGAAGCTCAGGCACCGTGCCCAGGCCCTGAGTTCAAGCCCAAGAACTGACAAAAAAAGTTACCCATACATGATCATATTTGTCCCTCATATCAACCTATGAAGAAGACAAACTATACCATGTTTCAGATGACAATAATGAGGAGCAGACAGGTCTCAAAAGTAGTAAGTAAGCCGGGTGCTGGTGGCTCATGCCTATAGTCCTAGCTACTCAGGAGGCTGAGATCTGAGGATCACGGTTCAAAGCCAACCCAGGCAGGAAACTCTGTGAGACTCTTATCTCCAATAAACCACTAGAAAACCAGAGGTGGAACTGTGGCTCAAGCGGTAGAGTGCTCGCCTTGAGCTGAAGAGCGCAGGGACAGTACCAAGTCCAGAGTTCAAGCCCATGACCAAAAAAAAAAAAAAGTAGCAAGTAATGGAGGTGGGGATGAATGGTCAATTGGGAGAGTTGGAAAGAGTCTAAGACAAAGAAATTCTTTTGTCTTCATCCATTTGGACTTCCGTGGCTGCAAGGCTTAAATAGCAAAAGTTAATTTTGTCTCAGCTCTGAGGGCTGAAAGTCTGAGATCAATGTGTGGACAGGTCAGTTTCTTCTGAGGCCTCACTCCTTGGCTTGAACACGGCTGCCTTGTTTCTGTGTCTTCACAGTCTTTGTGTATGCCATTCCTGATGTCTTGTTTTATATTCTATTCTCCTATTATTATAATAGCACCAGTCAGATTGTTTCAGGATCCATGCAGATAGCCTCGTTTTACCTTAAATTCCTATTCTGAAGCCTAGTCTCCAAATGCAGTCACATTCTAAGATACCAGTGGTTAGAGCTTCAATGTGTAAATTTTGGAGGACATAACTCAGTCCATGACATTTGGCATGGATATTTAAAGGATTTGACCTTTATCCTCTAGGCCAGTGGTTCTTAAATCTACTGGTAAATCAGAACCACCTGAAGATCTTTATGGAAAGTACTGATTTCCTGGATGTTCAATCCCATGATTCAGATTCAACCCATTGGACTATGATTTAGGAAAATACATAGCTCCCCCACCTAGCTGATTCTGTTACAGACAGACTTGAGAACCACTTATAGAGGCAAGAGAGGCATCCAGAGAATTTTGCTTGGTTTTGACATAATCCAGGCTGGCTTAAATTTTAGAACCCCTCCCCCCGTCTCTACCTCCCAAGTGATGGGATTTACAGGGGTGGACACCAAAAGACTTTTAGGTTGAGTAGTAAACAAATTGTAATGAAATTCAGCAAACTAATTCTAAAAAATTCCAATGAAGGACTGAGAGCCCAGAACAGTCTTGAAGAGGAATAAAGACAGAGAGACTTGCTGGACACCAGTGGCTCACGCCTGTAATCCTAGCTACTCAGGAGGCTGAGATCTGAGGATCACAGTTCAAAGCTTGCCCCGGCAGGAAACTCTGTGAGAGACTCTTTTTTTTTTTTGGGGGGGGGGTCCGGTTGTGGGGCCTGAACTCTGGGCCTGCGCGCTGCTCCTCAGCTCTTCAGCTCAAGGCTAGTGCTCTACCACTTGAGCCACAGCGCCAATTCCGGCTTTTTTTCTTTTATGCTTATGTGGGGCTGAGGAATCCAACCCAGGGCCTCAGGCATGCAAGGCAAGTGCTCTACCACTGAGCCACCTTCCCAGCCCCTGTGAGAGACTCTTATCTCCAATAAACCACTAGAAAACTGGAAGTGGTGCTGTGGCTCAAGTGGTAGAGCACTAGCCTTGAGCTGAAGAGCTCAGGGACAGTGCCCAGACCCAGAGTTCAAGCCCTGTGACTGACAAAAAAATAGAGATTGAAGATAGGAAAATTATTACAAAAGTTGAATGCTGGAGGCATGGCCTCAAGGGCTTGCATTCAAATCTCAAGACTTCCCTCCCCAGTCACAAAAAAGAAAAAAATCCTGGATGCAGGGATTTAGATAGAGCTTTTATGTAGGCCAACAGCACCAACTGGTGTTACAAACACAAAGGCCCATCTCAAATATTTCTGATTCTATATGGAAGCATGATAAATGATATAGGAGACATTACAAATTAGTGAGAAGAAAATGGGTCAATCCAGACATTATACTATCTCATCAGCACTACATTATCTAGGATAAATCAAATTGTGGGCCAAAAACCAAGCCTCAACAAATGTTTTCAAAATTGCAGCCATATCAGGCATCTTTTCTGACCACACTACAACAAAACTAGAATTAAATAACAAGAAAAATATCAAAAACTATGCTAGTGCATAGAAATTAAACAAGTTTTGATCAAGCAGTGGATCAGGAAAGAAATTAAGTAAGAAGGAAATTTTTTTAACTATGTCAAACATTGAATTATTTTGTCATTGTACATTTTATTGTTGTGTGGATATTATGTTCCTGTTTTACCTTTAAAAATTATTTTCAGGGTCTAGGAAGGTGGCTCAGTGGTAGAGTGCTTGCCTCGGATGCATGAGGCCCTGGATTCGATTCTCAGCACCACATAAGCTGAAAAAGCAGGAAGTGGCGCTGTGGCTCTAATGGTAGAGCACTAATCTTGAGCTGAATTGCTGAGGGACAGCACCAAGGCCCAGAGTTCAGGCCCCACCACTGACAAAAAAAAATTATTTTCAGGGGCTTGGAATGTGGTTTAGTGGTAGAGTGCTAGCCTTAAGCAAAAAGAAACTCAGGGACAGTGCCCAGGCCCTGAGTTCAAGCCCCAGGATGGGCAAAAAATATTTTCATTGACCCATAATATGTGTATATATTTCTGAGGCACATGAGATGTTTTGATTCATATATCTATTAGATAAGGTTTAATTCAGGAGTGGGTCAGGTGGGGGGAGTCTCAAAAGAAATGAAAATAGAAGCTGGGCTCTGGTGACTCACATCTATAATCCTATTTACTCAGGAGACTGAAATTTGAGATCCTTGGTTTGAAGCCACCCCAGGCAGAAAAGTCGTAGAGACTCTTATCTCCAATTAACCACTAGAAAACCAGAAGTGACCCTATGGCTCAGAGTGGTAGAGGGTTAGCCTTGAGCAAGAAAAACTCAGGGACAGCTCCCAGCCGCTAAGTTCAAACCTTACAACTGACAAAAAAAAAAAAGAAAGATAGAAAGAAAGGAAAGGAAAGACATAACACCAATGGAATATAGTAAGATGTTAGCAATTAGTCATGTAAGCAATTAGTGCTTACATCAAAAGTGCAAAGGTGAGGCTGGGAAAGTGGCTCAGTGGTAGAGCGCTTGCCCTACATGCATGAGGCCCTGGGTTTGATTCCTCAGCACCACATAAACAAAAGGAAAAAAAAGCCGGAAGTGGCACAGTGGCTCAAGTGGTAGAGTGCTAGCCTTGAGCTGAAGAGCTGAGGGACAATGCCCAGGCCCAGAGTTCAGGCCCATGACCAGACCCCCCCCCAAAAAAAAAATTGCAAAAGTGGCCAGGCGTCTGTGGCTCATGCCTGTAATCCTAGCTACTTAGGAGGCTGAGATCTGAGGATCGTGGTTCAAAGCCAGCCCATGCAGGAAAGTCCGTGAGACTCTTATCTTCAATAAACCACCATAAAACCAGAAGTGGCACTGTGGCTCAAGTGGTAGAGCCCTAGCCTTGAGCTGAAGAGCTGAGGGACAGCGCCCCGGCCCAGAGTTCAGGCCCAGAGTTCAGGCCCCACGACCAACAACCACAACAAAAAATGCAAAGATGCTAGGCGCCAGTGGCTCACACCTGTTATCCTACCTTCTCAGGAGGCTGAGATCTGAGAATTACAATTCAGAACCATCCTTGGCAGAAAAGTCCATGAGAGTTTTATCTTTAATTAACCAGCAAGAAGTGGAGCTGTGGCTCAAGTGGTAGCGCACCAGCCTTGAGCAGATAAAGCAAAGCAACAACATAAGGCTTTGTGTCCAAGCACTAGTACTAGCACAAAACAAAAAGAAACTATCAAATGAAACTGGTGTTGTTTTCAAATGTCAGACTTGGTTTTCAATTCAATTTCGAATAAAAAAGTGAGCCGGGTGCTGGTGGCTCACACCTGTAATCCTAACTACTCAGGAGGCTGAGATCTGAGGATTGTGGTTCAAAGCCAGCCTGGGCAGGAAGTCCATGAGACTCTTATCTCCAATTAACTACCAGAAAACCAGAAGTGATACAGTGGCTTAAATGGTAGAGGACTCACCTTGAGCTGAAGAGCAACAGGGTCAGTGCCCAAGCCCAGAGTTCAAGCACCACAACGGACAAAAAAAAAGTGTTAATGCATTCTTCATAACAACTATGTCACTTCTGAATCCTAAATGAGGTACTAAGTCTTACAGTGAAATTGTGGTCTGGATGAAAAACGGCACTGCCATCTTCCGTATGTCTTACTAAAATCCTCTTTGCTTGAAGAGAGACAGAGACCCAAGACTTTGCTTCCTCACTAGTACTGTGGTGTTCCCAACACATGATATTAGAAAAATCTGTGTGTGTGTGTGTGTGTGTGTGTGTGTGTGTGTGTGTATGTGAGTACTAGGGCTTGAACATAGGGCCTGGGTGCTGTCCCTGAGCTTTTTTTCACTGAAGGCTAGCCCTCTACCACTCTGAGCCACAGCTCCACTTTAGGTATTTTATTTATTTATTATTATTATTATTTTTTTTGTCGGTCATGGGGCTTGAACTCTGGGCCTGAGGGCTGTCCCTCAGCTCAAGGCTCACGGCTAGTGCTCTACCACTTGAGCTACAGCGCCACTTCTGGTTTTCTGGTGGTTTATTGGAGATAAGAATTTCATGGACTTTCCTGCCTGGGCTGGCTTTGAACTGAGATCCTCAGATCTCAGCCTCCTGAGTAGCTAGGATTACAGGTGTGAGCCACCAGCGCCTGGCTTTAGGTATTTTTAGTGGTTAATTGAAGACAACATTCTTATCTGGACTGCCTTCAAATCACGAGTGTCAGATCTCAGTTTCCTGCATAGCTAGAATTACAGTCATGAATCATCAACGCCTGGCTCATCTACACTTTTTGATTTCAAAGCATGTTAAGTTGCAAGAGAAGCACATGCCCTTTCCCAGTCACATTTGCTTTACAGCCCTATGGATTGGTGTGCATTTTTCTGAACCATTTGTGAGTAAATTGCACTTAACCTCTAAATACTAGAGCACATATTTCCCAGAGCAAAGGCATTCTTCTGCATAACCACAATGCAATGATCATACTCAAGATAGTTTAATGTGGTTTGTTATGTTGCCATCACCTAATTTACGGTCTCAATTCAAATTTCTCCAATTATTGTAATAATATCCTTAAAAGTATTTGAAGCTCCATTCAGAATCTATTCAAGTGTTACACATTGCGTTTACTTCTCATTTCATTTAGCTCCTAATTTCAAGTTTCACAGCATTTGGCGCATGTGTGTGTGTGTGTGTGTGTGTGTGTGTATCCTCATACCTTTTATGACATTGATTTTGGGGGGGGGGGATTCCGGTCATGGGGCCTGAACTCTGGCCTGGTTGCTGTCCCTCAGCTCTTCAGCTCAAGGCTAGCACTCTACCACTTGAGCCACAGTGCCACTTCCGGCTTTTTTCTTTTTTGCTTATGTGGTGCTGAGGAATCGAACCCAGGGCATCATGCATGCAAGGCAAGCGCTCTACCACTGAGCCACCTTCCCAGCCCCATGACATTGATTTTTTTTAATTGTGAAAAATACCATACAGAGGGGTTTCAATTACTTGAGCAAGGTAATGAGTACATTTCTTTCAAGCATTGTTGCCTCCTCCTTTGTTTCCCCTTCCCATCCCTTCCCATCTCTCCCTGCCCCCCATGACATTGAATTTTTTGAAGCATCTAAGCAATGTATATTTGGACTTAAATTGTTTTGTTTTTGTTTTTTAGACAGTCTCATTTTGTAAGCCAGGCTGGTCTCAAACTTGAGATCCTCCTGCTTCAGCTTGCTGAGTGCTGAAATTACAGGTTTGTACCACTATGTAGAGTGCACTATTTAAATTTAAAAAAAAAACAGTTTTAGGGCTGGGAAGGTGGCTCAGTGGTAGAGCGCTTGCCTTGCATGCCCTGGGTTCGATTCCTCAGCACCACATAAGCAAAAAGAAAAAAGCCGGAAGTGGCGCTGTGGCTCAAGTGGTAGAGTGCTAGCCTTGAGCTGAAGAGCTGAGGGACAGCGCCCAGGCCCAGAGTTCAGGCCCCATGACCGGACCAAAAAAAAAAAAAAAAAAGAAACAAAAAAAAAAAAAACAGTTTTAGGTTTAGAGGCAAACTGTAAAGACACTAGTCTCTAAGATTACACAGTTTGGGAGGAAATCACAAAAGCAAAGTGTCATTTTTATCACACTTTATCATGCTTATCAACATTAGTTATCACTGGAAATGTTAACCTTGACTTAATTCTCACCCTCCCTCTTTCTTTTTTGTCTGTTGTGGGGCTTGAACTCAGGCCTGGACACTGTTCTTGAGTCTCTTTGTGCTCAAGGCTAGTGCTCTACCACTTGAGCCACAGTGCCACTTCCAATTTTTGAGCAGGGGTGGGTGAGTGTTAATTGAAGATAAGAGTCTTACAAGCCTGGCACCGGTGGCTCTTGCCTATAAATCCTAGCTACTCAGGAGGCTGAGAGCTGAGATCTGAGGATTGCCAGCCCATGCAAGAAAGTCTCTGTCAGACACTTATCTCCAATAAACCACCAAAAAAAAACTGGAAGTGGTGCTGTGGCTCAACTGGTAGAACGCTCACCTTGAGTTGAAGAGCAGAGGGACAGAGCTCAGGCCCAGAGATCAAGCTCCACAACCAAACCCTCAAAAAAAAAAAAAAACTCTCACAGACTTTTCTCCCTGTGCTGGCTTTGAACCCTAGTCCTCAAATCTCAGCCTCCTGAGTAGCTAGGATTACAGGGGTGAGCCACTAGCACCTGGCTCCTTATATACAGTTTGTTGTACCTTTAGTATAACAGACATGACTTATTTCCAAAGGTACTTGCTTAGGTTAGTGCCACTCCCCTACTCTGTTCAGTGTGGATGAGTCTTACATGAGCATTACAGTTAGATTATCACAGATTGCATGTATTCCATCCTAGGGCTCCCTGCATTTCCTAAAGATTTTTTTCTTCCTGGTTTACATACATGGAAGTTCATTCTTCATGCTGTAAGGTTGTATCAATTTGGGCTGAGGATGTAGCTCCATGGTGCAGTGCTTGTATAATATGTACCTGACTTCTATCATCAAAGCTGCAAGTTTTTTATTTATAAATAAAATATTTTTAAAAGAAGCCTGGTGTGGTGAAATCCACCTGTTATTAATTTAGGAAGCTGAATAGTCATGGGTTTGAGGCCAGTCTGGGCTTATCTAGTAAGACCCTATCTCAAACAAAAGGGAATGGAAGGGAAAAAGCCACATTATGATATTTGCTCTGTCTCTAAAGATTTATCTTTTCACATATGCTTTACAAATGCACTTTTACAGGATACCACTTTTTCAGACTGGCTTCTTCAATGTGATGGTGAGATGGTGACTCATGCTTGTAATCCTACTCACTCGAGGCTGAGATCTAAGGATCAAAGTTCAAAGCCAGCCCAAGCAGAAAATTCTGCCACGTTGGCGTGCAAGAATCATAACTCAAGCCCCAGTACTGGCCTGTGTGTGTGTGTGTGTGTGTGTGTGTGTGTGTGTGTGCGCACGTGCACACACAAAGATTCTTTCTAGAATTGTGTACTTAAGTTTCCTCATTTTTTTTCATGTTTTACAGTTTCTAGAGAGAGGTAAGAGACTCACAACAGTCAACATTATATTGAAGAACGAAGTTGAAGACTGATGCTACTTGACTATCATCAAGGTACAGTAATTGAGGCAGTGTAGTATTATCACAGGAATAAACACAAACAGATTTAATAAAAGCTTGGTGTGTGTTGAATTGAAACCCATTTGTACAATTACTTAAGGATAATAAAAAAATAAAAATTTAAAAAAGAAACCTGTTATGGTGACAACCACTTGTAATTGTAGGACTTAGGAAGCTGAAAGAAGATAGTCATGAGTTTAAGGCCAGTCTGGATTTATATAGTGAGATTCTATCTCAAAGAAAGAAAATACGTCTGAGCAGGGCACTAGCAGCTCATTCCTGTATTCTTAGCTACTCAGGAAGCTGAGATCTGATGATCACAGTCCAAAGCTAGCACAGACAAGAAAGTCCATGAGACTCTTATGTCCAGTTAACCAACAACAGAGCTGAAAGTGAAGCTGTGGCCCAGGTGGTAGAGTGCTAACCTTGAGCACAAAAGCTCAGGGACAGTGCCCCAAATTGTGATTTCAAGTCCCAGGACCTTCATACAAAAAATTGTAAACATATGTCTTCATAAGCATATCACAAAATGAAACAAAGATCTAACACCAAAACATGACACAATGAAAGTTTTGGACAACAGCAGAGAAAATGTAGATGACTTTTGGGTAGGCTGCTAGCTTTTAGATGCAAAAGCATGATCCATGAACAAAAAAGAATTGATAAACCAAATTTCATTAAAATTAAAAAAAAACTTCAGCTTTAATTATATGTCAACATAATGAGAAGATAAGCCATATACTGGGAGAAAATATTTGCAAAAGCCTTGGTTGAATGGACAGACTCTCTTAATGGATTTGGCAATAACCTGAATAGAACATGCTTTGGAAGAAACACAAGTTCTGATTTTCTTGTTGGTCGTGGGGCTTGTTTGTTTTTGTTTTTTTTTCTGGGTCCGGTCGTGGGGCCTGAACTCTGGGCCTGGGCGTTGTCTCTCAGCTCTTCAGCTCAAGGCTAGCGCTCTAGCGCTTGAGCCACATCGCCACTTCCGGCTTTTTTCTTTTTGCTTATATGGTGCTGAGAAATCGAACCCAGGGCCTCAGGCATGCAAGGCAAGCGCTCTACCACTGAGCCACCTTCCCAGCCCCGGTTGTGGGGCATGAATTCTGGGCCTAGGTGTTATCCATGAGCTCTTCAGCTCAAGGTGAGTGCTCTACCAGTTGAACCACAGTGCCATTTCCGTTTTTCTGGTGGTTTATTGGAGATAAGTGTCTCAGGGAAGCCGGGTGCTGGTGGCTCAGCCTGTAATCCTAGCTACTCAGGAGGCTGAGATTTGAGGATCGCGGTTCAAAACCAGCCTGGCATAAAAGTCCGTGAGACTCTAGAGCACTAGCCTTGAGCTGAAGAGCTCAGGGACTGCGTCCAGGCCCAGAGTTCAAGCCCCACGATGGACAAAAAATAAAAAGTCTCAGGGCTGGGAAGGTGCTCAGTGGTAGAGTGCTTGCCTTGCATGCATGAGGCCCTGGGTTCCATTCCTCAGCACCACATAAGCAGAAAAAAAAAAGCTGGAAGTGGCCCTGTGGCTCAAGTGGTAGAGTGCTAGCCTTGAGCTGAAGAGCTGAGGGACAGCGCCCAGGCCCAGAGTTCAGACCTATTACCGGACCCAAAAAGAATAATCTCATGGACTTTCCTGCCCAGGCTGGCTTTGAACTGCGATCCTCAGATCTCAGCCTCCTGAGTAGCTAGGGGTGAGTCACGGGTGCCCAGCACAAGTTCTGATTTTTATGGTATGGTAAGTGGCTATTGGTTCTTAGAATTTTTTTCTTTTGTTGGTCCAGAGACTTGAATTTAAAGTCTGGGCACTCTCTCTGGGCTATTTTGCTCAAGGTCAGTGCTCTACCACTTTGAGCCACAGCACCGGTTCTGGTTTTCTGGTGGTTAATTGGATATAAGAGTCTCACTGACTTTCCTGCCAGAACTGGCTTTGAAAGAGTCCTCAGATCTTAGCCTCCTGAGTAGCTAGGATTACAGGTGAGAGCCACCAACACCCAGCTAGTTCTTCAAATTTTTATGGTGTCCTGGAAATCAATCCACTCCATTTTTCCACATTCTGCTAAGAGAAAGGAAGAAATTGTTTACAAATTTAGCTGTATCATTCATTAAAATACATTTTAATTTTTATTACATTGCTATTTCTATATGTAGCTTCAGTTTTCTCAATTATTCTGTCTGGTGTTCTTTAGAAATTTGGGGATGGGGATATGTAGCTCAGTGGTATAATGTGTGTTTCTCATGCATGTATGGCCCTGGGCTCAATGCCTAGCACAGGCGCACACAAAAATCTTGAGTAAGGATCTTTTCTGTATGAAGGAAGTCTTTTTCTGTGTGAAGGAAAGAGCTCTTAACTGGTGGTTGGACCCAACTAACAGTTGTAGCCAGGTTTCTGCCCAGAAAGAGTAGCCTAAATCAACAGTTGTGCTTAGGAATGAGGGCTAAACAAGGCCTATTCCTGTTTGGGTACGCCACATATTACAAGACATTAGGAAAACTTAACACTAACATTCCAAAAGTCAATAACCCACAGGAAACCTTTGGACTCTTTAAAAAAAGACCTTATTGGAAGTCTGAAAAAAAAGTATGCCAACGATCAAAAATACTAGGCACTTGAGAAATAAATATACAGCTTGGTTAACTGGCAAAAATCAAAGGGGTTATTGTAAGGGGGAAAAAACTGTCTTTCAAAAAATGGAAATAGAGTTTGTAATGGGGAGAACCAAGAAGTCTGAAAAACATGGTAGGCTCAGATATAGAGTACAAATTGCATGGGCTCACAAAGAACAATGAGTTCTTTGCCAGGGACTCAAGCTCCTCTCTAAAATAAATTGGAGAGAAAGTCAGCTAGAGAATCAGCAGGAATACAATGTGACAGGAGCTGGGGAGGAGGGATTTCAGGTGTTCATGGCTTACATGAAAGGACTTTGGCTGAGCTTCAGGTTTAAGAGATGACTGAGTAAAAAAGAAAGTTTTGGGCTGGGAATGTGACTTAGTAGTAGAGTGCTTGCCTAGCATGCATGAAGCCCTGGATTCCTCAGTACCACATAAACAGAAAAAGCCTGAAGTGTTACTGTGGCTCATGTGGTAGCAAAAGAAGCTCAGGGACAGTGCCCAGGCTCTGAGTTCAAGCCCCAGGACTGTCTATATGTTTGCGTGTGTGTGTATGTGTGTGTGTGTGCGCGCGTGCATTTTTTTTCTTTTTTCCAGGGCTGAGGACCTAACCCAGGGCCTTGCGCGCACCAGGTGGGCGCCCTTCCACTCGGCTAAATCCCCAGCCCCGTATGTGTGTGTGTGTATTTTTTTTCTCACCTCAGCCTCTTCTCAACTCTCTGTTTAATCCTTTCTCTGGTCTTTTCCTGGATCCACTTGGATTTGGACAGTCTTTTTGGTTTCTTGACCATTTCCAAATTGTGATGCCCAGGCAAACCGTAGATCCCTTCAAATCCCTTCAAATCAGACGTATTCTGTAAGTCATAGAAGCTCTCACCCAGAAGGGGGTCCCATGAAGTTTTTTTTTTTTTTTTTGTCGGTCGTGGGGCTTGAACTCTGGGCCTGAGCGCTGTCCCTCAGCTCTTCAGCTCAAGGCGAGCGCTCTACCACTTGAGCTACAGCGCCACTTCCGGTTTTCTGGTGGTTTATTGGAGATAGGAGTCTCACGGTCTCTCCTGCCCGGGCTGGCTTTGAACCGCGATCCTCAGATCTCAGCCTCCTGAGTAGCTAGGATTACAGGCGGGAGCCACCAGCGCCCGGCTCCATGAAGTTTCTTTACCTATATAGATTACACTAAGACCGGGTGAGGAGTCAGACGGATGAACTTTGCCCCTTTCTGTTATGTTGAAGAGGAGAGACAATTTGGTCACCCTTGCCTAGATGGAGTTTAGCTGGGGGAGACTGCCACCTGGTGGTCAAACTTGAAAGGTACAGAAGCACTCACAATGGCCCCACATCTTTACCATTTCTTACTTATTAGGCTATTGGATTTATATGAAATATCTCATTTAAAGCTCACAATAACCTTATAATGTGGGTATCGTTACCTCAACTTGAAAATTATTTACATTAAATGGTTATGTTGTAATTTAAGCAATAGGATAAGTGACCTTTGACCTTTGTTCCTAGCAGGACAATATTTGGCACATAGTAGGCTCTCAGGGAATATTTGCCAATTTTTTTATTGTTGTTGGTCATGGGGCCTGAACTCTGGGCCTGGGCACTGTTTCTCAGCTCTTCAGCTCAAGGCAAGTGCTCTACCACTTGAGCCACAGCACCACTTCCAAATTTTTGTGCTTATGTGGTGCTGAGGAATTGAACCCAGGGCTTCATGTATACAAGACAAGTACTCTTCCACTGAGCCACCTTCCCAACCCTTGCTAATTTTTTTTGTAGTACTGGGAATGGTGTATGCTAGTCAAGTGTTCTACCACATGAGCCATGTCCCCAGCCCCATTCTCCAAGTTTGCTTGGACTGGCCTCTAACTTTTGATCCCTCTGCCTGCCGCTCATAGGTAGGTGGGATTACTGGCATGTGCCACCAAGGTCAGTTTTTTTTTTGGGTGGGGGGGGGGGTCCGGTCATGGGGCCTGAACTCTGGGCCTGGGCGCTGTCCCTCAGCTCTTCAGCTCAAGGCTAGCACTTTACCACTTGAGACACAGCGCCACTTCCGGCTTTTTTCTTTTTGCTTATGTGGTACAGAGGAATCGAACCCAGGGCCTCATGCATGCAAGGCAAGCACTCTACCACTGAGCCACCTTCCCAGCCCAGGTCAGTTTTTTTTTTTTTTTTTTTTTTGTTGGTCGTGGGGCCTGAACTCTGGGCCTGGGCACTGTCCCTCAGCTCTTCAGCTCAAGGCTAGCGCTCTACCACTTGAGCCACAGCATCACTTCCGGCTTTTTCTGCTTATGTGGTGCTGAGGAATCGAACCCAGGGCCTCATGCATGCAAGGCAAGCACTCTACCACTGAGCTACCTTCCCAGCCCCAACGATCAGTTTTTGAAATAAGTTTTTTTCTGCCGGTCTTGGGGCTTGAAGTCTGGGCCTGGACTCTATCCCTCAGTACTTCAGTTCAAGGCTAGCACTCTACCACTTGAGCCACAGCACTGCTTCTAGCTTTTTGTGTTTATGTGGTACTGAGGAATCAAACACAGAACTTCATGCATGCTAGGCAAGCACTCTACCACTAAGCCTTGTTCCCAGTCCCTAAAATACTTTTTACTTATCAGCATCATGAAACATTGATTGAAAGGGTAGTCACTTGTCCACTTTTTGTAATAGAGCTAATTTGAATATATTGCCACTAACCAGATAAGCCTAGTCTTGGTCTGTTACAAGTCTTGCTTACACCCTAAGCCCCAGAAAACTTTCACACTAAGATACTTGAGGAAATTCAAATGTATTGAAATTCTAGGAAGTGGTGCTGTGGCTCAAGAGGTAGAGCGCTCACCTTGAGCTGAAGAGCACATGGACAGCACCCAAGCCCACAGTTCAAGCTCCACGATGACAAAATAAAAAAGAAATTCTACTCACCTGTGATCACCCTAGACTCTATCCTGACCATCCATCACAAGGCTGGGTCACTTTCTAAATGCAATTGTTTTATATTGAAAATATACTACTATAATATTGGCTAATTTTTAAAAAAGGGGGGCTGGGAATGTGGCTTAGTGGTAGAGTGCTTGCCTAGCATGCATGAAGCCCTGGGTTTGATTCCTCAGTACCACATACACAGAAAAAGCCGGAAGTGGTACTTTGGCTCAAGTGGTAGAGTGCTAGCCTTGAGCAAAAGCAGCTCAGGGACTGTGCCCAGGCCCTGAGTTCAAGCCCCATTAAAAAATAAAAATAGTGGGCTGGGAAGGTGGCTCAGTGGTAGAGCACTTGCCTTGCATGCATGAGGCCCTGGGTTCAATTCTTCAGCACCACATAAGCAGAAAAAGCCGGAAGTGGTGCTAGGCTTGAGATGAAGAGCTGAGGGATAGTGCTCAGGCCCAGAGTTCAGGCCCCATGACTGACAAAAATAAATAAATAAATAAAAATAGAAAGAAGGGAAAATATGCAAATAAACCATATTTAATTTTTTAACATAAGGAAATAAAAGCCACTAGGAAAGTAGAATTTTAAATCAACTAATGCTGTTCAAATGCTGCTGTCTTAAACTACCCCACTTGGATATCAAGCTTCCAGGATGGATGCTTATTGACAACAACACTGAAGTGACCAGATTGATGGGCAATTCATTACCAGATTATGGGATATATGGCAATGTTTTTTTTTTTTTTTTGGGTCCGGTCGTGGGGCCTGAACTCTGGGCCTGGGCGCTGTCCATCAGCTCTACCACTTGAGCCACAGCGCCACTTCCGACTTTTTTCTTTTTGCTTATGTGGTATTGATGAATCAAACCCAGGGCTTCAGGCATGCAAGGCAAGCGCTCTACCACTGAGCCATCTTCCCAGCCCAGCAACATGTTTTTACAGTATGATGTTAGATGAGTAAAATGAAGAAGAACAGCTACATGACATGAACCTCAGAAAACAATTTAGAAAGTGTTATGGCTCAAAACTAATGATGAAGTCATGGGAGAATGTCACCCTTATGGCTGACATGGTCCTAGGATATGAAGAGAATAATGGGTATGTAACACTGGAGGAAGTGGTCCTTTCAGGGAAGAATCATGTTTTCATTTAATGATAGAAATTGGGAGAGTTTCCGTTTAAGGGAAATTTGTCTGTCTTAAGAATGAGAATTCCTTAGGGCACAGTGGAAACATCTAGAGGTAAAAACAAATCTAGATTGCCATTAGGCTATTTTGCTTAACCTGATGATCTCCAGTTCCACACATTTTTGTTCTTTTTTTTTTTTTTCTTTTGACTGTAGGTCTTGAACTCTGGGCCTCGACACTGTCTCTTAACTTTTTTGCTCAAGGCTAGCACTTTAACGCTTTAAGCCACAGGTCCACTTCTGGTTTTCTGGTGGTTAACTGGAGATAAGAGTCTCACAGACTTTCCTTCCTGGGATGGCTTTGAATGATGATCCTCAGATCTCAGTATCCTGAGTAGCTAGTATCCTGAGCGAGCCACTGACACACAGCTTCCATGCACTTTCTTGAATCTGCTAGACTAGCACTTTCCCATTTAAACTACATCCGTAGTCTTGCTCCGAAGAATCTGAATATTTTATTCTTTCTCAGTATAAATGATGTTTGTGGAGGAAATTTAAATGTTCATGTCATGTCATGTCATAAAAGTACTCCCTTGGAATATAGGGAAGGGGAGATGAAGGACAATGATGGAGGAGTTGAGTGTGATCAAAGGGACACTGTGTACATATAAGCACATGTCAAAATGAAACCTTGTACAACACGCTTGTGCTAATAAAAATGAGACAGCCAGGTGCTAGTGGCTCACACCTGTAATCCTAGCTACTCAGGAGGCTGAGATCTGAGGATTGTGGTTCAAAGCCAGCCAGGGCAGGAAAGTCCGTAAGACTCTTATCTCTAATAAACCACCAGAAAACCAGAAGTGGTGCTGTGGCTCAAGTGGTAGAGCGCTCGCCTTGAGCTGAAGAGCGCAGGGACAGCGCCCAGGCCCAGAGTTCAAGCCCCACAACCGACCAAAAAAAAAAAATTGTGAGACAAAAAAAAAAACAGGTGCCAGTGGCTCACACCTGTAATCCTAGCTACTCAGGAGGCTGAGGGTCGAGGTTCAAAGCCAACCCAGGCAGGAAAGTCCATGAAATTCTTTTTTTTTTTTTTTTTTGTTGGTCGTGGGGCCTGAACTCTGGGCCTGGGCACTGTCCCTCAGCTCTTCAGCTCAAGGCCAGTGCTCTACCACTTGAGCCACAGCGCCAGTTCCGTTTTTTTTTTCTGCTTATGTGGTGCTGAAGAATCGAACCCAGGGCCTCATGCATGCAAGGCAAGCGCTCTACCACTGAGCCACCTTCCTGGCCCCCGTGAAATTCTTATCTCCAGTTAACTAACAGAAAACCAGAAGTGGTGTTGTAGCTCTAGTGGTAGAGGGCTTGCCTTGAGCCGAAGAGCTGAGGGACAGCATTCAGGCACAGAGTTCAAGTCCCACAACTGACAAATAATAATAATAATAAATTTCAAACCTATTTTAATTAGGTACTACATGTATAATGTGGTATATTTCTTTTTTTTTGTGGGGGGAGGTCCGGTCGTGGGGCCTGAACTCTGGACCTGGGCGCTGTCCCTCAGCTCTTCAGCTCAAGGCCAGCGCTCTACCACTTGAGTCACAGCGCCACTTCCGGCTTTTTTCTTTTTGCTTATGTGGTGCTGAGGAATCGAACCCAGGGCCTTAGGCATGCAAGGTAAGCACTCTACCACTGAGCCACCTTCCCAGCCCCTTCCTTTTTTTTTTTTTTTTTTTTTTTAACCAGTCCTGGGACTTGAAATCAGGGCCTGGGCACTGTCCCTGAGCTTCTTTTGCTTAAGGCTAGCACTCTACCACATGAGCCACAGCAACACTTCTGGCTTTTTCTGTTTATGTGGTACTGAGGAATTGAATCATGCATGCTAGGCAGGCACTGTACCATTAAGCCACATTCCCAGCCCATGTGGTATATTTCTACAATTACAGTTGCCTCACAGACGTAAACTTTTTGCTACAAATCTCATTGGTTAAGTTATGCTCAGTTGTCCAAAGTATATATTACAGAAATAAAAGAGAAACATTTGTCAGGGCTGGGAATGTGGCTTAGTGGTAGAGTGCTTGCCTAGCACACATGAAGCCCAGGGTTTGATTTCTCAGTATCACATAAACAGAAAAGGCCAGAAGTGGTGCTGTGCTCAAGTAGTAGAGTGCTAGCCTTGAGCCAAAGAATCTAAGGGACAGTGCCTCAGCCCTGAGTTCAAGCCCCAAGACTGGCAAAAAATAAATAAAAATAAAAATAAGAAACCTTTGTCATATAGTCAAAGTCTAGACAAACAGGGAAAATATTGAGATAACCTGTAATACTTTCCTAAGATTGCTGTAACAAATTATCCATAATTAGGATGAAACCAAGGATCTTGCACATGCTAGCCAATTGCTCCTACCACTGACCTACACTCTTAGGGTAGAAAGACCTTGTTGATCAAGAGTGTTAACTATACTTACACTTAGCCTGTCAGGAAACAGCTCTCACTTGGATACAGACCTATATTTATGTGATTATACATATCAAAACTGAAATCTAGCTTGGAGCAGGTGGCTTACGTATAGATTCCCCGTGACTCAGGAGATTGAGATCTGTAGATTGTGGTTTGAAGCTAGCCCAGGCAGAAAAGTCCATGAGGCTATTCACTAAACTACTCAGAAGAAAAAACTAGAATTGGTGCTGTGGCTCAAATGATAAGAATACTAGTCCTGAGCAAAAGAAGCTCAGGGACAGAACCCAGGCCCTGAGTTCAAGCCCCAGGACCAAGTAAGTTGCCAGGACTGGCAAAACACAAACACACATACACACACACACACACACACACACACACACACACACACACAAACCTGTGAAGAACTGAGTCCTTGCACATACTGTACAATACATTGCTAAGAAAGCCACATTTCAGATGGGACCATGTAGCCTTTTGTGGCCCTCTGTAATACAACATCCATCCAAATCAGAGCCTACACCCCTGCTACCCATCAGCACAACTGGAAGATTCAAAGGCCTCCCTGGTAACAGCACACTTTGCAATTACAGCAAGACTGGGCACATACCAGAACAAAGGTGCACATACACCAACATTTAAACTAGGCCATCACTCAGTCTGTGTAGAGAACCTAGTTCTAAGCTGGGTGTGGTGGCACACACCTTTACTCCCATTACTTGGGAGGTGGAGATTTGCTTGAATTACATAGTTAGCTCAAGGCCAGTATAGGCTATAGAATGAGGCCAACTCCGCCCAAAAAGTGGTTTTTGTTTGTTTGTTTTGTTGGTCATGGGGATTGAACTTTGGGCCTGTGTGCTGTCCAGCTAAAGGTGAGCACTCTACTACATTGAGCCACAGTGCCACTTCTGGCAATAAGAGGCTCATGGACTTTCCTGCTTGGGCAGGATTTGAACCATGATCCTCAGATCTCAGCCTTCTGAGTAGCTAGGATTACAGGCATGAGCCACTGGTGCCTGGCCCAGAAAATGTTTTTATAAAGGGGCTGTGGAGGGAATTATTCTCTGTATAGGACTGCTATTGCCCAGAGAGTAAGAGGAAGAATAGTCAAATTAAACTGCATCAAATTAAAATTTCTGCACAGAAAGAAAAAAAAAAAGAACTACCAGATCTAAGATCTACAGAATGGAAGAAAACGTTAACCAGCTATACAACAGATAAAGGATTAATATCCAGAATAGACAAATGAATCAAAAAATTAAACAGCAAGTCAGGTACTGGTGGGTCACACCTGTAATCCTAGTTACTCAGAAGGCTGAAATCTGAGGCCTGAAGTTCACAAAGCCAGGCCAGGCAGGAAGGCCCATGAGACTCTTATCCCCAATTAACCACCAGTAAACTAGATGTGGTACATTGGCTCAAAGTGGTAGAATGCTCACCTTGAGCAAAAAATCTCAGGCCCTGAGTTCAAGCCCTATGACTACAAAAAAATTAAACAGCAAAAGAACAAATAACCCAATTAATAGATGAGAAAAATAAATGATCAGTTCTCAGAAGAACAAATACAAATGGCTGCTAATGTATGAACAAATGTTTGATATTCTTAGCCATAATGAAAATGCACATTAAAATGCGTTAAGCTAGGAGGTCTGTAATCTTAGCTACTTGGAAGGCTGAGGTTGGGGATCATAGTGTGAGGATGGCCTGGACAGAAAAGTTAGTGGGACCTCTTGTCAACCCACAGTTGGGCATAGTGTACCCATCCCAAGCAAAGTGAGACTGAAAAAATCATAGTGCTAGGCAGTGGTATCATGTTGACCTTAACAAGTGGATGGCCCTGCATTCAAACTCAGTATTGCAAAGAACACACAAAAAGAAAATCAAAGAAAAAAAAAACCTGTATTAAGATTTTATCTTATGCTGGGTGCCGGTGGCTCACACCTGTAATTCTAGCTACTCAGGAGGCTGAGATCTGAAGATCACAATTCAAAGCCAGCCCGGGCAGGAAAGTCCATGAAACTCTTATCTCCAATAAACCACCAGGAAACCGGAAGTGGCGCTATAGCTCAAGTGGTAGAGTGCTAGCCTTGAGCTGAAGAGCTGAGGGACAGTGCTCAGGCCCAGAGTTCAAGTCCTAGGACCCACCAAAGAAAAAAAAAAAGATTCTATCTCCCTCCAGTAAGGATGCTCATCATCAAAAACACAAACCAGAATAACAAATGCTGGTGAGGATTGGGAAACATGTACCAGCATACACTGCTGGAATGTAAACCAGTAGAGCCACTATAGAAATCAGTGTGGGGGCTGGGAATGTGGCTTAGTGGTAGAGTGCTTGCCTAGTATACATGAAGCCCCAGGTTCAATTCCTCAATACCACATAAACAGGAAAGGCTAGAAGTGGTGCTGTGGCTCAAATGGTAGAGTGCTAGCCTTGAACAAAAGGAGCTCAGGAACAGGGCCCAGGCTCTTAGTTCAAGCCCCAGGACAAGAAAGAAAGAAAGAAAGAAAGAAAGAAAGAAAGAAAGAAAGAAAGAAAGAAAGAAAGAAAGAAAGAAAGAAAGAAAGAAAGAAAGAAAGAAAGAAAGAAAGAAAGGGACAAGAAAGAAAGAAAGAAAAGGAAGGAAGGAGAAAGAAGGAAGGAAAGAGAGAAAGAATCCATATGGAAACAGGCGCTGGTGGCTCATGTCTATAATCCTAGCTAACAAGGAAACTGCGATCTGAGGATCATGGTTCATGGCCTGGAGAGTCCATTAGACTTAGACTCGGATATGAGAAAACCCACGCCAGTACTTAGCAAAACAGAACAGGGTAATAATTCCAACTTCAGCTAAACACCTCCCTAAACAAGCCCTTTTCCTTTCCCCTTACCCAACAAGGCACAGGAAAATACTTACTTCCTCAAGGATTTCTACACATGCTACCCCTCACACAAACTCTGAGACAGTCAGATGTTTCTCACAAGACCCCAAGGTCTCAGCTGCTTACAATAATGAGCCTTGATTCAACCTACAACGTCTAGGCTTACTACCATACAGATCACATGGACCTAGCCTTTAATCATAATGTTTCTGGGGCTCTGTTCTTCATTCATTCTCCCCTCCACCTTTTTTTTTATTGTGTCCTCCTCCAACATCCCTCCTTTTACTGTCTAAATCTCTTCCATCCTATATGCCCAAGCTAGCCTTTTCTATTATTTTTGTGTGTGCTGGTCTTATGGCTTGAACTCAGGGCCAGGGCTCTGTCTCTGAGCTTTTTTGTTCAAGGCTAGCATGTTACCACCTGACCCACAGCTCCACTTCTGGCTTTTTATTGGTTAATTGGAGATAAGTGTCTTACAAAGCTTGCTGCCTGGGCTGGCTTTAAACCATGAGAGAATGCTTGCCTAGCATGCATGAAGCCCTGGGTTTGATTCTTCAGCACCACATAAACAGAAAAAGCCAGAAGTGACACTGTGGCTTAAGTGGTAGAGCGCTAGCCTTGAGCACAAACAGGCTCAGGACAGTGTCCAGGCCTTCAGTTCAAGCCTCAGCACTAAAAAAGAAAAAATAGAATAGAAGCCAATTCTCATCATACAAAATAATCTTTATCCAAAAGAACTGCAGGAAATAGAAACAATAGTTTTTTCTTTGTTTTCACTTTCTTTTTGTTTTTGTTTATTCATTTATATATCTTTGAGAGGGTAAGGGGAGGCACGGAAATGGAGGGACAAATGGTGAACAAATGCAGCAGTGGTACTCACAAGACACTATGTTGAAAATGAGCAATACAACTTTTGGGTGGGGATGGGAGGGAAACACTGGGAGAGAGCAAGGTAATAGGTGTCATTGTCCAAAAAGAAATGTACTTATTACCTAACTTTGTGACTATAAACTCTCTGTATATCACCATAATAACATTTATTTTTTATTTATTTATTTTTGTTGGTTGAGGGGCATGAACTCTGGGCCTGGGTACTGTCTCTCAGGTGAGTGCTCTATCACTTGAGTCACAGCGCCACTTTCGGTTTTCTGGTGGTTAATTGGAGGTAAGAGTCTCACAGACTTTCTTGCCAGGGCTGGATTTGAACTGTGATCCTAACATCTCGGCCTCCTGAGTAGCTAGGATTACAGGTGTGAGCCACCAGTGCCTGGCTTCAGTTCATTGTTTTGTAAACAACAGAAGCCAAGCAAAGTCTCCTCTAGTCCTGTCCAGCCACATACCAGCCCTGCTCCCCAGAGGAATCATTGGCAGGCCCAGCATCATTATAGAACAGTGGTGGGGCATCGACATGCTAATGAGCCTCAGCTGTCACCAATCATCTAAGAGGAAATCCTCACTCAGAACAGGACCTCTGTAATGCCAACTGTTCAGCACCAGAGGTTGCTTTTCAGCTCTTACCCCCTAGACCTGTTTGAGGATGACACACATGAGTCCTACCTGCTTCAAGGATGCACTGTCCCTTCCTCAGGTCTGCAGAGTGCTTCTGACCCCACCCCCTTTATGAACACTTGCTCAGGCCCTAGAGATCTGGGCTCTCCAAGATAACCTGAAAACCCCATACTCTACACACCTTGCAGTGGGCCAAGCCTCTGCTCAGATGCCCCATCACCAAGAAGGAAAGCCGGTTGATCTCTCCTGCAACATCTCTATCTGCCTCTGTGCCACAAGGAAGCCAGGTGTTCCTACACCCCAATCTCTCCCTATGTAGATTTTAGGTTCTAAGAGACAGGAACCTTTTCTTCTTCACCCTTAGGTTCTCAGGATATACAAAGTTTTGGGCTCTGAACCCTGGCAGTGGGAGGCAGTCCAGTCCTAGACGTGTGTCTCTGGAAGGGCCAGTAGCAGAGGCCACACCACCTGCAAGGCACGAGACCCTAATCCCCAGCCACAGGCTGGACACGCGCTGGTCCACACGTGATCAGCTGAGCACCAGCTGTGGCTCAAGGCAAGAGAGGCTGTCAAATGAGGCCTGCTCTGAGCAAGTGGCAGCCAGGGCCACCTCTAGTCACCCCAGAAGGGCTCAGGAAATATGTGTTGGCTCAGCTCAGCTGCGCGGCTGCACACTTTGCCATCACGAGAGGCTTGTGAAGGGCCCTTCAAGTCCTGCCTGCCATTGCCGAGGTTAATTGCACAGGCAGGAAGAGGAGAGCGAGGTGGCCTATGGTTCCTGGACAGGAGCACGTGGAGGCGGCAGCACTACTGGCACGCATGGCGCTCCAATGTCAGGTCAAGGGGTGGCTCTCACATCCAGGGCAGCCAGGCCCCTGCTGCATGTGGACCCAGAGCCCTCTCCACAAGGGCTGGGGATACCTACTTCGATGTGCACTTGGGTGAGGGGCGATGCCATGTGATCAGTTCCCCCTTCAGCTTTCTTGGGCTGCTGGGTTTTTCAGAGGGCCAGAATTTCCATCTAAAAGTCAGGGTGGTCCCATGTGCATGGGGACGGTTGACCCCTGGAGGCAACATTGGAACAGTGTCAGTTCCAAGCAGGACTTCCTCCCTTCTGTCCTGCTGTAGATCAGAGGCAACTGAGGGGTCAGGAGGTCTTCATGTGAGTCGTAGCCCACCAGGATGTGTCCAGGGGGACAATAGGCCTTACACTGGTGTGAGATGTGGCTGCCTGGAGGTAGCAGGCATTGGGCTTTCACTAAAAGGGGCTTCCTGTCAGCTCCAGTCTGGGTGGGATGCTGAGCAGGTATACTATGTGGGTTAATGTCGGTATCAAATCCCTGGAATTAGGTTTTGAGGAATGACTAAGTTTTCCATTTTTTATTTTTATTTTGCCAGTCCTGGGACTTGAACTCAGGGCCTGGGCACTGTCTCTGAGCTTTTTTTGCTCAAGTCTAGCACTCTACCACTTGAGCCACAGCACCACTTCCAGCTTTATATGGTTTGTATGGTACTGAGGAATCAAACCCTGAACTTCATGCATGCTAGGCAAGCATTCTACCTCTAAGCCCCATTCCAAGCCTTCTCATCTTTCTGTTTTAAAGTGCAGTCTACCACTTGGGCCACACCTCCAGTACCACACAAACTCCTTTTTTTTTGGGGGGGGGTCCGGTTGTGGGGCCTGAACTCTGGGCCTGGGCACTGTCCCTCAGCTCTTCAGCTCAAGGCTAGCGCTCTACCACTTGAGCCACAGTGCCACTTCCGGCTTTTTTTCTTTTTGCTTATGTGGTGCTGAGGAATCAAACCCAGGGCCTCATGCATGCAAGGCAAGCGCTCTACCACTGAGCCAACTTCCCAGCCCCACACACTCCTTTCTTATTGGCTTTGGGCTGGGTTGGACAGTGGCACTGCCATAAGGTTAAAGAGAAGTCAGAGTATTTATCCCTTTTTTCCCAGCCTTACTTGTGGAAGGGGCATGTCTCCTTAATTGCCACATTGGTTCCTAAGTATCTTTCTTCTACAACCCCAACTCCACCAATTTTTACCAGTGCTTTCCTCCCCTTACTTCAGGAGCAATGGTAATGACTTCCTTCCTTCTGTTTCTAATTCCTAAGGACTTTACCATCCCTTGGTTCGCTTCTTCCTCATTTCCTTCATTCTCATTCTCACTTCAGATTGAGCCTTTGTTTGCCATCTACTTCCCAGCCCAGGGCACCTGTTTAAAGGAGGTTTGAATGGACACCTGGAAGAGATGAAAAAGAGAGTATGGTACCTTATTTTTCATGAGTACTGATTTCTCTGCCAAGCCTCAGAAACACATGGTTGAGCTTTATTGAGAGACGGATGGCAAAAGCTGTTGGATTTGGTTCCCAGGAAAAGTGTGGGAGCAGAACATGCCCTGACACCTCAAAATATGCAATGTCAGCACTATAAAATGAATATACTCTAGGCATAGACATTTGTGAAGGCAAAAAAAAGTATTCAATCTTTTTTTTTTTTTTTTGGTCCGGTTATGGGGCCTGAACTCTGGGCTGGGCGCTGTCCCTCAGCTCTTCAGCTCAAGGCTAGTGCTCTACCACTTGAGCCACAGCACCACTTCCGGCTTTTTTCTTTTTGCTTATGTGATGCAGAGGGCCTCAGGCATGCAAGGCAAGCGCTCTACCACTGAGCCACCTTCCCAGCCCCAGTATTCAATCTTATAAAGCAAAAGGATGCTTTCCCCATGCTGGAGTAGAGCATTATCTAACAGGCTTGTGCAAAATTGGTCTAATTCTTGAGGGAAATATCTTTTATTTGACTTACCATCTACTATTGAATAGGACCAAGTGAGTATGAACTTTCATGATACGATGTTGACGTTTTTGTTGGGTGCAAATATTTCTGTTCGGACAAAAGCATGTAACAAGTGTGTTTATTAATCTTCAGAAATTCTTTATTTCATTATCTATACACATTGCATTTTTTGGGGGGTCGTAGGGCTTGAACTCTGAGCATGGGAACTGTCCTTTAGCTCTTCATCTCATGGCAAGCACTCTACCATTTGAGCTACAGCATCACTTCCAGTTTTCTGGTGGTTTGTTGGGAGCCAAAAGTTGAGTCTCTCAAACTTGATAGGCTTAACTATGGCACTGGAACAACCTGAGGCTGAGTTTACAAAAATATTCAATGGCTTAGGCCATACCTAAGGTTGCCCGCCAGCGTGCTTTTGCCTCTTAATGAGATTTTAAAAGGTGATTCTGACCCCTCCTCTCCTCGCGAGCTTACTCCCAATGCACGAAATGCCTTAACCCAAGTTACTGATGCCATTATCCAGCAGTTTGTTACACAGATTTCCTATAATCTTCCTCTGGTCTTAATTATTTTACATACCCCTCATACACCCACAGGATTGTTTTGGCAACGGATTCCCCACTCCAATAATAAGGGCAGCCCCCTGCTTTGGGTCCATTTACCCACCACATCCCCCAAGGTTATTGCTGTTTACCCTGCCCAGGTAGCCTCTATCATTATCAAAGGTCACTTGCTTTCTCGACAATATTTCGGCAAGGACCCTGATACCATTTTAATTCCATACACCAAAGACCAGACTCAATTTTTACTTCAGACTGGGGATGAATGGGGCATCGCCCTGTCAGGACTTTTAGGACTAATTGACAATCATCTCCCCAATGATCCCCTTTTACACTTCGCCCAGCTACATCCATTTGTTTTTCCCAAGGTTACTCAAAAGGCTCCCATTCCTCAAGCCCTCACTGTCTTTACAGATGGCTCAAGCAATGGCCGTGCGGCCTTCGTTGTTAACAACCATACCACCACCTTTGATGCCCCTTACCAATCAGCCCAGCTTGTGGAGTTATTTGCTATAACACAGGTTTTTATGACGTTTTTTGATAAGCCTATTAATATTTATACAGATAGTGCTTACATTGCTCATTCTGTTCCCTTGCTAGAAATTTCACCCGCTATTAAAACTTCTTCCAATGCGGCATTTTTATTTACTCAGCTTCAACAGCTAATTCAGGCCAGGAGACATCCGTTTTTTCTGGGACACATTAGGGCACATTCTGATCTCCCTGGCCCTCTTTACACAAGGTAACGCTCAAGCTGATGCGGCCACTCGTTCCATTTTTCCAGTTTTTGTTGGGTCTGTCCAAAAGGCTACAGAATTACATAATCTCCACCATCTAAATTCCCAGAGTCTTCGGTTGCTTTGTAAAATTACTAGACAGCAAGCACGGGAGATAGTAAAGGCATGCCCTGCCTGTGTTGTCTCCCTTCCTGTACAACATCTGGGTGTTAACCCCCGTGGACTGCTACCCAATCAAATCTGGCAAATGGATGTTACCCATTTTCCTGAATTTGGAAAAACAAGATATATACATGTCTCCATAGACACATTAAGCGGGTTTGTTTTTGCTTCACCACACTCAGGAGAAACTACCAAAGATGTTCTCTCTCACCTTGTTCTAGCCTTTTCTGTAATGGGAAAACCAGCCCACATAAAGACAGACAACGGCCCAGCCTATACCAGTGCCAAGTTTAAACAGTTTTGTGCTATTTTCCAGATTTGTCATACTACTGGGATTCCCTATAACCCCCAAGGTCAGGGCATCATAGAACAGCCCACCACACCCTAAAAACCTGGCTTACTCGCCTCAAAGCCTCTGCCTTTTCATTTTCCACTCCTAGGGATCGCCTTAGTCACACGTTGTTCGCCCTTAATTTTCTAACTCTGGACAATGAAGGCCACTCGGCAGCTGACAGGCATTGGCACCCATCTTCCAGTTCTGCCTGCTCGTCTGTCATGTGGCGAGACCCCCTTACAGGCAAATGGAAGGGCCCAGATCC
Organism: Dipodomys spectabilis; assembly: GCF_019054845.1. Taxonomy (NCBI): domain Eukaryota; kingdom Metazoa; phylum Chordata; class Mammalia; order Rodentia; family Heteromyidae; genus Dipodomys; species Dipodomys spectabilis. The sequence continues at coordinate 2,041,702 of NW_024870748.1, read as the reverse complement.
TGTTCTTATCTGGGGGCGAGGTTCAGCCTGTATTTTAGATCAAGAACAAGCGGCCCCAAGGTGGCTGCCAGAACGCTTGATAAAACAGGTAAATGGCTTACCACTACCCAGGGGAAGCCTTCCCCCCCAGGATGATGCCTTTTCTCTTGCAGATGCAGCTAGAACTCCAGACATGGACCATCCTGCTTGAATTTATTAAATAACAGATTAATCTCTTCGTTTCTAAGCCCATACAGGTTCATCACCATCACCTTGATATGACAGACCGCAGCATTGAGATCTAGGATTTACCCCAGGCTTTTAATTAGTGTTTTTCCATAAGCTTGTTCCAGTGGGAAACACCCCCCCTTTTCTTTTTCTTATTTAGAAAACCCTTCTTATTCATAACTCCTGACCAGTCAACGGGCAAGACCTATTGCCCCTCCTCCTATAGGCCCCTCCGCTTGGGGGAGGATGCACCTATGGGAGGAAGAAAAAATGCTCAAATCAAGGGTGCAGGTAAGACTGCAGGGGGATGGATCCGCGAGATCCCAAAACCCAAGACCCCTGAGTGGCAAGCTCTGGTGCATGACGGTTGGCATGCATACCCACAAGCCGTCTCCTCAAAAAACATGCCAAGGCCTGTAAAACTCCCCTCCCCGAGTGAGGACGCTCGCTCGGGAATGGAAAAAAACCCTGGGCCCTTAGAGGAACAGAGCCTTTGTCACCCCCTTAAAAGAGCAGCCAACAATTGATGGTCAATTTTCTTTTTTTTTTTTGTCGGTCATGGGGCTTGAACTCTGGGCCTGGGCACTGTCCCTCAGCTCTTCAGCTCAAGGCGAGCGCTCTACCACTTGAGCTACAGCGCCACTTCCGGTTTTCTGGTGGTTTATTGGAGATAAACCTGCCCGGGCTGGCTTTGAACCGCGATCCTCAGATCTCAGCCTCCTGAGTAGCTAGGATTACAGGCGTGAGCCACCAGCGCCCGGCTCTGAAGGTCAATTTTCTAAATAAGAAAGGGGGAGATGTTGGGAGCCAAAAGTTGAGTCTCTCAAACTTGATAGGCTTAACTATCGCACTGGAACAACCTGAGGCTGAGTTTACAGAATCCCACCTTTTCACCACGCCCTAAAGTAAACACCCTGCAGCTACTAACGACCACCTTTTCACCCCGCCCTAAATCTACTAACGACTACCTTTGCACCACGCCCTAAGTCCAAGCATATAAATACCCTTGTGTGAAAAATAAAAATTGGCAGCTTGATCAGAATCTTTGTCTTGCTGTCCTTCTTCGTGTCTCTTGTCCCTTCATTCCTTCTCGCTTAGGTTCATTGCCCTGGTTGAAGTCCTGCGGGTGGGGACAGTGGTTAATTGGAGATAAGAGTTTCGGACTTTCCTGCCAGGGCTGGCTTTGAACGGGGATCCTCAGATCTCAGTATCCTGAGCTAGGATTCTAAACCTGAGCCACTGGTGCTAAGCTCATATTGCATTTTTAGAATATTTTTTTTTCTAGTCCTAGAGTTTGAACTCAGCGCCTGGGCTCTGTCTATGAGCCACTCTATGCTTAAGGCCAGCACTCTACTACTTGAGCCACAGCACCACTTCTGGCCTTTTCTGTTTATGTGGTACTGAGAAATCAAACTCAGGACTTCATACATGCTAGGCAAGCACTCTACCACTAAGCCACATTCCCAGCCCTAGAATACTCTTGTACAAGAGAGAGAGACAGAGAGACAGAGACAGAGATGAAGACAGAATCAGAAGAGTCAGACAGACAGGAGAGAGAGAAAGAGGAAGGGAAGCACTGTACTAGAAATGGAATGGTTGTAACCTGATGATTAAGGCAAATAATGCAATCAGGATATGAAAAAAAATACCTTCAAGGGCCTCTTATGGCCCATAGGAGGATAAAGTTCACACTTTTACCTCCTAAGGCAACTTAGACTTGTTCTCAACTCACTTTTTATCCACCACATCTCCAGGCCCTCCCTAACATCCTTTCTCTGAGTTACATTGCAATCCACACAGGGCTCTTTCATGCTTCCCTATCCTTGCACACACTCCTCCCTTTGTCCCAAATGACTTCATCTCTCTTCTCTGACTCCTCTAAGCAAAGTTCACTAGGGTCTCTTTAAAATTTGTTTCCAAGATGCTTTGCTCATCTTAAGCTTAAGCTTGAGTTTAACACACTTTGAAATACCCCTATTACATAGTGATAAGCAAAATAAGCAAAATGAAAAGGAGTATATGTAGTAACTTCCTTTTTCAAGAATGAAGGAAATATAAGGAATCAGTCATGTTTGCTTATCTTCAGAAAAGAAACACTGGGCAAATAAATTGGAAAACAACAAAATTGACCACTATAGAAGGCTGGAGAAAGGACATGATGAGTGACACTTCTGAGTGCTAGTACATGATTTTGACTTTTTTTGTGGTGCTAAAGATGGAACCCAGGACTTTGAACATGACAGGCAAGCATTCTACTACTAAGCTACATCCCCAATCTCTGGGGAAAAGAAATAAAAGGGAAGGGAAGAGAAGGAAAGGGAAAGGGGAAGGGTGGAGGGATAGGGAAAGGGAAAGGGAGGGGAAGGTGAATGGAAAAATAAAAAGAATTGAGGGGCCACCTTAAGGGAGCCTACAGTTGGTTGATTAACAAAATAATTGTGCCAAGTGACAGTGGCTCACACTTTTAACCCTAGCTATTCAGGAAGTTGACATCTGAGGATGGCAGTTCGAAGCTACTTTGGACAGGAAAGTTTCTTTTTTTTTTTTTTTCTTTTTTGCCGGTCGTGGACCTGAACTCTGGGCCTAGGTGCTGTCCCTCAGCTCTTCAGCTCAAGGCTAGCGCTCTACTGCTTGAGCCACAGCGCCACTTCCGGCTTTTTCTGTTTATGTGGTGCTGAGGAATCAAACCCAGGGCCTCATGCATGCAAGGCAAGCACTCTACCACTGAGCCACCTTCCCAGCCCCTGGACAGGAAAGTTTCTAAGACTATTAACTCCAATAAAATGACAAAAAAAAAAAAACAGAAATGGAGTTGTGTCTCAAGTGGTAGAGCACTAGCCTTGAGTAAAAGAAGCTCAGGGACAGTGCTCAGGCTGTGCCCAGGACTGGCACAAAAGAAATAATCAGCTAGGAATTGGCTTAGTGGTAGAGTGCTTGCCTAGCATGCATGAAGCTCTGGGTTCAACTTCTCAGTACCACATGAACAGAAAAAGCCAGAATTGGTGCTGTGGCTCAAGGACTAGCATGCTAGCCTTGAGCAAAAGAAGCTCAGGGACAGTGCTCAGGCCCTGAGTTCAAGCCCCAGGACTGGCACAATAGAAATAATTGGCTAGGTATGTGGCTTGGTGGTAGGGTGCTTGTCTAGCATGCATGAAGCCCTGGGTTCAATTCCTCAGTACCACTTGAACAGAAAAAGCCAGAATTGGTGCTGTGGTTCAAGTACTAGAGTGGTAGCTTTGAGCAAAAGAAACTCAGGGACAGTGCCCAGGCCCTGAGTTCAAGCCCCAGGACTGGCAAAAAAGCAAGAATTGCACTGATAAATACAAAATAATGAAAAATAGTTCATAAGTATATACTGACAATTAGTCAATAGGTGTGGAGGAAGGATTCTTTAAGAAGAAGTATCAAATGACTAATATAGAAAAGCATGGGGCTGGGAAGGTGGCTCAGTGGTCGAGTGCTTGCCTTGCATGCCTGAGGCCCTGGGTTCAATTCCTCAGCACCACATAAGCAAAAAGAAAAAAGCCAGAAGTGGCGCTATGGCTCAAGTGGTAGAGCGTTAGCCTTGAGCTGAGGAGCTGAGGGACAGTGCCCTGGCCCAGAGTTCAGGCCCCATGACCAGAGGCCCCCCCCCCCCCCAAAAAAAGAAAAGCATATGTAGAAAAACTGCCTGAATGAAGATTAGAGTACATAAGAATTATCAAAGGATACTAAATCCATAATGAAGTGGGTTTTTTTGTTTGTTTGTTTTTTGGGTCCGGTCTTGGGGCCTGAACTCTGGGCCTGGGCGCTGTCCCTCAGCTCTTCAGCTCAAGGCTAGCACTCTACCACTTGAGCCACAGCACCATTTCTGGCTTTTTTCTTTTTGCTTATGTGGTGATGAGGAATCGAACCCAGGGCCTCATTCATGCAAGGCAAGTGCTCTACCACTGAGCCACCCTCCCAGCCCCCACAATGAAGTTTTTTAAATGAGGAGATGAATATTTGCATTGTTTCAAGTTGTCTCATCTGTGAGCTTATTACTTTTTTCCCCCAGTCCTAGGGCTTGAACTTAGGGCCTGGACAGCCGTAGGCTTCTTTTGCTCAAGGCTAGTACTCTACCATTTGAGCCACAGTACTACTTCTGATTTTTTCTGTTTATGTGGTACTGAGAAATAGAACCCAAAGCCTCATGAATGTGTGGCAAGCACTCTACACTGAGCCACCTTCCCAGTGACCCCACCCCCACTCTGGCTTATTACTTTCAAGGGAGAGAAGAATAGTAATTTGACCAGGTGATCAATGTTAACGTTGTTAATGAAGGACAGATGAATATCATGCCTCCAACCACATGCTGGTGGCTTACGCCTGCAATATTAGCCAAGATCTGAGGATCAGGGCTCCAAGCAGCCAGACCAAGAAAGTCTGTGAGACTCTTCTCTCCAATTAACCACCAAAAAAAGCTAGAAGTGGTAGAGCACTAACCTTGAGCACAAAAGCTCAGAGACAGAGCACAGTCTCTGAATTCAGGCCCCAGGACCAACACACATACAAAAGTAAAACATACATCTAAAAGTGATTGAAAGCTGGAGGTATAACTTGGTGGTACCACACTTATCTAGTATGTGAAAGGCCCTTGGTTCAATCACCAGCAAGACACACACACACACACACACACACACACACACACACACACACACAGATTAAAATGATAAATTTCATGCTGTACATATTTTATTTTAAAGAATACATAACCTAACCAGGTGCTAGTAGCTCACGCCTGTTATCCTAGCTACTTAGGAGGCTGAGATCTGAGGATTGAAGTTCAAAGCCAGCCCAGGCAGTAAAGTCCGTGAGACTCTTATCTCCAGTTAACCACCAGAAAACCAGATGTGTTGCTGTGGCTCAAGTGGTAAAGCACTAGCCTTGAACTGAAGAGCTGAGGGACAGAGCCCAGGCCCAGAGCTCTAGTCCCACCACCGAAAAAGAAAAAATAAAAAAGAATATATAATCTCTAGAGAGACAAATGCCACTTGTTACACAAAAGTGTAAATTTTCTTTTCTTTCTTTTTTTTTCTTTTTTTGGGGGGGTCAATTAAGAGGCACTGTCCCTCAGCTTTTCAGTTCAAGGCAAACGCTTTACCACTTGAGCCACAGTGCCACTTCCAGTTTTCTGAGTAGTTTATTGGGGTTAGAGTCTCATGGACTTTCCTGACTGGGCTGGATTTGAACCATGATCCTCAGATCTCAGCCTCCTGAGTAGCTAGGATTACAGGCATTGGCCACCAGGGCCTGGATAAGTATCTTTATTGATCATTTAAAATACTATTTATTGAAATGAACTCCAGGAAATGAAAACAGTTTTTTGTTGCTGTTAAAAAATAATACACAACAATCTGCTAGTGAAGAAATCTTAGACAAACACACTATGAGAAAAAAACTCAGACAAGATCTTTCTATATAATGCAGGCTTGCCTGGAATTTATAATCTTCCTGTCTCAGCATTTCGTGCTCTGATTATAGGCCTGTTCCTCTAAGCTCAAGAGAGATTTTTTTTTAAAGGAGGGAAAGTGTTGTTGGTTTTTTTTTTTTTTTTTTTTTTTTTTTTTTTGTCGGTCGTGGGGCTTGAACTCTGGGCCTGGGCGCTGTCCCTCAGCTCTTCAGCTCAAGGCGAGCGCTCTACCACTTGAGCTACAGCGCCACTTCCTTGTTTTGTTTTTTTTTTACAAGTCCTGGGGCTTGACCTCTGGGCCTAGGTGCAGTCCCTGAGCTCCTTTTGCTCAAGGCTAGCATTCTGGTACCAGAGTTACAACTTCACTTCTGGCTTTTTCTGTGATAAATTGGAGATAAGAGCTCAGGGGACTTCCTTGCCTAGAGTGGCTTCAAATGCAATCCTCAGATCTCAGCTTCTTGAGTAGCTAGGATTACCTGTTTGAGCCACAGGCACCCTGCTGAGCAGAAAGTGTCTTTGCAAATGTATCACAGATGATAAAGGAAATCTATAGAAACATTCCAGATTAAAGGAGGATTCATTGAGTTTTAGCTCACTGCTAGAACGTGTGATTAGTAAGCACAAGGCCCTAGGTCCAACACCCAGCACTAAAAACTAAATAGAGGTGCTGGGAATGTGGCTTAGTGGTAGAGTGCTTGCCTAGTAGGCATGAAGCCCTGGGTTCCATTCCTCAGTACCACCGACACAGAAAAAGCCAGAAGTGGTGCTGTGGCTTAAGTGATAGAATGCTAGCCTCTAGCAAAAGAATCCCAGGGACAGTACCCAGGCCCTGAGTTCAAGCCCTGGGACTAGCAAAAACAAACAAAAGACCCCCAAAAATACATAAATAAAGGCATCTCAGTTAGAGTTTGGGCCATAACCCCAGTTATTGAAGTTCAAAAATATCAAATCCCCGGTCTAAAAACTTGAAAAATCAAAATTCCCAAAATATTGTTCTAGGAAAGAAATTCCAGGCATAGCATTTGAAACAATGCATCACTACATACTCTAACATGGCCTAGAACTCAAGATCCTTTTAGTCGGCCACCATACGCTAGGTAGTAAAATCTATTTTTTTTGTTGGTACAGGGGATTGAACCTAAGTACCCACAAACGCTAAGCAAGCACTCTACCACTGAGTTACAACTTCAGCCCAGCAAAATACTTTAATACACATTTATGCTTGTATTTAATTTTACAGAATAGGGGATACAACCCACAGACTAGACAAGTGCTCTACCATTACACTATACTCCCCAGCCCTATTTTAAAAAGGGCTTTATTGGAGTTGGGAAGGTGGCTCAGTGGTAGAGTGCTTACCTTGCATGCATGAAGCCCTTGGTTCGATTCCTCAGCACCACATAAGCAAAAAGAAAAAAGCCAGAAGTGGCACTGTGGCTCAAGTGATAGTGCGCTAGCCTTGAGCTGAAGAGCTGAGGGACAGTGCCCAGACTCAGAGTTCAGGCCCCACAACTGAAAATAAATAAATAAATAAATAAATAATGGGATTTATATAAAGATGTGACAAGCTGGGTGTCTGTATGTAATCCTACCTACTCAGGAGGCTGAGTTCTGAGGATTGAGGGCCAAAGCCAGCCTAGGCAGGAAAGTGCCTGAGACCCTTATCTCTAATAAACCACCAGAAAACCCGGAAGTGGCACTGAGGCTCAAGTGGTAGGGCACGTGCCCTGAGCTGAAGAGCTCAGGGACAGAGCCCAGGCAGAGAGTTCAAGACCCATCACTGACAAAAAAAAATGTGACAGATGAATGAACATTTAATGGGACACTTTACACAACAAAATAAACAATAATATATGTAGTTTTTAAAGTACAAACACTGATGTTCCAGGTAAATTCACATGGATTTAGTAATAATAATAAGCAGAGGGTCTGGCACAGGTAGTGCATGCCTGTATTCCTAGCTACTCAAGAGGCTTAGAGGGCTGGGAATGTGACTTAGTGGTAGAGTGCTTACCTTGCAGGCATAGATTCCATTCCTCAGTACCACATAAACAGAAAAAGCTGGAAGTGGTGCTGTGGATTAAGTGGTACTGCACTAGTCTTGAGCACACAGTGTCTCAGAGCAGAGCCCAGGCCCTGATTTCAAGCCCCAGGACTAGCAAAAATAGAGTCTCAGAGCTGACGAATTTGGTTAGAAGCCATCCCAGGCAAGCGGAGCTGTGGCTAAAGTGGTAGAATACTAGCCTTAAGCAAAAAAAAAAAAAAGCTCAGGGATAGAGCTCAGGCTCAGAGTTCAAGTCACAGGAGCAACGCGCGTACGCACGCATGCACACACAAATAATAATCATAAGCAGAAATCTTTATAAAGAAATAAGTAGGGCTGGGAACATGGCTTAGTGTTAGAGTGCTTGCCTACCATTCATGAAGCCCTGGGTTTGATTCCTCAGTACCACATACACAGAAGTGGTGCTGTGGCTCAAGTGGTAGTGCTAGTCTTGAGCAAAAGAAGCTAAGAGAGGACTGGGAAGGTGGCTCAGTGGTAAAGTGCTTGTTTTGCATGCATGGGGTCCTGGGATCGATTCCTTAGCACCATATAAACAGAAAAAGTCGGAAGTGGCACTGTGGCTCTAGTGGTAGAGTGCTTGCCTTGAGCTGAAGAGCTGAGGGACAGCGCCCAGGCCCAGATTTCAAGCCCCACAATCGACCAATGGAAGGAAGGAAGGAAGGAAGGAAGGAAGGAAGGAAGGAAGGAAGGAAAGAAAGAAAGAAAGAAAGAAAGAAAGAAAGAGAAAAAGGAAGAAGGGAGAGAGGGAGGGAGGGAGGAAGGAAGAAAGAAAGAAGAGAGAGAGGGAAAGAGAGGGAGGGAGGGAGGGATGTTGGGAAGGAGGAAGGAAAGGAAGAAAGGAAAGAAGAAAGAAAAAGAAAGGAAAAAAGAAACTAAGTAAAAATAGTGAAATGCCTAAATGCACATCACTACAAATGTAATCATGTCCCCTGAGCTGTGTAAATGAAGTCATTGGAAATACTATGACAGACAATGTATTCCTTTAGACAGACGGATCCAAAACTACAGTGACTTACAACTGCATATGCAGTGTGGTACATTTGCAACCAGCAAGCCTGGAGTTCTGTTGTCCAAGGAAGTAGAAGATTGTCACCAGTCTCAAAGAGACCAATTTGTCTTCCATATTTCTTTCATACCTCCTGCTGATTGGATGGTTCACCCTCACTGAGAGCAGATTTTTCCCACCTAGTCCTCTTAGACTCTCACCCTAATATCCCCCTGGAAACAAATACTCCACAGATACATCCCAGTAACATTTTACCGGTTTCTAGCAAATCTATTCCCTCTAAAAATGAGCCCTCATACCACCAAAAATGTATGAATCCTTCTACAGAATATGGCTCTCTACCCCTCTTCAATTTCCTTGTCTTTTTCTTGGCCAATCCTGGTACTTGAACTCCGAACCTGGGCACTGTCCTTGAGCTTCTTTTCCTCAAGGCTAGTGTTATGCTCGTTCTGGAGACCTCAAAGACCACCAGAGACCAAAGTTGATGTAATAGCAAAAGAGTCATTTATTGCAAGCTCCAGCCTGGACTCACAACCTTCACCGACGATGCAGCGGCTCAGAGTTGAGAGGCCCGACCTTCAATCTATCAGGGTTTTTATGGTGATTACAACAAGGGTAAGGGGTTTAGCAAGCAAGACTTGTAACAATCTTATTGGCTATGGGCCCGGGCCTAGCTACAACCTATTGTTTTAGGAACAGTTGGGACTTTGGGAACTTTCTACCTGACTTACCCCGGGGTAGAACATTCTGTGGTTTTTCCCGGAACTCACACACAGGGTCACTCTCCGGTCATGACCACAGAATGGTGCCTAAATTTTAAGATGGAGTCCGTTTGGCTCTTCAGCTAGCACTCTACCACTTCCAGTTTTGGTTTATGTGGTACTGATGAATCGAACCTAGGGCTTCATGCATGCCAGGCAAGCACTCTATCACTAACACAAAGCAACATTCACAGCCCTTCCTTGTTTGTTTGTTTTTTTTTTTTTGTCTTTTTAATAGAAATCCTACTTTTCAAAATTTCTATATTTGAGAGTTTTAGATCTTGGGGTATTTTTTTAATCTTTTGGGCCTTTTATCATGCAGGATTATGACATTTGGAATTATGTCTTTCAGGATTTTGATTGGTGCTGCCTAAAGAGACCTCACTAAATAAAATGCCTCACCAGAGACTGGAACCTGTACCTGATATGGAAAAGGCTCTAAAAGGCATTATTACATCAAATACAAAAACTGAGTATAGAATGGAGGATTGATTTAGATGAAAGTATTGTAACCATGTAAATTTCTTAAGCTGATAATTATCATTACCATACTTTGTAAGAAATATGTTGGGGGCTTGGAAGGTGGCTCAGTCATAGAGTGCTTGTCTTGCATGCATGAAGCCCTGGGTTCCATTCCTCAGCACCACAGACGCAGAAAAACCCAGAAGTGGCTCAAGTGGTAGAGCACTACCCTTGAGCTGAAGAGCTGAGGACAGTGCCCAGGCCCGGAGTTCAGGCCCCACGACTGAGTAAAAATAAAAATAATTAAATATGTTGGGGAGTGTTTTAGGAGGAAAGACTGTGATATAGAATACACACAGAATTTAGGGGATGGTGGACAGACATAATATGAATAGCTGGATGAATGGGTAATAGATGACAGATGCTATACAGCTAAGTAGGTAGAGAGGGAAGGTAGGTAGATAGATACATGGACTAAAAAAATCACACAAATGATAAAGCAAAGGGATAAAGATTTACAGAAAGTGTATGCAGGGTCTTACTTTGTCAGTCATGGGGCTTGAACTAAGGACCTGGGCACTGTCCCCCACTCTTCAGCTCTAGGTGAGCGCTCTACCACTTGACCCACAGCGCCACTTCCAATTTTCTGGTGGTCCATTGTAGATAAGAGTCTCATGGATTTTCCTGCCTGGGCTGGCTTTGAACCATGATCCTCAGATCTCAGTCTCCTGAGTAGCTAGGATTACAGGCGTGAGCCACCGGCGCCCAGCTGGTCTTTTCTTATGTGCCACCTTTTTGTAAATTTTAATGTTATTTCCAACTAAAAGAAAGCAAAACAATGTCTTCATTAAAGTATTTATCATATTTTGATTATGATTCCACCCATCTGTCAGCAATTCCAGTCAGACTATTTACTGCCACCATTATCAAGGCCAGGGCAGGAGTAGGGCCCACAGGAGAGGTATGTTAAGAATGTTTGTTATTGGGCCGGAAGCTTAGGAAAATTCATCACTCTTGGAGGTTACTTCAGAGGTTTATTTCCTGAGCCATGAGTTAGATAAGGGCACCAAATTAAGGAACCTCTCTGCTGCTGCTCCAACTAAAGCTGTTTTGGTGTTACAGCTTCTTCCCTTCAGGGCTTCATTTGATATTACAGGCACACCCCTGCAAAGCTTGTCTTGGGGATTCCTCACCTCTGAGTATGTTAAGCCTTTCCTCAAGTCCAATCAATTTTTGCTTGCTGTGTTGAAATTTACCATCTCCTGTTATCTCTGTAATTGAGCAGACACCCTGAAATACCTGACAACACTCCCACAGAGCATTTACAAAACCATGATTGTAAGCCACAAAAAGGTCACAGGATCATCTCAGGAAGATAACCAAATTAAGTGTCTGTCTCTAATGAAGAATGACTCATCAGTAATCCATGACAGTTAATTGTTGTTACTACTGCTTTAACTTTTTTCCACTTAATCATTATGATTAAATGGCATAAATATATATATATATATATATATATATACATGTATAAATACATACTCACATATATGTATATATATTTGAATTTGGGGAACTAGCTGGTAGAACATTTTCTTACTGTGCTTAAGACCCTGTATTCAGTCTCCAGTACTATAGAAAATAAATAAAATGTTGAGCACCTATTGTTAGAGAAACTCCGCTGGTTCCTAAGAATAATACACCAGTAAATAAAGCAGGTAAATCTCATAGTTGGTTATGGTGGTACAAACCTGTAATTCCAGCTACTCTGTAGGTGGAGATCAAGAGTATCAAGATTTGAGCCCAGCACCGTGGCTCTCACCTGTAATCCTAGCTACTCAGGAGGCTGAGATCTAAGGATCCAGATTTAAAGCCAGCCTGGGCAGGAAAACTCATGAGACCTTTTTGTTTTGGTTGGTCAGGGGGCCTGAGCGCTGTCCCTCAGCTCTTCAGCTCAAGGCTAGCGCTCTACCACTTGAGCCACAGCTCCATTTCTGGCTTTTTCTGCTTATGTGGTGCTGAGGAATCGAACCCAGGTCCTCATGCATGCAAGGCAAGCACTCTACCACTGAGACATCTTCCCAGCCCCACTACCCCATCTTTGTTAAAGATAACAGAATTAAATTATTAGGAATTTTCTTAGCAAATACACATAGGAACATTGTATCCATTAATACCCAGCACAAACAGCATATTCAATTGTTTTGAAAGAAACATTTAAAACAACTCTTTACAACGTTTGGATACGATTTAGAGAAGGCTCTGGTCTTTTTGTAGGGCCTGGAGCTAAGAAAGTAGGAGGCTGTCTTGTGTACACATTTTTATAATTTGGGGAGGGGAAGAGACATAACAAAATGCTTAAATAAGAATACAGGTTGACCCACTGTAACAATGAGATGTACAAGACACTGTGTTGAAAATGAACTTTACAGCTTTGGGGGGAGGGAGGAGTTGGGGAGGTGGGGAGGGAAGGAATGGTAGGGGAAAAACAAAGGAGGAAGTAACAATGCTCGACAGGAAATGTACTCATTACCCTACTAACAACTCTGTACAGTATTTTTACAATAAAAATATATATGGAAAAAAGAAAGTAGGGGGCTGTAAATGCCTCTCAACCTAAATCAGCAAAGAAAGAAGTAATTCCTTTTCTTTTTTTTTTCTTTTCTTTTGCAAGTTTGAACTCAGGGCCAGGGTGCTGTCCCTGAGCCTCTGTGCTCAAGGTATGGAGCTCTACCATTTGAGCCACAGCAGCACTTCTGGCTTTTTCTGAGTAGTTTACTGGGGATAAGAGTCCCATTGGGGCTGGAAAGGTGGCTCAGTGGTAGAGTACTTGCCTCGCATGCATGAGGCCCTGGGTTCGATTCCTTAGCACCATATACAGAAAAAGCCAGAAATGGCGCTGTGCCTCAAGTGGTAGAGTGCTAACCTTGAGCTGAAGAGCTGAGGGACAGCGCCCAGGCCCAGAGTTCAAGCCCCATGACTGACAAAAAAAAAAAAAAAAAGAGTCCCACTGATTTTCCTGCCCAGGCTGGCTTGGAACGGCAATCCTTAGATCTCAGCCTCCTGAGTAGCTAGCATTATAGGCATGAGCCACTGGCACCTGGCCCCTGGCTCTTTTTGTTCTCTCTTTTCCCCTCTGCTCCCCTCCCCTCCCCTTTCCATTTTTGTGTGAGTGTGTATGCATGTGTGTGTGTGTGTGTGTGTGTGTGTACATTAGGCCTTGAACTCAGAGCCTGGGTTCTGTCCCTGCGCTTTTTTGCTCAATGCTAGTGCTCTACCGCTTGAGCCAAAGTTCCACTGTGGTCTTTTGGTGGTTGATTGGAGATAAGAGTCTCACAGACTTCCTGCCTAAGCTAGCTTGAAACAATGATCTTCAGATCTTGGCCTAAGTAACTAGGATTACAGGTATGAACCACCAACACCCAGTCATAGGAAGTAGTTTCTGGTACCTGGGCTGGGGGACAGCAAGTACCCCAGAACCTGGGCTGCCTGACAGGAGGAGCTGGGACTTTCAGATAAGGGAAACTGCTAGCCACTGAGAAACCTTTCAGGGAAAAAGGCACACGTGCGTGAGTCACGTGCGCACGCGCGCGCGCGCGCGCGCACACACACACACACACACACACACACACACTCCAGTTGCATGTTGCTAGCTTACAGCTATAATCCTAGCTACTCAGGAGGCTGAGATCTGAGAAGGATCACAGTTCTCACAGTTCAAAGCCAGCCTGGGCAGGGCAGGAAAGTCCATGAGAATCTTATCTCCAATTAACCTCCAGAAATAGGAAAGTGAAGCTGTGGCTCAAAGTAATAAGAGATTTGAGGAAATGACTTGAGGAAATGAGCTCAGGGACAGCACCCAGGCCCAACAAAAACAAGAAAAATAAAAAATCCACCACACTCTGACTTCATTCTCTCCCACCCCCATAAACATAGTCTGTTTTATCCATGGTCAAGCCTGACTGAGAATCTGAGGCTGTGGAGCTCTGGGAAGTGGCATTTGCCTCCCCTGAGTACAGAGCACTCTGGATCTAGAAGGCAAATAAATAAAAGATATGAATTGCAAGCTGAATGAACACCTGTAATCCTAGCTACTCCTATCCCCTGACTTCAAGCCCCAGGACTGGCACACACACAAAAATATATCCTAGGCCAGGCGCCGGTGGTTCATGCCTGTAATCTTAGCTACTCAGGAGGCTGAGATCTGAGGATCGTGGTTCAAAGCCAGCCCGGGCAGGAAAGTCTGTGAAATGCTAATCTCCAATAAACCACTAGAAAACCAGAAGTGGCGCTGTAGTTCAAGTGGTAGAGCACTCACCTTTAGCTGAAGAGCTGAGGGACAGTGCTCAGGCCCAGAGTTCAAGCCCCACGACCGACAAAAAAAAAAAAAGGTCTCATGGATGTTCTTGTGTGCACTGGCTTTGAACATCGATCTTGAGATCTCAGCCTCCTTAGTAACTAGGATTACAGGTGTGAGCCACCAGCGCCCAACCTTCTTAAGCTTCTTTTGCTCAAGGCTAGCACTCTACCATTTGAGACATAGCACTCCTTCTGGCTCTTTTTGTTTATGTGGTACTGAGGAATCGAACCTAGGGCTTCATTCATGCGAGGGAAGCATTCTACCACTAAGCTATATTCTCAGCCTGTAACCTTTCTTCTTTTTCCACATTGGATCAACTCTTGAACTTTTAACTCAATAGGGGATTTTCTCAACAGTTTCTGCCCTTGTCATACCATAACTCCTTAACTAATTTCTATGTAAAACCAAAGATCATCCTTGGAAGCTAATGCTTGTCATTGCTTTTTACTTGTGATCTCTGCCTTCCTTGTTCATCTCCTTGACTAAGATAATTTCCTCTGCTCTGGGTAACCACACCCAGTTCAGTACATACCTGGAACCTGTTATGAACAAAGGACCTCATAACAAATGACCCTGCTATATCTATATTTGCTTTGGTTCTGTGAATGGCAATTGAATGTCATAGAGTGAGGTGGGAAGCAGTTATTTGTGGCAGATTAGACTAATGGCTCACACTTGTTTTTGTGGGTCATAGGGCTTGAACTTTGGGCCTGGGCACTGTCCCTCAGCTTTCAGCTCAAGACTAGTGCTCTACTACTTGAGCCACAGTGCCACTTCCTGTTTTCTGAGTGGTTTATTGGAGATAGGAGTCTCACACTGACTTTCCTGCCTTGTCTGGCTTTTAACCAGGATCTTCAGATCTCAGCCTCCTGAGTAGCTAGGATTACAGGTATGAGCCACCAGCACCCGGGCCATTTTTGTTTTTTTTTTTTTGTCACTTGTGGGGCTTAAATTCAGGGCCTGGGTGCTGTCCCTGAGCCACTTTGTACTCAAGGTTAGTGCTCTACCACTTCAGCCACAGTGCTACTTCTGTTTTGGGTTTTGGGTTTTTTTTTTTTTTTGGTTGGTTGTGGGGCTTGAACTCTGGGCCTGGGCACTATCCCTCAGCTCTTCAGCTCAAGGCTAGTGCTCCAGCGATAGAGCCACAGAACCACTTCAGGTTTTCTGAGTGGATTATTGGAGATAAGAACTCCTGGCCTTTCCTGCCCAGGCTGGCTTTTAATTGGGATCTTCAGATCTTAGCCACCAGGATTACAGGTGTGAGCCACCATGTCTGGCATACTTCTTGTTTTTGAGTGCTTAATTGGAGATAAGACTCTCGTGGGGAATTTTCTGCTCAGAGTGGCTTTGAACCGGATTCTCAGATCTCAGCTTCCTGAGTAGCTAGGATTACAGGTGTGAGCCACCGGCCCTCGGCTTTAATGGCTCCCTTTTTGTTTGCTTCCAGTCTCTTCTCTAGTCTGGCATTCACACTCATGAATAGATTGAGATCATCAAGAATAAAGACACTGGACTTCAAACAACCAGGTTCAAAGCACAGCTCAACAGAAGGATGACAATGATTGGAGAGACTAGGTGAACTTGAAAATCTAGTATTTCTTAACCTTGCTAGATGTTGAAACTTTAAAAAGAAAAATGAAAAGGTAGGCTAGTTGAACTAGTTCTGTCATGCATGGGAAAGACAAATTGCAGTTTCAGAATAATGGTTACCTCTGGAGGGAAGAAAAATGTTCTAAAATCAAGAACAGAGGGAACTGCAACTGAAGCTACATTTTCTTTCTTTTCTTTTTTATCAATCCTGGGGCTTGAACTCAGGACCTGAGCACTGTCCCTGAGCAGCTTTTTTTGCTCAAGGCTAGCACTCTATCACTTGAGCCACAGCACCACTTCTAACTTTTCCTGTTGATGTGGTAGTGAGGAATCCAACCTAGGTCTTCATGCATGCTAGGCAAGCACTCTACCACTAAGCCATATTCACAGCCTGTTTTTTTTAACTTCCTTCCTTCCTTTTCTTTTCCTTCCTTCCTTCCTTTCTTCCTCCCTTGCTCCCTCCTTCCCTCCCTCCCTTCTTTCTTTCTCTCTCTCTCTCTCTTTCTTCCTTCCTTCCTTCCTTTCTTTCTTTCTTCCTGCCACTTGAGCCACAGTACCATTTCTGGTTTTTGTTTTTTTTTGTTTTTGTTGTTGTTTTTTTTTTTTGAGTGGTTAATTGGAGATAAGAGTCTCAAAGCCAGCTTGGGCTGGCTTTGAACCAGATCCTCAGATCTTAGTTTCCTGAGTAGCTAGGATTACAGGCATGAGCCACCAGTGCCTGTGCTCTTTTTTGTGTGTGCTGGTACTGGGGCTTGAATTCAGGCCCCAGATGCTGTCTCTTAGTTTTTCCTGCTCAAGGCTGGAAAATGCTCTACTTTTGGCATTTTGATGATTAATTAGAGATAGGCATCTCATTTTCCTGCTCAAGCTGGCTTTGAACTACAATTCTCAGATATTTGCCTCCTGAGTATCTAAGATTACAGGTGTGAGCCACCATGCCTGGCTCTTCACTGACTGTTATTTCACCTCTCTGGAACTTAATTTCCTCTTGTGGAAAATGTGATGACAATATCAGCCTGTATCAAAGGTATTTTAACACAGAGATTGGCAGACCTTTTCCTACAAAAGATCACATTTGGCCTGGTGCTGGTAGCTCACACCTGTAACCCTAGCTACTCAGGAGGCTGAGATCTGAGGATTGCAGTTCAAAGCCAGCCTGGGGAAGAAAAGTCCCCATGAGACTCTTATCTCCAATTGACTTCTCAAAAACCAAAAGTGATGCTATGGCTCATGTGGTAGAGGGCTACCCTTGAGTACAAAGAGGCTATTCTGGCTTGTTTCTTTAGATTTTTAAATTTCTTTTGGGCTTTCTTCCTTCACCCTTCAATCTTTCTGTATTCAACATAAAGTTGTTGAGTAGATGTTTGTGATAAGAAATGTGCACAGGGGCTGGGAATGTGGCTTAGTGGTAGAATGCTTGCCTAGCATGCATGAAGTCCTGGGTTCAATTCTTCAGTACAACATACACAAAAAAAGCTGGAAGTGGTGCTGTGGCTCAAGTGGTAGAATGCTAGCCTTGAGTACAGAGAGGCTCAGGGACAGAGCCCAGGCCCTGAATCCTGAGTTCAAGCCCCAAGACCAGTAAGAAAGGAAGAAAGGAAAGAAAGAAAGGAAGGAAGAAAGAAAGAAAGAAAGAAAATTAAAAAATAACGAAAACATGCTGCAAACTCAAAGATTTTACTGTGTCAAACATTTTTTCCAGTATTTCAAACTCTTGGATGGTTTGCTTATATTTTAGGATAGTAGAGGCCTAGATTATTTGGAGCAGGCTCCTTACGAAAACACATGTTGTATATCCTTTCAAAAAAGAGAAAATTTGAGTCAGACATGGTGGCATTTGCCTATAATCGTAGCCACTTGGGAGGCAGAATCAGGAGGATGGCTTGAGCCCAAGACTTGAAGGCCAGCCTGGGCTGAAAGCCCTCATCACTAATAAATAAATAAACTAACTAACTAAAAAATAGATTTTTTCCCTTAACACAGCTAGGGACCCCATCTTTACCACTGCTACCCAGCTTAAGCAGAGACCCTCCAGCTGTGTTACCCCAAGAGCTCCTTGTCAAGCTATTGTCTTCAATTTCACCATTACAACTTGACATTTTTCTAACCTTGTTGAGGAAACCTTGGGAACCTCTAACTAGGGCACTTAAACTGTCCAGAACTCAGGATGAACAATCCCCACGAATTCACAGCCATCCAATTAGGGGCCAGACATTCACCACTGCCTAACCTCTGTCTAGAAAGGACAAAATCAGGGCTGGGAATGTGGCTTAGTGGTAGAGTGCTTGCTTAGCATGCATGAAGCCCTGGGTTCGATTCCTCAATACCATATAAACAGAAAAGGCCAGAAGTGGTGCTATGGCTCAAGTGGTAACAGTGCCCAGTCAGCATCATGAGACATGATCTACATATACACATACAGAAAGTACTTCCTAAACCAGCTCATGGTGAGACTAGGACTGCTGAGTAAAGCTCTTTTCTATCAAAGAAAATTAATCTTGTGATAACTGTTTTTCTGAAAAGTTACTGCTTTGGCCAAGTGGGTTGGTCCCTGTTGATTACATTTTAGTTACATACATCCTTTTCCTACTGCACATCTGTTAGAAGCTCCTTGAGTTACACCTTGTTAATTAACTCACATCCTTTTGCAGATTGTGAACCTGAGCTCAGCCAATGTGAGCAGAAGGGTGGGGCCTGCTGTGTTAGGGTTAAAAAGGGAGCTGCCTGACTGCTCTGTGTGCTTGCTTGCCAGATTTTTGGCTGATGGTATGCCCTTTTGCAGAACTAAACTTTGTCTTATTAAGTTCCTTTTGAGTTGGTGTGCTGATTAGTATGTGACACCTCAACATCCTGGGCCATTTCTATCAGGACTTAGAGTCAGGCCTCAGCTGGGCATGTTGAAACACCTGTGCTGGCATGCCTGCACTGCAGTGGCAAGCTGTTCTGAGACTGAGATGTGTATAACACCTTCTTCAACACACCATGACCCTGGCTTGACATAGACCTAACCAGAAACCATCCCTTATTCAGTTCCCTGTTTATAACTATACCAAGATTGGGATAACACCCACACTCCATATCAGGACCACCAAGTTCTCAGCTGAGTCTCAAGCTCCTATGGGAACACCTGCCGAGTATTATCCCCAAACTAGAGCTGACAGGAAGCCCCTTTTAGTGAGGGCCCAATGCCTGCCACCTTCAGGTAGCCCCATCTCACACCAATGTATTGTTCCCCTGGACACATCCTGATGAGCTACAACTCACATGAAGGCCTCCTGACTCCTGAGCTGGCTCTGCTCTATAGCAGGACAGAAGGGAGGAAGTCCTGCTTGGAACTGACACTGTTCCAATGTCACCTCCAGGGGCCAACCGTCCCCATGCACATGGGACCACCCTGACTTTTAGATGGAAATTCTGGCCCTCTGAAAAACCCAGCAGCCCAAGAAAGCTGAAGGGGGAACTGATCACATGGCATCGCCCCTCACCCAAGTGCACATCGAAGTAGGTATCCCCAGCCCTTGTGGAGAGGGCTCTGGGTCCACATGCAGCAGGGGCCTGGCTGCCCTGGATGTGAGAGCCACCCCTTGACCTGACATTGGAGCGCCATGTGTGCCAGTAGTGCTGCCGCCTCCACGTGCTCCTGTCCAGGAACCATAGGCCACCTCGCTCTCCTCTTCCTGCCTGTGCAATTAACCTCGGCAATGGCAGGCAGGACTTGAAGGGCCCTTCACAAGCCTCTCGTGATGGCAAAGTGTGCAGCCGCGCAGCTGAGCTGAGCCAACACATATTTCCTGAGCCCTTCTGGGGTGACTAGAGGTGGCCCTGGCTGCCACTTGCTCAGAGCAGGCCTCATTTGACAGCCTCTCTTGCCTTGAGCCACAGCTGGTGCTCAGCTGATCAGGTGTGGACCAGCGCGTGTCCAGCCTGTGGTTGGGGATTAGGATCTCGTGCCTTGCAGGTGGTGTGGCCTCTGCTACTGGCCCTTCCAGAGACACAAGTCTAGAACTGGACTGCCTCTCATCACTATGTTCCAGGATGTGTGTAAGTGTGTCTATATAAGCTTCTCCCCAAAGTTAGAGTTGTTAAAGTAGATGTGGTGCATGCCTGTTATCTTAACACATGGGAGCCTTTGGTAGAAGGATGACTGGTAGGAGGACAGCAAGTTCAAGTCTAAGTTATACTACAAAATGATTTCTCACAGGGCACAGGTGGCTCACGTGTGTACTCCTAGCTACTCAGGAAGCTGAGATCTGAGGATTACAGTTTGAAGCCAGCCTGGGCTGGAAAGTGCATGAGACCCTTATCCCCAATTAACCAACAGAAAATCAGAAGTGGATCTGTTAAAAGTGGTAGCATGTTAGCCTTGACCAAAAAAGTTCAGGAACATCGCCCAGGCCCTGAGTTCAAGCCCCACAACTGACAAAAAAGGGCGGGGGGGGGGGAGACATTCCTATAGGACACAATCCCCTTTCAGTGTCCAGAAACTATATGCAAACTATAACCCTGTGCATCATTTATCACAAAACAAAGGTTTGGGACAGGATGTATATAACTATCACCACTTAGTCTACCAAAGATGACTGATGGATTTAGGCTGTAACCCATCTCATTGCATCTCTTATTTTAGTGTAAACTATCCATTCATAAAACCAATACTCTATCCATACCATATTTTAGTCAACCATAGCAAGATACAATTCTGGGTTTCTCTATTGAACTATGAAAATCCTAGCTTCACAATATGAGAATGAACTGTCCAGTGAAGCCTTTATTATACCAGTATTTGTGGAGTGAACATAGGTTTTGTTTTTCAAGTATTATCTTCTGCCTTGCCCAATCTTGACATGTTTCTATTTCATAGTATCTTACATCTTTTTGTATTACTATAGTAAAATGCCTGAGTCAGGCAAATTTTTTTTTTGGTCAGTCATGGGGCTTGAACTCAGGACCTGGGCACTGTCCCTCGGCTCTTCAGCTCAAGGCTAGCACTCTACCACTTGAGCTACTGTGCCACTTCCGGTTTTCTGAAGGTTTATTGGAGATAAGAGTCCCAGGGTCTTTCCTGCCCAGGCTGGCTTTGAACTGCAATCCTCAGACCTCAACCTCCTGAGTAGCTAGGATTACAGGCATGAGTCATCGGTGCCCAGCCCATAGCTTTATTTTATTTTATTTTTCGTCAGTTGTGGGACCTTAAATCAGACCCAGGGCCTTGTCCCTGAGCCTCTCTGTGCTCAAGGCTAGTGCTCTACCACTTGTGCCACAGTACCACTTCTGGTTTTTGACTGGTTAATTGTAGATAAGAGTCTCATGGGGACTTTTCTGCCCCAGCTGGCTTTGAACTGTGATCCTCAGATCTCAGCCTCCTGAGTAGCTAGGATTACTGGCTTGAGCCACTGGCGCTCAGATAGCTCTTAGTTTTTGTTTTTGTTGTTGTTGTTGGCTGTGAAGCTTGAACTCTGGGCCTGGGCAATGTCCATCAGTGTCCCGACCCGCCGGACGTCAACAAGGGCAATGAACCTAAGCAAGAAGGAATGAAGGGACAAGAGACACGAAGAATGACAGCAAGACAAGGGTTCTGATCAAGCTGCACATTTTTATTTTTCACACAGGGGTATTTATATGCTTGGAATAAGGAAGCATTTTCATTGGCCATTAAGGAAGCTTTTTCGTTGGCCATAGCAGTGCAGGATGTTTGCTTAGGGCAGGGGGAAAGGGTGGTCCTTAGCAGTTGCAGGATGTTTACTTAGAGCAGGATGAGGGTAGGATTCTGTAAACTCAGCCTCAAGATGTTCCATTGAGATAGTCAAGCCAATTATGTTGAGAGACTCAACTTTTGGCTCCCAACACATCAGCTCTTCAGCTCAAGGTTAGTGCTCTACCACTTGAGCCACAGCACCACTTCTGACTTTTTGGTGCTTAATTGGAGATAAGAGTCTCACATTTTCCTGCCTGGGCTGGCTTTGAACCACCATCCTCAGATCTCACCCTCCTGAGTAGCTAGGATTACAGATGTGAGCCCTGTAATCCTATCCTAACCCAGCTAGTTCATAATTTTAAAAGTCTAACAACATGGCACAAACATCTATGAAACTCCAGCAAGGACCATCTGGTTACATCACTGCATGGCAGGTGGTATCATAGAATAAGTGCAGTCCAGATGCACAAATCACATCATGAGGCAAGAAGCCAGAGAGAGAGCTGAGAAACTTAGTCATTTTTTAATAACCTAATCTCATAAGCACTAAAGTACTTCTGTACGCCAGCATTCATCTCTTTTGAGAGTGCTGCCTCCATTACCTAAGTACCACCTCTTAAAGGTTCTACTACCTCTCATTCCTGGGGTACTGGCACTAGAGATGTGTCTTGAGTGGTAGAGGACTTGGCTATCAAGGGCAAGGCCCTGAGTTCAGACTCCAGTACCTCCAAAAGAATTCTGCCACACTGGGGACCAAGATTATAGCAATGAACATTTAAAGGATACACTCAAATTATATGAGTTATATAGTCTATGACATTCCAATTTCAGAGTTGGGGATATCTGTATGTTCATAATTTGTATGCATACTGTATTTATTTTGAATGAATATAGACTCAGGACCAGGCATATTTGTCTGGACAGACATGGGTATATTCTTGGAGCAGACTGTCTCATATTTGCTGAGCAATGGGAATCACTAACCCAGATGCCTGCAGGTCAATGAATGAATATATAGGCTTGATTTTTTTTTACATTTTTTTTTATTGTAAAGATACTATACAGAGGGTTACAGTTACATGAGTGATATAGGCTTGATTTTTACACATTTAACTTGACACAAATATTAATGATTTCTAGAAAGAAATAAGCTTTCTCATTTTTCTTTTTTCCTTTTTTGCCAGTCCTGGGGCTTGAACTCTGGGCCTGGGTGATTTCCCTGAGCTCCTTTTGCTAAAGGCTAGCACTCTACCACTTGAACCACAGTGCCACTTCCAGCTTTTTCTGTTTATGTGGTACTGAGGACTCAAACTCGGGGCTTCATGTATTCCCAGCCTGTTTTTTGTTGTTTTTTTTTTGTTGTTGTTGTTGTTTGCCAGTCCTGGGGATGGAACTCAGGGCTGGGCACTTTCCCTGAGCTTCTGTTTTTGCTCAAGCCTAGCACTCTACCACGTGAGCCAGCATCACTTCTGGCCTACTTTGTTTATGTGGTATTGAGGAATCAAACCCAGGGCTTCATGCATATAGGCAAGCACTCTACCACTAAGCCACATTCCCAGCCTTCATTTTATTTCAAACACCACTCATAGATTCAGAAAAATGTTTCCTAATGAAAGAAAAAATAGCCATAAGCACAATTACAAAAGGTAGCTAATTCCAGAGCTTTGTTGTGACTGTAAGGGAGTAAAGACAGCTGCAACTCTAATATAGCTGGATAGAACTATACAACTAGTGGGTGATATGGGAGGGAAAAACTGAGAGTGAGCGAAGCATTGACATTGTCCAAGAAGAAATGTACTCAGCCAGGCGCCAGTGGCTCACACCTGTAATCCTAGCTACCCAGGAATCTGAGATCTGAGGTTTGACGTTTGAAGCCAGCTAAGGCAGAAAAGTCTGTGAGACTCTTAACTCCAATAATCTACTCTGAAAAAGCTGAAAGTGGTGCTGTGGTGCAAGTGGTAGAGTCCTTACTTTGAGCAAAAGAAGCTCAGGGACAGTGCCCAGGCCCTGAGTTCAAGCTCTAGCACTGGCAAAAAGAAAAAGAAAAAGAAATGTCCTCTTTACCTGCCTTATGTAACTCTAACCCCTCTGTACATAACCTTTTTTGTTGTTGTTGTTGGTCATGGGGCTTGAACTCTGGGTCTGGGCACTGTCCCTCAGCTCTCCAGCTTAAGGCTAGCACTTTACCTCTTGAGACACAGTGCTACTTCCGGTTTTTCTGGTGGTTTATTGGAGATAAGAATCTCATAGACTTTCCTGCCCAGGCTGGTTTTGAAGTATGGTGCTCAGATATCAGCCTCCTGAGTAGCTAGGATTACAGGAGTGAGCCACTGCCACCTGGCTTGAACAATTCTTGAACTGAGTAGGATTCAGGTTTGGTGTGATGGATTATAATATTAATATGAACTGAATGTTTTATTTTTATTTTTGGTGCTGGTCCTGAGGACTTGAACTCAGGGTTTGGGAGCTGTCCCTGAGATAGTTTGCTTAAGGCTAGCGCTCTACCACTGGAGCCACAGCTCTACTTCTGGCTTTTTTGTTTTTTAAATTGGAGATATGAATCTTATGGACTTACCTTCTTGGGTTGGCTTTGAATCACAGTCCTCAGATCTCAGCCTACTGAACAGCTAGGATTACAGATAAGAGCCACCAGACTCAGAAAGCTGAGTCTTTAATAGAAATCAATCAAGAAAAAAGGATTTTTCAAAAAACTTGATGAAATGTCACTTTACAATATCGCTGCAAAATTCTAGAAAGGTATTGAACATAAAGAATGTAGTAACACGTTAGCTATGGCTAAATGGGATTCATTCAATTAATCTGAGCCCCAGTATAATGAAATATATTACTATTTGTGCTATTTACCTCTATTTTTGGTAACAAAGACTAAACCCAGGGCCTTAGTTTAAAATATATACTCTTTGACTGTACCACACTCCATTCCCTATAATACTAATAAAATTAACAGATGAAAGGTAGAGAATCATGTGATCTTCTTAATAGATGCCTTATAAAGGCATCTAGAAGAATTCAATATTTACTATTTACTTTATAATATTTACTATTTTTTAAAGTCTTAGGAAAACAGGGCCAGAAAGGCATCACCTTAACATGATAAGAATAAATAGGCCGTAAGAAATGTACGCATTATCCTGCCCATGTAATTGTAACCCCTCTGTACAGTATGTTCACAAATAAAATAAAATATTTGAAAAAAAAGAATAAATAGGCCTCAAACAAAAACCTAGCATCATCTTTTGTACTGTTGTTTTTTCTGATCTATTTCTTGTGTGCTCTTATATGGCTTGAGCAGCAAGCAATTGAATAAAACACTAAAGTAAGGTGTTATTATTTAGAAGTGTTTTTTTTAATTTAACAATCTACTGCCATAGAGAAAAGCGTTTCAATGTCTGTCTTTGACCCAAGGCAGGGATGATGCCCTAGGAGACAAATATATTGTGCAAATCTGTGTAAATAAATCTGCTCTGCTAGCCCTTTGGCAAACTGAAGAGGAGCTGGTGTCCCTGAGTAGAACTGGGACAGCTTGCCCAGCAGGAAGGTAAAGGATTTTTGTGTGGGCTGAGAATATGAGAGTGTTGCCATCAGATTACAAAACAGAATCAAGAGGTGTTATGTAATGAATAGCCTGAGCTGAGGACTGAGTGAGGAAGAAATGGAAAGACACAAAGATAAATCCAGCGAAGCAGAGACAGACAGGTCTAACATGAAGCCAGATACATAAAATATTTCAAAGACATCACAAGGGTCAGAGCACAAGAAAGCAAAACTAACAAGGTTAGGTGAAGTGATCTAACTTACACAGTTAAGTC
Organism: Dipodomys spectabilis; assembly: GCF_019054845.1. Taxonomy (NCBI): domain Eukaryota; kingdom Metazoa; phylum Chordata; class Mammalia; order Rodentia; family Heteromyidae; genus Dipodomys; species Dipodomys spectabilis. The sequence goes on along the minus strand of NW_024870748.1, from coordinate 2,016,298 downwards.
TTAACTCTCATTCCACACTTTACCTAGCTTTCTACAATTTTACTTACCAGTGTTTTGTTTGAAGAGAGAGAGAGATTGTGACTTTTTTTGTGGTGCTGAGGATAAAACTCAGGGCCCTTAGCCAAGCACTGGTAGCTAACACCTATAGTCCTAGCTACTCAGGAGGCTGAGATCTGAGGATTGCAGTTTAAAGCCAGCCTGGGGAAAAGTCATGACATTATTATTTCCAATTAACCACTCAAAAACTGGAAATGGTGCTGTGGCTCAAAATTGTAGAGCGCTAGCCTTGAGCAAAAGAGCTCAGGGTCAGCGCCCAGGCCCTGAGTTCAAACCCCATAACTGCAAAACAAAAATCAAAACAAACAACAAAAAAAACAGAGCCCTGTACGTGTGATCTAGGACTGATGCCTGATCTATGCCCCTCCTTCGCCCTGTTGTTTTATTTGCTAGTTTAAATGCTGCCCTTTGACCTATGCTGCAATCACTGAGCTTATTCTACATGGTTTCTTTGATCCTGTTTTCACCTGTAGTTAAGGTTTATGTTTCCTACATTCTTCAACTCTTACATTTATTTTTCTTTTAAAATAAATACATTATTGTATTTAGATCTACAGTAAAATATATTCACAATTTTTGGATAGCTATTATTTCACCAGGGTTTCCAGTCATCTCTTTGCTGTATGAAAATGGAATTCCAGTAGTATCTTCCTAAAAAGTTATTAAACAAGGAACAGCCAGTTTCTCCTGAGTGGTCATTTTTTCTTTGTTAAATAAACTTTTCTAAGCTGTGAAAAAAAGAGATATTAAATGAAAAATTTCCTAGGTCTTGAAAGAATAAAATGGAAGTTCTGAGCTCACTTTTTCTTTGTAGTTCAGTTTCTTTAAAATGTTTCTCTACTGTTAACTTACTTTCTGTAATTCTACCAAGTAATTTGATGCCATATATTTCTCTTTCTGTGGATCATTTAGGATTTTTTGTGGGATACATATCCAATTTTTTTTCTTTTTTGAGACACAGCCTCAAACTGCTTAGGCAGGCCTCAAACATGTCATCCTCCTACTTCAGTCTCCATAGTAGTTGGAATATTATCATCAGTGTCTGAGTAAGCATGTCTCTGAGCTGATTTGTTAACGTGTTATTGAATCCAAGTACATTACTCACCACTCATAAAGGCTAATGCTTTGTGAACAAATTTGAGGAAGCAAGAAAACAAATCATTTCGAAAACTAGCAAATAAAAAAAGATGCAACACCTTGACAATAAAATTAAATCTAAGTTTTTTTTTTTAAAAAACTCTAAAAAAAAATACAAGGTACAGCCAGGCACTGAAGTCTCATACCTATATTTCTAGCTATCCAGGAGACTGAGATCTGAGGACTGTGGTTCAAAGCTGACCTGGGCAGAAATGTTTGTAAGACTTTTATCTCCAGTTGATCACCAAAAATCTGGAAGTGGCACTGGGAGTCAAAATGGTAGATTACTAGCCTTGAACAAAAGAACTCAGAAGAGTGCCAGGCCCTGAGTTCAAACCTCAGGACTAGTGCACACACACATACACACACACACACACACACACACACACACACACACACACACACACACACACACATTAATGATTCCTAAAGCCAACTAAAAGCAAGTAACTCTAGAGAGCTGTTTACGTTTTCCTCAGTTGCAAATATTCTCAAGTACATCATGGGATCTTTACGTACAATTAGGTGTCCTTTTATTTCCAAAAATGTTTTGCTTCAATTGTAACGTTCAACATTATATTTCACTATTTGACTTAAAAATTTTCAGATGTACTGTACCTACTATATAGTAGTGTCAATCACTATACTATATCATCTATCAGTTTCTTCTCTGTCCCTATATCTTGTTTTGGTTTTTCATTCCCACACTGTGTGTGTATGTGTGTTGCTGGTGACTGATCCTATAGCCATGGGTATGCTAAACAAGTGGTTTTTACCAGTGTGCCCTTTTTATTTATTTATTTGCTGTCATGGGGCTTGAACTCAGGGCCTAGGCACTCTTCCCGAGCTTCTTTTGTTCAAGGCTAGCGCTCTACCACTTAAGCCACAGCACCACTTCCAGCCTTTTCTGTTTAAGTGGTTCGGATGAATCGAAGCCAGAGCTTCATGCATGCTAAGCAAGCACTCTACCACTGAGCTATATTCCCAGCACCCTTTCTAAATTTTTATTCTGAGACAAGTTCTTACTAAGTTGTTAATGCTGGCCTCAGACTTGTGAGCCTCCTGCCTCCGCTTCCCTGAGAAGTTGGTAGTGCTGGTGTGCAACCTTATATCTGGTTTCTTATACTTTTTTCAATCACATCAATCTTATCCCCACTAGGTATCTTGTAATTAGTCTTCTAAGATGACCTTATCTTTTTTATTTCCATTTCTTTCCTGAGCTCAGTCAGCACTCACTTCACATTTTCCTGTTTATTTCTACTGTGAATTTTTGGATTCATGGTCTGCTTTATCCTTTCATACATGTAACTCATTTAATTCTACTTAGAGCTTTGTGTTTTTCTCTGCTACTTGTGGTTCATTTTATTGGAGGGTGATTTTTCTCATGAACTGTATCTTTCCTCGTATCTTATAACAGATGTTGGGGTGTTTTTCTTTTTACTATTATGAAGCATCCTGAATTTTCCTAGTTAACACAGGAACACTTGGTGCTATGGAAGAAAGGGATTTGGATGCGTTATTTGGTTTACTGATTGAAGAGCACCCTCTTCTGTTGATACAATAAAGTACAATTTCTTTAGTAAATGGTGCTTTGGAGAAGGAGGTGTCATATGATCTGATTCTGTCATTTTCCTCTAGGGGATTATATCTCCCTATCTTCTTGACTTCATGAGAAGTCAAGGTTATTGCCTTTTTCCAAATGTTGGTGACTCATGTCTATAATCCTAGCAACTCATGAGGCTGAGATCTGAGGATCACAGTTCAAAGCCAGCACAGGAAAGTTTCTAAGACTTTTATCTCAAATTAACCACCCACTAGCCAGAAACAGAGACGCAGCTCAATTAGTAGAGTGCCCCCCTTGAGCAAAAAAGCTCAAGGACACTGCCCAAGCCCTTAGTTCAAACTCCAGGTCTGGTTAGCCCCTTCAACTGTATTCTTAGTGTTATAATAATCCCCAAGATCTCAAACATGCTCATAACATTTACTTGGTCAGGGAGGGGCTTCTCCTTTCAAGAGTGAAAAATCTTCTCCTCCTCCTCCTCCTCTTCCTCCTCCTCCTCCTCCCCTTTCTCCTCCTCCTCCTCCTCCTGTTCTAATTCTGTAATGTTTTTGCCAGTAGTGGGATTTGAACTCAGGGCCTGGGCACTGTCCCTGAGCTGCTTTTACTCAAGGCTAGTGCTCTACCACTTGAGCCACTTCTGGCTTTTTCTGTTTTTGTGGTACTGAGGAATGGAACCCAGGGCTTCATGCATGCTAGGCAAGCTCTCTACGCCTAAGCCACCACATTCCCAGCCACAAGAGTGAAAATTCTCCTGGCGCTAGTGACTCTAGTTTATAATTATAGCTACTCAAAAGGCTGGAATCTGAGGATCATGGTTCAAAGCCAACCTGGGTAGGAATGCCCATGAGATTCCAGAAAACCTGAAGTAGAGCTTGGCTCAAAGTGAAAAAGCACTAGCCTTGAGCAAAAGGTCAGGGACAGTGGCCAAGCCCAGATTTAAAGCCCAATGACCACAAAAAAAAGGAGTAAAAATCCTAGGAGGTATTACCATGATTTGCCTGTAGCCTGAAGAAGTCCCTTACCTGACAGTAATAGAGGTGGACATTGAGTGGAATACATTGTAAACATGTGTGAGAATGTACTAATGAAATCCTCCCTTAGGTAACTAATGAAAGTTAATAATTATGAAAAAGAAGTCTCTTATCTTCCTCACTCTTCCTGCCTAATATTTCATAGAAGTGGAATTATATATAGTCTTTTGTGACTGTCTTCTCTCACTTAGCATAATTTCTGCAAGGTTTAACCATGGTGCAGTACATATCAACATTTTACTCATTTAAGGCTGAATAAAATTCCAGTAGGAATATATCACATTTTCCTTATGCTTTCATCAGCTGATAGAAATGTGAGTTGTTTCTACTTTGTGTCTATCATGGGGGGGGGGGGGGTTCTTTTGGTGCAAGAGACTGAACCCAAAGCCTTGTGTGTATGAACTGTACCACTGAGCTATACCTGCGGCCTCATTTTTAGATTCTGACTAATGCTGCTGTGAACATTTTAATTTCAGGTTTTTGTGTAAATATGCTTTTTCATTTTTCCTAGCTATAAAGCTGAGAGTGAGACTACTGAGTCATATGAGACCTCTATGTTTAGTATTTTGAGCACTGGTCCAACTGTTTTTCAGAGTAATTGTACCATTTTACTTTCCTGCCATAAATGAATAAGGATAACTGCTTCTTCTCATGGTCAACAACATTTACTACTGATTGTAATTTTTAAAAATAATTATACTTATCGTAGGGGGTATGCAATGGTATTTCATTATGGCTTTCATTTCTCAGTTGCTTAACAATTAGTGATGTTGAACCTCTTCATATCCTTATTTTTTATTCTTGCCAGTCCTGGGGCTTGAACTAGGGGTCTGGGCACCCAGAGCTTCTTTTACTCAAGGCTAGCACTCTACCACTTGAGCTACAGCACCATGTCCGGCTTTTTCTGTGTATGTGGTACTGAGGAATGGAACCCAGGGCTTCATGCATGCTAGGCAAACACTCTACCACTAAACCACTTTCCCAGCCCTCTAGGTTGTTCTTTTTTTTTCTTTTGGTCCGGTCGTGAGGCCTGAACTCTGGGCCTGGGCGCTGTCTCTCAGCTCTACAGCTCAAGGCTAGCGCTCTACCACATAAGCCACAGCACCACTTCTGTTTTTTTTCTTTTTTGCTTATATGGTGCTGAGGAATCGAACTCAGGGCCTCATGTATGCAAGGCAAGCTCTCTCCCACTGAGCCACCTTCCCAGCCCTCTAGGTTGTTCTTACAACTAGATTATAAAGATTGAGTTCTCAAGCCCAAAGTAATAGTTTACTTCAGATTCCAAAAAGGTTTTTTGTTTTTGTTTTTGTTTTTTGCCAGTCCTGGGGCTTGTGTCCCTGAGCTGCTTTTGCTCAAGGTTAGTGCTCTACCACTTGAGTCACAGCACCATTCTGGCTTTTTCTGTTTATGTGGTACTGAGGAATTGAACCCAGGACTTCATGCATGCTAGGTAAGCACTCTACCACTAAGCCACATTCCCAGCCCCCCAAAAAAGGTTTTGTCTTAAATCTTGGTCATCTGCAAGAGTAAGGTTGGCAAAAAGATCTCTTGCCACTAAAAATTATTCACAAGTATGTGTACATGTTCAAGATAAAAACTGTCTGCATGATGTAAGAAGAGAGGGAGTCCAACCAGCTGTGATAAAGAAATGTAAACCAAGAGGAAAGTTAGTAAAAAAAAAAAAAAAGTCCTTGGAAAGGGAAGTTGGGAAAACACCTTTGGATAAGAAAACCCGGGCACCAGTGGCTCACGCCTGTAATCCTAAATTCTCAGGAGACTGAGATCTGAGCATCACAGTACAAAGCAAGCCCACGCAGGAAAGTCTGTGAGACTCTTATCTCTAATAAACCACCAGAAAACTGGAAGTGGAGCTGTGGCTTAAGAGGTAGAGCAGTAGCCTTGAGCTGAAGAGCTGTGTTATAGCACCCAGTCCCAGAGTTCAAGCCCCACGACTGACAAAAAAAGAAAAGAAGGAAGGAAGGAAGGAAGAAAGAAAGAAAGAAAGAACTTGGAAAGTAAGAATTGTCTTAAGCGTTTGTTCCAAAATAGAAAAGGTAGAAATTAAGACAAACTCCAGAAGGTTCAAGTACATGGCAGATGGTATGAGTATGTCATAAATTCTTATAGGATAAACCTTATTAAAATTGGTATGTAATTAAGTTGGCTGTAATTTAAATTCTGATGCAAAATCAGCATGTCATTCTTTTTTTTTTTTTGGTCGGTTGTGGGGCCTGCACTCTGGGCCTGGGCGCTGTCCCTCAGCTCTTCAGCTCAAGGCTAGCGCTCTACCACTTGAGCCACAGCACCATTTCCGACTTTTTCTGCTTATGTGGTGCTGAGGAATCAAACCCAGAGCTTCATGCATGGAAGGCAAGCACTCTACCACTGAGCTACCTTCCCAGCCCCAGCATGTCACTCTTTATGCCCATCTAAAGTCAAGTGTCTTTAACCAGTCTGTGTATAAATTTGTAAGCAACTGAGCAGAAGATCTGACAATCGGACGTAGTCTCGCCCAGATCCTGCCTGGACCATCCTGACTACCTCCACCATGGTAGACTGGACTCCCGCCTGACTCCATCACATGCAGCTGATTCTTGGTGAAAGAACTGCTTTAGATTTACAAAAACTAAGACTCTTGTGGGACACTCTGCAAACCATACCCATCCTGACCTGAAAATGCTGGCTATGATGTTGTGCTATTGAAACAGGTGTAGGCCAGGAGAGACTCTTGTGAACTTTGGTTATCAGGTTTTCCAGGCAGCCAAGCTTTACTATATCTATGCTAAAAGTCTCATTCCATCTGTTGAGTTTTGTCATTGCAGAGTTCTGGCAAGTATTTGTTGGTCAATTCTGGACAGAGTACAGGTAAGTTCAACTTGTTCCCATTGATCTCCTTGTTGCTTTAATTGGAAATAATAAAAAGGTTTTTGTGATGAAGATTGCCATTCAAAACAAGCCCAGGCAGAAAAATCCCCCTGAAATTCCATCTCCCAACTAACTAGCAAAGACCCAGGTGGGAAGCATGGCTCAAGAATTAACCAGCTAAATACTAAAAGTGGCACTGTAACTCAAAGTGGTAGGGTGCTAGCCTCAAACAGAAGTCCTTAGGCACAGGCCTTGAGTTCAAAGTCCATGCCAACTGGGATGAGTTATCCCAGCAATGAGCAAACCCCAGGAAGAGGCTAGTCCTGACAACAAGGAACTGTGGGTAGGAGTAAGAGGAGATGATGTCACAGCAGCCACTTTGTGCCTGCCTTTTCAAATTTAACCAGAGCTCAGAAGTCGATGGAAATAAGTTAAGAAGTTTGTCCATCTAATGTCCATACCTGTCTACCATCTAATATTGGACAGAAATTTACATTCTTGATATTGCTACCTATTTGTATTTATAGTGAGTTTAGACTCAGGGTTGTTCACCTTGGCAGCTTCCTGGGTCTCCCATACATACTCTGTAATACAGACATCTATCAAGGCCTCCTGACCAGTCTAGCATGCACTCCCTATCTAGTCATCAGGAGTCCAAAGTAGCAAAGGACATTTTTCAACAACTGCAGGACTACCTGGTACGCAAGAGATAAGAATTAGCCAATCTAGCCAAGTCATCCAATTTTTAATTTTCTGCCCCAAATCCTTCCTTTTGCTGTTTGTGTGCTCCTTAACATTTTTATTACTGCCCAGCCCCTGCCACATGAGATTTCTTCTAGACTTCATTCAAGGACTCACATTTACCACCAAGGGACAGCTGCTGCTTGCTGCCTTCTCCCGGAGGGGACCACATCTCCTCATCTCCACCTTTACCCCTAATGTCAATGCCCCTTGCCAGCAGAAAGCTGTGTCCTCTTCCATATCAAAGGTCTGGAGATGTTAGATCCACCCGGGAAGGGCCCTGTGCGAGCCCCTGTCTGTAAATGTCCAAGGCTGCCCCTCTACTGGATTCATCTTGGCACATAGAGTGCCGCCAGCCTAACCAGCTTCTTACTCCTAAGTCTACCAGACTGGACAATCTAACTTGGAGCCATCCAGTCACCCTCACATCACAGAAATGCCAGGCACTAAGAATACCAAGGGTAGAAACATCATCAGCCATCCTATCCACCCCAAACAAGTAACATCTAACCCATTTCCTCTTTGGGTGGGTTTAGGAACAGCAGCCCTGCCAGACTGGCCCCTGTCCCATCAGATATTGGAAACCTAAAATATCAATATGGAGAATACTTCTTCTCGGAGTCCTTGCAGGATCACATGCATTATTACATCTGATTTCACCTGTCCCAAACTTTTGTCTGATGCAGGAACTGGAGATGGGACATGTGCTCAGGCCTTGCCTGGTTCTGGTGTGCAAACCTGTGGCAGATATAAATACCATATATGCTGGCTCCTATAATTGGGGAAAGCCTTCACATGAAGGACCAGCTGATGCTTTTGATATGCACCCCTGGGGTTATAATGTCAGAAAATAACACTTGTGCCCAGGTTCAGAATTGCACCTGTGACTGTAAAGATCTAAAGAGGAGCAACTCTTAATTATATCCCTGCTAATCTGCTTCATAACTCCCAAAGCTGCCTTAGCCAGCTAGCTGTTGTACCACCCAACAAGGAGCTCTTCCAGCCTCAACAAGAGGTCTAGTGCTGAATGAGAACTGTACATTGCCCTCACTTTTTCCTTGCTTGGGATACCAAAGCTGGTGGTAGGAGCCTGTAAGTGTGTCATATATTTGGCATCTATAGTGGCAAAAAGTATTAACTACACTGCCATGCCACCTCCTGCAGAGTCTGCGTGAGAGATCGCCCTAGATAAAGAACTTCAAGGAAGCATGCCTGCAGGAAGGGGGTGTTGGTTCAAGGCTTCCCATACACTTGGCAGCACCTTTATAGCCTCTACCTTTATTCTTACTATATTCTTCTTGGCTGTACATTCGTTGCCTTTATTCTCGTTTTGGCTATTTTTCTATTGATCCGTGAACAGAGCATGTTGTTTCTTTCCAGTCCAATAGAGACGGCTTCTCTAAATAATAAAGACTAAGACCAAAGATTAAATGTGGGCAATGCCACAATCGATCTATCATCTGATGTGACGCTGCCTCCAACTCCTACAACTCCAAACTCCTACAACTTCACAAGCAGTTTTACAGCTCATCCATAGCAAATATAGAAACTTAAAATTTCCAGATATGTTACAACAGGCAGAATTAATGAATTAAACTAAGCTAGAAGGAGTTATCCCAGAAGCTCAAAGAGTTCTAGAAAAAGGGACCCTTCATAATAAAAAAAGAGATTCCCCCAACAGTTATGACTAAGTCTAGTCCAGCTTACATTATAGGGAATAGATGGTGGTTTCCCACAAAATATAAAGTTAGTGACATCACATTTCCTGAGCCGACCGATGAACCATTGCCTTATACAGGAGTTTATAAAGATGAAAATAGATGGATTAATGTAAAAGGAAAAGGGGTATTTTGGAATGAAAGACCCTAGTCTCCTAAGATACTTTCGTCAACGGAAGGGCGCCCCAGAAAACTCAGACTCCAAGCCAGGAGATGCAATAAGCAAGAGGAGTTTATTTGACGTTTGCGCAAACGGACTCTCTGTCCCAAGCAGACAGGGAGCCCTGAGCAGCGGTTACAAGCCTTTTTAAAGGCAAAAACCACAAGATTAACGCATAACACAAAGCATCCCATGATTGGTCCATTTAAAGGCCATCATATACGCCAACAATCACTTTGCCACGCGGGAAATTCTGTAACACTCTTTGTAAAATGATTGGCCCATGGTTGGTTTAAGGGGGGTTTACATGGTTACAGGCCCATGATTGGTTGACACTTGGCTCAGCTTGTGGTCTTGCCAGGTGGTCGTTGTCAAGGTTTGTCCCAGGGATTGCTTAATTAATCTGGAACTGAAGAACATGTACTATCTATAACCGCTGTCCTTGTCCTGGGTGGGCTGATATCCGGACATCTGGGCCGGCCAATATCCTTGAGTCACTGCCCAATTTTATTTCCCAGGGAAAAGGGGGTCTGAATGCAAGCATATTTACAGAAGCAAAATCAGCAGTTAGCAAGTTAGTAATCGTAATGGTAAAGTGAGGTTTTTAATTTTTAACCCTTCAGGAACTCATTAGATTTTATGCAAAGATTAGGTAGATCTAGACCATTATGGTGTTTATTATTAAAACAACAATAAGATAGTTTAAAATAACAATTAGAAATGTATGTGAACAAATATTGGGATTAAAATTATAGAAAACGGAGAATGCCTGACATAAGAAAAATGCACCACATAAGAAAAAAGAAAAATGTCGGAAGTGGTGCTGTGTCTCAAGAGGTAGAGCACTAGCCTTAAGCTGAAGAGCTGAGGGACAGCGCCCAGGCCCAGAGGTCAGGCTCCAAGACCGGAACCAAAAAAAAAAGGCTGAATAGATGACGCATTGTTTTTTTTTTTTTTTTTTGGGTCCGGTCGTGGGGCCTGAACTCTGGGCCTGGGCCCTGTCCCTCAGCTCTTCAGCTCAAGGCTAGCGCTCTACCACTTGAGCCACAGCGCCACTTCTGGCCTTTTTTCTTTTTCTTTTTCTTTTTTTTAATTTAAATTTTTTTTTTTTTGTGAACATAGTGTACAGCGGGGTTACAATTACATGGGCAGGATAATGCGTACATTTCTTATCAAGCATTGCAGCCTCCTCCTTTGTTTACCCTTCACATCCCTTCCCAGCCTACCCCCCCCAATTCTCCCCCCCCACCAACGTTGTAAAGCTCGTTTTCGACATGACAACTTGTACTTCTCATTGTTGCAACAGGTCCACCTGTATCCTTAAACGACTTGTTTATAACCCCTGCTTTCACTATATTTGATGTCAGTATAACTTGTGGAGGAGATGGGGAAATACAATCGTTTCCGGCCTTTTTTTTTTCTGCTTATGTGGTGCTGAGGAATCGAACCCAGGGCCTCAGGCAAGCAAGGCAAGCGCTCTACCACTGAGCCACCTCCCCAGCCCCTGCACTGCTATCCTTGACAATCACACTACCTTGGTTACGCTTACTCCATCATCAAGTGAGCAAGGAGATTAAAACATGTGCTGCTGTGACATAACTGATAGCAGCTATGCCATCAAGGAACAAGTCAAACATCTCAGAAAACTTGAGGAAAATATCTAACAGAATGAAGGGGGATGGGACTTATTCCAGTGGCTTATTCCCTGGCTCATGCCTATCTTGGGTCCCTTAATTGCAATTTTTGTCTCATACTAATTGTACCATGCCATTCAAGTGCATGAAGAACATCCTTATGGATGTATGAGAGTTTTCACCAACCAGTCAATCAACCAGATGCCTAGGAGGGTACCCAGTTGAGTGTCCCAGATTGACCATTTCGCCCCTTTCTCAGCAAGAAGCAGCTCCAGAAGAAATGACCTTGGCCCTGCTCCCGTCTAAGTGCCACTCTCATCCAATTATTAAACCAAAAAGTGGGGAATGTTAGCCCAGAAGCCTCCTCCCTTACAGCTTAACATGCTCTTTCCCTAGGCAATACTAGGCCCATGTAGTAAAGGCAATAAATGATTAGCCCCTACCCCCTTTCCCTGAGAGATCACCCCTTTGGGATAGCTATAACCATATATGGCAGCGATATTGCCCAAATCCCAGAGGTATGAAAGGTCACCTGAGACAATACCCAGCACTTCTCACTTCCTCTCACCTGGTGAGAAGGGATCTTGCTGGTCCCTTTACTGTCAATAAACCTTTCCTTTGTTCTTTGTACCTCAATGTCCATGTGGTTTTCTGGCAGTGTCTAATTTACTCTAACACTCCAATTAAGCACCAGAAAACTGGAAGTGGCATTGTGGTTCAAAGTGGTAGAGCACTAGCCTTGAAAAAAAAGAGCTCAGGGACAGAGTCCAGGTCCCTAGTTCAAGCCCTACAACGGACCAAAAAAATTATATTTGCACTAAAAACATGCCCCAAAGAAATCTTAATCTTAGTATACTTGGATATCCAAAGTATAATGGATCATATACTAAAATTTACATGTGAAAAAGTAAAAAGAAAATTGACACTAATCTTTTAAAAGATCTTTCATATTACATGCCATTTCTTTATTGAAAACCTCCCAGTGGCTTTTAAGCCTACTCAGAATAAAATTCAAAATCTCTTCCATGACCCACACTGACTTATATAACCAGGCTCCTAATTACCATTCAGATCTTATCAAACACACATAAGTCACATTGTACCTCAAATGAATCAATCTTGTGTGAGCCTTAGGGCTTTGTACCTATTTAGTAGAATGCTTTATCCTGATAAACGCATGGCTGCTCCATTCACCTCATTTAAGGCTCTGCTCTAGTTTTATCTGTCAGAACAGCCTTCTCTGATTGTCCAATAAAAATACCATTTTTGCCCCTTTTTTAATGCTGATTCTGGAGCTTGATCCTCTTGTTCCCTGCTTAAACATATTAGCACTCTACAACTTGAGCCACACCACCAGTACAGCTTTTTTTGCTATTTAATTGACCACATTTTTACCTTTTACTCTTCATGCTCTTATCTAGTTTATTTGTTTACTCATTGTGCCAGTCCTGAGGCTTGAACTCAGGGCTTAGGTGTTTTCCCTGAGCTTCTTTATGCTCAAGGCTAGTGCTCTACCAGCTCTACCACTTGAGCACCACTTAAGGCTTTTCTAAGTTGTTTATTGGAAATAAGAGTCTCCGAGGGCTGGGCGCCAGTGGCTCATGCCTGTAATCCTAGCTAGTGGCTCATGCCTGTAATCCTAGCTACTCAGGAGACTGCAAATTGAGGATCACAATACAAAGCCAGCCCATCCAGGAAAATCCGTGAGATACTTATCTCCAATAAACCACTAAGAAAACTGGACGTAGCACAGTGGGAGAGCACTAGGCTTGAGCTGAAGAGCTGAGGGATTGTGTTTAGTCCTAGAGTTCAAGCCCCATGCCTGACAAAAAAAAGGGGGGGGGGGGAATGAGTCTCTGGAGGAGGGACTGGGAATGTGTCTTAGTGGTAGAGTGCTTGCCTAGCATTCATGAAGCCTTGGGTTTGATTCCGCATACATAGAAGAAACCAGAAGTAGCACTGTGGCTCAAGTGGTAAAGTGCCAGCCTTGAGCAAAAGAAGCTCAGGGACAGTGCCCATGCCCTGACTTCAAGCCCCAGAACTGGCAAAAAAAAAAAAAAAGATTTAATCAATGACTGTCAAGTATGAGCACAAAAAGACACATCACAGTCAAAATGCTAAACATAAAAGGCAAAAGGATAATTCCCTTCTTGTGCCTACTGGGCGCTGGTGCTTGAATTCAAGTCCTAGATGGTGTGCAGGAGCTTTTGTGCCTCAGGGCTAATGCTCTGCCACTTGAGCCACAGCCCCACTTCCAGCTTTTTCATGGTTAATTGGAGATAACAGTCTCCAGGCTGGCTTGAAACTATGATACTCAGACCTCAGCCTCCTGTGTAGCCAGGATTACAGGTGTAAGCCACTGGTGCTCGGCTCAAGGAGACAATCTTGAAAATAGAAGGAAAAATGGATTTATTCACTACCAGAAATTCAATAAGGCTTTTCACTAGAAATAATAAAGTCCAGAAAGTAGTGAAACTGTCACTGAATGCAGGTGAAGTTTTGTGAAATTTCTCTTTAAAAGTCGGGACTTTACTTAGGATCCTTGACTTCCATCACATAAGAATATCTGGACAAGTCGGTTGGTTAAGAAAACTTGGCAGAGCTTTATTGAGTAAGTAAGGTACAAGCAGACAGAAAAGCAGGTAAACAGGCAAGTAGAAAGGAGAAGGCACACTATAAGAGAGTATGTTCTCTCAAAGGGAGGGAGAGAGACACACAACTCCTTGTATGTTAGGGGTACTTATATGGTAAGTGCAGGGGGTCTGACTTCAAAGTTATGCTAAGATGAGTGTTTTATCTTTACTGTACTTATTCCTGGGGTTAACTTTTTTTGAGTTCATGGATGTTTGGGGCATTTCTTCCAGGTAAGAATGCCATAAAACAGATCCTTATCCTTGAGATAAGGAAGGCAGCCTGTTGTCTGCCCTTCGTGTAGGAGGTTGCTCATGTTTTAGGGCAACATTTCTTTCAGGAAGGCATACATCCTGCCAAACAAATGTTAATTTTGGGGGTTAGCAATGCCTCTCCCAGGAAGGAATGTATCCTGTTGTTGCTTTTCTTTGAAACATAGACAGTGCTTCTATGTTTTTAAATACCATATTTCTGAGTTGCCTTCACCAAGCCTCATTTTCCCCTAAATGACTTTGTTCTCTTAATCTTAAGGGAAGTAGATGAATGAATATCTCCTGTATTTGCTGTAAGCTTAACATATCTCATTTTCCACTAGTCTATCCTGCTTCAGAATCATGTATTCAAAGTGCTAAAAAAAAAAAAAAAAAAAAAAAACTCAACCAAGATTCTTTTTTTTTTTTTGATTGTGAAAATACTGTACAGAGGGGTTACAATTACATGGGCAAGGTAATGAGTACATTTCTTATCAAGCATTGTGGTGCCTCCTCCTTTGTTTCCCCTTCCCATCCCTACCCCCCCTCCCACCAAAGTTGTAAAGTTCGTTTTTCGACATAACGACTTGTACATGTCATTGTTGCAATGGGTCCACCTGTATCCCTATTTAAACGATTTGTTTTTTTCCTTCCCCTCCACAAAGTATACCAACATCAGATACAGTGAAAACAGGGGTTATACTGTGGGGGAGGGACATACAAAGCAACAAAGAAATCATCTTATAAATATGTTAGAAACAATCTCAAAAATGAAAAACCATTTGAATCTTTATCTTGGGGTTCAAAAGACTCCACACAGAGCTCCCCTGTGACCCAGCAATCCCACTTTTGGGCATTTACCCAAATGATCACAAACAAGACCATATTAAAGCTACCAGCACAACTATGTTTATTGCAGCATTATTTACCATAGCTAAGATATGGAACCAACCCAGATGCCCCTCAGTTGATGAATGGATCAAGAAAATGGAATTCTATGCCTCCATCAGAAAGAATGACATTGCCCCATTTGTTAGGAAATGGAAAGACTTGGAAAAAATTATATTAAGTGAAGTAAGCCAGGCCCAAAGAAACATAGGTCCCATGGTTTCCCTTATTTGCAATAACTAATATATGTCTAAGACAAGGAGAAACAGATTAGTTGATGTCAACCAAGATTCTTTTTTTTTTTTTTTTTTTTTTTTTTTTAATTTATTTATTTTTTTATTGTAAAGCTACTATACAGAGGGTCACAGTTACATGAGTGAGGTTATGAGTACACTTCCTCTTGAACATTGTTACCCCCTCCATTGTTTTCCCCCTACCATCCCCTCCCTCCCTCCCTTCCCCGAGGTTCTTTTTTTTTTTTTTTTTTTTTTTTGATTGTGATTAAATGATTACATAATTTCAAAGTCACAAGTTCATTCTAACTTCCCTGGAGCAAATTGTCTACCACAGTCTGTAATATATAACAGTGTTCACATGTTATATACCATATTTGTGATCAGCAGCATGAGGATATTTAGTAGTGGTTCAACCAGATGAGCGGGAGTTCTTTGTTTCTTAAGTCCTGTTAGTTTTGTCGTATCACTAACCTTTTGGATTTAGCATCCACTTATGAGGGAGACCATGTACCGTTTGTCTCTTCGTTCTTGGCTTACCTCGCTCAACATGATTCCTTCTAGCTCCATCCATTTCCCTGCAAATGCCATTATTTTGTCATTTCTAATGGCTGCATAATATTCCATTGTGTATAGATACCACAATTTTTGGATCCATTCATCTGTGGTGGGGCACCTAGGTTGTTTCCATATCCTAGCTATTGCGAACAGTGCTGCAATAAACATGGAGGTGCACGTGTCCTTGTATATTGGTTCCTGTTGTTCAGGGTAGATGCCTAGAAGTGGTATGACTGGGTCGTAAGGGAGGTCAATCTTTAGCTTTCTAAGGACCCTCCAGACTGCTTTCCAAAGTGGTTGTATAAGTGTACATTCCCACCAGCAGTGTAATAGGGTTCCTCTTTCTCCACATCCCCTCCAGCATTTGTCGTTGGCTGATTTGTGGATGTGGGACATTCTGACTGGGGTAAGGTGGTATCTCAGGGTTGTCTTTATTTGCATTTCCTTCACCACCAGGGATGATGAACATTTCCTCATGTGTTTCTTTGCCATTTTTATTTCTTCATTTGAGAAGTCCCTCTTTAGTTCCCTTGCCCATTTAGTAATTGGTTTGTTAGGTTTGGGAGGGATTAGTTTCTTGAGTTCCCTGTATATACAGGATGTTAACCCCTTGTCTGATATATTGCTGGTAAATATTTTTTCCCAATTAGTTGGTTGTCTTTCTAGCTTAGTTGCGATAGATTTAGCTGTGCAGAAGCTTTTTATTTTAAGGTAGTCCCATTTGTCGAGTCTCTCTCCAACTTGTTGTGACCCTGGGACTCTGTTCAGGAAGTTCCTTCCTGTGCCTATTAGTTCAAGTGTCTCTCCTACTCTGTCCTGCAGTAGTTTCAGAGATTCAGGTTTAATGTTAAGGTCTTTAATCCATTTTGAGTTGATGTTGGTGCATGGTGATAGGCTGGGGTCCACTTTTAGTTTTCTGCATGTGGCTGCCCAGTTTTCCCAGCACCAGCGGTTGAAGAGGCTGTGTTTCTTCCATTGTATGTCTTTGGCTCCTTTGTCGAATATCAGCTGGCTGTAGGCCTGTGGACTTATATCTGGATCTTCTATTCTGTTCCATTGGTCTTCGGGTCTGTTTTTGTGCCAGTACCATGCTGTCTTTGTGATTATAGCTCTGTAGTAGAGTTTGAAGTTCGGCATGGATAGCCCTCCCATATTGTCTTTATCCCCTAGAATTGTTTTGGCTATTCTAGGTCTTTTGTTGTTCCATATAAATTTTTGGACTGTTTTCTGTATTTCAGTGATGTACGTCATTGGGATTTTAATAGGAATTGCATTGAATTTGTATATTAATTTTGGAAGTATCACCATCTTTACTATATTAAGTCGGCCTATCCAGGAGCATGGGAGGTCTTTCCATTTCCTAGTGTCTTCTGCAATTTCTTTCTTTAACTTTTTATAGTTCTCATTAAATAGTTCTTTTACATCTTTGGTTAGGTTAATTCCTAAATATTTTATTTTTTGGGAGGTTATTGTGAATGGGGTTGCTCCCTTTATTTCCCTCTCTTCCTGTGCGTTATCAGTGTATAGGAAGGCAACTGATTTTTGTGGGTTTATTTTGTATCCTGCTATTTTGCCGAAGTGACTTATGATTTCTAAAAGTTTGGGGATGGAGTTTTTGGGATCGTGGAGGTATAGTATCATGTCGTCTGCAAAAAGGGATAGTTTCACTTCTTCTTTCCCTATGCGGATCCCTTTAATGTCTTTTTCTTGCCTTATTGCCCTGGCTAAGGGTTCTAGGACTATGTTGAAGAGGAGTGGAGACAGTGGACATCCTTGCCTTGTTCCTGTTTTTAGGAGGATTGGTTGTAGCTTTTCCCCATTAAGTATAATATTGGCTATTGGTCTGTCATAAATGGCTTTTATTGTTTTTAGAAATGTCAACCAAGATTCTTATGTCCAGCAAAACAATCTTTGAACTATGAAGACTTTAAAAAATAAACTCCGGGCTAAACGTGGCAGCAACATGGACGAGGAGGAAACCTATCGGCTGTGGAAGATCCTCAAGACTATCATGCAGCTGTGCCACGATCAAGGCTACCTAGTGACCCAGGATGAACTGGACCAGACACTGGAGGAGTTCAAAGACCAGTTTGGGGACAAACCAAGCGAAGGGCGGCCATAGCTCACTGACCTTACTGTGCTGGTAGCCCACAATGATGACCCTACTGTCCAGATGTTTTTCTTCTTCCCAGAGGAGCCCAAGGTCCGGATCAAGACCATCAAGGTGTACTGCCAGCGCATGCAGGAGGAGAACATCACACGGGTGCTCATCGAGATGCAGCAGGGGATGACGCCCTCTGCCAAGCAGTCTCTGGTGGACATGGCTCCCAAGTACATCTTGGAGCAGTTCTTAACATCAGGAGCTGCTCATCAACATCACGGAGCATGAGCTGGCCCCAGAGCACGTGGTCATGACCAAGGAGGAGGTGACAAAACTTCTGGCTCGATATAAACTTCGAGAAAACCAGTTGCCCAGGATCCAGGCTGGGGACCCTGTGGCCGGCTACTTTGGGATAAAGCGAGGGCATGTGGTAAAGATCATCTGGCCCAGCGAGACAGTACGCGGGCACATCACTTACCGCCTGGTGCAGTAGTGGCGCCCCATCAGCCTCCAAAATGGATGGGACAGATGGATATGCGCTCTGTCTCCTCCAAGATGGATGCCCCCACCTGCTCTGAAGGGATCTGCCTGTACCCCCCTCCCATCGTGGCTACCACCTCCTTTTACGTGTCCTGGGGTAAGGGTGTCTGTGGCCCACTGGGGCTAGAGTCCAGCTGGTGTTCAATAGTAGCCCCAGGACCTTGCACAGGCCAGCGCTGGCTCCACAGGCTGAACCCACAGGGAAGCTCCCTGACCTGGGTGGCCTTGGAGCTCACGGTGAATCAGCCTCCATGTGTGCCTGGGCTGGGAGGTACACCTCACTTGGAGTTCAACCACCAGAGAATGTTTCATGTTTGAAAAATGAAAACTATTTTGTGTAAATAAAAGTTTGACAAGCCAAAAAAAAACAAAACAACTAGGAAGTGGTGTTGTGGCTCAAAGTGGTAAAGTGCTAGCCTTGAGCAAAAGAGCTCAAGGATGTGCCCAAGCCCTGAGTTCAAGCCCCACAACCGACAAAAAAAAAAAAAAAAGCTTGTTAGCCAGGTGCTGGTGGCTCACACCTGTAATATTAACTACTCAGGAGGCTGAGAGAGCTAAGTATCATGGTTCAAAGCCAGCCTGGGCAGGAAAGTCCCTGAGACTTTTTTTGCCAGTCCTGGGGCTTAAATTCAGGGCCTGGGCACTGTCCCTGAGCTTCTTTTGCTCAAGGCTAGCACTCTACCACTTGAACCACAGTGCCACTTCTGACTTTTTCTGTTTATATGGTACTGAGCAATTGAACCCAGGGCTTCATGCATGCTAGGCAAGCACTCTACCACTAAGCCACATTCCCAGAACGCCCCCCCCCCTCCTTTTTTTTTGCTAGTCCTGGGACTTGAACTCAAGGCCTGGGCACTGTCCCTGAGCTTTTTTTGCTCAAGGCTAGCACTCTACCACTTGAGCCACAGTGCCACTTCTGGCTTTTTCGTGGTGTGTGTGTGTGTGTGTGTGTGTGTGTGTGTTTTGTTCTTTGGGTTATTTTTGGTTGGTCATGGGGCTTGAACTCTGGGCCTGGGCACTGTCCCTCAGTTCTTCAGCTCAAGGCAAGTGCTCTATCACTTGAGCCGCAGCGCCACTTCCAGTTTTCTGAGTCGTTTATTGGAGAAAAGAGTCTCAGCCTTTCCTGCCAGGGCTGGCTTTTAACTGGGATCTTCAGATCTCAGCCTCCTGGGTAGCTATGATTACAGGCATGAGCCACCAATGCCCGGCCCTGAGATTCTTATCTGCAATAAACCACTGGGAAATGAGAAGTGGAACTGTGGCTTTAAGTGGTAGAGCACTATCCTTTGAGCAAAACAAGCTCAGAGACAGGGCCTAGGCCCTGAGTTCAACCTCACAACTGACTTTAAAAAAATTGTGGCAAATGGGGCTGGGAAGGTGGCTCAGTGGTAGAGCACTTGCCTTGCATGCATGAGGCCCTGGGTTCAATTCCTCAGCACCACCTAAGCAAAAAGAAAAAAGCCAGAAGTGGTGCTGTGGCTCATGTGGTAGAGAGCTGGACCCCCCAAAAAATTGTGGCAAGTATTAGTCTCACCAGATGGTTTTAATTGTGACATTTCCATATATACATTATACTCCATCACACTCACCCTCATCCCTCCTTCTCACTTTTTAAAACCATTTCAACAATTTTCATTGCTCTATTTTTGTACACAAATTTTTCTTTTTTAACTGAACTTAAAAAAAATTGCACTTCAGCTGTGCACTGGTGGCTCACACCTGTAATCCTAGCTACTCAGGAGGCTGAGTTCTGAGGATCCCAGTTCAAAGCTAGCCGGGGCAGGAAAGTCTATGAGACTCTTATCTCCAATAAACCACCAGAAAACTGGAAGTGGTGCTGTGACTCAAGTGATAGAGCACTGGCCTTGAGCTGGAGAGCTGAGGGACAGTGCCCAGGCCCAGAGTTCAAGCCCCACGACCAAAAACAAAAACAAATAGTACTTCATAAAATACAGGTCATGATTGTATCAGAGATCAGATCCTAGTAGATTAAGTGATGAAATGATGATGACTTGGTTTGACAGATACCTTTTTTTTGATATCGTGACAATATTGTGAAAATAAAGAGTGGTGGTATCATTTCTGCCTTATTGTAATCTTTCTTTGCTGTTTGATGAATGGTTGGTTAGACACACAAAGTGTAAATGTTAGCTGCATGGCTTGGTGATTAAGATGGAGACTCTGGGCCAGGCTGTATTTCACTATTGCAATGTATGTGGGAGCTTAGTAGCTCACTTTCTGGATTTCATCCCAGTCCTCAGCACTCATTTTGTGAATGTTTATGTGCTCATTTCTGGCTCTTTCTTCAAGTACTTACTTGTCTGGCCCTCGTCTTTCAGTTTGCCCCCATTGCCTCAAGGAATTCAGCTTAGTCATTAGGATATTGATCATTTTAAAAGAATCAGAAAATTTTTAATGTAATGCTGCTTCTATTTTCTTGCCCTCTTCAAAATCCTCTCTGTCGCAATATTTCTATATATACCAAGTAAGAAGAAAGAATATATATTATCTTCCAATTTGGGGAAGATGGCAGTTTGGATGAATATCTCTGACACACTCTTTATTCTGGATTTTGTTTTGAGGGAAACACAGTAGCTAGGATAGGTAAGGCAATGGATTTTACACTTGAGGATGGAATCCAGATCTGAACGCTGTCCAGCTATCATTGCACATGGCAGTGATGCCAGCACATGACAATTCCTTCTTAGTGCCAATTAAGACTCGAGGGACTGTATTAAAGGGCAGGGCATATCTCTTGAAATTTGGGACAAAGGTGGTGATTCCTTTGTTCTCAGAGTTAGTTCTCTTTTGTGGAGCTCTTTCTGTGGAGCTTGGGTCCACCCCCGCCATCATATTTCCTGAGGTGCTAGAAAGTTTGTCTGATTCAATAACTACTACAGGCCTTGAGGAAAACTGTTTTGCTGGTCTGTGTTGTTTTCTGCCACTATGATTGGGAGAGATTAACACCTATGATCTGGGAAGATTGGGGCAAAGAAGCTTCCTCCTTGTGCTTCAGCAAAGGTATAATGACTCTTCATGTACTTTGCTTTTGACACATGAAACAAAAACTATGGTCTGGAAATGTGGCTCAATGGTGGAGCACTTGCCTCCACATGTATGAGGCCCTGAGATCGATTCTCAACACCATATGCACAGAAAAAGCCAGAAGTGTCCTTGTGGCTCAAGTGGTACAGTTCTAGCCTTGAGCAAAAGACAGCTCAGGGACAGTGCCCAGGCCCTGAGTTCAAGCCTCAGACCTGGGGGGAAAAAAAAAACTAGTCTTTCGGGGCTGGGAAGTTGGCTCAGTGGTAGAATTCTTGCCTTGCATGCATGAGGCCCTGGGTTCGATTCCTCAGCACCACATAAGCAGAAAAACCCAGAAGTGGCACTGTGGCTGAAGTTGTGGAACGCTAGCCTTGAGCTGAAGAGCTGAGCGACAGTGTCCACAACTGGCCAAAAAAGAAAAAAGAAAAACCTAGTCTTTCACTATTTACTGGTTTAGCACTGCTCTAGACACCCGAAGCATCTCATCTATCTGTTGCAAAGTCAAAATCATGAGCAGGCAAAGGAAATGATGTATTTGTGGAAATTTACTAACTAGAAAAAGGAAGACTAGTTGGGGACTGGTGGCTAATGCTTGTAATCCTGAGGTTGCCAAGATTTGAGGATCACAGTTCAAAGCCAGCAACATGGGAAGGAAAGTATGTGGTCTCTTATCTCCAATTAACCACCAGAAAATTGGAAGTGGTACTGTGGCTCAAAATACTAGAGCTCTAGCCTTGAGCAAAAAGAGTTTAAGGACAGACCCAAGCCCCAAGTTCAAGCTCCATGACCGGCAAAATAAAAAGAAGGGTAACTTATACAACTTGAAAGTTAGCTTCCACTGATGTGTGTAGCTACCAAGAGAATTCTTAAATTATTAAAACAAGTGAATATTTGCAAAATGTTTACAACAGAGCCTGCCACATACTATGTATTTTACACATTTGTCAAATAACATATAACAAAAAATGATAGTTCTCCAGGATATACTATTAGAGCAAAAAAACATTGTAGTACTAGAAAATATGGTTTAGAATTTAAAAATTGAATACAATAATAAACTGAAAAGGGAGATGATCACTAGCTGAGAACCAAATCAATAATCTGAAAGATCAAATGGAAAAGCTATCTTCCAATATACCTTTGAAAATATAAAGAGAAATAATGAGAATTGAGAGACTTAGAGAACAGGTCAGAATAACAAAGTGAACATAAAAAAATAAATTTTTCCTTGGCCAGGAACCTGTAGTTCAAGCCTGTAACCCTAGCTACTCAAAGAGATATCTGAGGATGGTGGAGGTAGGAAGCCAGCCTAGGCAGAAAGTCCCAGTGAGACTCTTATCTCCAATTAACCACTCAAAAACAGGAAGGAGAACTGTGGCTCAAAGTGGCTGTATGCTAGGCTTGTGCACAAAGAGGCTCAAGGACAGCACTCAGGCCCTGAGTTCAAGCCCAACAACCGAGAAAGAAAGAAAGAACAAAAGAAAGAAGGAAAGAAAGAAAATTTGCCTAAATTGAAGAATATAAGATTGAAACTTGAATGTGCTCACTGAAACCTAGGCATGGTGATACACAACTGTAATCTCAACAACGTCGGATTCAGGGCTAGGAGGATAAAGATTCAAGTCTCACAAGGGCAAAGTTAATTGAAAATTTTATCAAAAAACCCCTCCCCCACAGTATAACCCCTGCTTTCACTATATTTGATGTCAGTATAACTTGTGGAGGAGATGGGGAAAAACCAGTTGTTTAAGGATACAGGTGGACCTGTTGCAACAATGAGAAGTACAAGTTGTCATGTCCAAAACGAGCTTTACAACGTTAGTGGGGGGGGGGGGGGGAGGGGAGGGAAGGGAGGGGAAGGAGAAAGATTGGGATTGGGGGGGAGGGGGGAGGCTGGGAAGGAATGTGAAGTGTAAACAAAGGAGGAGGCTGCAATGCTTGGTAAGAAATGTACGCATTATCCTGCCCATGTAACTGTAACTCCTCTGTACAGTATGTTCACAAATAAAATTAAATTAAATTTAAAAAAAATTTTATCAAAAAACAAAAGCACTTGAGACATGGGTCAAATGTTCTGAGTTCAATCCCTAGAAGTGAAACACCAATCAAAAATTCACCAAGCTGGGAAGGTGGCTCAGTGGTAGAGCGCTTGCCTTGCATGCCTGAGGCCCTGGGTTCGATTCCTCAGCACCACATAAGCAAAAGGAAAAAAGCCAGAAGTGACACTGTGGCTTAGGTGGTAGAGCGCTAGCCTTGAGCTGAAGAGCTGAGAGACAGCGCCCAGGCCCAGAGTTCAGGCCCCACGACCGGACCCAAAAATAAAAAAAAATTAAAATATTCATCAAGCCTCATGAATGATAATTGAAAATGATACACACTAAAACCTATTGTGAGATTGTTGAATTGGAAGGAAAAAGAAAAGTTTCTTTTTGTAATCTTTGTTTTTTATTCTTTCATGCTTACATCCACTAATTTTTTAATTTTGTCATCACTTAACATTTTTGGCTTTTTTTTTGGTTGGTTGTAGGACGAACTCTGGGCCTGGACACTGTCCCTGAACTCTTCAGCTCAAGGTGAGCACTCTACCACTTGAGCCACAGTTCCACTTCTGGTTTCTGGAGGTTAATTGAAGATAAGAGTTTCAATGGATATTCATGCTTGGGCTGGTTTTTTTTTTGTTTTTGTTTTTTTTTTGTCGGTTGTGGGGCTTGAACTCGGGGCCTGGGCACTGTCCCTGAGCTATTCAGCTCAAGGTGAGTGCTCTATCACTTGAGCCACAGTGCCACTTCTGCTTTTCTGAGTGGTTTATTGGAGATAGAGTCTCAGCCTTTCCTGCCAGGGCTGGCTTTTAACTGGGATCTTCAGATCTCAGCCTCCTGGGTAGTTAGGATTACAGGCGTGAGCCACTGGGGCCCAGCAGTACTTATTTTTGTTAGTCCTAAGACTTGAACTCAGGGCCTGGAGGTTTTCCCTGAACTCTTTTGCTCAAGTGTTCTACACCTTGAATCACAGCTCCACGTCGAAAGAAAAGTTCTTAAAGGCTTACAGAAAAAAAAGCTTACAGGATGGGAGTGTGACTTAGTGGTAGAGTGCTTGCCTAGCATGCATGAAGTCCTGGGTCCTAGTTCTCACTACCACATAAACTGAAAAAGCCAGACGTGACACTGTGACTCAAGTGGTATAGTGCTAGCTTTGAGCAAAGAGAAGCTCAGAGACAGTGCCCAGGTCTTGAGTTCAAATCCCAGGACTGTCAGAAAAAAAAAGTTCTTAAAGGCTTACAAAAAATATAGCTTACAAGGCTGGGAGTGTGGCTTAGTGGTAGAGTGCTTGCCTAGCATTCATGAAGCCCTGGGTTCAATTCCTCAGTAACACATACACAGAAAAAGCTGGAAGTGGCACTGTGGCTCAAGTGGTAGAGTACTAGACTTAAGCAAAAAGAAACTCCGGGGCAGTGCCCAGGCCCTAAGTTCAAGTCCCAGGACTGGAAAAAAAAAAAAAGCTTACAAACAAGGTGGCCACCAGTGGCTTATACCTATAATCCTAGTTACTCAGGAGACTGAGATCTGAGGATTGAGATTTAAAGCCAACCCAGGCAGGAAAATCCATGAGACACTTATCTACAATTAACTACCCAAAAAGCTGGAAGTGGAGCTGTGGCTCAAGTGGTGGAGCAATAGTGTTGAACAAAAGAGCTGAGGGACAGCCCTGAGTTCAAGCCCCAGCACCAGCACGTGCATGCACGCACATCCACACACAAATAGAAACAATACATTCTATCTTCTAGCTGGCTTTGGTCTGTAGGAGGCACTGTAGAAGGTTGGAGGCAGACAACAGCAAAAAGGGAAGCTATTGGGGCTGGGAAGGTGGCTCAGCGGTAGAGCGCTTGCCTTGCATGCATGAGGTCCTGGGTTCAATTCCTCAGCACCACAAAAGCAAAAAGAAAAAAGCCAGAAGTGGCGCTGTGGCTCAAGTGGTAGAGCGCTAGCCTTGAGCTGAAGAGCTGAGGGACAGCGCCCAGGCCCAGAGTTCAGGCCCCACGACTGGACCCAAAAAAAAAAAAAAAAGGGAAGCTATTTCTCTATCTTCCTCTCTGCCTCAATATCATGAGGTAGCGGTTGCAGTAACCTTGTTTCCTTCCTTCGATCTTCCAGTTTAGGTAGAGTAGTAGCTTCCAGCTAATCATCCATTATTTGTGTAATTGGTTCCTTTGATATTATAGTCTAATATATTATGCCTTTTGTTTTTAAATACAATTTACATGTTATGAAGGTGTTTTACCAAGAGGTTATCATTTCATAAGTCAAGTAATGAGCACAAGTCTTTTTTGGACAATGTCATCTCTTCCTTCACTCTCCCTTTCTTCATCTCTTCCTTCTGTTTCCCTCTCCCATCCCTGACCAACAAGTTGCATAGTTCATTTTCCACATAGTATATACTGAGTACCATGGCTGAATTTGTTCAACCTTTCTCCTTCCATTTCTGTGCCGTTTGTCTATTTTTTGGTTGGTTGTGGGGCCTGAACTCTGGGCCTGGGTGCTGTCCTTCAGCTTTTCAACTCAAGGCTCGCACTCTACCACTTGAGCCACAGAGCCACTTCTAGCTTTTTCTGCTTATGTGGTGCTGAGGAATCAAACCCAGGGCCTCATGCATGTGAGGCAAGCACTCTACGATTGAGCCACCTTCCCAGCCCCCTGCCCCCCCCCTTTTTGGAAATAAAGTCTCCCTGAAATCCATGCTGAGGTGGCACTTTGAATCATCCTATCTCTGAAGTGCTGAGATTATAGTTATTTGCCCCCATACTTGGCCAATTCACTCTGTTTTAAATACACAGAATAGTTTTTACCTTCTGATTACACTGTGACTGAAAACATACGAAGGAAAACAAATTGGGATTCAACTTTTCACCCATAACACGAAAGCTCCAGAATGGTGGGAGAAAATAACTAAAATCCCATACCTAGTAATAGAAAGCTGCTTCTATAGTGAATCCCAATGATTCCCACCTCCTGGTGTTAAATCTGTCCCCTTCTGTGTATGTGCTGATACTAATGACTTGGTGTAACAAATGGACTGTGGGAAAAGTGATAGGATGCCACTTTCATAATTAGATTATGGAAGATGATTGCTTCTGTGTCTTGCTCACATTTTCTCTGTATCTGGCCCTTTCGGTGTGAGTAGTCTGTTATAGGGTACCACCTGGCAAGGAACCAAATCCTGCCAGCAACAATGTAAGTGAGGTTGGAAGTAAAGTACATCTTGTCCCAGCTGAGCCTTGATATGAGGCCGTAGTCCTAGCTAACATTGTGGTTGCAGCTTGAGAAAGTTCCTGAGTGGGGACTTTGGTTGAAATATTAAGAGATTTTAGAAGAACAGAGTTACACTAGTCCATATTTCTGAAATATTGAAGCTATGAGATCATATTTATGTTGCTTAAGTGGAATTCAAGATCAAAACCTCCAATAAGATAAAAAGGAGGTGACATTAATGGTTAAACCCTTGATGAAGAGATGAATTATATATGTTTGTGTACTAAATTATTAGTGTTGCTTAATATTTAAAATAAAACTCTCAGAAATGCAAAAGATTTTCAGTAAGATCACTACCACAGTTGGAGATTCTAGCACACCTCTTTCAGAATGCACGTGATAAATTGACAAAAAATAAGCTAGCAAACATTTTTTGAATACAATAACCAACAATTTTCAATGTATAACCCTACATATACATATATAAACATATTTCAAATATAAATAATTTCCTGATGTTCATCAGTTATATTCTTCATGGAGGAAAACTTCATAAATTGAAAGATGGAGATTTTTTGAGGTGATTCTTTCTCAGTATAATAAAGCAAAATTAGTGGTTAAATTCTAACTGCCTTATACAATATTTGAAGCTGAGGAAAAAAAGTTAATTTAAATAAATAAAAACCAGCTTTAGATAAGAAATGTACTCATTACCTTGCTCATGTAATTGTAACCCCTCTGTACGGTATTTTCACACACACACAAAAAAACAGCTTTACAGACTTATGCTCTACTATTTTTTTCCCTGAGACTTTATCAATTGGCATCAGGTGTTGAAAGCTATGCTATTCCTGGATGGGAAGTACTGTCACCAAAGGGCAATTCAACAAAAATGACCTGTTTCATAATGATAACAATGATATTATTTGCAACTATGAAAATGAAATAAGTAGGGCTGGGAATGTGGTTAGTGGTAGAGTGCTTGCCTAGCACTCATGAAGCCCTGGGTTCGATTCCTCAGTACCACATAAACAGAAAAAATCAGAAGTAGCACTGTGGCTCAAGTGCCTTGAGTAAAAGAAGCTCAGGAACAGTCCCCAGGCCCTGAGTTCAAGCTCCAAGACTGCCAAAAAAAATCAAGAAAAATTAGAAATAATAAAAGTCAAATATCTTTATAAAAGTATGGCAAGGGGGCTGTAAATGTGGCTTAGTGGTACAGTACTTGCCTAGCACGCATGAAGCCCTGGGTTCAATTACTCCATACCACATAAACAGAAAAAGTTGGAAGTGGAACTCTGTCTCCAGTGTTAGAGTGCTAGCCTTGAGCAAAAGAAGCTCAGGAACAGCACACAGACCCTGAGTTCAATCCCTAAAACTGGTAAAAAAAAAAAAAAAAAAAAAAAGTATGTTATGTGTGCAGGATTTAGTTTCATTCAGTAATAAAGAACTAGGTGCCAGTGGCTCACATCTCTAATCCTAGCTACTCAGAAGACTGAAATCTAATGATCATGGTTAAAAGCCAGCATGGTCAAGAAAGTTAGTGACACTCCAATTAACTACCAAAAAAGCCAGAAGTGGAGCTGTAACTGAAGCTCAAGGACAGCATCTAGGCCCTGAGTTCAAGCCCCAGGCCAGTATTTTAAGAAGAAAGAAAGAAATTACATCATTTGCAGAAAAATGGATGGAATTGGATATTATCATGAAATCTGAAATGTCAGACCACAGAAATATTATTTTCTTTTCTTTTGAACCGCTTAAGCCACAGTTTCACTTCCGGTTTTCTAGTGGTTTATTGGAGATAAGAGTCTCACTGACTTTCCTTGCCCTGGCTGGCTTTGAACCGTGATCCTCAGATCTCAGCCTCCTGAGTAGCTAGGATTACAGGCGTAAGACACAGGCGCCCGGCTTGACTATTTTCTTTCTTTGCATAAACCAGACTTTTTTTTTTTTGGGTCGGTCATGGGGCCTGAACTCTGGGCCTGGGCACTGTCCCTAAGCTCTTCAGTTCAAGGCCAGCTCTCTATCACTTGAGCCACAGTGCCATTTCCAGTTTTCTGGTTGTTAACTAGAGATGAGTCTCCAATTAACCACCAGAAAATTGGAAGTGGCGCTGTGGCTCAAAGTGGTAAAGCAGGGGCTGGGAAGGTGGCTCAGTGGTAGAGTGCTTGCCTTGCATGCCTGAGGCCCTGGGTTCCATTCCTTAGCACCACATAAGCAAAAAGAAAAAAGCCGGATGTGGCGCTATAGCTCAAGTGGTAGAGAGCTAGCCTTGAGCTGAAGAGCTGAGGGACAGCGCCCAGGCCCACAGTTCAGGCCCCAGGACCGAACCCCCCCCCCCCAAAAAAAGTGGTAAAGCACCCACCTTCAGCTGAACAGCTTAAGGACAGTGCCCAGGCCCAGAGTTCAAGCCCCATGACCACCACCATCACCACCACCACCAAAACACACACACACACACACACACACACACACACACACACACACACACGACTTACATCAGTGAAAAACTGTGGTGGGGAGTTTTGTGGGGCTGCAGACCTTATAATCTTGGCTAACCCACTGGGGAATTCTGGAGTAAGGATTGTCCATCAAAAGAGCCTTACAGGGGGCTGGGAAGATGGCTCAGTGGTAGAGTGCTTGCCTTGCATGCATGAGGCCCTGGGTTCGATTCCTCAGCACCACATAAGCAGAAAAAGCTGGAAGTATCTTTGTGGCTCAAATGATAGAGTGCTAGCCTTGAGCTGAAGAGCTAAGGGACAGCACCCAGGCCCAGAGTTCAGGCCCCACGACTGACCAGAAAAAAAAAAAAAAGAGCCTTATAGGACTGGGAATGTGGCTTAGTGGTAAAGTGAGTTAAGATTTTAAAAGAACTAATCTTCGGAATACAAGAGGACATTTTATTAGCTTGAAATTTCTTTTTTTGGGTGTGTGGTTTTTTTTTGTCGGTCGTGGGGCCTGAACTCTGGGCCTGGGTGCTGTCCCTCAGCTCTTCAGCTCAAGGCTAGCACTCTACCACTTGAGCCACAGCGCCACTTCTGGCTTTTTTCTTTTTGCTTATGTATTTTTTTGGGGGGGGTCCGGTAGTGGGCCTGAACTCTGGGCCTGGGCACTGTCCTTCAGCTCTTCAGCTCAAGGCTAGTGCTCTACCACCTGAACCACAGCGCCACTTCCGGCTTTTTTCTTTTTGCTTATGTGGTGCTGGGGAATCGAACCCAGGGCCTAAAGCATGCAAGGCAAGTGCTCTACCACTGAGCCACCTTCCCAGCCCTAGCTTGAAATTTCTATGTCTCCTTCCCAAATCAGAAACATTATTGGGTTTCTGTTTGTTTTTGGTGCTGGTCCTGGGGCTTGAACTCATGGCCTGGGCACATGGCAAAAATGCATTTTTGTTGCTTAATTGGAGATAATTCTCACAGACTTTCCTGCCCAGTCTGTCTTTAAACTTGGATCCTCAGATCTTAGCCTCCTGAGTTAGCTAGGATTACAGGTGTGAGCCAGAAACAGTATTTTGGGAAATTGTAGTCTGGCCTGAGCCCATGGACAGAGGAGGAGGATACATTCTTTATACTGAGTGAGTCCCTGAGGACTCAAAACTTCAGTGGGCCAGAAGTGCTCCTGCTATGTACACATTGGACCTTCCTGTCAGGTTCAACAATGGCTTGACTGGGTATTAATGAAACAGGAAAAGCTTGTATCCTTCTATTACTCTGGGGTTCTGTGACAGTATTTAATAACATTCAGTGGGATATATCTTGCATATATCATGGTTTTTCCTGAAAATAATTGCAGAAATATTTGTGGTTCATGTGCTCCCCTGGGCTTTATCTAGATTAGATTCTAATCACTAGATTTATACATCTGGTGTGGAGATCCAGCAGAATAATTCTTCCACCTCAGGACCTCAGTGAGTGAAGAAAACATGATGTTCCAGATAGTAACAATTATTCTGCACTTCAAGTGCAGTTCTTCTGATGGGAAATGTACTGCAACTGTAAATATACAGATTTCAAAGATTTAGAATGCAAAAAGTATTTAATAGAGCTGGTGGAGGAAGAGCATGGTGCAAATGGTAAGAGTGCTTGAATAATGAGCTTGATATCCTGAGTTCAAACCCCAGTGTTTTCAAAACAAAAGGAAAAAGGCAATAATTTTGCATTTAATATTTACAAAATGCCTATAATTTTATATGGAGTAATTAATATATTTGGGGTAATATGCATTTGTTGCTTGGGGCTGAATCCAGGCTGACCCAGCTAAGGGGACATATTGCAATGAAGTTACATGCCAGGGCTGTAGCCAGTGGGGCTAGCTACCCCGGAGGCTGATATTCAAGGATTAGTGGTCAAAGCCAGAGGGGCAAATAGGACTGATTTTAAACCCAGTCGCTGGTGATAGGAGTGGGGAGAAGTAATTTACATTTATGGCTCCCATATTTCTATTTGATGGTGCTGCACGCGCCCCTCAGTTTTGTTCTGTGGCTAGCTTTCCAAACAATACAGGAATAAACTCCTCCTTATGGCTGGCATGACGTCAACCGTATGAGAGCAAACGTTTAATCCAGACTGTCCGAGTCTCTCAAAACCTTTAGATCCAAAGGAGGTCACGGAGAATTATCCCACTTCTATTCACTCAGGAAAGTGCCCATTGACGAAGGCACACGATAGAAAGGCTATACACATACCAGTAAAGGACCTACAGTCATGGAGACGCCATGACGGGCATGGGGCATAATGGCTCTAGCTTTTAGCGACCCTTTGTTAAATGGATCTTGTGGAAGTCATCCTTCTGGTTGAGCAGCAGGCTGAGGATTCTGTGTCACTGGTACCACCTCATCGCTTGGTCGGGTCGGACAACTGCAGAAAGGAGACAAACCACGTGGCCAGTGCGGCGGCTGAGAGGAGGGGCATCACCGCTGCGAGCCAGAGCCTAAGGCCGCGGGCGGGGGGGGGGGGGGGGGCGGGGAGGGGAGGGACCGTGGGGAGGGAAGGGGGAGAGACAGCAACAAAGGAGGAGGAGACGGCTTCCGGGTAGGCGATGCCGGAAGATGGGGCCCGCTACAGCTTTAAAGCCCGGAAAACCTTAGTTCCGCCCTCGAATTTAGTAGCCTGGCTTTGCTGCTGCCCCTCCCCCCTCGCTCTCAGTGACCCTCAAATCTGGAAATCCATGCCAGCTCTGTCTGCTCCAGCCTGGGCTAAACTTCCCTCTCCTCCAAGCTCGTGTGTTTTGTTTTGATTAACATGGAGTCTCTCCTAGCGCTGAGACAAAAACACAGGAACAGTGCTCAGACCCTGAGTTCAACCCCAGGACCAACATTTAAAAAAAAAAGGGAGGGGGATCTCTCTAGCCAAATGCCTCTGACTCACGCCTGTAATCTTATCTATTCAAGAGGCTGGGATCTGATCATCACGGTTCAAAGCCAGCCCTGGCAGGAAAATCTATGAGTCTTATTTCCAACTAAGCACCAAAGAAGCCAGAAGTAGCTGTGGCTCAAGTAAACGTAGAGTGCTAATCTTTTTTTTCTTTTGTTGTCGATCACGGGGCTTGAACTCTGGGTCAGCTCAAGGCAAGCGCTCTACCACTTTACCACAACTCCATTTCTGGTGGCTTTTTTTTTTTTTTTTTTTTTGGTAATTTATTGTCGATAAGAGGCTCATGAACTTTTCTGCCCGAGCAGGCTTTGACCCGCAATCCTCAGATCTCAGCCTCCTGAATAGCTAGAATTACAGGCCTGAGCCACCAGTGCCCTTCTAGAATGGGAATCATGAGCAAAGAAAGCTGAGGGACAGTGCCCAGGGCCCAAGTTCAAGCCCATGGGCACCCCGAAAAGAAAACACATATTTGAATTAATAATCCTTCATATTGGAGTCTAATCTTATTCAAATGGAAGTACTAGTTTACAAACTGATATGTTCAAGAATTTATTTTATTTTATTTTTTGCCTCTCCTGGGGCTTGAGCTCAGGGCCTGGGCACTGTCCCTGAGCTGATTTTTGCTCAAGGTGAGCACTCCACCACTTGAGCTACAGGGCCATTTCTGGATTTTCTGTTTATCAAGTGCTGAGGAATCGAATCCAGGGCCTCATGCATGCAAGGCAAGCACTCTACCATTGAGCCATCTTCCCAGCCAAGATTCTTTTTTTTTTTTTTTGCCAGTCCTGGGGCTTGAACTCAGGGTCTAGGCACTGTCCCTGAGCTTCTTTTGCTCAAGGCTAGAAGAATTTTTTTTGTAGAATTGTTTGTAGAGGTGAAAACTACCTGAATTTTTAGGAACAAGAGAATGATATATCCGGGCTGGGGATGTGGCTCTGAGTTCAAGCCCCAAGACTGGCATAAAAGAAAGAAAGAAAGAAAGAAACATGAAAGAAAAAGACATGAAGCCAGTGTCAAATGCAATAGTACACAATTGATTGTTATGTTCAGCTGAGATTCAGTCCTACTTGACTTTTGATACACCTGTCTCGATATTCTAATGGATTTGCCATGACTTTGCTATCTCAGTCAGAATACAATATTGCTTCTTATTTTAGCTAAGTTCAAGGAATTTCAGAAGATTTCACTTAGTCACTTCTATCATACTGAGTTCTCCATTGGTGAAGGAACAATTTGAAGGTTGTTCAGCTACTCAGTATGTCCATTGTACACTCAAGCCAGAGAAACAACTACAGAGTAAATCTGTGGATCAACTGGAGGCATAGTAATACAAGGGACCAGCACTCGAATTCTTACTCAACACCTCTCACTTTAACAAAGTCCTGTGATAGTGCTTTGGCTTTCCTGATATCAGCCTCCCAAAATATGGCTACTCATCTTTCCCCCAATATATAGTCACACTGATAAAAGGTCTTTGTTCTCTTGAGGAAGAATTGTTGGAATGATAACTTTAATTGTTTGCTGAGACACTTCAGGGTCTTTTGTTGAGGGGACCTGGTTTTTTCTTTACCCAATTAGCTCTGGATCTCACACTTTGGTCAACTACGAGACCAGAGACACAGAAAGAGCATTTTTAAAATTTTTTTGCCAACAGAGTTTAGTCTACCGCTCACCTATTCATGTCTTTATTTTTTCTTGTCAGTTTTGTGGAGTGCCTGAGATTTAATCCAAGACCCTGCACATGCCAGGCATTCAGTGTACCATTGAACTACAGCCCCCAGCCCAGAGTTTTTCAGTTTTATAAGCAATATCTTTGCTTCTGCTGTGAGCTAAGTTGTGTCTCTACTCCTCTTTATTCACATATCTAATTCCCAATAGTTCAGAATGTGACCCTATTTAGACATAGAGTCTTTAAGAGATAAGGTAAAATGAGGTCAAATAATTTGGTCCTAATCCAGCATAACTGGCACAGAAAGAGGAGACTAGGGCACAGATAACACATAAATAAAGAGGCAACTATGGGAAAACTCAGCAAAGAGGAGGCCAAGGGGAGAGGCACAAGAAGAAATTGTTCCTACTGATATCTTGACCTAGGACTTCTAGTCCTAGAACTGAGAAAATAAATATCTATTAAACTATCTCTCTGTTGTATTTTGTTATGGAAGCCTAGTAAATTAATGTAGCATCTGTTTTATATCTTGTCCTAGCTTGTCATAGTTTGTTAGCAGTCTCTAAAGACTTCTATAGGTCAAAGTTCCATCTTTGCCATTCCAGACTTTATGGCCATTATAATTCTTCTACTTGCCTTGACTCTGACAGCTAACTGCTGCTACTACCTGTCATCTGCTACTTTAGCATCCTATCACCCACATTAACACTAAGGAATCTAATTACATAGATGTATCTTCTATTATGAACCCTGTGTCATAGTGACAGCCACCACAGGAATCTTTAACATTACCAGTAATGCATTCCTTATTACCTAAACAAATGTCCTCTGAACACACCTAGAGGACATCCTCAACTGCTATGCCCTCTGCTTTCACAAAAGTAAGCCATATCTAAGTTGCTACATTTTAGAGCCTTTTGACATTTTTCTCTGTTGAAGTAGTTCCAAACAAGTTCACTTCATTTACACTATAGGCATGATTGGTTTCAAGTTTCATGGAGCTTTTACAGCACTATACCATGCCTGGCTCCAGGTGTCTTTGCCAGAATGTTAGATCCTAAGTGATGAGGGAATGTTCCATTATCTCTGAACATTCTCATATCTAGCTTTACATTATTCTCTGGTGTGGTACCTAAAGATCCCATTACCAGTTTATACTCCTCAGGCCTGCAGAAACAGTTTCACCAAATGCTACAACTGGTGAATAGTCTCTTCTTTCTGATAGTAGACATGGTATTTCCCTTCCTAAGTAGGATAAGTAATCTTGACTGTCACCCCAAGAATTGCCAGGGAGGCCCCTGGGTGTGTCTGTGAGGGTGTTGTCAGAGTGGGTTAACTAAGGTGGGGAAGCCCCACCCTGAATGTGGGAACACTAGCCCACAAGCTGGAGACATAGATAGAAGAAAGGGAGGTAGGGAAGGACACAAAAGTGTAACTTCTCTGAACATTTAAAATACTATCCATTGAAATGAACTTGATGAAATGGAAACATTGTTGTTTTTGTTGTTATTGTAAAAAGTGGCTTGGGAGAAAGTTAATAGCATAGACAGATGCCAAAAGAACTGCTATGCCCTTCCTTGCCCTCCCTGCTGTGATGGACTGAAGCATCTAAAAACATGAGCTAAAATAAGTATCTCTCCCTTTTAAATGAGCTCTCAAGTATGTGTCACAGCAATGGAAAGGTTAACCAACACACACACACAAATGGTACCATAGAAATGAAGTTGTTAAGCCAGGAACCTATGGTTCAACCCTGTGATCTTAGCTACTCAGGAGGCTGAGATCTGAGGTTTGTGATTCAAAGCCATCCTGGGCAAGAAAGTTGGCAAGTCTCTTACCTCCACTAAACTACCAAAAGAGACCAAAGTGAAGCTGTGGCTCAAGTGGCAGAGTGTTAGCCTTGAGGGCAAAAATTCACAGACAGGGCTGGGAAGGTGGCTCAGTGGTAGAGCGCTTGCCTTGCATGCCTGAGACCCTGAGTTCGATTCCTCAGCACCACATAAGCAAAAAAGAAAAAAGCCGGAAGTGGTGCTATGGCTCAAGTGGTAGAGCACTAGCCTTGAGCTGAAGAGCTGAGGGACAGCGCCCAGGCCCAGAGTTCAGGCCTCATGACCGGACCCAAAAAAAAAAAAAATTCACAGACAATGTCCAGGGCCTAGAGTTCAAGCTTCAGGACCAGAAAAGAGAAAAAGGTAGGGTTTTTGCTGTAATGAGACCTGATAATGTGGTTCATAAGAATTTGGAAAGTAAGGCAATGGTGGCTCACGCCTATAATTCTAGCTACTTATGAGGGTGAGATCTGAGGAGCTTGAGGAAAGTCTACAGACTCTTATCTCCAACAAATTACCAAAAAAAAAAAAAAGCCAGAAGAGGAGCTGTGGTAAAGTGGTAGAGCACTTACTTGCCTTGAGCTGAAGAGCTCAGGGGCAGTGCCCTGACCCAGAGTTCAAACCCCATGACCAAAAAAAAAATAAAGAAAAAAGAATTTGGAAAAGTTTAGATATAGAGGTCAGAAAAGGCATAGAGTGCCTTACTGGCAGCTGGTGGTAGTACAGAAGACCAAAATGCAAATAGACATGCACACACAATACTTTGGCATAGACATGGATAGTGTGTGTGTGTGTGTGTGTGTGTGTGTGTGTGTGTGTGTGTGTCTGTGTGTCTGTGTGTATGTGTCTGTCTGTCTGTCTGTTTAGTCCTGGGGCTTGAACTCAGAGCCTGGGAACTGTCCCTCAGCTTTTTTGCTCCCCGGCACTGGACTGATAAGTTCAGCCACCTATCAGCCAAGTGCCCGCCCCTATCTCCAGGGATCCAGGTATGCCCATCACCTGAAGGGGTTAGGGAAGCCTCACTTTCCAGCACCATGACAGCAAGATGAAATCTGCATTTCTCCAAAGCAGAGCCCTCCTAGCTCACCCCATTGAGCCAGGCATCTACACTTCAAAGGATGGCTTGTCTCCCTTGCAAGCCTCCAAGCTGTGTGGACAGCCCCCTCATCTCCTTCCTAGGCACCAGGATGACTGCGAGTAGCACCCTACTTCAATTATTACTTGAGCCACACCTCCCCTTCCAACTTTTTGGTGGTTAATTGGATGAAGAGTCCCAAGGACTTCTCTGCACAAGCTGCTTCAAACAATGGCCTTCAAATCTCATCAAACAATGGCCTTCAAATCTCAACCTCCTGAGTAGTTAGGATTACAGGTGTGAGCCACTGGCATTTGGATGGTATAAATGTTTTAAATCATTTGAAACACTTTGTTTTTTTATTTATTTTCATTTTTTCTATTTTATGGACTTTATTTGTAACAAACACATTAAAAAAAAATCAATGTTAAAAAGAATCAAGGTTTGAAATAAGAGGTCAGTCTTTACACAATAAAACACTTCGTTTTGAGCAGGGAGCTCTGGGGCTCTCCCTACATGTACAAAGAAGTATTCCCCATGTTTAGCCATATAGACACTCAGAGGCCACTACAGCCATAGTCCAAGGAGGGCTGGCTAATGTGAACTGAGTGGCAGGCCTTGGAGTCATCCATGAGATGCTGGTTTGGATGTGTACACAGTGGAAATGTATTGGGTCACAGAAGTCTCTACCCAGATTTCAAAGGAAGGTCTGAGAGACTAGGCAATATGTGACAGGTCAGGCTCACTGAATATGTGGATGAAGCTATAACAGTGAAGCCTAAGCTGGGTGTAGTGGCTCACGCCTATAATCCTAGCTACTCAGGAGGCTGAGATCTGAGGATCGCGGTTCAAAGCCAGCCCTGGCAGGAAAGTCTGGGAGACTCTTAC
Source organism: Dipodomys spectabilis (assembly GCF_019054845.1). Taxonomy (NCBI): domain Eukaryota; kingdom Metazoa; phylum Chordata; class Mammalia; order Rodentia; family Heteromyidae; genus Dipodomys; species Dipodomys spectabilis. Next base: position 1,979,071 of record NW_024870748.1, on the reverse strand, counting down.
CTCCAATAAACCACCAGAAAATGGGGCTATGTCTCAAGTGGTAGAGCACTAGCTGAAATGCTGAGGGACAGCACCCAGTCCAGAGTTCAAGCCCCACAACCCACACACACACAAAAAGTGAAGCCTAAGTTGGAATAGATACTGAAGAAAGTTTAGGATACAAGGAACTTGGAGCATCTGAGGAAAATCCAAGGCAGTGAATAGAGGTACCCCCAAGGGAAGGGAGAAGCAGTGAACTGTAAACAACAAGACCATAGAGCAGGGCTGCCTAAGTCTTCTGGCATGTTACTGGTTGTGCAGGCTGGGGAGGTCTCAGAGACAGAGAGATAAGACCTCTTCTCATTGTTTCCAGGTCCCTTCTTTCTTTCCTTTCTTTCTTGGCCATAGGGGTTGAACTCCAGACTTGGGTGCTATCCCTGAGCTTTTCTCCCCAAGGCTAGTGCTCTACCACTTTGAGCCACAGTTCTAGTGGCCATTTCTAGTTTTCTGGTGGTTAATTGTAGATAAGAGTCTCATGGGGACTTTCCTGAGTGGGCTGGATTTGAACCCAGATTCTCAGATCTCAGGATCCTGAGTAGCTAGGATTGCAGGCATGAGCCACCAGTGCCTGGCTTGTTTCCAGTTCTTATTTGGTGGAAGAGGTATTGGTTTTGAACTCAGGAACTAATTTGAATTCAAGGCCTCATTTTTTTTTTCTGGGCAGGTCCTCTACCACTTGAGCCATACCCCTAGCCCCAATTTTTTCTTTAGCTATGCTTTGGATAACATCTTATATTTCTGCCTGAGGCCAGCCTAGAACAGTGATCATCCTACCTATGCCTCCCATGTAGCTGAGATCTCAGGAATGTAGCACCATTTTCTGTTTGTTGGTTGAAATGTGGTCTCATTAACTTTAGGATTGCCCTCAAACTATGATCCTCCTGATCACCAACCACCTCCTGAGTAGCTTTGATTACAGTATGAGTCACTATACCTGGCCCTGCTTCCAAGTTCTTGTCGGTGTCAGAGAGAGAAGTCAGAGATGAGACAAAGTAAAGAATTGAGAGAACATTGCATTATAGAATAAAAATACACACTCAAGGGGTGAGTTAAGGTTTCTCAAGTGTTACACTTTATAGTTTTTCTTTGGTGGGCTTTATACTAAATCTGGGGAATGTTGTACTATGTTACATAGGTTGTACCTCATCCTAAACCCAACACTTTTGATGCAACAGAATGACAGATATACCCTCACTCTACTTACAATTGCTAATGAGTTCCTTGGGTTTTTTTGTTTTGTTTTGTGAGTTGTGGGGCTTGAACTTGAGGCCTGGGCGCTGTCCCTGAGCCTCATTGTGCTCAAGGTGGGTGCTCTACCATTTGAGCCACAGCACTACTTCTGGTTTTTTAGTTATTAATTGGAGATAAGAGTCTCACAGGGACTTTTCTGCTTGGGCTAGCTTTGAACCCTGGTACTCAGATCTCAGCCTCCTGACTTGCTATAGGATTATAGGTATGAGACACCAGCGCCTGGCTTGAGGTTCTTGTTTTCAGATCTTCTTCAAGTGATCCAATTTCCAAATTATATCATGAGGATTTGCTTTAAAGGACCATTTCTGTTATCAGCTGGCTTACTTTGAATAAAACAGACCCGGGGATGAGTATTAGAGAATACACGGTTAATCTAAGAGGTAATTCTAGGTATTAGTAATGTAAGGAAATGAGAAAAGGAAGAAGAGGAAAACAATAAAAAGTCTGTTAATGAGCTGGTTAATGCTTTGGGCAACTGGGACTCAATTATGTTGGGATCCCAGGAGGAGTAAGTAGAATATGGCCTCCGATTTTTCCAGCTAAGGAATAAGAAAGCTGAAATAATACATTTTCCTTCCATTCATATTGCTATGTTTTGAATGTGAAGTGTCTCCACAGGCTTAAATTTTCAATACTTGGTCCCCAGCTGGTGGCACTATTTTGGAGTTTCTGGAAACTTTCGGTGGTGAGGGCCAGTTGAAGTAAATGAATCACTCGAGGTATGCTCTTGGAAGCTTTGTCTTCTTGGAGGCCTTTTTCTCTTCTTTTCTCTCTTATTGCTGGCCACCATGAGGTACTTTACTTTTTCCCACCTTCCCTGCTATAAAGCTTTTCCACACCATGGCCCACCCAACCAACCACAGACTGAAGTCTCTGAAACAAGGAGCCAAAAATGCATCTTTCCTTTAAGTTGACCTGTCAGGTATTTTCCCACAGTAACAAAACATCAGCTAACAACACATATTTATCATGGATTGAGAGTTGTTCCTTTTTTTTGCAGTCCTGTGGCTTGAACTCAGGGCCTGAGCACTGTCCCTGAGCTTCTCTGTGCTCAAGGCTAGCACGCTACAACTTGAGCCACAGTGCCACTTCTAGCCTTTTCTCTTTATATGGTACTGAACAAATGTCAGCAATCCTTAACTCCCAGTCTTCTACTTCTCATATAACCTCATATTTTTGGTCTGTTACCTACAAACAAAGGCATCTGTTGGATACATTCATGCTCATGCACATATACATAAGTACATATGTCCATATACATAATTACTTAGATAATTAAACAGAATATAACACTAGACTATTCAGGAGGAGAGACGAAATAAAAAAGAAAAAGGGGTGCTGGGAAGGTGGCTCAGTGGTAGAGCGCTTGCCTTGCATGCCTGAGGCCCTGGGTTCGATTCCTCAGCATCATATAAGCAAAAAGAAAAAAGCCGGAAGTGGTACTGTGGCTCAAGTGGTAGAGTGCTAGCCTTGAGCTGAAGAGCTGAGGGACAGCGCCCAGGCCCAGAGTTCAGGCCCCGCGACTGGACCAAAAGAAAAAAAAAAAAGAAAAAAGAAAGAAGAAAAAGAAAAGAAAAGAAAACAAGTAAGGCTGGGAATGTGGCTTAGTGATGGAGTGCTCAGGAACAATGACCAGGCCCTGAGTTCAAACCCCAGGACTGGCAAAAAACAAAAACAAAGCAAAAAAACAGGAACAAGGAAACTTGTTTCAGATGCTATATTTTAGGGGTAGAGTGACCAGAAGTGTGATACAGGAGGTGCAATTGATTGGAATACAATATAAACTTATGAATGGAAATGTAACAATGAAATTCTCCTCCCCTGTAAAACTGATATAATCCAATTAAAAATAAAAATAGGCGCACCAGTGGCTCAAGTCTATAATACTAACTACTCAGAAGGCTGAGATCTGAGGATCGTGGTTTGAAGCCAGCCCAGGCAGGAAACTCTATGAGACTCATATTTCCAATAAAGTGCTCAAAAAAGACGGAAGTGGTACTGTGGCTCAAATGGTAGAAGACTTTTTTTTTTGGTGGGCCGTGGGGTCTGAACTCTGGACCTCCGCACTGCCCCTCAGCTCTTCAGCTCAAGGCTGGCACTCTACAACTTCAGCCACAGCACCACTTCTGGCTTTTTCTGCTTATGTGGTGCTGAGGAATCGAACCAGGGCCTCATGCATGCAAGGCAAGCACTCTACCACTAAGCCACCTTCCCAGCCCCAGTAGAACACTTGCCTTGAGCATAAAGCAGCTCAGGGACAATGCCCAGGCCCAGAGTTCAAGCCCCAGACTGGCAAAAATAAAAATTAGGGGCTGGGAAGGTTGCTCAGTGGTAGAGCGCTTGCCTTGCATGCATGAGGCCCTGGGTTCATTCCTCAGCACCACATAAGAAAAAAGCCAGAAGTGGTGCTGTGGCTCAAATGGTAGAGTGCTAGCCTTGAGCTGAAGAGCTGAGAGACAGTGCCCAGGCCCAGAGTTCAGGCCCCACGACCGGACCCAAAAAAAAAAATTAAAAAAATAAATATCAGGGTGCTGCTGGCTCGTGCCTGTAATCCTAGCTACTCAGAAGGCTGAGATCTGAGAATTGAGGTTCAAAGCCAGCCAGTGCAGGAAAGTTTCTGTGACAGAAGTGGCACTGAGGCTCAAAGTGGTAGAGGGCTAGCCTTGAGCACAAAAGAGCTCAGGGATAGTTCCCAGGCCAAGTTAAAGCTTTACTACTGACAAATAAATAAATAAAAATTAAAATAATAAAATAACACACAACATCTCTTTGATAAGAAGGCAAAAGTACAAATTTGACCTAGCTATGAAAAGTATATGCAAAGCTGGCAAGTTTTTTTGTTTAGTTTTTTGTTTTTGTTTTTTGTCAGTCGTGGGGCTTGAACTCTGGACCTGGGCACTCTCCCTGTGCTCTTCAGCTCAAGGCAAGAGCTCTACCACTTGAGCCACAGAGCCACTTCCGAAAAGTATATGCATATGTGATAGATTTTTTTCTTTTTTCTTTTCTCTTCCTTCTTTTCCTCTTCTTCCTCCCCCTCCTCTTCCCCTTCCTCCTTCATCATTTGGTGGTGTTAGGGATCAGACTCAAGGCTTCATTTATATTAGGCAAATGTTCTACCACTGAGGATGTGTATGTGTACCCATTTGTGCTTGCTCATATAGCTCATATGGCATTTTTGGAGTCATAGAAACAATCTAGCTGTTCATCTACAAGAAATGGGTTAAGAGAAATCTCGGGGCTGGGAAGGTAGCTCAGTGGTAGAATGCTTGCCTTGCATGCATGAGGCCCTGGGTTCGATTCCTCAGCACCACAAAAGCCGGAAGTGGTGCTGTGGCTCAAGTGGTAGAGTGCTAGCCTTGAACTGAAGAGCTGAAGGACCATGCCCAGGCCCAGCATTCAGGCTAAAGACCAGTAAAAAAAAAAATAAAAGAAAGAAAGAAAAAAAAAAAGAAATCTCTTTATACAATGAGATAACACAGAGCCTATAAACAATGAGATAGATCTTAAATGTAGTAACATGAAATAATATTTATGATTCATCAGTAAGGAAAAATGCAGTTTGCAGAAGGACATGTTTCATATGACCCAGTTTATGTGGTAGAAAATAAATTGAAGCTTAGTGTCCTAGGGAAGGTAGAACACAAGGAATTGAATTATTTGTTTGATAGTTCCAGAACATATTTCTCTCTCATGGTCTTTTATATATATATAGTAAAGATATTTTCTTATATATTAATATATTAGTATGAATTATTATAATCAGTAACTGTACCTTCAATCTGGCTATCCTTTCTAAAATCGCATATGCTTTATTCCTCTTATCATCTTCTACTTTATCCTTATGACATTACATGTTTGTTGTATCTATTCTTTCAAATATTCTTTCATCCCATGAAACCACAAATCTAGGTGGTTCTGATCTGGCTTGTTAAAATGTCTTTGTTTAGAACCACTTTTAATATTTAGGGCAGTATGGTCTCTAGGCCAACATAGAACCTGTTAGAAATGCCAATTATCAAGCTCCACTCCAGGACTGAATCAAAAACCCTGGGAGCAGGTTCAGCAGTCTGTGTTTTAACAAGACCTCTGGGGAATTGTGGTGCATACCCAAATCTGAGAACCACTGAGTTTAAGGTAGGAATGGAGACCATCTGTGGAACCAGCAGCACTTTTCCATGGCTTATTTAGCTATGTTAAATGCTGAGTGCTAAAGAAGTCAACAGCAGATACCAATGCCAAGTCCTTAATAAAATATCAGTGACATACTCTATATCTAGTCAGGCTACTTTGTGCCAAGCTAATGGCATTGACCCCTGTCTACCTTGGAGGAGATAGTAGCTTGTCCTGGATGGAATCAGTACATAATTTTGGATTTGGGTTTGCCTTGCCTGTTTATACTGCTTCTGTCCAATTCTACTTCTTTTCTGTCACACGTTTCACTCTCTAGTAAACCCTTTTCACCCTCAGATTCAGCTTCTTATTCCCCAAAGAGCACAATCTGCAACAACTGCTTTGTTAGGGGGATGTGCTGAACGATGTTTTCTCAAATTAATACCCATGGTGATTTGAAATGGAATACAATTGGATGGCAAAGCTTTGGGAAATCATAGGGCAAAAGCATTTAGTCCCTATGGTGACAACAATGATGACTGCAAAAGATATGGCTAGGCTTAACTGTTTCTGATAACCTTAGGAAATTTACACAGAAAAGAGGACATATTGAGAGTCTTGAATGCACAGCACAGATCACAGTCCAAAAGCAAAGGGCACTAATGCCAGTATTAATGCAGTCTTGGGCTAGGAATGTGGCTTAGTGGTAGAGTGCTTGCCTAGCATGCGTGAAGCCAAGGATTCAATTCCTCAGTACCATATATATATAGAAAAATCTCGAAGTGTCACTGTGGCTCAAGTAGTAGAGTGCTAGCTTTGAGCAAAAGAAGCTCAGGGACAGCACCCAGACCCTGAGTTCAAGCCTGAGGACTGGCAAAAAAAAAAGCGGTCTCTATTTTCCTGGAGCTACCGAGAATTAACACCTGGAGATCACACTCAGGGACTGATTATACATGTTACAGAGGTATACTATCAATTAAAGGAATAACCTTGCCAAGACTCTTAGGCCAAGTTAAGGGCACTCCTGGGGAAAGAATAGGACCCTATGACATTAGGTAGAAATATTTTTGGCATAAATAGATGAAGCTGAAAACATTTTAGCCGCAAACCTCCTCATGTAAATGTCTTCCACTGCATAAAACCCTTTTAGTGACATCTCCTAAGTGCTTGCCTCACAATACTGAAGCTCTTTAGAACCAGCCAACACCTCATTGTCTGCACTCTCATAAGAATTATTAGCTCTCCATATAGCTCAGGTGCATAAATGCCCAAGGGAAAGGGGAACTTGAAGTGGATTTATTATGTACTATCTGTTTTGTCCCCCTTCTTTCAATTCTACTTAGAAGGATTGTGTAGTGACATGACCCACTGCCTTGCTTTGCCAAGGTTTGGGTCTTTTTCTCCCTCTTCCATCTCCTCCTCCTCTTCTTCTTCATCTTCTTCTTTTTGCCAGTCCTGGGGCTTGAACTCAGGGTGTGGGTTCTGTCTCTGAGCCTCCCTGTGCTCAAGGCTAGTGCTCTACCACTTGAGCCACAGTGCCAGTTCCTGCTTTTTCTTTTTATGTGATACTGAGAAGTTGAACTCAGGAATTCATGTATTCTAGGCAAACACTCTACCACTAAGCCACATCCCCAGCCCAGTTTTTGTGTTGTTGTTGTTGGTGGTGGTGGTGGTCATGGGGCTTGAAGTCTGGGCCTGGGCCCTGTCCTTCAACTCTTCACCTCAAGGGGAATACTCTACCAATTGAGCCACAGTGCTACTTCCAGTTTTCTGTGTGGTTTATTGCAGATAAGAGTCTCACAGACTTTCCTGCCTGAGCTGGCTTTGAACTGCGATCCTCAGACCTCAGCCTCCTGTGTAGGATTACAGGCATGAGCCACAAGTGCCTGGCTTCAGTTTTGGTATTTTTAACTTTAAACCCAGTATACTCATAGGAAAATTGAGTTGTCTACTTACTAAGAGGGTCTGGCTGTCAGGCACCAGTGGCTCACCCCTGTAGTCCTAGTTACTCAGGAGGCTGAGATCTGAGGATCACAGTTCAAAGCCAGCCCAGGCAGGAAAGTCTGTGAGACTCTTATCTCCAATTAACCACCAGAAAACCGAAAGTGGTGCTGTGGCTCAAGTGGTAGAGTGCTCACATTGAGCTGAAGAGTTCAGGGATAGTACCCAGGCCCAGAATTCAAACCTCAGGACCAACAAGAAAAAAAAAAGAAAAAGGAGGGTACTGCTTTCACTAAAAAAATACATTTTTAAAGGACTGGGAATATAGCATAATTATAGAGTACTTGTCCAGAATGCTTAAGGCCCTGGGTTACTACTACAAAAATACAACCAACCTATTGAGATGAACTCCAGGGCATGGAAACAAGAGGTTTTTTTTTCTTTATTGCTGTTTTTGTTTTCTTTTTGTCTTGTTTGTTCAGTTCTGTCTTTGGAAGGGTAAGGGAAGGCACAGAAATGGAGAGACAAAGAGCAACAAATGCAGCAGTGGTACTCACTAGACACTATGTTGAAAATGAACTGTATAACTTGTGGGTGGGGATGGGAGAGAAAAACTAGGAGACAGCTAGGGAAGGGGTGACATTATCTAAAAAGGATGTCCTCCTAAGCTGGGTGCTGGTGGTTCATGCCTGCAATTCTAGCTACTCAGAAGGCAGAGATCTGAGGATGGTTTTTTGAACCACCCTGGACAGAAAAGTATGAGAGATTCTTATCTCCAGTTAATCACCAGAAAACCAGAAAAGTGGTGCTGTGGCTCAAACAGTAGAGTGCTAGCCTTGAGTGAAAAAGGGGAGGGACAGTCCCCAGGCCTTGAGTTCAAGCTCTATGACCAACAAAGAACAAAGAAACAAAAAAAAGGAATATACTCTTAGGCTAGGAATGTGGTTTCGTGGTAGAGTGTTTGCCTAGCATACATGAAGCCCTGGGTTCGATTCCTCAGTACCACATCAACAGAAAACGCTAGAAGTGGTGATGTGGCTCAAGAGGTAGAGTGCTATCCTTGAGCATAAAGAAGCTCAGGGACAGTGCCCAGGCCCTGAGTTCAAGCCCCAGGACTGGCCAAAAAAAAATACACACACACACATACACACACACACACACACACACACACACACACACACTCTCTCTCTCTCTCTCTCTCTCTCTCTCTTTACCTAACTTATGTAACTCTGTACATCACCTTTATAATAACAACAAGAAAACATTTTTTAAATTAAAAATACAACCAATCAACTTTAAAAAAATCTTGGTGAGTGAGCCTTGAGCTGGAGAGCTGAGGGACAGCGCCGAGGCCCAGAGTTCAGGCCCCACGACCAGATCAAAAAAAAAAATCTTGGTGAGAGTAAAAGTATTATTTATTTATATATATTTATTCATCTATTTATAATCAGTGTTATATTCAGACACATACAAATATATATTCATATAATTATAATCAACATTATATCACCACTTTCCCCAATAATGTTTTTCACTAATGTTTTGTGTAAAATACTCTTAATACTAAAAATGTTAAATGCCCTTGTAGTTTGAAAATAATCATATTATAATGATTATAATCATATTATAATCATAATAATCTTATATATTATACTACATAGAATATATTGTAAAGAGTATAACATGTATTATTATTATTATTATTATTTAGCTATAAGTGTTTGAACTCAGGACTTTATGCTTGTTAGGCAAGTGTTCTACCTTCAGTCCTGGCTTTAGTATTTTTTAGATAGAATCTTTTACTTTGTGCTTGAGATGGCCTGGTACTGTAATCCTCCTACTTCAACCTCCTGTGTAGATAAGGTAAGATCACAGGTGTATACTAATTTGATTGTTTAGATAGGGTCTTGGTAACTTTTTTTTTGACTGGGATTGCTTCCTGTGGTTCTCATCTCTGCCTCTGAAGGAGCTGGGATTATAGGCATGAGCCATTGGACCTAGCATGTATCAATATCATTTAAAAACTCTGTGAATATCATTTGTGGGACTGAGATGAAAGTGGGAGTTGCGGGCTGGGAAGGTGGCTCAGTGGTAGAGCGCTTGCCTTGCATGCCTGAGGCCCTGGGTTTGATTCCTCAGCACCACATAAGCAGAAAAAAAAGCCGGAAGTGGTGCTGTGGCTCAAGTGGTAGAGTGCTAGCCTTGAGCAAAAGAAGCAGGGACTGAGTTCAAGGCCCAAGACTAGCAAAAAAAAAAAAAGTGAAATGACCTCACCATACATCCTTCTTTATCTTGTGTGTTAAGTCAATGGGAAAGGTCACATGGATTTTGGAGAAGGATTGTGGTCTTATTAATTAATGTGGCTTAGTGGTAGAGTGCTTGTCTAGCATGAAGGAAGCCCTGGGTTCAATTCCTCAGTACCACATAAACAGAAAAAAAAAAAAGCTGAAAGTGGTGCTGTGGCTCAAGTGGTAGGCGGCTAGCCTTGAGCACAAAGAGGCTCAGGGACAATGCTCAGGCTCTGAGATCAAGCCACAAGACTAGCAAAAGAGAGAGAGAGAGAGAGAGAGAGAGAGAGAGAGAGAGAGAGAGAGAGAGAGAGAGAGAGAGAGAGAGAGAGAGAGAGAGAGAGAGAGAGAGAGAGAGAGAGAGAGAGAGAGAGAGAGAGAGAGAGAGAGAGAGAGAGAGAGGCTGGAAAGGTGGCTCAGTGGTAGAGCGCTTGCCTTGCATGCATGAGGCCCTGGGTACGATTCCTCAGCACCACATAAGCAGGAAAAAAAAAGCCGGAAGTGGAGCTGTGGCTCAAGTGGTAGAGTGCTAGCCTTGAGCTGAAGAGCTGAGGGACAGTGCCTAGACCCAGAGTTCAGGCCCCATGACTGGCCCCCAAAAAAATTAAAAAAAAAGAGAGAGAAAAATTCCCGAGACAGTTCTGTCAGTTTGAGGGAGCCCCTGTTTAGCATGCCAGAGACTCTGGGTCCAATTGTCCTTACTGTTTTACCTCATGGCTCTCTTATATTCTGCTGATTTTCTTAGGGGAAGGGGTTGTCGTGGGGATTGAATTCAGGCCCTGAGTGCCATTTCTGTGCTTTTTCACTCAAGGTGAGCACTCTACCACTTTGAGCCCCAGCACCACTTCTGGTTTTCTGGTGGTTAATTGGAGATAAGAGAATCACAGACTTTCCTGCCCAGGCTGGCTTTGACCATGATCTTCAAATCTTAGCCTCCTGAGTAGCTAGGATTACAGCCATGAATAACTGGAGACTGGCTTATTTTTTTTTTTTTGCCAGACTTGGGACTTGAACTCAGGGCATGGGTGTTACGGAAATGAAGGAGAATAGAAAAGCAATAGGCCGGACTCAATCTTCAACATGTGAGGACTGTTTATTGCTAGCAAGGTGAACAGACCTTCCCACGGTTTGAAGGTTGTACAAGGGACTGGATTTTGGGGCCGGGTTTATATGGGTCTTAACAAGGAAACAAAGGAGTAAAAATCAGCCTGTAATTACTGGGGGACTAGGACCAGGTACTTTCTGTGAGGTCCAGAGTGGAATGTCCCTCCTGGAGGGCGTGTACCTGTTTGCTTGCTTTCTTTCCTTCTTTCTTTCCTTTTCCTTCCTTCTTTCCTTCCTTCCTTCCTTCCTTCCTTCCTTCCTTCCTTCCTTCCTTCCTTCCTTCCTTCCTTCCTTCCTTTCTTTCTTTCTTTCCCTTCCTTCCTTCCGTTAGTCCATTACGGGGCTTGAACTCTGGGTCTGGGCGCTGTCCCTCAGCTCTTCAGCTCAAGGCGAGCGCTCTACCACTTGAGCCTCAGTGCCACTTCCAGTTTTCTGGTGGTTAATTGGAGATAAGAGTTTCATGGATACTCCTGTCTGGGCTGGCTTTGAACCATAATCCTCAGATCTCAGCCTTCTGAGTACCTAGGATTACAATACAAGTGTGAATCAATGGCAATGCTCAGCACCCTGTTGTCTTCCTTGACCTGAGGAATAAGGCAGGAGTCAATCCTTCACTGGGCATTGTCCCTGAGCTTCTTTTGCTCAGGGCTGATGCTCTATCACTTAAGCCACAGCACCACTTCTGGCTTTTTCTGTTTATGTGGTACTAAGGAATTGAACCCAGGGCTTCCTGCATGCTACCACTGGGCCACATTCCAAGCCCTTTTTTTTTTTTTGGTTGTGGGGCTTGAACTTTGGGCCTGAGTGCTGTACCTCAGCTCTTCAGCTCAAGGCCAGCGCTCTACCACTTGAGCTACAGCGCCACTTCCGGTTTTCTAGTGGTTTATTGGGGATGAGTTTCTCTGACTTTCCTGCCCGGGCTGGCTTTGAACCGTGATCCTCAGATCTCAGCCTCCTGAGTAGCTAGGATTATAGGCGTGAGCCACTGGCGCCCGGCTCAAGCCCATTTTTTTTTTTAAACCATGCCTATTCCAGGAGAAAAATTGTTGTCTTTTAAACTCTTTATACTTAAGTCTGGCTCATTGCATTGATGACATTTTAATGATTCTGATGAGTAGGAAAAATTGAGCATCATAGATAGATCTATTATGGCTAAAGGATTGGAGAAAAACCTCATGAAAGTTCAGGTTCTTCTTAAATGGATGAACCTTCTAGGGGTCTGTGGTGTAGAGAATGTCAACATATCTCCTTTAAAGAGTGAACTGGGCACTGGTGGCTTATGCCTATAATCCTGGTCACTCAAGAAGCCAAGATTTGAGGATCACAGGTTTTTTTTTGTTTTTTTTTTTTTCAGCAGTCCAGGACCTGGGCACTGTCCTCGAGCTTCTTTTGCTCAAGGCAAGCACTCTACTGCTTGAACCACAGTACCACTTCTGGCTTTTTCTATTTTTGCGGTACTGAGTAATCAAACCCATGCTTGCTGGGCAAGCACTCTACCACTAAGCCACATTCCCAGCTGAGGATCACAGTTTAAGCTAGACTGGGCCAGAAAGTCCATGAGCCTCTTAACTCCAATTGACCACCAATCTTCACCTTCCTCTTCCCTCCCCCCCCACCCCACCAGCAAAAAAAGCCCATCACCACTACCAAAACCCAAAAAAACTGGAAGTGAAGCTAAGGCTCAAATGGGAGAGCACTAGTCTACAGCAAATAAACCTTGGGGCCAGGCAGTGGTGGCTCACACTTATAATCCTAGCTACTCAGGAGGCTGAGACCTGAGGATTGTGGTTCAAAGACAGCCTGGACAGGAAAGTGTGTGAGACTCTTTTTGTCCATCATGGGGCCTGAACTCTGGGCATGGGCGCTGCACCTCAGCTCTTCAGCTCAAGGCTAATGCCCTACCACTTGAGCCACAGCGCCACTTCTGGCTTTTTTTTGCTTATGTGGTGCTGAGGAATTGAACCCAGGGCCTCATGAATGCAAGGCAAGCACTCTACCACTGAGCCACCTTCCCAATCCCATGAGACTCTTATCTCTAATAAACTGTTCAGAAAAGCCTGAAATGTGCTGTGGCTCAAGTGGTAGAGTGCTAGCCAAAATGAAGCTAAAGGATAGTGCCCAGGCATTGAGTTCAAGTCTCACAACATGCGTGCACACATGCTCACACTCACACACACACATACACAAAGTGCTGGTCACCAGTTTCTCATGCGTGTAATCCCTGATACACAGGTGGCTGAGACCTGAGGATCATCATGGTTCAAAGACAGCCCAGGCAGGAAAGTTTGTTGAGATTGTAATATCTAACCATCAAAAAGTCAGAATTGGAACTGTGGCTCAAGTGTTAGAGTGCTATCCTTGAGAAAAAAAAAGTGAAGTTGCTTTTCTTGCATCATCTACCACAAAGACACCCATCTTCAGTGGGCCTCTTTGGATTTAGGAGAAAATATATACCATATTTGGGCAGACTGCTCTGACCTATTTAGTTAGTAACCTGTAAAGCTGCCAGTTTTGAGTGGAATCTAGACAAATAGCTAGGCAGTAAATATGGACTTCAGTGCATGCTGTCCTGTTACTTGGGCTTTATGACTCAGCATACTTGTTTTGGAAGAGGCTGTGGCAGAGTCATTCTGCAAAGCTTAACAGAAACCATACAGCTCTGACTCTTAAGGAATTGAAGGAAGTCCATTCTATCCTTGCTGAACAATTATTCTCCTTTGAACGGCAGCACCTGCTTTGCTCCTAGACCTAGGAGTTGATCAATTCAATACTCAGAAACTACAAAAATAAAGGGAATTTATTTAGATTCTTTTTCTTTTTTTGGTCAGTTGTGGGGCTTGAACTCTGGGCATGGGCTCATGTCCCTGCACTCTTCAGCTCCAGGTGAGCACTCTACCACTTGAGCCACAGCGCCACTTCCAGTTTTCTAGTGGTTTATTGGAGATAAGAATCTCACAGATTTTCCTGCCAGGGCTGGCTTTGAACCGCGATCCACAGATCTCAGCCTACTTAGTAGCTAGGATTACAGGTGTGAGCCACCGGTACTCGGCTATTTGAGTTCTTAGGCATTGCAATTCAGAGGACAGGTTCTGGTAGCTCTTGCTCCAAAGAAGGTAGGACAGGTGAAAAACGTGTACTTTGAAAAGGAACTGGAGCTTTGTGACTGATAAAAGGAAAAGAATGTATAAACAGAACAACAGATAACCTCTCGATAGACATCTTGAGCTTCTTGGATCAACATAATTGTCCAAACCTTAAAATCATTCCAGATATCAGAGGTCAAATTGTGGTTGTGACTGAAGTTCACTTTCCCAGCAGCAAGTAAAATGGTGTTTCCATAGTTGACTTACAACTCCATTGTTTTCATTGAGACCCTCCCCAGTGCTGAGGGCCATAATGACTGAATTTCTCACCATGAGAAGATATGACCTGATCTGCCAAATGTGAACTGGATATTAGCAGATAGATACCATCACCAAATGATCATATGTAGCAGCAATCTATTGTTAAATAGATAATGCAGAGCTGGGAAGGTGACTTAGTGGTAGAGTGCTTGCCTAGCATGTATGAAGTCCTGGGTTCCATTCCTCAGTGCCACATAAACAGAAAAAGCCAGAAGGGGCACTGTGGCTCAAATGGTAGAGTGCTAGCCTTGAGTAAAAGCCCAGGGACAGTGCCCAGGCTATGAGTTCAAGCCCTAGCACTGGAAAAAATATATCCTCTGTACTTGGCTTTTGTAACTGTAAACCCTGTGACCCTCTGTACATCACCATTATAATAACAACAAAAAATAAAAAAATAACTTTAGCCTAAAACACAAAAGTTATCAGGAAGCTTATTTCAACTTTGCTTTATTGTGGATCTTAGAAAAAGTCTTGCATCATTCTTCAATGTTTCTAATTTGTCTTGTTTTATATTCTTGCTCTTTTACTGGATCATCTGTTTTCAATGAAATAGTACCAAGACTGACCTTACAATGACCTTAAATCAGTGTGTCACTCCATGTACAAAATTGTCACCATTGAAACTATTCAATTCTCGGGCTGGGAAGGTAGCTCAGAGGTAGAGCGCTTGCCTTGCATGCTCGAGGCCCTGGGTTCGATTCCTCAGCACCACATAAGCAAAAAGAAAAAAAAAGCCAGAAACTATTCAATTCTCAGCTTTCAGTACAGATCTCAGTCCCTGACAAGTAACACTGATACTCATGAGCTAGTAAAATCACCAGGGAACATTACACTTATCTACTGGCAAAATACTAGACATAGAAAACAAAGAACAGGCAAGCCAATAACAAGGATGCAAAAGACATGATAATTTTGTAACTTATTTTTGTTGGTCTTGGACTTGAGCTCAGGGTCTGGGCACTGACTCTGAGATTCTGTGCTTAAAGCTAGCATTCTACCAGTTTAAGCCACAGCCCCACTTCTGGTTTTTTTTTGGTGGTTAATTGGAGATAAGTGTCTCACAGACTTTTCTGCCCTGGCTGGTTTTGAACCATGGTCTTCAGATGTCAGCATCCTTGTAGCTAGGATTGCAGGTGTGAGCCACCAGTGCCTTGCCGATAGTTTTGCAATTTTTTGGGGGGTGGGTCGTGGGGCTTGAACTCTGGGCGTGGGTGCTGTTCCTCAGCTCTTCAGCTCAAGGAGAGCACTCTACCAAATTGAGCTACAGTGCCACTTCCGGTTTTCTGAGTGGTTTATCGGAGATGAGTCTCTCTGAATTCCTGCGTGGGATGGTTTTGAACCTTGATCCTCAGGTCTCAGTCTCCTGAGTAGCTAGGATTACAGGAATGAGCCACCAGCACCTGGCTAGTTTTGCAATCTTATCGAGCCAAAAGCCAAGTAGCTCTGAGTAATTCCCAAAGGAACCATCATAGCATGTAAAAATAGTCCTGCAAGCTCCGTGAAAAGGGAAAACCAAGGTCCCAAAGGACATCACTGTATGCCATTCGTATCATATTTGTAGCACACTGAATATGCATACTGCATACAACTCAGTGTTTGGAAAGAGAAATTTCTGGGTTGTGTGGCAATGTGAGCCACCATACAACAGAATATAGTAGCACACTGCCTCTAAACAGGGCCTAGTTTTGCCCTCCAAGAGATATTTAATAACGTCTGAAGATACTGTTAGTTGTAATAACTTGTGTATTTGTATATGTTGAGAAGTTGCTATTGATTTCTAGTGGTTGAGGCTAGGAATGTTACTGAATATCCTACAATGCAGAAGATTCCCTCCCAAACATCTACACAGAGAATTATTCTTGCCTACAATATAGAAAGAGATCAAGTTAGAGGAATCCTTGTGGTAGGTTTTACACAGCAATATACATAAAAAGCAAGTTATGGTTTATATGGTTTATATAAACAGTAAGTTAGGGGCTGGGATGTAGCTTAGTGCCAAAGTACTTGCCTATCAAGTGAAAAGTCCTGGATTCAATCCTTAGTACCAAAAAAGAAAACACAAAAAAAGAGACAAAATCTGGGCAGGAAAGTCCATGAGACCCTTACCTCCTATAAACTACTCAAAAAAGCTAGAAGTAGTGCTGGGGCTCAAGTGGTAGAGTGCTCACTGAGCAAAAGAAGCGGGGGAAAGCACTCAGGCCCCGAGTTCAAGCACCAGGACTAGTAATAATAATAATAATAATAATAATATTTCAAGTAAAGACCTATTTGTTATGCAAAAGAAACAAATTTGAGGGGATGAGAAGATAGCTCAGTGGTAGAGTGCTTGCCTTGCATGCATGAGGCCCTGGGTTTGATTCCTCAGCACCACATACACAGAAAAAGCTGAAAGTAGAGGTTCAAGTGGTAGAGTGCTAGACTTGAGCTGAAGAGCTGAGGGACAGTGCCTGGGCTCACAGTTCAGGCCTCATGACTGACAAAAAATAATAGTAACAACAACAAATAGCAAGTTAGAATTTTTTTTTTGTATTATAGAAACTACCCTGCAATATTTATTTCAATTTTTCCAGGAAACATGATGGGACAAGAAGGCTCACAATGCTATTTTTTTTAGTTTGTATATGTTTAAATTTGTCCATAATAATGAATCACGAAAGGATCAGAGAATATTTTTTTTTTGTTGGTGGTGGTGGTGGGGCTTGAACTCCGGGCCTGGATGCTGTCCTTGAACTCTTCAGCTCAAGGCGAGCACTCTACCACTTAAGCCACAGCACCACTTCTAGTTTTCTTGTACTTAATTGGAGATAAGAGATTCATAGAGACTCATAGAGAGTCTCATAGATGTTCCTGCCTGTGCTAGCTTTGAACCACGAACCTCAGATATCAGCCTCCTGAGTATCTAGGATTACAATTGTGAGCCATCAGAGAACATTTATATCTTTGACTCTTTGAAATTTTATAGAGAATAGAAGTTATTGAAAGTCAATGAGGTATATTTTTCTCATGGTGACTTTAGAACTCAAAGTCAGTGACATTAAGTGATTAATTATATATGAAATGTGAAACTAGATCACACTGTGCTATATTTCATATTACATTCTATTAAATCTGTTGTTCCATAAAAAGATATTAGAGGGGCTGGGAAGGTGGCTCAGTGGTAGAGCGCTTGCCTTGCATGCATGAAGCCCTGGGTTCTATTCCTCAGTACCACATAAGCAGAAAAAGCTGGAAGTGGGGCTGAGGCTCAAGTGGTAGAGCGCTAGTTTACAGCTGAAGAGCTGAGGGACAGCGCCCAGGCCCAGAGTTCAGGCCCCACGACCAACAAACAAACAAACAAACAAAAGATATTAGATATAACTGGTGGGAAAGAATAATAAATAATTACTTATTTACTATTGGATCAATCTTTTCTCTGCTGGCAGTGGGGCCTAAACTCAAGGCCCATGTTCTGTCCCTTACTTTTTCCACTCTACCACTTGAGCCACACCTCCATTTCCCCTGAATCTACTTATTCTGAACATAGAATATCCCCAAAACAGTTTTTCAATGCAAATGAATGTGGTTCATCTGATATGATCTGCCATATTTAGAAGCTACTGTTTCCTGATTTGAGTCAATGGGTCTAGATGTTAGACAATTCTTGGTCTTGTCAGAGAAAGAATTCAAAAATTGACAAAGAGATTTAAGGAAGAATAAGTTTGTGAATGTAAAGCAAAGACAAATCAGTCCAAAAATACACTTTTCATGTGAGAGGATAGGCAGGCTCGAGATGGAGGTCCCAAGATTTAAGCTTTTATTGGGAGAGTCTGTGGATATGAGAGTGGTCAGTCTTGGAAAATTGTTTTATGTAATCAACTTCTGGAAACTGGGTCATCAAGTTGTCTCACGGGGGTGTTCATGGGTTTGGACAGTCAGATCAGTTATAATATCATTAGTCTAGGATGATGTTCCTTATCAATATCCAAGCCATCATTTTCAGCTATCAGATTTCCTAACATTCCGTCTAACTCCTATATCAATACTAGCTCTAAAGATCATATATTAACACACACATATCATAGGATTTTATTTGTTTACCTGTGTATTTTGCAAAATATCTGCAAAATATGTGCTCTAACAACTTTTTTTCTGGGGGCTGGGAAGGTGGCTCAGTGGTAGAGCGCTTGCCTTGCATGCATGAGGCCCTGGGTTTGATTCCTCAGCAACACATAAGCAGAAAAAAAAGCCGAAGTGGCGCTGTGGCTCAACTGGTAGAGCGCTAGCCTTGAGCTGAAGAGCTGAAGGACAGCTCCCAGGCCCAGAGTTCAAGCCCCATGACCAGACCCAAAAAAAACCAAAACTTTTTTTCTGGCTGTGTGCTGGTGGCTCATGCCTGTAATCCTAGCTACTCAGGAGGCTGAGATCTGAGGATCACGGTTCAAAGCCAGCCCAGGCAGGAAAGTCTTCATAAACCACTCAGAAAATGGGAAGTGGTGATGTGGCTCAACTGATAGAGTGCTAGCCTTAAGCTAAAGAGCTGAGGGACAGTGCCCAGGCCCAGAGTTAAAGCCCCACAACCGACAAAAAATACTCTAAAAAATAAAAACTTTTTTCTCGTGCCAGTACTAGGACTTGAACTCAGGGCCTGGTCACCATCTCTGTGCTTTTGTGCTTAAGGCTAGAGCCCTACCACTTGAGCCACAGCTATACTTCTGAACTTTCTTTCCCAGTTTGGCTTGGAACCATTATCCTCATTTCTCAGTTTCCACAGTAGCTAGGATTACAGGCATGAAACACTGGCACCCAGCTTATTAATTAATTAATTAATTAATTACAAGCATATGTGGAAACGCAAGGCAGAGATTTTCTTTTCTTTTCTTTCTTTCTTTTTTGTTTTTCAGGACTTGTTCCTGAGTTTTTTGCCTAAGGCTAGTGCTCTATAACTTGAGCACAACTTCATTTCTGGTGTTTTGTTTTGTTTTGTTTTGGGTACTTAATTGGAGATAAGAGTCTCTTCGATTTTCCAGCCCCAGCTGGTTTTGAACCACAATCCTCAGATCGCAGTCTTCAACGGTAACTAGGATTGCAGGCCTTAGCCAAAAGTGCCTGTCCTGAGGCCATCTTTTTCTCTGCTCTTTTGTGTGTTAGTCCTGGGGAAGAACTCGGGGCTTAGGTGCTGTCCCAGAGCTTTTGTGCTCCAGGCTAGTGCTTTCCTACTAGAGTTGCAATTTCATTTCGGCTTTTTGGTGATCTATTGGAGATACAGTGTCTCATGACTTTTCGCCCTGGCTGGGTTTGAACCAGGATCCTGTTATGAGCTTCCAGAGTGGCTAATGGGACCAGCGTGAGGGTTTTTTCTTAGAAGACTGTCTTTTACATAACTACAGTACAAGTACTTAAAGTAAATCAACACTGATATAGTATCTCTCTCTCTTTCTGTGTGTGTGTGTGTGTGTGTGTGTGTGTGTGTGTGTGTGTGTGTGTGTGTGTGTGTGAATCCTGGGCTTGAACTCAGGGCTTGGGCACTGTTCCTAAGCTCTTTTGCTCAAGGCTAGCATTCTTTTAAAAACATTTTCATTTTGTTGTAAAGATGTTGTACAGGACTGTGAAGGTGGCTCAGTGGTAGAGTGCTTGCCTCACACGCATGAGGCCCTGGGTTCTATTCCTCAGTACCACATAAACAGAAAAAGCTGGAAGTGGCGCTGTGGCGCAAGTGGTGGAGCGCTTGCCTTGAGCTAAAGAGGTGAGGGACAGCACCCAGCCCAGAGTTCAAGCCCCACAACCAACCCCCCAAAAAACTGTAACCAGAAGGGTTACAGTTATATGAGTAAAGTAATGAGTACAACTCCACTTCTAGTATTTTATGGTTAAGAGATAAAAGAGTTTCATAAGCAAGGTGCTGGTGGCTCATATTTTAATCTTAACTGCTCAGGAGGCTGAGCTCTGAGGACTGTGGTTCAAAGCTAGCCTGGGTAGGAAAGTTCATGAAACTCATCTCCAATTTACCACCAGAAAATTGGAAGTGGTGCTGTGGCTCAAAGTGGTGGGTGCAGCCTTGAGCAAAAGAAGCTCAGTGACAGTGCCCAGGCCTTGAGTTCAAGCCCCTGGACTGGAAAAAAAGTCATGGACTTTTCTTTCTAGGCTAGCTTTGAACTACAAGCCTCAGATCTCAGCCTCCTGATTAGTTAGGATTATAGGCATGAACCAGCGGTGCCTGGAAATATTTCTTTAATTTTGTTTACTTGTTTTTTGTTTTGGTCCATCGTGGGGCTTGAACTCTGGGCTTGGGCCCTGTACATGTGCTCTTCAGCTCAAGGGTAGCATTCTACTGCTTGAGCCACAGTGCCACTTCCGGTGTTCTAGTAGTTTATTGGAGATAAGAGTTTCAAAGATTTTCCTGTCCAGGTCGTCTTAGAACCGAGCCACTGGTGCCAGCTTTGTTTAATTTTGCTTTAGCTTACATTAGTTATATGGAATGGGATTTTATGGTTATACTTCTTCACATTTCACTGATACAGCATTGTTACTTTACAGATATTGAAGTTTAGTCAAGTGTGGTAGTAATTTTCTTTATAGTAAAAGCAAAACAATCTGGTTGGGATCAGTTATGTTCTTGTCTCCTAGAAGAAGTAATGTTTGTGGTGCATGACTCTGACAAGTTTGAAGAGTGAAAGCCAGATTTTTCTTTTTTGTTGGTTGTGGGGTTTGAACTCTGGGCCTGGGCGTTGTCCCTCAGATCTTCAGCTCAAGACTAGTGCTCTCCCACTTGAGCCACAGCACCACTTCCAGCTTTTCTGCTTATGTGGTGCTGAGGAATTGAACCCAGGGCCTCAAGCATGCAAGGCAAGCACTGTACCACTGAGCCACCTTCCCAAGCCCCAGAAACTTTTTAGATGGCTCCTAAGCATGGATTTGTTCAAAGTTCTTTCAGGGTTGAATTCAGGTTATACAAATTTTGCAGTGATTTGTAAGTTAAAAAAAAAAAAAAAAAAAAAAAGCCTGGCATCAGGGTGGCTCACGGCAGGGTGGCTAACACCTGTAATCCTATAGTATTAGAAAAGAAAAGGAAAAAATAAAAAAGAAAGAAGTCTGGTGCCATTGTGGCTCACACCTGTAATCCTAGCTAATTAGGAGGCTGAGATCTGAATCTCTTGGATCAAAGCCAGCCCAGGCAGGAAAGTCTGATTAAACATAGACACACACACACACACACACACACACACAATTATAACAGTGATGTTTAGAGGGGTTACAACTAGCTAAATCAGGTGAAGAACATGAGACTCTTATTTGCAATTAACCACCAGAAAACCAGAAGAGGAGCTGTGGCTCAAGGTGGTAGAGCACAGTTTTGAGGGGGAAAAAAATCTCAAGGTTGCAGTACCCAGGCCATGAGTTCGAGGTCTAAAACGAAAACAGTACAAAAAAAAGCTAATTTTTATTATTATTTTTCTTAACATTCCATCAGGAGACACAGTTCTTTTGCATTTCTAGAGGCATTTATTTTAATTTTTGTAGTACTTGGGAGTATTAAAATCAGGGCATGCCGCATACCAGTCATGCGGTTTACCTGCAGAGAACTTAACTTCCTGTTTTGTATTAGTTTCTCCTGAAAAAGTACTTTAGGATCCAAAAGTAACATTGTTTCTTTATGCTTTGCTGAGCCTTCTACTTTGGCTGGTCCTGTCAGTACTCAGAGATGAAGTTTTTCAAGACTACATTGTTTGACATAAGTTAAATAGTAACCTTCTCCATTTGTGTCAGGGTCATTACTGAGATACTTTTTCTGTTGTTGTTGTTGATCATGGGGCTTGAACTCTGGGCCTGGGCACTGTCCTTGAGCTCTTCAGCTCAAGGCTAGCACTCTACCACTTGAGCTACAGAGCCACTTCCGGTTTTATGGTATTTAAGTTGGAGATAAGAATCTCATGGACTTTCCTGCCTGGGGCTGGCTTTGAACCGTGATCCTTAGATCTCAGCCTCCTGAACAGCTAGGTATTACAAGTGTGAGCCACCAGCGCCTGGCTCTGAGATACTTTTTAATCTCATTTTTGTATATTTGCTACAGATCCTGCGCAGCTTGAGGACAGGTGTCAGAGGATACTGTTTCTTCAGTCAAAGTGGTTACTGACCATTTCAGTGCTAGAAAAATACAAAGTTGAACGCGTGCTTTAGGGTAGATACTGTGGAAGAAAAGGGTAGCTGAGTCAGTGAGTCTGCCATTTATTTGTCCTGTTCTAACGAGAAACAAGGGCGAGGACCAGGGAGGGCGCGGCCAGCTTAGTCACGCCGAGAAACGGGCCACAGATGTTGCGTAGGCGGCCCAGCCTTGGCCTTCGGTCGGGTGATGCGGAAGGTGGGGCGGGAAACTGAAAAGAGAACTCCCAGCTCCCGGCATTCCCCGTGGGCGGTGCTCCCCTTTGACCCTGCGCTCGCGTGCTACACATCCGGGCTTCTGTTACTAGTGAGGGGAAGATGGCGGACGCAACCGTGGTGCTTCCCGCAGAGTGGATAAAGAACTGGGAGAAAACAGGGAGATGCGAATTGTGAGTGTCGCTGCCACAGGCAGCTCAACGGCCTGGCTGGGTCAAGGCGTCGGCAGTACCCTTAAATGTGGTGGTAGGTTGGGGGTGAGGAAGGGGACAATGTACCCCCTCCCCCACTGGGGCGGCGGTTGTTGGGTTGGCTAGGAGTTTCGAACTCCAGAAGGAGAGGTGTTGGTAACTGTCGCCGTTCTCCTTTTTCCCTTCCGGTGTTGTTAAATCCCCTGCTTGCACCCAGTGGCTCAGCTCCGTTGATCTCAGCCGATTTGTCGTTTTGCCCCTGTGGGTCTCCGCGCTCCCGATCGCTGTGGTGTCTTTTTGTCCCCGTCTGCCTGAGCTCACTTGGCTCCTTTCTTTATGGACCTGAGCCGGAGCGATTCGGACTTCCCATTTCTTTCGGTGCCATTTCTTCACTCTGCACCCATTCGACTCCTCAGTTTGAAGCCTGGCAACCTCCTTTTGCCCGAAGTCTGAGGAGGGCGAACTGTCCTGGACACTCTCCCCCCTCTGCGCTGCCCAGAAGCCTGGGGTGTCGTGAAGAGCCCCGTTTGGCATCTCTCGTCCTCCCGGGGAGAGAGATCTTGGACTGTCCTGGCCTTGCGCAGCGCCGCGGGCCGTGGGGAAGTGTGGCTGGGATGCCATTCTCCCCGAAGACCTACAGCACTTCTTTGCTCCGTCTTTTCACCTTTAGAGCGATTTCGGGTTGGATTCAACTTTCACTGCAAATGCTTCTTATACCCCACTATGTCCTGCTACTGTAACTAATTGTGGCTACTCTCCAAGCTTGACTACCTACAATAACACGTTTCCCTTGGTCCTAAAACTTAATTTTTACCCCCTCCCGGTAATACAGAAAACGGTAATTTGCCATACTTGTGGTTTCCTCGCCTAAAATAGCGCTCCACTCCTCCCCCCTTCCGGGAGTGGGGGGAGGAATTGTCTAAGCAGCAAAGTCAACCACATATTTAAAAACGAATAATGTTCTAATTTCATTTTCTTAAATCGCCTTGGAAGATTAAACCTCAGTCCGGTGTGAGATTAAAATTTGTTAGTAATTTGGGTCGTCTGCCTGCACCCCACCCCAGTAGCTAGTTTATTGTGGCTAATGGGAAGACTTGAATCCTTGGAACTTTGTTATTTGGAGCGCCGTGCCGTGTTGTGCCGCGAACGCGTTGCCCGATCTTGTTCTTGTAACATTGCCAGCCTATAAGGCATACTCTTCCCCCGCAGCCTCCCTTCCCCCTCGCACTGTTGTGTGAAACTTAACAGTACGAGCTTGAGATTGAATTGCCTGAATAAGTGGCCGTCTTATCCACTTAACTAGCTGAGTGACCTTGGGTAAGTTCCTTAACCACTTTGTTTCCCCTTGAGTAAATTGGAAATAATAAGTACTCTACTCAAAGGATTGTTGTGAAGACTAAATAATGCCTGTAAAGCACTTGGCTCATACTAAGTGCCCAAGTGATAGCTATTAAAAGTACTATTATTTCAGCCTTTCGATATTTAAACTTTTCTGGACAACTCTTGAAGATAACAGTTGAGTTTACCAATTAGTTGTTCTCATTCCTTCATGTGTATATACCCACATCCAAATAAGAGGCACTTGAAGGAACGGGATGATGTCTCATATTTCTTTTTATTTGACATCTCTTTCAGCATTCTTATTGGTTTAATACCATATGCATAACTCTTTTTGATAAACATTCATTTTTGTAATTGTTACGAACATTTTCCAGATTCTTGTCTGTGTTAGTTAACAAGTAACTAGTAAGTTACAAATATCCTATTAGGCCCCTTATTTTGTAGAAAAGGTGGGATAGCCCAACAAAACCATCTTCATATGTCTGTAGGGTAATTTCCCCAAATGAATAAGCCAGTTTATTGTTTATGCCTTTAAAACCATTTATTTAGAGGCTGTCACATTTGTACATTGCATAGCTTCCCCTTAGTTTGTTTTTTTGTGGTAGTGGTACCCGACATAGGTTCTTATCAGTGTGCTACATCCATACATCCACAGTCCCTCAGTTACTGTTTTTGACAGATTTACTGTTATTCTATCTTAGAATGACTGGTGAAATTCTCTGCTTGGCTTCTAAACAGCAGTGAGAAAAAAACTGATACATTTGGTCAAACCAGAATTTTGTGTTCACTTTATGTATATATATGAATTCACTTTGTATATTTATGTGATCCACAGTACATGTTACATTTCCTGTGTTAAAATTGTGGCTTAAAAAACTGTCAGCAGATTTATATGTATTGATTGTATTTATGGCTTGTGGAATGTGGTTTGAATTATAGTAGATCCAAATCAATATACTCAGTTTTATAATTCTGTTATTTTTAACATTCTTTTCATGACTCTAAATATTTCTTTGAGATACAGTTTCATTGCATAGCCCAGATTGGACTTGAATCTCAGGGAATACAGGGATTACAGATGTGATCACCATGCTCAGCATAGACCTTAAAGTTATAGAAAAAATGAACTTTTTAAAGCACATCACAGTTGGGTACTTGGCTTTCATTTATATGACTTCTTTGATATATGAAACTATTGTTCCATATAGCTTAAGTTGGGAGTTTTTATATCTTATAAAGATGCTACCATTTTCCTTTTGTTACAGGGGAAATGATATTGGAATTACAAAAACTGAGGCTAATGCCTATAATCCTAGACACTCAGAAGTCTGAGACCTAAGGATCAGGGTTTGAAACCAGCCCGAGAATGAAAGTCTATGAGAATCTTGTCTCCAATTAACCACCAAAAAAGTGGAAATGGCGCTGTGTCTCAAAGTAGCACTAGCAAAAAAAAAAAAAAAAAGTTTAGAGGCAGTGCCTAGGACCCTGAGTTCAAGCCCCACAATGGACAAAAAAATGTGAAGGTAGAGTGAATCTATAGATTTCACTTTTAGAGCATGACCTATATGTAAAATTCTTATCAGGTGGATTTTGTTTTTTAGTTATTGACTTTTTTTCTGTCATCTTTATTGATCAGTTAAAAAATATCTAGTCCATTACATTCAACAAACATTTACATTTTTTCCCTCTAGAGCTTAGTACAAATATAACATACTCATCCGGGTGCACATGGCTCACGCCTGTAATCCTACCTACTCAGGAGGCTGAGATCTGAGGATCTCGGTTCAAAGCCAGTCAGGGCAGGAAAGTCCGTGAGACTCTTATCTCCAGTAAACAACCAGAAAACCAGAAGTGGTGCTGTAGCTCAAGTGGTAGAGCACTAGCCTTGAGCTGAAGAGCTAAGGGACAGCGCTCAGGCCCAGAGTTCAAGCCCCACTACTGACCAAAAAAACCCACAAAAAACAAAAAAACATTCTCATGAGAAATTACTGGGGTTTGAGGTTCACTTATTCCCACACCCAAACTTGGAGTCTGTTCCTTGTTTGTTTTTGATCGTTGTGGGGTTTGAAGTTGGGGCTTCATGTTTACTAGACAAGTGCTCTACCATGGAGCCACAGCTCCAGCTCTTTTCTTTCCCCCAGTTATTTTTCTTTTCCTTTTTTTTTTGGGTCCGGTCGTGGGGCCTGAACTCTGGGCCTGGGCGCTGTCCCTCAGCTCTTCAGCTCAAGGCTAGCGCTCTACCACTTGAGCCACAGGGCCACTTCCGGCTTTTTTTTCTTTATTTTGCTTGGCATAAAGGCAAGCGCTCTACCACTGAGCCACCTTCCCAGCCCTCTTTTTTTCTTGGTCAGTCATGGGTCTTGTACTCTGAGCTGTTCAGCTCAAAGCTAGTGCTCTACCACTTGAGCCACAGTACCATTTCCTAATTTTTCTTTTCCAGTAGAGGGTGTCTTTTTGTCCAGGCTGGCCTGGAACTATGACTCTACTGACCTTGGCTTTCTGAGTAGCTATGATTACAGAACACTATACCTCTTCCCCTTCCCTTTCCCCTCCTCTTCCCCCCTCTTTCTCTTTCTCTTTCACTCCCTCCCTCCCTTCTTTTCTTTTCCTTTCCCTTCTTTCTTTGCTTTTTTTCCCCTTCTAGTCCAGGGGCTTAAACCCAGGGCCTTGAACTCAGAGCCTAGGCACTGTCCCCGAGCTTCTTTTGCCCAAGGCTAGCACTCTACCATTTGAGCCACAGCACCACTTTGGCTTTTTCTGTTTATGTGGTACTGAGGAATGGAACCCCAGGGCTTCATGCATGCTAGGCAAATGCACTCTATACTACTAAGGCACACACATTCCCAGCCTGTGTGCCCCCCCCCCCCCGCCATTTTCTTCCTTTCTAGATTCATTCTCCACTGAAGCCAGTGAAAGGTCCTTATAAAGTCTGTGTCAACTAGGAAATACAGTGATAATTGCTTGCCCTCGTAACTGTGAGGCAGTGTAACTGAGAACTTTTAAAGTGTTAAGAACACTTTACAATATGACACGTGGAGTAAGATATGGTTTTCATTTCTAAATCTTTAAATGTACATAGACTCGTGAGCACAATGTTGGGATTGTCTGTAACTCTTTGCCAATCATGAGTGATGATGGACTTTAATGCATAAGTTCTGTCTTTTAGCTTTTAGTCATTTTTATGGAGGTGGTGGTGGTGGTGAATTTTCTCCTTCCCTTGGGCTGCCAGATGGCAGCATTTGAAAATGGCTAGGCAAGGTGCATCCAGCTCTGAAAGATTCCTCAGGCTAGCACCACAAGAAGGTCTGGACTTGGGTACACCTTAGACTAAGCTTATCTTTAGCATGACTTTTAGTAGCTTTTTTTTTTTTTTGCCAGTCCTGGGGATTGAACTCAGGGCCTGGACACTGTCCCTGAGGTTCTTTTTTTGGGGGGGGGAGGGTCCGGTTGTGGGGCCTGAACTCTGGGCCTGGGCGCTGTCCCTCAGCTCTTCAGCTCAAGGCTAGAGCTCTACCACTTGTGCCACAGCGCCACTTCCGGCTTTTTTCTTTTTGCTTATGTGGTGCTGAGGAATTGAACCCAGGGCCTCAGGCATGCAAGGCAAGTGCTCTACCACTGAGCCACCTCCCCAGCCCCTCCCTGAGGTTCTTTTACTCAAGGCTCTACCACTTGAGCCATAACACCAGTTCTTCCTTTTTTTGTGTATGTTGTACTAAGGAATCGAACCCAAGGCTTCATGTATGCTAGGCAAGCACTCTATCACTAAGCCACATTTCCAGCCCTTTTATTTTTTTGTTGGACATGGGGCTTGGATTCTGGGCCTGGGCACTGTCCTGAGCTCTTCAGCTCAAGACTAGCACTCGACCACTTGAGTCACAGCACCATTTCCAGTTTTCTGGTGATTAATTGGAGATAAGAGTCTCATGGTCTTTCCTTGCCCCAGCTGGCTTTGAACTGTGATCCTCAGATCTCAGCCTCCTTGAGTAGCTAGGATTATAGACCGGTGCCCAGCTCCTTACTTTTTTGAGACAGGGTCTTTGTAGCTCAAGCTAGCCTTTTGAAGTCTGTCATTCTACTGTCTCATACTTGTGCTGTAAACATACCCTACCCTACAGGGCTAATTTTTCCTGTTTAATGAGATATATTAGCAGATGAGTTTTAACTTGGCTTTAACTAGTCTGAAAACCAGCTTTGAAAAATGTGTGATTGTTGGGTGTAGGTGGCTCAAGCCTGTAATCCTATAATCTTAGCTTCTCTGGAGGCTGAGGTGGGGAGATTACAGTTTGAACCCACCCTAGAAGGAAATGTCCTTGTGACTCTTCAATTAACCACCCCTCTCCTCCCCCCCCCTTAAAAAAAACCTGGAAGTAGAGATGTGGCTCAAGAGGTAGAGCATGCTAGACTTCAGCAAAAATGCTCAGGGATAGAACTTAGGCCCTGAGTTCAAGCCCCAGGACAGGCACCAAAAAATGTGTGATCTATTTCAGGAGACCTCTACCACTTGAGCCATAGCACCACTTCCAACTTTTTCTGCTTATGTGGTGCTGAGGAATCAAACCCAGGGCCTTATGCATGCAAGGCAAGCACTCTACCACTGAGCCACCTTCCCAGTCCTCAAGGACAAAATTATTGTTATTTTTTGGGTCCGGTCGTGGGGCCTGAACTCTGGGTCTGGACGCTGTCCCTCAGCTCTTTGGCTCAAGGCTAGCGCTCTACCACTTGAGCCACAGTGTCACTTCCGGCTTTTTTCTTTTTGCTTATGTGGTGCTGAGGAATTGAACCCAGGGCCTCATGCATGCAAGGCAAGCGCTCTACCACTGAGCCACCTTCCCAGCCCTAAAAGTAATTATTATACAGATAAATCTTTTTTTTTTTTTTGCCAGTCCTGGGGTTTTAACTCAGGGTCTGGGCACTGTTACTGAGCTGCTTCTGCTCAAGGCTAGTACTCTTATCACTTAAGCCATAGTGCCACTTTTGGGTCTTTCTGTATATGTGGCATTGATTTGAACCCAGGGCTTCTTCCATGCTAGGAAAGCGCTCCGCCACTAAACCACATACCCAGCCCCTCCTCTCTCTCTCTCTCTCTCTCTCTCTCTCTCTCTCTCTCTCTCTCTCTCTCTCTCTCTCTCTCTCTCCCTCTCCCTCCGTCTCTCTCTCTCTCTCTTGCTGGGCAAGTACTCTTACCACTTCAATCTAAGCTCCTGACCAAAGAACAATTTTTTTTTGCTACTCCTGGGGCTTGAACTCAGGGCCTGGGCATTGTCCCTGAGCTAATTTTGCCCAAGGCTAGCACCCTACCACTTGACCCATAATGCCCCTTCCAGATTTTTCTGTTTATGTGGTACCGAGGAAACAAACTCAGGGCTTCATGCATGCTAGGCAAGCACTCTACCACTGAGTCACCTTTTTCAGCCCAAAGAACAAGTTTTGTTAAGTAATTAAGTAGAAAAGTAAAATACTTTTCCTCTCAGAATAGTCCATCTGTCACATACTTGTGCCCTATTATGTTTCCAGATATACAAGTTACATTTTCAGTGAAAAAATTACAGAACTCCTAAATGTTTGTTTTTACAGAAAGTGTCAGAAAGGAAAAGGAGTACTCCCAGAATGTACTGTTGTTTTTTCAAGTAATACTTGGAACTAGTGTTACTGATTTCACATCTAAAAACAAAGGATTTAAGATTCTACATATGTCCAAGATAGGGACTTTAATACTTTATTTTCAGTTTTTGTGATTTCATGTTATCATAGAATTTGCCTATGATTAAGCTAATAAATTTGCATATACTGGTAGCACCAGTGGAGAATTCTATTCTATTTTTTAGTGGAAATCATTAACAGTGAGCTCAACATTTTTTAAAAAAATGCAACTCTAATGGATGATATGTATTTCTGTTCTTAACTTGAAGATGTTAGCTTCAGGTCATTACTTGGTCTAATTTTGAAGTATTTTGTCAAATATGTATTTTGTTCAAAGAATTTCTTTTTCTTTAAAATAATTACCCAGTAAGAAAATTTTGTTAGGTCTTTATTGAGTGTTGTTAGTTACAATAAAGTTTAAAAATTTAATTGCCAGTTGTTTTGGATGCCATTTTTTTATACTAAATGATATTTGACATTTCCAAACTAAATAAATTTGGATGTTAAGTAAATACTGAATTTCTTTTTTTTTTTTTTTTTTTTGTCGGTCATGGGGCTTGAACACTGGGCCTAGGCTCTATCCCTCAGCTCTTCAGCTCAAGGCGAACGCTCTACTGCATGAGCCACCCCACCACTTCCAGTTTTCTAGTGATTTATATTGGAGATAAGAGTCTCATGGACTTTCCTGCCTGGGCTGTCTTTGAACCATGATCCTCAGATTTTAGCCTCCTGAGTAGCTAGGATTACAGGTGTGAGCCACCAGCACCCTGCTAATACTGAATTTCTTGGAATGCAGTAGGGGAGATAAAATCATTCTAAGAAATTTTAGTCTTGGTGGCTCTTTTTCCCTTTTCAAATTTTCTCTGAATTCAGCCAAAATTTTATCTGAAATCTTGATGTCTTTGTTAGCTTTCACTTGGCATTGAATTTCTTCTTTCAGTCTGTGTCTGAATTTAGTATAAGCCTTGGGAGGGGAAATGCATTCAGAAAACATTGAAGCAATATTAGATTAACTTACTAGTTTCCTTTTTAAAATTATTTATAATATTTACATGAGTGCTATAAAATATGTAGGATTTTGTGGTGGTTCCGGGCCTGAAACTCAGTGCTTCTTGCTTGTTGGGCAGGTAGTTTCCCACTTAAGCCACACCTACATCCCATTTGAGCTTTTTTTCCCACTATAGTGGCAGAAACATAGGCTAATTTCCTCCTGCAGAGACAAGAACTTCTGCTAATTTATCCTTATATATTTCCTGTTTACTTCATAAATACATGTTTCCACAATATATTTTGTCCCAATAGTAATTATTTTGGATATATATGTTCTAACAATGATAATAAAGGTAAGTGTTTTGCTTAATCAGATTTAACCTTTTTCTGATTGTCCTGTTTTTAAGAATTAAGAGGAAAACAGAACATCATCAGTCTTTATACAGGAAATGGACTTTGAGATGTGAGCATAATGAAGTAAGTAGTTCAGGCTTTTGTTGTGTTTTCTTTTTTACTGAAAAATGGGGAGCAAGTCAGGTGAAAAATAAAATATATTAAGAAGCATTCACAAGGACTGGGACACAGTTCAAAGGGTGGAGCTCTTGCCTAGCTGGTATGAGGCCCTGAATTCAAACCCAGTATTGTGTCCCCTAATAAAAGATAAAAAAAGGAAGATAGTCCCACAAAATACTGATGTCTTTGGAAAGATGTACGGCCTTTTTCATTAATGTTTTATAGAACTTTAACATAAAGTAGATTTCTCTCCTGTTCTCAGAGAGACAAGACAGCATTTCTATACTAGATTCAACTTAACGGTGACATTTGAGGAACAGATTCTTTGTGTGTTAGTTCTGAGGCTTGAACTCAGGGCTTGGGTGCTGTCCCTGAGCTTGTTTTTCTAAAGGCTAGCTAACAGTCTACCACTTGAGCCACAAGTCTAATTTTGGCTTCTTTTTGGCATTTAATGGAGGCAAGAGTCTCACAAACTTTTCTGGCCTTCCACAGATCTTAGTCTACCTAGTAGCTTTCAGGCCTAAGCTACACAGGCCTAAGCAATATTTGTTATTTTTGAGGAAGGGTGTCACAATGTTGCCAAGACTAGCTTTAAACTCTTCCCCTGAATTGGTCTCAATTGTTCCCTTCCAAAGAGCAGTTTCTTGACAGTTTATTACAACATTAGCTAGAAACCAGATCAGTGAACTTCATGAATTGAAATCCTTTCACTTCCATTTGGATTGCATAGTGGTTTTTTTTTTTTAAATCAGTCATGGGGCTTGAACTCTGGGCCTGGTCCTTGTCCCTGAGCTCTTCAGCTCAACATGAGTGCTCTGCCACTTGAGCCACAATTCCACTTCTGGTTTTCTGTTGGTTAATTGAAGATAAGAGGCTCACAGACTTTACTGCCTGGGCTGGCTTTGAACCATGATCCTCAGATCTGAGCCTCCTGAGTAGCTAGGTTTACATGCGTGAGCTACCAGTGCCCGGCTAGTTTGCATAGTTTTGTATGCATGTGTTATTTTTCAACATTATATATTTGTCAGTTCAAAAATTCTCTTTATCTGTATTATTATGTAGCTCTTCCAAATATTTTCATTGTATATTGTTGAAAACATTCTTTAGTACTGTTGATGGAGTAACCAGGAATATTTTTATGAATTGGGAAGTAGACATTCTGTCTCTCTCCTTTTCCTTTTTTTTTGTGCTAGTCCTGGGACTTGAACTCAGGGTCTGGGCACTGTCTCTGAGCTTATTTTGCTAAAGGTTAGCACTTTATCACTTGAGCCACTTCTGGCTTTTTCTGTTTATGTGGTACTGGGAAATGGAATCTAGGGCTTCATACATGCTAGGCAAGCACTGTACCCCTAAGCCACATTCCCAGACCGCGAGTATGCTTCTTTTAGGAAAGTGTCATCCTATCCTTTGCTCTGGGTTAATTTTTTAGAATGAGGCTCATCAAAGAGCCAAGTCTGAATAATCATATTCTGTTAGTCATATTTCATGTACAAATGATATGTGTTTTTTTTTTACCATAAAAACAGGATTGCTCCGATCATAATTCAGTTTTATAAGTACTTTTCCTGTAGACAATCATGGTATTTTGATGTGTTGCAGAAATCAGACTGTTAAAAGATACTTTTTTTTTGTGCCAGACCTGGGACTTGAATTCATGGTTTCTACACTGTCCCTGAGCTTTTTTGCTCCTGGCTAATGTTCTACCACTTGAGCCACTGCTCCACTTCTGGCCTTTTGGTGGTTAATTGGAGATAAGAATTTCGAAGACTTTACTCCCCTGGCTGACTTTGAACCATGATCCTCAGATCTCAACCTTCTGAGTAAATAGGATTACAGGCATGAACCACTAGTGCCCTTTAAAAGATACATTCTTAAAATGATACAACTGGGTACAGTGGCACACACCTCTAATCATAAGAGAAGACAAAAGAATTGCTGTTGTGCTAGTCTGGGCTACCTGTCAAAGAAAAAGACAAAGAAAAAATATTCTTATGTCTTAGATTTTCTTTTTCTGGGAGGAGTGCTAGGGATTTGAACCTAGGGCCTAGTACATACTAGGGAAGCGATTTAACTATTGGGTTATACCCCAGCCAGAACTCTTAAGTTTTGAATAATGTTACTATTTATTTAGACAGAAAGTCTGGTTATAGCAAGTTCAGTGGAAAAGATGACCAAAATTTTAGGATTGGTTAGTTTTTCATGTCATGTGTATCAGGAATCCAAGTCAGAAAATCTACTTGGTTGTAAATATGAATTTTTTGGAGGAGATAAAGCTAAAGGTAGAAGCAGTGAAGAATTAATGCTTTGGGGGGCTGGGAGCCTTAGTGGTAGTGTGCTTGCCTAGCTTACGTGAAGCCCTGGGTTCCATTCCTCAGTACCACATAAACAGAAAAAGCTGGAAGGGGCACTGTGGCTCAAGCAGTAGAGTGCTAGCTTTGAGCAAAATAAGTTTAGGAACAGTGCTCAGGCCCTGAGTTCAAGCCCCAGGACGGGCACAAAAAAATGCCTTAGCTGGGTGCAGGTGGCTCATGCCTGCAATCCTAGCTACTCAGGAGGCTGAGATGTGAGGATCACGGTTCAAAGCCAGCCTGGGCAGGAAAATCTGTGAGACTCATCTCCAGTTAACCACCAGAAAACAGAAAACTAGAAGTGGCGCTGTGCCTCAAGTAGTAGAGCCCTAGCCTTGAGTTGAAGAGCTCAGAGAGTGCCCAGGCCCAGAGTTCAAGCCCTATGACCGACAAAAAAAAAAAATGCCTTAAAAGTGGATTAGATCACTCAGATGCATGAGTGAGTGCATGCATATGAGAGGGGGGGGGGCAGAGACAGACAGGCAGATGGAGGGAGAGAGGGAGTGCTGGCAGGCAAGCACTAGCAAGCATCAAGCAATCTAGCATAAGGGTGATTTCCCTGAATAGTAAAGGAGGCTGGGGAGAGAGGAGAGGGGGAGAGCAACCTACTCCATACTCATTCTATACTTGCTTTGCTCCTGCTTCTTGGATCAAATGAAGGCTTCATGCGTGCCAAGCACACACCCTATCACTGAGCTATATACCCCCTAGCCAAAAATGGTGAGATCTACCTTAATAGTTTTTCAGTGGATAGTTTGTTAAATATAAACCTTTTTTTTCTTTTTGTCGGTCGTGGGGCTTGAACTCTGGGCCTGGGCGCTGTCCCTCAGCTCTTCAGCTCAAGGCAAGCGCTCTACCACTTGAGCTACAGCGCCACTTCCGGTTTTCTGGTGGTTTATTGGAGATAGGAGTCTCACGGTCTCTCCTGCCCGGGCTGGCTTTGAACCGCGATCCTCAGATCTCAGCCTCCTGAGTAGCTAGGATTACAGGCGTGAGCCACCAGCGCCTGGCTCTTAGTTTGTTAAATATAAACACAGTGTTATCTATCAGATATGTAGATCATTTAAATATTCTGTTACTGAAGTTATATAAACTTTTTTTTTTTGGGGTCTGGTTGTGGGACCTGAACTCTGGGCCTGGGCGCTGTCCCTCAGCTCTTCAGCTCAAGGCTAGCGCTCTACCACTTGAGCCACAGCACCACTTCCGGCTTTTTTTCTTTTTTGCTTATATGGTGCTGAGGAATCGAACCCAGGGCCTCAGGCATGCAAGGCAAGCGCTCTACCACTGAGCCACCTTCCCAGCCCAGTTATATAAACTTTTAAGCAACAACTACTGTTCTTCACTCTCCCCAGCCTCTGTTAACCTTTTGCTTGTTTGAGTTTGACTATGGATAGTTTATAGGTGGAACATTGTCGTGTTTATTTTCCAGTGAATTATTACCTGTCAAATACTGTCTTCAGTATTCATCCGTGTCATACACTATGACAGAATTTCCTTTTGGTGGCTGTATTAATAACTAATCACATGTATATATACCACATTTTCTTTAACCACTTTTCTCAGTGCAGTTTCCACCTCTTAGTTACTGTGAATAATGTTTCATTGAACATGAAGGTACAGATAATCCTTGAGATCCTGATTTCAGTTCTTTTGAGTAAATACTCAGATGGGGAATTATGCAATTAGAGGGAAATCTTTTATTATTATTATTGTTTATTACTTTTTTTTGCCAGTCCTGGGGCTTGAATTCAGGGCCTAGACACTGTTCTTGAGCCTTTCTGTGCTCAAGGCTAGCACTCTACCACTTGAGCCACAGTGCCACTTGTGGCTTTTTCTGTTTATGTGGTTCTGAGGAATAGAACTCAGGGCCTCATGCATGCTAGGCAAGCACTCTACCACTAAGCCACATTCCCAGCCCCGGGAAATTCTTAAAATTTTTTTTTTTGGGGGTCCGGTCGTGGGGCCTGAACTCTGGGCCTGGGCGCTGTCCCTCAGCTCTTCAGCTCAAGGCTAGCGCTCTACCACTTGAGCCACAGCGCCACTTCCGGCTTTTTTCTTATGTGGTGCTGAGGAATCGAACCCAGGGCCTCAAGCATGCAAGGCAAGCGCTCTACCACTGAGCCACCTTCCCAGCCCCTCTTAAAATTTTTTTTGAGGAACCTTCATATTGTTTTCCTTCGTGGTGGCATCATCCCCCCCTTTCCAATAGTGCATGAGTTCCAGTTTCTCCATATTCTTCCTAACAACTATTACTACATTTTTGGGAAATAATGGTCATTCTAGTAGGTGAGAAGTGGTTTTACTCTTTTTTTTTTTTTTTTTTTGCCTGTCCTGGGAATTGAACTCAGGGCCTGGGCTCTGTCCCTGAGCCTCTATGTGCTCAAGGCTAGGACTCTACCACTTGAGCCACAGCACCACTTCCAGCCTTTTCTGTGTATGTGGCACTGAGTAATAGAACCCAGGGCTTCATGCATGCTAGGCAAGCAATCTACCATTTAGCCACATTCCCAGTCATGAGATGTGTTTTTAATTTGCATTTCCTATGGTTAGTGATGCTGAACACCTTTTCATATAGCTGTTGGCTATGTGTATCATTTTTTTTTTTTTTGGGGTTCGGTTGTGGGGCCTGAACTCTGGGCCTGGGCGCTGTCCCTCAGCTCTTCAGCTCAAGGTTAGCACTCTACCACTTGAGCCACAGCGCCATTTCCAGCTTTTTTCTTATGTGGTGTTGAGGAATTGAACCCAGGGCCTCAGGCATGCAAGGCAAGCGCTCTACCACTGAGCCACCTTCCCAGCCCGTATATCATTTTTGGAGACATGTCTCTAAATCGTTAGCTCATTTTAAAATAAAATTTTCTTTTCTGCTAGATTGTGGAAGTTCCTTATATATTTTGGATATTAACTCCACATCAGATACAGACTGAGCATCCCTGATCCTGGATTCAAAATGATCCAAAGTCTGGTACTTACTGGGCACTAACATGATGCTACAAGTATAAATTTCCTTAATTCCTTAAATGACAGGTTGGAATCAAAACATGGGTATGCAACACAGTTCATGTAGTGATAGTGTCTCAAAGAGGGAAAGACCTTCTTCTTTTTTTTTTGGTTCCAGTCATGGGGCCTGAACTCTGGGCCTGGGCGCTGTCCCTCAGCTCTTCAGCTCAAGGCTAGTGCTCTACCACTTGAGCCACAGCACCACTTCCGGCTTTTTTCTTTTTGCTTATGTGGTGCTGAGGAATCGAACTCAGGGCCTCATGCTTGCAAGGCAAGCACTCTACCACTGAGCCACTTAACCAGCCTGGGAAAGACCTTTTTTTTTTTTTTTTTTAAATTTTATTGATTTTATTTTATTTTATTTTTTTTGGGGGGGGGGGTCTGGTCGTGGGGCCTGAACTCTAGGCCTGGGCGCTGTCCCTCAGCTCTTTAGCTCAAGGCTAGCGCTCTACCACTTGAGTCATAGTGCCACTTCCAGGTTTTTTCTTTTTTTGCTTATGTGGTGCTGAGGAATCAAACCCAGGGCCTCAGGCATGCAAGGCAAGCGCTCTACCACTGAGCCAACTTCCCAGCCCATGGGAAAGACCTTCTTAATCCCCGTTTATTTGGCTGTAGAAATGTATTTTCTGCACATGACATGTCCAAATTCCTCTATGCAAAGCTGCCTAGAGAAAGTAATAAAATGCACCTGTATTGTGTCTTACACAATTTGAAAACATTGTATAAAACTATCTGTAAGACTATATGTATAAAGTATATAGGAAACATGAATTTTCTGGTTAAATTTGGCTCCTGTCCCCTAAGATATCTCATTATACAAATATATACAAATATTCCGAGATCTGGAAAATATCCCAAATCTGGAAGTATTTGTTCCAAGTCTTTCACATAAAGGGTTCTTGTGTGTGTGTGTGTGTGTGTGTGTGTGTGTGTGTGCATGTGTGTGTGCATGTGTGTGTGTGTGCGCGCGCGCGTGTGTGTGTGTGTGTGTGTGTGTGTGTGTGTGTATTTTATCTTTTTCTCCCATTCTGTTCGTTGCCCTCTCATTTTTTGTCCTACACAGAGACTTTGTAGTTGCACTTGTCTTTTTTGTTGTCTGTCCTATCATTGTTAAAACCAATGTCATAAAGCTTTCCCCCTCGAGGTTTTTTTTTAAAGTTTCATTTTTTTGTTTGTATGCTTTGTATATTTGTGGTACCAGGGATTCAACTCATGGCTTTATATTTGTGAGGTAACTTCCCTGCCACTTGAGGCCTAGTTTTTTGCTTTTACTGTAGTTTCTTTTTCAGATAGTGTCTGTCTCACACTATCTTTGCCTAACCTGTTTTTGTTTTGTTTTGTTTTGTTTGGTCAGTCGTGGGGGTTTTGAACTCTGGGCTTGGGCCCCGTCCCTACGCTCTTCAGCTCAAGGTGAGCTCTCTACTGCTTGAGCCACAGTGCCACTTCTGGTTTTCTAGTGGCTTATTGGAGATAAGAGTCTCAGGACTTTCCTGCCCGGGCTGGCTTTGAACGGAGATCCTCAGATCTCAGCCTCCTGAGTAGCTGGGATTACAGATGTGAGCTACCAGCGCCTGCTCCTGGTCTGGTTTTGAACATAGATCCATCTGTCTCTGCCTCCTGAATAACTTGGATTACAAGTGTGTGCCACTTTGCCTGGCTATGGTTGTAGATTATAATAAGTTTGCTGGTTTATTCTTTATTTTCAGGTATTATAATCTCAGCCTCTCTCTAATGTTCATATGCTATAACATGGATTCTCTGAAGCAGGAGCATGCTGCCCATTTTTTTTCTTTTTCTTTTTTCTTTTGTGTATGTGTGCTAGTCTTAGGGCTTAAAATCAGGACTTTATGGCTTCACTTTTTATTCAAGGCTGATACTCATTTAAGCCATACCTCCACTTAAAGCTTTTTCCTGGTTAATCGGAAAGTCTCAAAGACTTTTCTGCCTGGGCTGGCATTGAACTGTAATCCTCAGATCTCCTGAATAGCTAGTATGACAATTGTGATCCACCATTGCCTAGCCCCACCCAGCTGCGTTTGTTCCCAGTGGCCTCAGGCATCTTGAGTGTGCCAAATCTTGTCAGCACTCTGAGTCAGTCTAATCAAAAGCTATATCCTTCATTGCTTTAAGCATATTCATGCAAATATCTGTACAGTACAAAAAGGTTTTATCATGAACATAATATGATCTCTCAGATCTCCAGTGAGTCTTAGGATCAGGGTTTTGTTGAAACTCACTCAGAATGGCTGCTACTTTATTGAATTGAGGAAATTCCTTGTCTCAGTGTTTTTAATAAAAAATGATGAATGGGGGCTGGGAATGTGGCTTAGTGGTAGAGTGCTTGCCTTGCATGCATGAAGCCCTGGGTTTGATTCCTCAGTACCACATACACAGAAAAAATTAGAAGTGGCACTACGGCTCAAGTGGTATAGTGCTTGCCTTGGGCAAAAGAAGCTCAAGGACAGTGCTCAGGCCCAGAGTTCAAGCCCCAGGACTGGCAAAAAAAAAATATGAATGAACTGGGCACCAGTGGTTCAGGCATTTCTATAACCTCAGTGATGGTTATTAATGTCCTCTCTAGCCAGGTGCTGGTGGCTCACACTTATAAATCCTAGCTACTCAGGAGGCTGAGAACTGAGGATTGTGGTTCACAGCCAGCTCAGGCAGGAAAGTCTAGGAGACACATCTCCAGTTAACCACCAGAAAACCTGAAGTGAAGCTGTGGCTTAAAGTGGTAAAGCACTAGCCTTGAGCACCTAGGCCCTAGGTTCACGCCCCTTGCTTCTACCCTCCAAAAAAAATTTCTCTCTACTTTCTATTTTGAAATGGTTGTCAGCCATAATTCTCAGGCAATGCTATATAGAACATTAGAAATTATTCCTCCTATCCAGCTATCCTCACTCTACTCTCCTAGGATTTAGTAACTGTTATTCAATACCAATGAGGTCAAGTTTTTAGCTTTCCTATGTAAGTGAAAACGTGGGATGTTTCTTCCTCAGCCTGACTTATTTCACTAAACATAATGTCTTCCAGTTCCAGCTATCTGTGTTGCTGTGAATGACAGCATTTAATTTTATTGCCTAAATAATATTGCAGTGTGTACCGAGTCTTCATTTTCTTTTGTATTGGTTTGTTTTTATAGTGCTAGACATTGAACACAAAGACTCTGGGTAAATTATTCTGAGCCAAGTCCCATTCTCTACCTCATGTTTTGGAGGTACATGGGGTACTAAGGACCTTATATTTGCTAGCCAGGAACTATGTCATTTGAGCCATGTCTCTGTCCCTTTTTTGTGTTGGCCCTGGGGCTTGAACTTAGGGCCTGGGCACTGTCCCTGAGCATTTGTGCTCAAGGTTCTTTGAGATATAGTGCCATTTTTGGTATTTATTTATTTTTGTCAGTTGTGGGGCTTGAACACAGGGCCTGGGTACTGTCCCTGAGCTCTTTCACTCAAAGCCAGAGCTCTGCCACTTTGAACCCCAGCACTATTTCTGGTTTCTTTTGAGTAGCTAATTAGAGATGAGTCCCATGGGTACTTTTCTGCCCAGGCTGGTTTCGAACTGCCATCCTCATAGCTAAGATGACAGATGACTTCTATTATACCCAGCATGTTTGTTGATATTTGATCTCACTTTTTGCCTGCCTGTGCTGGTCTTTCAACATTTTTTTGATCTCCCAGATAGTTGGTTGGGATTATAGATGTGAGCCATGGTGCTTCCCATATTTTCTTTATCTAGTCATCTATGGATGGGTTCCTAGGTTGATTCCATCTTGGCTCTTGTGAAAAGTGCTGCAATGAACAGGAAAATGCAATATCACTTTGATATACTTATTTTATTTCCCTTGGGGTGGTGCATTCTTTCATCAGGAACAGAAGGTACATGTTGGTAGTTTGCTTTTATGGCACAATCAGCTATTGACAGATGGCTGGATTTTTATTAGAGATCGTCAAATGGTGATGTTCTAATTGTATCATTCCCTCCTGATTAGCATATATTGTTCAAAATAAGGGATTTAGTTATGATGCTCTTATATATACATTCAATGTTCTTTGATCATACATACCTTGATCACCCTCACTTGGCTCTCATTCGTTTCCCATTCTTCCTTTTCTATTTTTATGTTTTTAAAAAAGTCTAGATTCTCCATGTATCTCATTCCCTCTTTATTGGCTAACATAGTTAAAATATATAGATATTTGTTATCTAGTGTTCATATTAATGAATTTAATTTTCAGAATAATGAATTAATTCATTATAGTGTCCTCTGGTTCTGACTGGTTATGGTTTAAGGGTTGGTTTTGTCCTTACGAACTAATGTATTTAAATGTGTATGCTATGTTTCCATCAATTTTAAAGTTGATAAAACTTATTCTATTACAATTATCTTTTAGGATTGGAAATGGATAGATTATTTTTTTCTGTTTTCTTCTAGCTTGCATTTATGCCGGCTTCTCAGTGAAAATAAAAGCCATGACAGTTCTACTTACAGAGGTATGATATTTAAAAGTATTCATAGCTACTTCTGGCTTGACTAAACATAATAATTCTTTATTCATTAAGTATGGGAACCAAAGGTAGGAGTTCACATTATATACAGCATGTATATAAATGGATTAGAGTTGAAATTAAAATTATCAAAAGACTATGTATCTTGTATATATACTGATGTTATTTGACCTGTATTTTAGTCATATGCTGTTTCCAGACTTTTGTATATTTAGTTCAAGTTCAGTTGTAGCTGTACCAAGCATAAAATGAAAGAGAAAGCCAGCATGGAAAGAAAAAGAGTTTTGGTCTCGTTTGTATCAGAAAATTTCCACAGACTGAGTTTGGTGTCTGGGGATCTTGTTAAAGGCAGTTGTCATAGAAAACATTAAGAGCAAAGGAGTTGTTTACAGCATAGCACAAAATGGATTTGCTAAGTTAAATGCTATATAGTTAAACAGGGTATTTGTTTTAGATTTAAAAGATTTTGCTGTTTAATATTTATTAATTGAAAGTTAGGCATATGGATTTGGCAGAAGAGGGGCAAAATACAAGCGCTTGTATATAGCAAGTTTAAAATACTTTTTTTTTTAAAGAACATTAAAGTTCTTTTATTACAAAATTCTATACAATGAAGTGCCAGACACAGCAATACAATTATTCTGGTGGACATATATATCTATATATGATTTGTATATAGTTTTTATTGATACCACTGTATAACTATCACAAACTGCCTAATTCTACCACCTACAGTTCAACTATAACACACAATACTGTACAAAGCTTAAGTGCTGCCATGCCATTGTTAGCTATTCTACTCGCAGCTAAATATTAACAATATCTAACATCAGGAACTTTATTTTTTTTTGGTGTTGGTTCTGGGGCTTGAATTCTGGGCCTGGCACTGTCCTTGAGCTTTTTTTCTCTAAGGCTAGTCCTCTGCAGCTTGAGTTATAGCTCCACTTTTGGCTTTTTGTTGGGTTATTCAAGATAAGAATTTGAAAGACTTCTACTTGGGCTAGCTTCAAACCTTGGTCCTCAGGTTTCAGCCTACTGAGTAGCTAGATTATAGGCGTGAGCTACTAGCACTGGCTTTAAAGTATTTTTTTTTTTTTGGGTCCGGTCGTGGGGCCTGAACTCTGGGCCTGGGCGCTGTCCCTCAGCTCTTCAGCTCAAGGCTAACGCTCTACCTCTTGAGCCATAACACCACTTCCAGCTTTTTTCTTTTTGCTTATATGGTGCTGAGGAATGGAACCCAGGGCCTCATGCATGCAAGGCAAGCGCTCTACCACTGAGCCACCTTCCCAGCCCCTAAAGTATTTTCATATATACCCTTAAATATTTTTTTATTGTTATTGTAAAGGTGATGTACAGAGGGGTTACAGTTACATAAGTCAGGAAAAAGAGTACTTCTTTTTGGACAAATGTCATCCCTTCCCTTGCTATCTCCCAGTTCTTCCTTTTATCCCCACTCACAAGTTGTTTTGTTTTGTTTTTGTTTTTTTGGTCCGGTCCTGGGGCCTGAACTCTGGGCCTGGGCGCTGTCCCTCAGCTCTTCAGCTCAAGGCTAGTGCTCTACCACTTGAGCCACAGCACCACTTCCGGCTTTTTTTTTCTGCTCATGTGGTGGTGAGGAATTGAACCCAGGGCCTCAGGCATGCAAGGCAAGCGCTCTACCACTGAGCCAACTTCCCAGCCCACTCACAAGTTGTATAGTTAATTTTCAACATACTGTCTAGTGAGAACTGCTGCTGCATTTCATATGTACCTTTTAGTGAGGACAAAACCCATGTTTTTTCTAGTCAGTATTTTATTTGAACCTAGAAATCAATACATATAATTGATTAGTTATTTAGATTATACCTTTCTGACTGGAAGATTAAGAACAGAATGTTTTTCTATAAAACAGTTTATTTTATTCTATCATTAAATATTGCCTTGATGGGAGGAAGATACTTTTTATAGAACATTTGGTTGTAGGAAATAATTTTTAGATATTTGATTGAATACGATCCTTTTTTAAGTTGTTCATGGGGCTTGAGTACAAAGGCCTGAGCACTGTCTCTGAGCTTTTATTGCAGAAGGCTAACACTCTTATTATTTTGAGCCACAACTCCACTTCCGATTTTCTGGTGGTTAAGTAGTGATAGTCTTACAACAGACTTTTCTGCCTCAGCTGTGATCCTCAGATATCCACCTTTTGAATAGCTAGGATTACAGGCATGAGCTACCATTGCCCAGCTAAAGTCCTTTTTTGGCCAGTCCTGGGGCTTGAACTCAGGGCCTGGGCATTGTCCCTGAGCTTCTTTTGCTCTTCCACTTGAACCACAGTGCCACTTATGGCTTTTTCTGTTTTTGTGGTACTGAGGAATTGAACCCAGGGCTTCATGTATGCTAGGGAAGCATTCTACCACTAAGCCACATTCCTAGCCATAAGGTCCTTTTTTTAAAAAAGACTTAATGTCCCTTGCATGTGACCCTTCAAATTATTAACGTTTATTTTATTTTCAAGATGGTACAGTTTGGTGGAGGAAATGATATAGCTCAATGGTAGAAAATTTAGCTATGAACTGTTAGGCTCAAGCCTCAGCACTGCAAACAAAAATACTGTATAATCACTCATAAAAAATTGTGATTTAACATGCCTCAAGTTCCAGCTTTTTGCTAGTTAACGTGTCTCAGATTTGTCTCAGTCCTCACATCTCAGCCTCCTTAGCCACCAGTGTCTGGACCTAGGTGCTGTCCTTCAGCTCTTTAGCTCAAGGCTAGCGTTCTACCACTTGAGCCCCAGTGCCACTTCCTGTTTTCTGGTGGTTAATTAAAGAGTCACATGGACTTTCCTGCCCGAGCTGGCTTTAAACTGTGGTCCTCAGACCTCAGCCTCCTGAGTAGCTAGTATTACATGTGTGAGCCACCAGCACCCAGCTCCAGTGTCTGTTTTAT
Organism: Dipodomys spectabilis; assembly: GCF_019054845.1. Taxonomy (NCBI): domain Eukaryota; kingdom Metazoa; phylum Chordata; class Mammalia; order Rodentia; family Heteromyidae; genus Dipodomys; species Dipodomys spectabilis. The sequence goes on along the minus strand of NW_024870748.1, from coordinate 1,935,128 downwards.
AGTAACTTTTTAAAAGGCTTAGAACAAATGTCTTGTAAAAAAAAATCCTGAATAAGATTTTATTTTTTAAGCAATAAATGAACCTGGAATCCCTCAAAATTTAAAGGCTATAGTGAGGGGTTGGGAAAGTGACTTAGTGGTAGAGTGCTTGCCTAGCATGCCTGAAGCCCTGGTACCATATATACAGAAAAAGCTTGAAGTGGTGCTGTGGCTCAAGTGGTAGAGTGCTAGCCTTGAGCAAAAGAAGCTCAGGGACAGTGCCTAGTCCCAGAGTTCAAGCCCCAGGATTGGCAAAAAAAGAAGGCTATAATGAATCTATTACATAATAAGAACTTGTTTCGAGAACATGTTCAAGAGACACATGTGCCACTGGGCTCCTGTAGCTACTCAAGACGCTGAGATCTGAGGATTGCTGTTCAAAGCCAGCCCATGCAGGAAAGTCTGAGACTCTTATCTCCAATAAATTACCAAAAAAAAAAAAAAAAAAAAAAAAAGCCAGAAGTAGAGTTGTGGCTCAAGTGGTAGAGTACAAGCCTTTAGCAAAATAAGCTCAGGGACAGTGCCCAGCCCTGAGTTCAAGCCCCAGGACTGGAAAAAAAAGGAAACACATGTGCCTTTAAAAGGTCTTGAAAGATTTTTCACCATGAACTATGGACTGTTACCATTCCCAAACACTTTACCCACTAACACTAACATATCTGACTGTATATTACCATGATGACTATAGAGATTGATGTATGTTGATATGGTGTAAGTAAAAAAATATGACAGTATAAAATAATCCTTCATGAAACAATTAGCAGTGAATGTGGTAGTGTATGCCTATGATTCCAGAACTGGGGAGTTGGAGTCAACAGGATTGAGACTTGAAGGCCAGCCTGGATTATATAATGAGAGTCTGTATGAAATAACAAAAACAAGCCTGGTGCCAGTGGCTCACACCTGTATTCCTAATTGTTGCACAAAACCCGCCCAGCCTAGGCAGGAAAAAGTCTGTGAGACTCTTATCTTCAATTAACCACCGGAGAACCAGAAGTGGGGCTGTGGATCAAAGTGGTAGAGCGCTAACTAGCCTTAAGCTGAACAGCTCAGGGACAGTGACCATGCCCAGATATCAAGCCTCACAACTGCCCCCCCCAATAAAAAACACCAAAAAAGAACAACAAAACAGAAACTACCCATTTGGATACTAAATGTATTTTCTTTTTTTTTTTAATTGTGAAACTACCGTACAGAGGGGTTACAATTACATGGGCAAGGTAATGAGTACATTTCTTATCAAGCATTGTTGCCTCCTCCTTTGTTTCCCATTCCCATCCTTTCCCATCTCCCACCCCCCTAAATGTATTTTCTTTTTCATCCCCATGCTTTAAATTATTTTAAAACTTTTTTCATTTAAACCTTGTTTGATTAAAATCCTACATGGATATAAGAGAATGGCTTAAGTATATAATACAGTGTTACTGCTCATTAGCTTTAACTTGGATTGTAGATCTTTAGTAACTAGTGGATTATTGTGATTGTTTTGGTTCACATATGAAACCACAAGTATTTATGATTGTGATCTCATTGAATTGTCAGTATTCCCTTTTTTTTTTTTTTTTTGGAGGAAGGGTTTTTTTTTTTTTATTGTAAAGATACTATACAGAGGGTTACAGTTACATGAGTGAGGTAATGAGTACACTTCCTCTTGAACATTGTTACCCCCTCCATTGTTTTCCCCCTACCCAATATTCCCTTTTTTTATCTGAGTGTTTTTTCAGCACATGCATGCATGCACGCACGCACGCACACACACACACACACACACACACACACACACACACACACACACACACACACACACACACACACACACACACACACAGATTTTCTCCAGTAGTCCAGTTATGGTGTGAAGGCACGCGCGCGCGCGCACACACACACACACACACACACACACACACACACACACACACACACACACACACACACACACACACACACACACACACACACACACACACAGATTTTCTCCAGTAGTCCAGTTATGGTGTGAAGGCCCAGTTTGGTCCATGAAGAAAATGGACTTAATGCTATTTATTTATTTTTGTGTGTGTGGGTCCTAGGGCTTGAACTCAGGGCTGGGTTGCTGTCCTTGAGCGTTGTTACTCAAAGCTAGCACTTTACCACTTGAGCCACAGCTCCACTTCTGGACTTTTTGGTGCTTAATTGCAGACTACAGTCTCATGGACTTTCTTTCCCGGCCTGACTTTGAACCGTGATCCTCAAATCTCAGCCTCCTGAGTAGCTAGAATTACAGGAATGAGCCACCTGATTCCACTTGAATGCTATTTCTTCCTCAGAAGCTCCTTTGGAATTGAAGTATGGGCAGTTGTTTGTCCTGATCTTTCTTTCTGTCTTTCCATTGAATTAATTCAATTTTAGGAAGGCAATTTGCCTTGTATACAGCATGTGTATTAGAAGTTACCCCTGCCTCTTACCCATATAACAACATTGTGATTATGACTATTAAATATAGTGACATTAGACAGAACCAAGATCTGGTCTGTTCAGTTTTCAAACCTCACAGAGTACTTTTAGGAATTTCTAGAAGCCATTTTAGTGGCTATACATTTTTTTTTTTGTTGGTTGTGGGGCTTGAACTCTGGCACTAGGTTTGTTCCTGAGTGTTTCAGCTCTAGGCTAGTGCTCTACTACTTGAGCCACAGCTCCACTTCTGGCCTTTTTGGTGCTTAATTGAAGACAACAGTCTCATGGACTTTCTTTCCTGGCCTGACTTCGAACCGTGATCCTCAGCTCTCAGCCTTCTGAGTAGCTAGGATTACAGGTGTGAGCCACTGGCACAGGGCTACTTTTTTGTGTCTTTGAGAAAGGGTCTTGGTCTGTGGCCTAGGGTGGCCTCCAGTTTGATCCCTTCCTACCTCAGCATCCTAGTTTTTGGATTAACAGGGATGTGAATTAGGTTTTCTGTTTTTATTTCTGATGTTTATAAAAATTCTGAGAAATAGGAAAGATAGAGATCATTTTCCAGAAATCACTGTCTTTTGTGTTTAAGAGACTGTCCTGAAACTATGTTTTTTTTTTTTTTATATTCGACAGATTTTCAGCAAGCCTTGTATGAGTTATCATATCATGTCATTAAAGGAAATTTAAAGCATGAACAAGCATCTAATGTTCTTACTGATATTAGTGTAAGTATAAACAAATTTATTTAAAACTTAATTTTTTGTGTCTCTTTGATACAAAGATCCTTGATGTGTAACTTAATGTTTTATTTTATTCAAAATTATTGTAGTGTTTAACATAAAGTTGGTAAGTCATTTTTTTCTAGACATGTATAGATATTTATCAGGTTGTGAGTAAAGCAGAAATGATAAATAAGCAAGTTGAGGAGAGTAAAAAAGTTCACTTTAATGAAGTAAGGCATTCTTAATTAAAAATGCTCTTCTAAAGGTGAGCACTGGTGGCTCAGGCCTGCAATCCTTGCTACTCAGGAGCCTGAGATCTGTCTGAGGAATAGTAGTTCAAAGCCAGCCCAGGCAGAAAAGTTCATGAGACTCTTATCTCCAATAAACTATTCAGAAAAAGCTAGAAGTGACGCTGTGGCTCAAGTGGTAGAGCGCTAACCTTGAACACAAAGAGGCTCAGGGACAGCGCCCACGCCTTGAGTTCAAGCCCCAGGTCTGGCAGAAAAAAAAAAAAAGCTTCTTTAAAAATAGTTAAAATATTTTTCTTCAAATATGATGAAGCTTTTTAAACAATTATGATTACAATTCAGGATTTTTATAATTGATACATAAGTTGTATTGTGCTCACATTGATCTAAAATTTTTCCTAATTTTTTGTCTGCTTACCCTGTTTTAGAAACCATTAAATTTTTAAACCTGTAGGTGGTTAATATTGCAGCATTTAATTTAGATTCAAATTTAGATTCAGATTAAATACTTTGTGGTGGTTGGTATTTGGGCTGTTAAATTGTAAGAGTGTATATTATAAACCAGGAGTTAAAGCATGGGGTTTTACAAGTGGTGTGCTATTCTAGTATTATTCTTAGGTTGTTTTTTACACTTATATAAATAATTTTGTCTACTTGAGAACATTTTTTTATAATAACAAGTATTGAGTTGGGATCTGTAGGTTCTTGATCTCTCTATGAATTTCCCTTGTGTGCTTTAAATTTCTCTGTCCTTTTCCTTTTTTAGGGGTAGGATATTTCCTTTATATGATTTTTAAAAATACATTGCTATTTCAATACATTTTAAGTACTTCTACTTAAGGAAATTCTAGGTTTAGCTGTTGTGACTCCTCTACTCTCATTGAGGTATGTTTGAGTGGTAGATCTTCTGATGATAAAATAGCAGCATTGTTAATGGTGAAGTGATTTATTTCTTAAGAATCTTAGATTTCAGGGCTGGGAAGGTGGCTCGGTGGTAGAGCACTTGCCTTGCATGCATGAGGCCCTGAGTTTGATTCCTTAGCACCACATAAGCAAAAAGAAAAAAGCCGGAAAGTGGCGCTGTGGCTCAAGTGGTAGAGTGCTAACCTTGAGCTGAAGAGCTGAGGGACAGCGCCCTGGCCCAGAGTTCAGGCCCCATGACCGGACCCCCCCCATAAAACAAAAAGAATCTTAGATTTCATGTTTATAAACTCTTGTATTGCTTTATTTCTCCTTCCTCCTCCTCTTTCTTTTCTTCTCTGCCAGTCTAGGGCTTTGGACTTTTTGACACAAGGCTAGCATGCTACCACTTTAGCCACAGCTCAACTCTGGCTTTTTAGTAGTTAGCTGGAGATGAGTGCCACAGACTTTACTGCCTGGGCTGCTTTCAAACTGTGAGTCTCAGATATTAGCCTCCAGAGTAGCTAGGATTATAGGCATGAGCCACTCTGGTGCCTGTCTTATTTTTTTCTTTTCTTTTTTTTTTGGGGGGGGGGGCAGTCGTGGGGCCTGAACTCTGGGCCTGGGTGCCATCCCTCAGCTCTTCAGCTCAAGGCTAGCACTCTACCACTTGAGCCACAGCGCCACTTTCGGTTTTTTTCTTTTTGCTTATGTGGTGCTGAGGAATCGAACCCAGGGCCTCAGGCATGCAAGGCAAGCGCTCTACCACTGAGCCACTTTCCCAGCCCCTTATTTTTTTTCTTAAAAGCCAAAAGGATGGAATGAATGTATGTGTGTGTATGTATGTGTATGTTTATGTGTATGTGTATGTGTGTAGCTGTACAAAGGGATTTCAATCACTTTGTCAGTTTGTGGGTGCAATGTATATTAATCAGAATCTTCCCTTCCATCATTTTCCCCCATCTCTCCCAAACCCTCTCATCTATTCAGTATTTCTGGTCTTCCAAGTGTAGCCTGAGTACTTGGATTTAAGTAAATACATCCAAAGGTGTTTTTTTTTGTCAATTGTGGGGCCTGAACTCTGGGTCTGGGCGCTGTCCCTCAGCTCTTCAGCTCAAGGTGAGCGCTCTACCACTTGAGTCACAGTGCGACTTCTGGCTTTTTCTGCTTATGTTGTGCTGAGGAATTGAAACCAGGGCCTCATGCATGCAAGGCAAGCACTCTACCACTTAGCCACATTCTCAGGCCCCATCCAAAGTTCTTACCCTTGAGAAACTTAAGGCTAAAATCTGATTGATCACAAAGGTGAACTGGGTATCATAGTAATTTGTAGTGGATTTATGAACTCTAATTTTAAATATTTTTCTATTTAATGAAAATAGGTTGTTCAAATGAGCTTTATACAGTCTAGCAGATTTTCTTTTTTTTGAGCAAATTTTCTTTGTCGTAGCTTTCTCATAATAATACACTCTGTGTAATATGTTAGCCACAGAAGTGTATTTTATATGTATCATTATAATGGCTATTTTTAGAATTTCTTATAGTCTCTGAAAATCTATGAATTTTAGGGTTGCTATAGGTTTACCAAACTAAAATGACATTAATTGAATTATGATCCTTATTAATAGAAAATGGTTCTAAAATTGAGCATCAGAGTGGGAAGTCAGAAGATAAACGTAGAATAATTCTGATATTCTCATCCAGAAACAGGAATTGGGCTACATTCCTCCAAAGGCTATAAACTAGAGTGAATAGGGAAAATATAGATTTTGGTAATTTTTATTTTCAGAGAATCTTGCATTGTAGAACAAATAGCTGTTATATATTTTTTAGATTTTTGGTCTTTGGATGCCATTATGATTTTTATGTAGCTCAAGTGTTGACTTAGCATTTGAATACTTGAATAAAATGTATCATTTTAATGGCTATTGGTGGGTCACACCTATAATCCTAGCTATTGAAGCCAACTCAGTCAGGAATGTCTAGAAGAGTTTTTTTTTTTTCTTTTTGGTCGGTCATGGGGCTTGAACTCTGGGCCTGGATGTTGTCCCTGAGTTCTTCTGCTCAAGGTGAACACTCTACCACTTGAGCCACAGCACCACTTACAGCTTTTTCTGTTTATGTGGTGCTGAGGAATTGAACCCAAGTCCTCATGTATGCAAGGCAAGCACTCTACCACTGAACCACCTTCTTAGCCCTCTGGGAGACTTATCTCCAGTAAACCACCCAAAGTCAGAAGCTATAGCTCAACTAGTTGTACACTAACCTGGAGCAAAAAAGCTTAGGGACAGTATCCAGGCCCTGAATTCAAGCCCCAGGACTGGCACAAAAAGAAAAACAAACAAATGTAACATTTTTGACAGTCTGGGTTTAGGTAGTTGTGAGGTATTCTGAATTCCAGTGCTTTCCTTGGTGCTTTCATGAGATTCTTTTATCAATTATTTTATGGCAAACTTTATTTTGATCATTCTAAATCATTTTATCTTTTATATTAAACATAATTTGAAGATGTTGGGGTTTTTGTTAGCTTATAAGCATGAAGCATGTTATTGTGAAGTTATAATGCTTAATATGTGCTATTATTAACTATAAATAAATATATCTTTAAAATTAGGAATTTCGCGAGGATATGCCCTCCATTCTTGCTGATGTATTCTGCATACTAGGTAGGTATTAAACCTTTATTTCACCTGTAATATACTGCTTTTTAAAAATTAACAGTAATGTTTTATTTCAGGCTGGAGACATGGCTCAAGGTAGAGTGCTTACTTGACCCGGAATTCAAATTTAAGTACTACAAATTTTTTAAAAAATAAATATTTTACGAGTATGCATTTGTTTCTGTAAATCTAGAGAAATCTTTTGTAATCATTTTTAAAATTGTTTTTAGATATAATGCAAATTTTTGAGCGTTTAGCAATATTTATATAAATTTGAGCGAAATTAACTCATTGTAAGCAAAAACAGCCAAGTTCTCTGACATTAAGTATGAATTTACTAAACAAATAATGTCATTCAATTCAGTTTCCAAAGAGTGATATCAGAGTTTCATATTTATGTCACTCTGATTTTGCTGTTGTGCTTGTTTGATTCTTCTTAATTTTAGAAAGACCAAGAAGAGCCAAAGTAACAGAGTATTTGTGTTTGCCTGGGTGCTGGTGGCTCATTCTTCTAATCCTAAATGCTTAGGAGGCTTGAGATCTGAGGAACATAGTTCAAAGCTAGCATAGGCAGGAAAGTCCATGAGACTTTTATCTCCAGTTAACTACTAAAAAGCCAAAGTGGAGTAGTGGCTCAAGATGTAGAGCACCGACCTTGAGCAAAAAAAATAAAAAATCGTCAGACAAAGCGCCCAGAGTATCGGGACCAAAAACAATATACTTGTGTTTTGAGAATTAGAAACTAGCTTTGGGGATAATGTCTTTTCTATTTGTCCACAATAAATAAGAACTCATGCACAATGAAAATATTTCTGTGACTTAGAACAAAGGTAATATCCCTTCATGGGAAGCATGGATTAAAAAATAATGTCTATAATAATTTCTTTAATTTTAGATCCTGATTAAGAGAACATTGTTTCTAGTTTTCCCATTGGTTTTGTGCTTTCTGTAATTTTTTTCTTTCTATAATACTGAGTCTAGGAGAAATCATTACTTGGCATTATAATACTTAAAGTAAGATATTTTCTCAGTTTGTCAAGCTAAAATGAATTATTTTAGTTCATCATTCTTAATTCCTAGAATTAGATAAATACTTAGATGTTACTGAGATTGCAAAATTTGATCTAAGCACATATAAATGTCAGTGTGTGATCCTTCATAAGGTTTCAGATTTCAGAATATTGATGATGTTGAGAGCAGTTCAAAATATGTGAACTGTGAGTGCTAGATGTGAAGTACAGGTTCTTAATGAACTATCCATATGTCCTTGATCATCTGTCTCATATTCATTGGCATAATTATTTAGTAGTGCTCTGTTTCTTCTTCTTTTTTTTGTTGGTCCTGGGGCTTGAACTCTCCACCTGGAACTGTCTCTGAGCTTCTTTTGCTCAAGATGAGCTCTCTACCACAGCGCCACTTCTGGCATTTTTTGAGTAGTTTATTGGAGATAAGAGTCTCACAGACTTTCCTCCCTGGGCTTCCTGCCTGCAGGAACTGCAGTCCTCAGATCTCAGTCCCCTAAGTAGCTAGGATTACAGGTATGAGCCACCGGTGCCTGGCTGTAGTAGTGCCCCCTTTTATTCTTGAATCTGTTCTCCTTTGGATGATAAATTATATGTTTATGCTATCAAATTGATTGTTTTATGCTAAACAAAACACCTTTTAAACTTAATTTTTGAAGCTAGCACTAAAGATAGGTTATTTTACAATGAAATATAATGAAACAAGTTTCAGTTAAAATTTTTTATGCAATACATTTTTAAGACTGAGACTGATTTTATTTAGCCAAGATTTATGAAAGCTGTTATTCCTTAGTAGTTTAGAATTACACTTGATTTTGTGAAAAGCCCTCAATTTTATTAATCCTTAATAGTTTTAGAATTATCTTTGACTAGTCATCAGTTGTTAATCTATTTGTTCTAGTAATTTTTTATCCACTTATTTGTTAGGATGTAGTTTCCTTTCATAGTTATGTACTCATATGAATTAATGTTATACATCTTTACTTTTTACTAGTAACATGAATTCTTGAATGTGATACTTGGTTATTCTTTGGAAATTTAGTCGATCTAATTAATTTTTGCTCCATCATGCTGTTTTTCTATTATGTTGTTAAAAGAGAAATTAGTGCTATATCTCTTTCAAGTTAACATAACTTAAAAAAAGGACTTCTGAAAAAAAGAACAAAAAGTGGAAAAAGGGGGAAAAAGACATGTAGTGTGAGGGAGAATGAGCATTTTAACTTGAAAAGGGAATTCTGAAGAGTTGATGTTCATAGGACCTCTGAGGTGGTGTTACGTATTTGATACTGATGACAAGTGTTGAAAAAAATGGGATTTTTCACTAAAATAATTGGGGAACATAAAACTTAGTACGGTAAAGGAGTCAGGGATAAGTGAGTTTATCTGAATGGTCTTATGAACTAGAACAGAAAGCACAAAGAAAATAGGGAAAGCACAATGAAGATAACAAAGTACTATATTGCTGTTTGGGAAGGCTCAGCTAAGAAATTTATGGAAGGCCTATTATGCATTTGCTCACATGGTGAGAAGCTAAGATAATACCTTATTTAGGTCAGGTGGCTAATAAGAGATCAGAGGATGAATCTTCTCTTAGGTATTCTAATCTTAGGGACCTTGAGTGTGGATCTTAGGAACTTTTGGGCCCTGGAGGATGAATAGGTATTGGTTAAGTGAATAAGCCCACTTTGGTCTCAACTTCTTAATGTTAGTGTCCTTGAATTTATAAGCAGCAAAGGGCCTAGAAGACAAGACCAGATAATATCATAACAACTGGGAGTTTCTGGAAAGACTTGATAAGATACCCATGGATTAAAAATCATAATGAGAAATTGAGATTGTACTGCAATTTATATCCTATAAATTATACTCTAAAATTTTCCTCCCTCTTTTTTTTGGGGGGGGGGGTCTTTGAATCCAGGGTCTCAAACATGCTAGGCAGGGACTGATTGGGAAGGTGGCTCAGTGGTAGAGTGCTTGCCTTGCATGCATGAGGCCCTGGGTTCGATTCCTCAGCACCACATAAGCGGAAAAACCCAGAAGTGGCGCTGTGGCTCAAGTGGTAGAGTGCTAGCCTTGAGCTGAAGAGCTGAGGGACAGTGCCCAGGCCCAGAATTCAAGCCCCACAACCGACAAAAACAAAATAAAAACAAGGGGCTTTGAAGGTGGCTCAGTGGCAGAGTGCTTGCCTTGTATGTATGAGGCCCTGGGTTCGATTCCTCAGCACCACATAAGCAGAAAAACCCAGAAGTGGCGCTAATGGCAGAGCACTAACCTGGAGCTAAAGAGCTGAGGTACAGTGCCCAGGCCCAGAGTTCAGGCCCTATGATTGACAAAAACAAACAAACAAACAAAAAACATGCTAGGCACTCAGCTACTTGTCTTCCTCCTAAAATTTCCTTTACATACTTGTGCTAACTTTGGACTTGGCTACTCGGGTCAGATATGGGAAATGACAGTTGTCCAAGAAAGAAAGGTGGGGAAGGACTAGGAAATGTTTTTTGTCTTTTTATTTTATTTATTTATTTATTTATTTTTTGGGAGGGAGTCCGGTCGTGGGGCTTGAACTCTGAGCCTGGGTGCTGTCCCTCAGCTCTTCAGCTCAAGACTAGCGCTCTACCACTTGGGTCACAGCGCCACTTCCAGCTTTTTTTTTTTGCTTCTGTGGTGCTGAGGAATGGAACCCAGGGCCTCATGCATGCAAGACAAGCGCTCTACCGCTGAGCTACCTTCCCAGCCTCTTTTGTCTTTTTACACATTGCTTTTGTTGGCTTGGGATATAGCTCCATGGCAAAGCGCTTGCCTAGCAACATCCTGGGTTTGAGCCCCATTACCAAAGAAGAAAAGACAAAAAAAATACAGTTAAAAAATGCTTTTGTTAAGGAGTTGCACAAAGAGGATACAATACCATAAGTTAGGTATTAAGTACAGTTCTTCTGGGACAATATCATCCCTTCCTTTGCTTTCCCACATTTTCCCCTTCCTTGTCCTTGCTCACAGGTTGCATAGTTCATTTTGCATAGTGTATATTGGATACAGTGTCTGCATTTGTTCACTCTTATTTCCCCCATTCCTGTGTCCCCCTTAACCCTCCTAAAAGACAACATCAATAAAAATACCACCACCACCAAGAAAAATATGTTTCCTGGAATTTATTTTGGTAACTAATACTTCAGATGTCCAAAGGAGTTACAAATATATAGAAGAGTTACATCTTTGGGTTCCTTGCCTAAGTGCCAAAGTGTATCCTATCCCCCTTTAGTCTGATTATTTGTGTGTAGCTGCATAAAGCCCAGTATGAGATATCATGTCCAGTTGTATTTTAAATTTAGTTTCCACATATGAGAGAAAACATGCGCTCTTTGTCACTCTGAGCTTGGCTTACCTCACTTAAATGTGATTTGTTCTAGGTCTATCCATTTCCCTGTGAATGACATAATATTATTCTTTCTGATGGTTGAGTAAAATTCTATTGTGAGGAAAATGTTTGAAGATAAATGTTTTGTTTGATGATAAATCTCCTCTTTTCATTTTATTGTTGTCAGTAGAAAGTAAATTGAAGCAAAGTGGTCGTAGGATGTCGATTATTTTGGAACCATTTAGAGGCCATTTTTCTTCACTAAATGTATGCCTTTTTATAGCATGCTCCTGTGCTACCAGCTTGCTTTTTGTTGTTGTTGGTTGTGGGGCCTGAACTCTGGGCCTGAGCACTGTCCCTGAGCTCTTCAGCTCAAGGCTAGCGCTCTACCACTTGAGCCATAGTGCTATGCCCAGGTTTTTCTGAGTAGTTTGTTGGAAGTAAGAGTCTCAGGGACTTTTCTGCCGGGTCTAGCGTTGAACCAAGATCTTTATATCTCAGCCTCTAGAGTAGCTAGGATTACAGGTGTGAGCCCTGCTCTTAAAATTAGTTTTTTTTTTTTTTAAACAGCTGTGGGGCTTGAACTCTGTGCCTGGGCACTGTCCCTGAGCTCTTCAGCTCAAGGCTAGTGCTCTACCACTTGAGCCACAGCACCACTTCCAGCCTTTTCTGTTTATATGGTACTGAGGAATTGAACCCAGGGCTTCATGCATGCAAGGAAAACATTCTACCACTAAGCCACATTTCCAGCCCTTAAAATTAGTTTTTAGTTTTTGTTGGTCATGGGGCTTGAACTCTGGGTCTGGGTGCTGTCCCTGAGCTCTTCAGCTCAAGGCTAGCACTCTATCACTTGCACCACAGTGCCACTTCCAGTTTTCTGAGTGGTTTATTGGAGATAAGCGTCTCAGGGACTTTCCTGCTGACTGTGAACCTTGATCCTCATATCTCAGCCTGAGTAGCTAGGATTACAGGCCTGGCTTTTTCTACTAGAGTCTAGATAAATCATAATTTTCTTTTTTTTTCATTGTAGATATTGAGACAAATTGCTTAGAAGAAAAAAGCAAGAGAGACTATTTTACACAATTGGTATTAGCATGTTTGGTAAGTTTTAAAAACATTTTCCCTTTCTAAAATTTGAAGTTATAATTACATGCTAATGGAGGATATTGACATTCACTTGATGTTATTATAAGATGAGATTTGGATTTTGAAACAATGTTTTGTAAAATTAGTCGTATTTCTATGAAATAAACAAGTTACCAAATTACTTAAGTGCTCTCTCTCTACACACACACACACACACACACACACACACACACACACACACACACACACACACACACACACACACACACACAACTTTTAGTGCTATTATTAAGTTCCTAATAAATAATTAAAGGAAGTAAACATAGTTGTGGATAGCTTTTCACCTTATTTTTTTCCACAAGCCATTTTATTAAGTAGGAGGAAAGGAGTTAGTTTAAAAATAATAAATTAGAAAAACGAGGGAGGGACTAACAATGTTGAACAAAATATGTACTCATTACCTTATGTATATAACTGTAACACCTCTGTACATTACCTTGAAAATAAAATTAAATTAAAAAAATAAACTACTGAATTTGTCATAGTCATTGATTCAGAAACCGTTTCATGTTAATAAATTTAGAACAAAGAGAAAATACCAATACTCAGTCTTGGAAGAATGCTCTTGTCTTTACTATATTAGAGTTTGACTTATACACAAAACTATAGAAAGCTGAAAAGTGAACATATAAATGAATATAAGTGAAAATTCTATTGAGACATACTAAATTTAATGAGAATTTCACCTGTAGTTCTTGTCATTTGTAGGTGGTAATCACCATACATGTAATATTAAGTGAAGTTCCTGAAAGAGCTGTATATTATATAGTTTAGTATTTTGTCAAATTGAAATTCTATGTTTTTAAGAATCATAAACATATATGTAAACATGTATATATATAAACATGAGATAGGATTTTTGGAAAAATTCTTTTGAATGTATACTTTCAATGCTAAAGGAGAAATGACTTAAATCTTTTTTATTAGTATTTAGTTTCAGACACAGTTCTAAAGGAACGTTTGGATCCAGATACATTGGAATCATTGGGGCTTATCAAACAATCACAGCAATTCAATCAAAAGTCAGTTAAAATCAAGACAAAGCTCTTGTAAGTATAGGTGGCTTATGTTGTAAATCAAGTAGCCAAATGTTTTATTTCTCATTTTGAAGAGTAGCCATTTCTAAAGACATTTTGAAGATTTTTTTTTTGTTTGCAGTTAGCAAAGGTTTTGTGTGTTTTTCTGCTTTTATTGAAATGGCAGTTGAGTTTTAACAGTAAAATAATTTTCAAGTATGTTTATATATAAGGATTCATAATCAATGATAGAAATAGTGTGTTATTCCTTGGCATTTTTTTTCTTGTTACTGGTTTTCCTTCTTTAATTACATTGGGTTTGAAAAGATAATGCAAGGAGGTAAACTTTTAGGATTGTTTAAAACTTTTCAATGAGAAAAGTACACGGATCTGTGCAAGCTTGTTAATTGAAATTAATCTTATTCCCTTAATGGTATTTATCTGATTTCAGCTATAAACAGCAAAAATTCAATTTATTAAGAGAAGAGAATGAAGGTTATGCTAAGCTGATTGCTGAATTGGGACAAGATTTATCTGGAAATGTTACTAGTGATTTAATCTTAGAAAATATCAAGTCTTTAATTGGTAAGATATAACATATATCTGTTTAAGATGTGTTATTAAGTAAACTTTTTAACTTACAGAATATCCATAAACACAAATTGAGTACATTGGACACATATAGTTTTCAGTTATGAAATAAGCATGTGTCTACCTTGTATTTTAGTATGTTATCAGTGACATTTGTGTGTTTATATCAGGTCCTGTTCTGTAATATTTCTGTCTTTTTAAGCATTTTTCATCATTTTATAATGGATAGAAAAATAAAAGTGAAAACTGTAATGAATGAATTGAACTCTTGAAACCTAGCAATGTTCTTTTGCACATTTTTGAGGTGGGGGGTCGGGTGTGGCAGTACTGAAGTTTAAACTCAGGACTTGCTGCTTGTTATTCAGGTACTCTACTGCTCATCTATGTCTCTATCCCTGAACTTGGATTTAAAAATTCCTTTACAAGGGATTTTGATACATAGTTTATATTATTTTAATTTTTATTACTTTATCTTTACAATTGCCTCTTAAAGTAAATGTAACACAATGCTGCAAAAAGTATAACAGGAAAATGTTTAGAAGTTGCATTTCTGTAGCATTCTTTTTTTTTTTTTGGGTCGGTTGTGGAGCTTGAAGTCTGGGCTTGGGTGCTGTCCCTCAGCTCTTCAGCTCAAGGCGAGTGCTCTACCGCTCGAGCCACAGCACCACTTGCGGTTTTCTAGTGGCTTATTGGAGATAAGAGTCTCATAGACTTTACTGCCGGGGCTGGTCTTGAACCACAATCCTCAGATCTCAGCCTCCTGAGTAGCTAGAATTACAGGCGTGAGCCACCGGTGTCTGGCATGCATTTTTTTTTTAAAAGGAAATTTCATTGAGCATTTGGAGGAAGTAGTTACAGAAAAATAGAGTAAAGCTGGTGCTGGTGGTTCATGCCTGTAATTCTAGTTATTTAAGAGGTTGAGATTTAGGATTATGGTTCAAAGCCAGTCTGGACAGGAAAGTTTGAGACTCTTCATCTCTAATTATGCACCAAGAAGCTAAAAGTGGAGCTTTGGCTCAAGTGGTAAGAGTGCCAACCTTGAGCAAAAAAGCTAAAAGACAGTGCCCAGGCTTTGGATTCAAGCCCTAGCACTGACATACACAAAAATAGAGTAATCTTGTTTTTCCAAAGGTGGAAGGAATCTCAGATATTGTTGGTTAGTATTTTTTCTAATGTAAGGTAAACTTTAAAGTACGGTGGTCTTAAGTTTTGAGACCTATGAGAGAACTCTTTATTTTCTTCCTTAGTGATTCCCTCTTAGGAGATCCTTGTCCTTATCATCTCCCTTTCTTCCCTTTGTCTTTGTGGCAAAGTAAGAGCTGGTGGCCTAATCTTTATTTCCTTCCCTCTAATGCTTCATGTAGGCACCCAAATAAAAACAGTATTTATTAGTCTTCCTTGTTCTTTGGTTCGACTTTTGGTAACTACAAGCATAAAAGGTAAGCTAACTTCTCAGTTTACATTTACCCTTTTCTTTGAAGTAACTCTAATTCTGGCAGCTGAGAAATAAGCCTGTATGGCTGCAGAACTCTTGATAACCTTAGTGGTATTGAAGCATTAAACAAAATCCTCCTGTAGGGGTTCCTTTCTTTTCAGTATATGCCTGTACATTTTACCTGCAGTAATTTTTTATTTTTTTTTTATTTTTTATTTTTTTTATAGTACATGTACAAGGTTTATTTGAAATAGTCATAAATAATCCCACACATTTATTAAAACATATCAGCTCAGTAGAAAGTCTGGAATTGTGATAATGTTCCCAGTTTGCAGTAATTTTTTAAAGTAGCTCAAGAAGGCTGACAAAACTGGTTTGCTATAGTTTTGTATTCCCGTATTTAGTAAGATAATATGAAAATCCTGTAGTATGTACAGTCTTTCATTCGTCTGCTTTTAGTTTATTTCCTTTTTGGTTTAGTAGTATGTACAGTCCTTCATTTGCTTTTAGTTTATTTCCTTTTGTGTTTATATCTCTGTCTTTTTTGTTCTTATTAGTTTATTTATGTTATTTTGGGAATATTTTAGAGAAATTTCCTTGAAGGTATGCTTTTACTTAACTAACATACACTACTTTTCTTTAGCTTTTTTCCTATATAGAACAAGTAAGTTAGTGTCTCTGACAAGCAATGTGAAAATCTCCACTGCAAGCTCATGGCATTTCCATGAGTGTAGACCATTCCTAACCTATTAGGCATGCTATGAAGCATGGTAGAGCAGATGCATTTAAACATTACCTTCTGTATCCTTCTCATGCTCCTTCTATCAGAACTCTCTATTGTTCCCTGGTTATTTTTCTTAGCACTTTACAGTATTTAATGTACAGTTGGCCTTCTGTGTGTCCATGGAATGTATTTGTGGGGGAGGGAGAAAAATATTTTTTTTTTTGGGTCTGGTCGTGGGGCCTGAACTCTGGGTCTGGGCACTATCCCTCAGCTCTTTAGCTCAAGGCCAGCGCTCTACCACTTGAGCCACAGCACCACTTCTGGCTTTTTTCTTTTTGCTTATGTGGTGCTGAGGAATCGAACCCAGGGCCTCAGGCATGCAAGGCAAGCGCTCTACCACTGAGCCACCTTCCCAGCCCCAAGAAAAATAATTTATTCACAGGCTTTTTTTTCCCCTTGTCAATAGTCCCTAATCAAAGTAACAGCAATTCATGTGGTACTTATAGTATATTATGTGTTATAAGTAATCTAGAGATAGTTTAAAGTATACAAGAAGATGTATGTAGTCTATGTGAAAATGATCATCGGTTTTGGTATCCTCAAGGGTGTCTTAGAATCATCTCTCTTGCATACTGAGTAATGATCTATTTTAAGCCCCCTTCTACATGAATGTAAGCTCATTGAGAACAGTTGCTTCTGTTTGCATTGTTTATTATCTTGTCCTCAGTGTCTGGTATGAGGTGTTAAATAAATACTAGGTGAAAATGAATAATAAATTTGCCCATTTTTTACAGGGTTCTCTCAGGCTTAGTGTTTGTTTCTTTCTTGTTAGATGACTTTTCTCTTTCCCCAGTGGTGTGAGAAAAAGAACTTTTAATTGATGGAAAAATTGAGGTCAGGACTTTTAATTCAATGAGTATTCCTTGAATGTTACAATTCATTAAATTCTCTCTCAAAAGAAACTTCATCTTGGACTAGTCTGTACTGTCCAGAACAATTCAGACACAGCATCCTTTTGCTGCTTTTTTTTTTTTTTGGTCAGTTGTGGGGCTTGAACTCTGGGCCTGGGCACTGTCCATGAGCTCTTCAGCTCAAGGCTAGTGCTCTATCACTTGAGCCACAGTGCCACTTCCGGTTTTCTGGTGGTTTATTGGAGATAAGAGTTTCACGGACTTTTCCTGCCCTGGCTGGCTTTGAACCATGATCCTCAGATCTCAGCCTCCTGAGTAGCTAGGATTACAGGCTTGATCCACCAGCCCTGTGTTTTTGTTTTTGGATTACTTTAGATGGATTTCTCTGTGCTTATTCCCACTATTTTCTATTTTAGGAGAATTTCAAATGAATAATACTTTATACAAAATTCTCATTGGTTTGATCTCATTTACTAGATACTGTCAGAAACATACTTAATTTAGGTGGTATATGATTTATGTGTGCTTTCATTCAGGGTACTTTTTTTGGGGGGGGGGGGTCCAGTTGTGGGGCTTGAAGTCTGGGCTTGGGTTCTGTCCCTCAGCTCCTCAGCTCAAGGCTAGCGCTCTACCACTTGAGCCACAGCTCCACTTCTGGCTTTTTTCTTAATTTTTTTTTTTTTATTTCGGTCGTGGGGCCTGAACTCTGGGTCTGGGTGCTGTCCCTCAGCTCTTCAGCTCAAGGCTAGCGCTCTACCACTTGAGCCACAGCGCCACTTCCGGCTTTTTTCTTTTTGCTTACGTGGTGCTGAGGAATCGAACCCAAGGCCTCAGGCATGCAAGGCAAGTGCTCTACCACTGAGCCACCTTCCCAGCCCTGGCTTTTTTCTTTTTGCTTATGTGGTGCTAAGGAATCGAACCCAGGGCCTCATGCATGCAAAGCAAGCACTCTACCACTGAGCCACCTTCCCAGCCCCTCAGGGTGCTTATTGTGATCTGGATAAATCCTACTTACCCTTTAGTTGAAAGGTACTTCTTTGTTTCTGGATCTTCAAAAATGTTTATATTCTATTAGAGGGCCTGGGAGTATGTAAAGCATGAGCAAACCTGGCAGTATAAATGATAGTGTTGTATAATAGTGCCTGTGATAGCAAGTCTGATATGAAATCTGACTTAAATAGGAGTGAAGAGTGATTAGTAAACCTGTTGACTTGCCAAGTTGATAGTTCTTTTCAAGTAGATCTTGCTTTCATTAAGATGGTAGAAATTCGAGAAAAGACTGTCAGAGGTTGCCAGGACTCAGCTGGAAAGGGAACTGTGGCTAGCTCAGGGACAGTGCCTAAGCTCTGAGTTCAGTCATTGGTCAACAACCTGTTTTATTGGATATCAACCTGTTATCCTACTACCTAGTAGGATAATAAATAGGTTTTGACTTTGTGGGTTATATAGTTTCTATTGCACCTACTTAACTATTGTTGTAGGGTGAAAGCAGACATAGGCCATATATAAATAAGCAGGTGTGACTGTGCTTTAGTAAACCTTTAGAGTGTGTGTGTGTGTGTGTTTGTGTATGTGTTAGTATTTGGGTTTGAATTTAGGGCATGAGTGCTTTCCTTTAGTTTTTTCTCTCAAGGCTGGTACTCTACCACATGAGCCACAGCTCCACTTTTGCATTTTGGTGGTTAATTGGAAGTAAGAGTTGCATGAACTTTCCTGCTTGGGCTTACTTTGAACCATAATCCTCAGATCTCAGCCTCCTGAGTAGCTAGGATTGCAAGTGTGAGCCACCAGTGCCCGGCTTGTGTCAATCATTGTTATAAACATCTTTATTATTATTCCATGCATATATACAGATAAATAATTGGGTTTAACTCACAGGCTATTGTTGATTTTTGGTCTACACCAAAAGCTCTAGCTAGAAATTAGTCAGAGATCTAGTTTACTTGAGCTTAGCTTTTTTTTAAGAAAACAAAAAACAAAACAACATGTTTCCATTTCCTGTAGTTGAGCTTAGCTTTTGAAAGTGAAAATGATTCCCCCTGATTTTGGATTTAGTGGTCCATGATTTTTTTTTTTTTTTTTGCTTAGGCTCTATTCCTTACCCTTCCTCCAAGAAGTAGAGTTCATGACTTTAATTTGCTGGTTGGTGTCTAAGGATATAGACTGATCTGGGGAAGGGTAGAAATGGGAGTCTTTGTCCCTTCAATCTCACAGGTTTAGTTGGTTGCTTGTAAAGTGACCAGAGGAGCTAAGAAAATTGAAGGGATTGGTAGGATTGGGAAAGATGATGGAATATGATGAAAGGGGTAACGTTGATCAAGATGCATTTTACTTATAAATATGTTGACTTGAATTCTCTTTGTACAACTACTAAAAGATAATAAAAAAAGCAAAGAATGCCAAAGCAGTTTTATTCTTGGAATGATATGTGATATTCAACTTCTTTTCTTACATTTTTTTTTTGCCAGTCCTGGGGCTTCAACTCAGGGCCTGGGTATTGTCCCTGGGCTTCTTTTTGCTCAAGGTGAGCACTCTTATCATGTGAGCCACAGTGCCACTTCTGGCTTTTTCTGAGTACTTTATTGGAGATAAGAGTCTCAAGGACTTTCCTGCCCAGGCTGGCTTTGAACTGCGATCTTGATCTCAGCCTCCTGAGTAGCTAGTATTACATGCCACCAGAGCCACCAGTGCTGGGCTAGTTTTTCCTTTTTTTTTTTTTTTTTTAAACTGGGACAGGAGTTTGAACTCAGGGTTTTGTAATTGCTCCTCTACTTGTTTGTTAGGCTGATGATCTACCACTTGAGCCATGCCTGTAGCCTGGCTTTTTGCTGTTTTTTTTCTTTTGGTTGTTTGTGGGGCTTGGGTGCTTTCCCTCAGCTCTTCAGCTCAAGGCAAGCAATCTACCACTTGAGCCACAGCACCACTTCCGGTTTTCTAGTGGTTTATTGGAGATAAGAGTCTCATGGACTTTCCTGCCTGGGCTGGCTTTGAACTGTGATCATCAGATCTCAGCCTCCTGAGTAGCTAGGATTACAGGCATGAGCCACTGGCATCCGGCTTTGCTGGTTATTTTAGAGATGAATATCAAAGACTTTTTTCCCAGGCTGATTTTGGATCTCAATCTACTGATTACCTAGGATTACAGACTGAAGTTTTTCTTCACTGAAATTTGTTTACAATATGTTAGCTAGAAATAAATTTTTTTTTTTTGGGGGTTCGGTTGTGGGGCCTGAACTCTGGGCCTGGGCGCTGTCCCTCAGCTCTTCAGCTCAAGGCTAGCGCTCTACCACTTGAGTCACAGCGCCATTTCTGACTTTTTTCTTTTTTGCTTATGTGGTGCTGAGGAATCGAACCCAGGGCCTCATGCATGCAAGGCAAGCGCTCTACCACTGAGCCACCTTCCCAGCCCTAGAAATAAATTTTTAACCCTTTATTATGAGAATGAAGCAAGTGATTGTTAGGGGTTTGTTATTTATTTTCCCACTTATTCCCTTCTAGTATGGTTATCTGTTTGTCCAAAGGCATAAGGGTATCATGGGTATGTGCTTTTGTGTGTGTATATGTGTTTCATTTTGTAACATAACTGGTGTTAGAGGTAGTAAGCTAGACTTGGCTGGTGATCACTTTCAAGATCACATGTCTTATTCATGCTTTGGGTGGACAAAAGCTTTTTTAAGATGCTTGAACACAAGAGTGTTTATGCTCTGTCACAGCTGTCAGAATTTTTTTGAGTATTCAGACTTACTGATTATAACTAGAGTCTCACTGTATGAAGTAGCATAGCTGACTTAAAACTTTATGGTCAGTGTTTATTTACTGTCCATTTAAAGCTTAGTTTTAAAAATAATTTTGCAAACTTTCAATTTGATTTCGTTCTTATAGATGTAATTTATTGGGCAAATTTTGTTATATAAAGGTAATTGTAGTAGAAAAATCAAAAGCCTGTTTTTTTTTGAATGACCTAAAGGTGATAATCTGTTATAAATAAAAGTGCACACCTTTTCTTTTTTCTTTTTTGGGTCCGGTTGTGGGGCTGAACTCTGGGCCTGGGCGCTGTCCCTCAGCTCTTCAGCTCAAGGCTAGTGCTCTACCACTTGAGCCACAGCGCCACTTCCGGCTTTTTTTTTCCTTTTTTTTTCTTATGTGGTGCTGAGGAATCGAACCCAGGACCTTGAGCATGCAAGGCAAGCGCTCTACCACTGAGCCACCTTCCCAGCCCCGTGCACACCTTTTCTTTCTTTTTTGTCGGTCGTGGGGCTTAAACTCTGGGCCTGGGCGCTGTCCCTCAGCTCTTCAGCTCAAGGCGAGCGCTCTACCACTTGAGCTACAGCGCCACTTCCGGTTTTCTGGTGGTTTATTGGAGATAAGAGTCTCACGGTCTCTCCTGCCCTGCCCGGGCTGGCTTTGAACCGCGATCCTCAGATCTCAGCCTCCTGAGTAGCTAGGATTACAGGCGTGAGCCACCAGCGCCCGGCTCCCATGCACACCTTTTCTAGATCATTACCTTAATTAGAAATTACAGATCACATGCAGAATAGCCTGGCTGAATTACTACTATTAAACATAATGTCAGTGATTATATTTCTGCATATTTAAAATGTGAACTTCAAAGTAATCTGAATGAAATACTTGGAAAAATTACATCCATTGTTGCCATTTTATTCTTATTTACAGATTTTGTATATATCATCTAATGAATATGCCAGCCTATTTTTCAGAATTAATATTCAGTGACTTTATTGTCCTCTATAATAGAATAGTATTGTTCATTTTCACTCAGTGATTTTTTTCTTCAAACATTTATTTATTTATTTTTTTATTGTGGAAATACTGTACAGAGGGGTTACAGTTACATGGGCAAGATAATGAGTACATTTCTTTTTTTTATTTTTTTATTGTGAAAAAACTGTACAGAGGGGTTCAAACATTTCTTTACATATATACTTATATATATTTGTTGTAAAGATACTGTAGAGAGGGGTTACAGTTACATGAGTAAGGTAATAATTACATTTCCTGTCGAGCATTGTTACCCCCTCTTCAATATTTCATTGAGATTAAGTGACTACATAAATTTCACAATACTTTAGCATAGTTATGCTTAGCTAAAGACACAGATGCTTTTTAATCTTCACAGTGATAGTCATCATTATCTTAATCTACTTAGTTTATGAGCTCTATGACCTTTAACAATGAAACTATTTCTTAAAAATCAGGTGGTATGTACATTTCTTTCCTTTTGCTTAGTATCAGCTGTTCCATTTCTCTTTCATTCCCTCCCTCCCACCACTGCCTTGAGTGGTCCAGTGCAACTGATGGGCCTCTCTGCTGTATTTTTTTTACCTGTTTTCTACTGATCCTCTGCTCTGCTCCCACCTTCCCTCAGATGTGCATGTGTATATACCATATATGTCACTTAGTGATTTCTTTTAAAAATTTCTATTTTGTATGTGTGTGTTTTGGTTACTGTGGTTGAACCTTGAGCTCTTGCTTATTTCTTGTTTAAATTTTTTGCTTCAGAGTATTGATCTATTTTGGCACTTTGCTGGTTAATTGGAAATAAGAATCTTATGGACTTTTCTGCCTGGACTGCCTTTGACCTGTGATCCTGAGATCTCAGCTGCTTGAGTAGCTTGGATTAAACACATGAGCCACCAGTACCCAACTTAGCAATGTATCCATATATTAAATGTAGAAGTGAAAAGATTGCAAAATTTTGCTGGACTGGACTTTTATAATCTGTTGTCTATTACAGAATTAGTATTTTTCAGTTTTACTAAGGCATAATTGATGTTTTATAACTGTACCTGAATGTATATATTTTTTTTTGTCAGTCATGGAGCTTAATCTCTGGGCCTGGGTGCTGTCCCTAAGCTCTTCCGCTCAAGGCGAGCACTCTACCACTTGAGCCACAGTACCCACTTCCGTTTTTTTCTGTGTATGTGATGCTGAGGAATCAAACCCAGGGCCTCATGCATGTGAGGCAAGCACTCTACCACTGAGCCACCTTCCCAGCCCTGCATGTATCTATCTATTCAAACACACCTCTCAAACAAGATGATGGTCTTTCTTATCAGTCAGCTCCAAGATTTCTCTTACTTGTTTGTGTTATCTCCCTCTCTATTTCTTTTCTCCTGAGGCTAGATCTGTTTTCTGACACTATAGACTAGTTTGGTTTTTTTCTGGAATTTTCTGTAAATGTAATCATTCAGTGTATAGTGTTTTTATTTAGCTTATTTCATTTTGACATTGTTATTTTACTGTAATTATTTTGTGATTTTTATAGGTTGTTGTCTGTATGAGTAGTACTTCACTTTTTTTTGAGGGGGGGTTGTTGTTGGTCATGGGGCCTGTACTCTGGACCTGTGTCCCCCAGCTCTTCAGCTGTAGACCAGCGCTCTACCACTTGAGCCTCAGCCCCACTTCTGGCTTTTTCTGCTTATTTGGTGCTGAGGAATTGAACCCAGGGCCTCATGTATGCAAGGCAAGCACTCTACCACTGAGCCACCTTCCCAGTGCCTTATTTTTATTTTTTTGGTTAGTCACGGGGTTTGAACTCTGGGCTTGGGTGCTGTCCCTGTGCTCTTCAGCTCAAGGTGAGTGCTCTACCGCTAGAGCCACAGCACCACTTCCTGGTTTTCTAGTGGTTTATTGGAGATAAGAGTCTCATGGATTTTAGGACTTTATTGCTAAGACTTTACTGCTCGGGCTGGCTTTGAACCATAATCCTCAGATCTCAGCCTCCTGAGTAGCTAGGATTACAGATGTGAACCACCAGCGCCCAGACAGTTCTTCACTTTTTATATCTGAATACCCAACCTTTCTGCTTCCTTCCCTTCCTCTTTTGGGTAATGCCTAGGTATGTAATGACTAAAATATGTGTTTTTCACTTTTAATGAAGCTATCATTTTTAAAGAAGCTATCATTTTTAGCTAGGTAGTTTTTTTTTTTCCAGTCCTAGGGCCTGAACTCAGGGTCTGGACATTGTCCCTAAGCTTCTTTTATTCAAGGATAGCACTCTACCACTTGACATAGCACCACTTCCAGCCTTTTCTGTTTATGTGCTACTGAGGAATGGAACCCAGACATTCATGCATGCTAAACAAGCACTCTACCACTAAGCCATATTCCCAGCCCCCAGGTAGTTTTTTTTTAAACTTTATATTTCCAGCAGCATTTAAGGATTCTTCTAGTTGTTGTTTGGAGTCAGTTTTATGTTTGGGAGTATAGCAGAAGGCAAAATATCTAGGTTTTTCTCCCAGAACTTTATGATGTATCTTTTTTAGAGAATTTATGAAAATTTGAAGCCCTTTTTTGGTAAGATATCACAGCTTTTGTCCTTCTTTTCCTTAGTCTGACAAATGGAAGAAAATGTATCATTAGCATCACGTAAAAAATGGGAATAATACTTGTATTGGAAGTATTTAGTTTTCCGATTGCTAAAACTTGAAATTGAGTGAAGTTGATAGATACAGCTCTTGAAAGTCTTACAAAAGTGTTCGAGTGGGAATAAGTTACCAGGTTATAAATTTTCTTTGAAAAATCTCCTAAGCCATTCATAAGGTACAAGTGTTTAAATCTCACACATGTTCCTCAGTCAAACACTATTTTTCTAGCATTAAAAATAGATGTTTGCTAGGCGCTAATGGCTCACACCTCTAATGCTATCTACTCAAGCGGCTGCTGAGAGGATCATGGTTCAAAGCCAACCCCAGGTTGGAAAGTTTGTGAGACTTTTATCTTCAATTAATCACAGAAAAAGCCAGAAATGGTGCTGTGACTCAAGTGGTGGAGTCTAGCTTTGGTCACAAAGAGAATCAGGGATTGCGCCTAGGCCCTGAGTTCAAGTCCCAGGATTTTGCAAAAAAACAAAAACAAAAGATGTTTATATTCTGTTTCAGTGAAATGATTAGTTTGTACTTAGGTGTTATAAATAAAAATACAAACCTTTTTCTACATTACTACTTTAATTAGGAATTATAGAGCATAGTATATGGGTTACTTAAAATTCCATTCCATTTGATACATAGCACATTGGAACAGATATAAACTTAAGGAAACAGATATGTCATGCACATTGTGGGTCCTAAGAATATATGTATATATTTGGGTGCAGATACTGGGGCTTGAACTGAAAGCCTGGGCACTGTGCCTTAGATTTTTTTTGCATAAGGCTCTACCACTTGAGCTATATTTCTGCTTCTAGCTTTTTGCTGGTTAATTGGAGATAAGAGCTTCATGGACTTGCCTGATGGGCTGGCTTTGAACCATGATTCTTATATCTCAACCTACTGAGTAGCTGTGATTACAGGTGGGAGCCATTGGTACCTGGCTCATGAACATGTTTTGAGAGAAATAGGGTATAGAATTGCCTCTATGAATTAAATTATTTTTCTTTTTTTTCGTACAAATGGTGTCTGTACATTGTGTCTGTACACAATGTCATCATGGTAACAGCAGAAGCAAAATGCATATAGAGTTACTGATATATTAAGAGTAGAATGACAGCCGGGCGCCAGTGGCTCACGCCTGTAATCCTAGCTACTCAGGAGGATGAGATCTGAGGATTGCAGTTCAAAACCAGTGCGGCAGGAGAGGCCCTGAAACTCTTATCTCCAATAAACCACCAGAAAACCAGAAGTGGTGCTGTAGCTCAAGTGGTAGAATGCTAGCCCTGAGTTGAAGAGCTGAGGGACAGTGCTCAGTCCCAGAGTTCAAGCCCTATGATTGACAAAATCAAAAAAGAATAGAATGACAGCTTGAAGTTTTACCAGGTCCATGTCTGATTGGCCCTTTTTAGTTCACCATAGGAGATTAACATGGATAACAGTGCACAGTGTTTCTTTCCCTTCCTTTACCTCCTCTACCTATAATGCCTTTATTTTGCAACTGTGTTATATATGTAAGATAAACTAAACTATTGATTCTAAGAATGACGGTGGTCCAGTTTCATGAACCTAAACTTTTGTTGATTAACATTCCAAACCCTTCTGCCTAAAACAAATATGTAAATCCCTTTATTTGTCTAACTTATCAAATGCATTGTTTGATTTTCATGGTTTGCTAAGAATTAATAGTGTTGATCTCTTTCATTTGCCTGAGTGATCAAGAACTGATGAGGCAGTGCTACAATATAGAAGAAAATTACTTAAGTCATGTTATAGGTGTTGGATTTCACCCTTTTGCTTGCCATAAACCTATTTTGTGATCTTAGTCAAGTTACATTTTCATCTGTAGAATATGTTGTCTGAAGAAGAGGAAGCCAACTTAAAAAGAGTTTACTAAGTTAAAACCCTGTTATTTTGGTTATTGCTAAAAGCTAATGGCCTTATTAGAAATGATGTAACAACTTTTGAACATGTGTATATTTCATCTGTTACAGGATGCTTCAATCTGGATCCCAACAGAGTACTGGATGTCATTTTAGAAGTATTTGAATGCAGGCCAGAACACGATGACTTCTTTATATCTTTATTAGAATCTTACATGAGTATGTGTGAACCGCAAACACTGTGTCATATTCTTGGGTTCAAATTCAAGTTTTATCAGGTAAAAATATATGTATAGGTTCACTTCATAATTTTATGTGAATAATTTAGTTTGAGTTTTGTTTACAAGTGAGTGGTTTCAGTTCAGACATTCTAGCAGAGAAGATAGGTTAATGGAGAGCTAACAATATGTTGTGATAAGTACTATATGGATAGCTTGAATAATGTGAAAGCATAATTAAATTTGCCTCAGGAGATACAGGATCAGGGAAAAACATTGTTTTTTTTAGCCTGTCCCTTGAAGCATTTTTTGGTGGTACTGGCATTTGAACTCAAGGCCTTCTGCTTTCTAGGCAAGAGTTGTACCACTGAAACCATACCTCCCCTCACACCTTCTTTGGCTTTAGTTATTTTTCAGATAGGGTCTTACACTTTTGCTCAGGGTGGCTTCACACTTCAGTCCTCTTCCCTAGGGGTTCCTTTGTAGGTGGTATCATTGATGGGTGCTGTCATTGCTGACTAGTTGATTAAGATGACATCTTGTTAAGCTTTTTCCTGGGCTATCCTCCAATTGCAAGCATCTTGATCTCTGCCTCCCAAGTAGCTGAGATTACAGGCTTGAGCCACACTAATCCTAGCGTTGTTGAGAGTTTTCTATATAGGAATAATGAACTGTGAGAATGAAGCCTACAAGTCGTTAATATAGACAGAAACAGAGATTCAAATGTTCCTTTAGATTTTAAGAGGTACCACGATTGCCTTGATCTTAAGAACATAAAATAAACTTGAATTCCAAGGGTAGACAAAATTTAATTTGTCCCATGATGAATTAGAATTTAGGTTAGGGCTGGTAGATTTCAGAGCATATCACAGTGAATATGATGACTTACTGTATAACATCAAGTTAATGGAATGCTGTTTTTTAAACTTAACATCTTAAAAAATAAAAATCTTTATGTAAAAATATTCTTCATAATGTAATAATCTTGTGAGCTGAATTAAAGTATACATGGACAGTTTGACAATATTTGAATAATCCTTTTTTGTAGATTATGGGAATTTTCTTATATAAGAAATATCCCAAAATACTTGATTTATGTCCAAGGCGTGGTGGCACACCACGGGAGGCGGAAATCAGGAGGATTGAAGTTCCTGGGCAAGAAGTTATCGACACTCCACTCAACAAATAAGCTGGGCATGGTGGCACATGCCTATAATTCAGCTATGAGAGAAGCATAGGTGGGAGAATAGCAGTCCGAGGCCGGCCCCAGGCAAAAAAGTGAGACTTTATCCAAAAAATAAAGCATAAAAAGGTCTGGGGATGTGGCTCAAGTGATAAGAGCACTGCCTACAAGGAATGAGGTTCTGAATGCAAATGTCAGTACCAAACAAAAATAAATTCAAAACAACAAAAGCCCATTACACAAACAAATGCACAAACAGCTTGATTTAGAAATAACCTGTCACTAGAAGGAGTAGTTCTTATAATACTTCCTTGTTTCTATTGTCAGAGGAGGTCTTTAAATTGTGAGAATCTGTAGTGTTAAGGGCCTTTTTGAGTGGAAGAAGCATTGTCAGAGATTTTTAGATTGTTTGTGGTCTTGGAAGGAAAGTTACGAATATTAAGAACTGTATATGGAATGTAACCTAAGGGATATAACTTTATGTCTATGCTCCTATGCATGTATGGTCAAATTGTTTATTGGTCCCTTGCCTAATTCCATCCTCATTTTCCATTACTGCCTGAAAATATTTGTCCCCCTCATTGTACTCCTCATTTTCATCAATTTGTAATTTTTTGACTCAACAGGCTACCTTTTTTCTTCACTTAATGCTATTCCTTTAGGCAGAATTGACTATTCTTGATTTAAGAATGATTTTGTTTTAGTATCAGCCTGTGATCAACTGTTGGGAATGTTTTAAACATGACAAATTTTGAGCCTAAGGCAGGTCCATCTCTATTCCTCTGAAAGAGATCACTACAATAGACAATTTATGGAGAACATTAGTACAGCATGACAGACAACAGGAAGAGAAGTACTAGAAAGTGTTAGTATACTAAAAGACAAGCTTGGTTGAAGTTACCTTGTCACAAGAAAGAAGGATAAGATGATCATTCTCACCTATGTCATAAACCCTTGATTTCTGGATTTAAAATGAAGTAATAGGAGTAATTTTGTATAATATTTAGGCTCTATTAAACTCCAAATTAATTTATTTAAGTTATATTGCTTGAGTACCTCTTATGTGTAACTGTTCTAGGTGGTGGAGTGACATACATAATACAAACCAATGCCTTCTTGCCTTGGTTCATAACTGACCCTCTACTCTACCACTTGAACACACTTAAGATTAATTGGAGATGAAATTTCTAGGATTTGTCTGCCTGGGAGGGCTCTGAACCACGATCTAAAGAATTCAGCATCCTGTATAGCTAGAATTATAGGTATGAGCCACTAATACCCAGCTTCCTGTTTACATTCTAAATAAGTGAAATATTACCATAGAAAGTGATCACCAACATGGGAAAATGTGCAGCAGGATAAGGAGAATGAGTCCTGGACTTACAGATTGCAGTTTTAAATAAAATAATTAAAAAGCTATGATTTAAGCAAAGATCTGAAGAATGTGGGAATGTAAATTGTGCAGATGTCTATTGAACAGCCTTAGACAAAATGAATAGCTAGTACTATGGTCGTAAAATGTGATCATGCTTTTGATATATTAGAGAATAGTACAAAGACCAATGTGGCTACATCAGGGGTGATGGCAGTTGGGTCACAAGAGTTAGTGCAGGGTTTTTAACTTTGATGTTATATGAAACCCATGGAGGGTTTCTGGTAGGAGATGGATGTTATCTTAGCTTATCCTTATGTTTCTCTCATAGGTTTTTATTATAAGCATTTGCAGAGATATAGAAAAGACTAAGTGATATATTTGACTATAACTTCATAACCTAGAATTAAGTTTACTAATACATAGTAATTTTTTATAATGTTAATTTATATTACATTTATTGTGACAGTTTCTCCTTAATATTGAAGTTGATACTGTTTAGAAGAGGGTGCTAGGTGCTGGTGGCTCAGGCCTGTAACCCGTTACTCAGAAGGTTGAGATCTGAGGATCAAGGTTTAAAGCCAGCCCAGGTATATCACAGCAAACAAACTGGATCTTGTCTGATCTTAGGGGAAAAAAAAGCACAATGAAAAAAAATTAGGGAAATTTCTTGCTGGTGGGCCATGCCTGCAAAACATTTGGTATATGATGGGACAGACATGTATACTTCTTCTTGGATGACCAAAGCTGTTTCTATTGATAATTTTCTATGAATTTCATTTTTTCTTTTTCTTTTTCTTTTTTTCTTTTGGTTGGTCATGGTGCCTGAACACTGGGCCTGGGCACAGTCCCTCAGCTCTTCAGCTCAAGGCTAGCGCTCTACCACTCGAGCCACAGCGCCACTTCAGGCTTTTTTTTTTTTTTGTTTATGTGGTGCTGAGGAATTGAACCCAGGGCCTCATGTATGCAAGGCAAGCACTCTACCACTGAGCCACCTTCCCCAGCCCCTTTCTATGAATTTCAAATCATATTGTGAATATCCAACAGGTCATTGGCAGAAAAAAAGGTTTCCTTCCTACTTCGCTTTAAAGTTAAGGACATTATTTTATATAACCATGCTGTCAATTCATACCAAACTAAGTTACTCTCATATAAGAAAACTAGACCATGTTTAGATTTTATAATATTTTACAGTATTAGTTCACAGCTGCTCTGTTCAAATGATGTCTCTAGCTGGGCACAGGTGCCTCATACCTTGTAATCCTAGCTACTCAGAAGGTTGAGATCTGAGGATCTTGGTTTGAATCCAGCCTGGACAAAAAAGTCTGAGAGTCTTGTCCCCAATTAGCCACCAGAAGGCCGAAGTGGATCTGTGGCTCAAGTAGTAGAGTATTAGCATTGAGCCCACAATTTCAGGAACATTCCAGGACACACTCCCCCCCCTTCCCTCTCTTTCCCCCTCTCTCTTCCCCTTCTCTCTCACACACACACACACACACATGCATGCATGCACACACACACGATGATCCAAAATGATAGATAGCATAGGATATTTCAGTCTTTTTAAATTCACAATAGCCCTGCATCCAATTATTGATCTTTTTTAATTTTAATTTTATTTTCTAATAAGTTTTTTATTGTGAAAATACCATACAGAGGGGTTACAGTTACATGAGCAAGGTAATGAGTACATTTCTTATCAAGCATTGTTGCCTCCTCCTTTGTCAATTATTGATCTTGATTTGTTGATGAAACCATTTTCTAGAGGATAGTATCTTTTGGATTATCTAATTACTTTTTCATAGTTGGTTTAATTAAGTATTTTACAAGTTATGTGTATTTCATATTGTATAATATTTAATGTTTATATTTAAATGGTTCAGTAAGTTAATGATAGTCTGATTCTTCATTATGTTATGTTCAATCTCATCAGTAGCAAGATATCTGTATGTTGATACCTTGACACAATATGAATGTCTGCTTTATCATCCACCTTACGTTGAATAATTTAGAATCTATAGATTAACCCTTAAGGGTTTTAACTTGTTGACATAATCAATTTTATCATGCCCTCTATATCTATTAGCTGTATTTATTTAACAAAGAAGAATTGTCCATTGTCAGCTAAAGTCATTTGGTTTCCTTGAAATGCAGTGCTTACTCGAAAGTCAGGATAAGTGCTTTAATTTTCTTCATTTAATGACCAGGTATTGGAATGAAATGGTTTTGTAGAAGCAACCTTTAATCCCAACTTGAGTAGTGAGAGGGAGGGGTGGGACAGATGAGGAAGGCAGGAGAATAAGAATGAGAATGAACGAGAATGCAAGTTTGTTGAGCACCTGTATATATTTGTGTTGACAAGTTTTCAAAGGATCTATCTGATTATGGTAGCAGTGTATGCTGATGATATTACGAATACATTTTTTTGGGGGGGGTCTGGTCGTGGGGCCTGAACTCTGGGCCTGGGCGCTGTCTCTCAGCTCTTCAGCTCAAGGCTAGCGCTCTACCACTTGAGCCACAGTGCCACTTCCGGCTTTTTTCTTTTTGCTTATGTGGTGCTGAGGAATCGAACCCAGGGCCTCATGCATGCAAGGCAAGCACTCTACCACTGAGCCACCTTCCCAGCCCGTATGAATACATTTTGAAGGTATTCCCAGTATTTGCTTGTGGGTCAAATAGAGAATATGAGAAAGTTGAGTTAAGGAATATTTTGAAGGTTTTTGGATTGATAACTAAAATGATGGTGTCATTATCAACTGAGATGGGAAGACTTTCAGGTGCAGTAGATTCTGATGTTGGAGGCAGCAATCTATAATTCAGTTGTGATTATGTTAT
Source organism: Dipodomys spectabilis (assembly GCF_019054845.1). NCBI lineage: Eukaryota > Metazoa > Chordata > Mammalia > Rodentia > Heteromyidae > Dipodomys > Dipodomys spectabilis. The sequence goes on along the minus strand of NW_024870748.1, from coordinate 1,903,050 downwards.
GTTTGATATATCTGTTAGGTATCCAAGTATAAATAACTGATATATAAGTCTGGTAACTAGATCTGAGTAAATAGCTGGATGTATGAATCTGGTGTTTTAGAACAAACATCTAGACTACAAATAGAAATGTATCTTATCAAGAGCATATAAATACTACTGAAAGTTGTGATGCAGAAGAAACTACCACGTATTTGTAATAGGGAGATTAAGAGAACCAGTGATGGATCTCTGAGATATATCAGTATTAACAGGGTAGTGCAGAAGAAGCAGAACCAGGAATAAAGAGAAGAGAAGAACTGGATGTGGTAGCTGTGCCATTAGTCCTAGCACTGCTGGGCCAGGAGAATCATGAGTTTGAGGCCAGTGAAGCCTTGTCTCAGAAAATAGGGGGAAAAAAAGGTGGAGAAGGAACAACATGTAAAGTAAGAGTCAAGCAGAATGTGGCATTTTAGAAGCTAAATGGAGGAAGAAAAGATCAACTTTGTCAGATGTTTTGATATTATTTATTTTTGTGCCAGTGTTAGGGATTTATCTCAGAGATTTGCATTCACATTCAGCTTTTTTGCTCATAGCTGGACTTGTACTGCTTGACATGCCTCCAGACCAGCATTATGTAAGTTAGTGAGATATATACCCTCAGACTTTTTCTGTCTGTGCTAACTTCAAACTGAGATCCTTAGATCTCAGTTCCCTTGGTACCTAGTATATACAAGAACTGCTTGTGCTCTGCTTGACCTATCATTTAAGTCTGAAACTTGATGAATGCACTTATGTTAAAAGAAGACCAAAACTGATTGTTTTAGTAAAATTTATTATATTTAACAGAATAGAAATAGTGGAATTGGAGACAGGGAGAATCAACAACTCTGTTGCAGACAAATGGGTTGGTAAATGGTAGGTGAAGTGAACTCAAGGAAGTAAGTCCTTTTTGTAATACTGGGAGAGAGAACAGATTTGTATGCTGCTAGGAATGATTGAGCAGAAAGAGTGAAACTGGTTATAGTAGGAGAGAAAGGAAAGAATTAGAAAATAGCATGGGATTCAGTGCTATAATAGATGGACTGACTCTAGGAGCAGAGACTTCAACTGTAATAGCTATGAAGGTAGCATATGTAGGTGCAGTTAAGTATGGTTGTTAAGTGTGATTGTGGGCATTTGGAGAAGCTCAGCAGTCACTATTTTTTTCACAGAATTTCAAATTGAAATTATCATCTGAGAAAAGAGGGGATGAGACATTTAAGAAAGTGTTGACTATAGTGGAAGAGACAACTAGAATATTAGTCGTACACTTGTGGTTGCTTTTGGTAATAGTAAAGTTTTGGATATAGAACGAATGACTAGGATAGTGTCAAGGAGAAGATTTTTGAAAGAAAGGAGTTCGAGGAACTGAAAGGCCTGTATGTGTATGAAGATCTCCAAAATTTAAGAAAGGTATATGTTGGTCATGGTGCTATGTACTTGTAGCCCCAGCTTCTTGGGAGGTAGTTGTATTTAGGAGGTGAATACTAGCCTATAAAACATAGGTAGGAAAACCCTATTTCAGAGAGAGGGGTAGGGGGAAGAAAGAAGAGCGGGGGGAGAGAGAGCAGAGAGAGAGTAGGATCCAAAGGAGGTTGATAGTGAGTCTGAAGTTAATTGCAAGTCAGAAATGAAAGGCAAGCCAGGCAGCGGTGGCTCACGCCTGTAATCCTAGTTACTCAGCAGGCTGAGATCTGACAATTGCAGTTCAAAGCCAGCCTGGTCAAGAAGGTCTGTGAGACTTTTATCTCCAGTTAACCACAGAAAGCCAGAATTGGATCTGTGGCACAAAGTGGTAGAGCACTAGATTTGAGTAGAAAAGCTTGAACAGTGCCCAGGTCCTGATTTCAAGTGCCATAACTGACAAAAAAAGTGAATAAATGCCCCCTTCAAAATAGTCTAGTTTATAGAGCTTCCTATTTTTGTTGATAATCCCCATCCCAGTTGTGGAAAGAGCTTTTAAGACAGGTTTTGTTTTTAGTGTTGAGCAAAATAACAGTGTTTGAGTTTTGTTTGCATTTGACCACTTAGATATTTCTGATTTTTTTTCTCATGGACTCCAAACAGTTTAAAACTTAGCTTTAATGTTGATAGCATTCAAAGATCCTTGTTTTTCTGTAAGGCCCTCGTGGCTAGACTAGAATTTGCCTCAATATTCTGTAGTTTAAAATATTGATTTAACCAGAAGCTGGTAGCTCATGCCTGTAATTTTAGCTTCTCAGGCTGAGATAGGACGATCACTGTTCAAAGCCAGTCTAGGCAAGAAAGTCTATGAGGCACTTATTTCAGATAAACTACCACAAAGTTGGAAGTAGAGCTATGGTCCAAGTGGTGCAGCACTACCCTTGAGCAAAAGGCTCAAGGACAGTGCCCAGGCCTGAGTTCAGGACAAAATTTTTTTAAAAATAAATACAAAAGAAAGAAAATGTCTGGAGCTGGGAATGTGGCTTAGTAGTAGAGTGTTTGGCTAGCATGCCTGAAGTCCTGGGTTCAATTCCTCAGTACAACATACACAGAAAAAGCCAGAAGTGGTGCTGTGGCTCAAGTGGTAGAATGCTAGCCTTGAGCAAAAGAATCTCAGGGACAGTGCCTAGGCCCTGAGTGCAAACCCCAGGGCTGGCAAAAAAATGTCTATTTAGCTATCTGAATGTGTATAGACACTTATTTAAAAGGGGAAATTAGTGTACACGTAGATATATGTAGCATGAAATCCAAGAAATAAAGGTATAAGGAAAAAGTACAAAGCAAAGTCATAGTTTTTGTATTTCCACATTTATCCTTTCACTTCTATTTGCATGTTCACTGAGAGCTACTTGAAAACCGAGTGAAGAAATTACACATATACAAATATAGACAAACATGAATATTGAAATTAACTCCAATATTAATGTGCTTTTAAAAGTTGTCTATAACACTAACCCTCTATACATTCCTTATATAACAATAAAAAATAAGTTTTTTAAAGGTATCTTTCCAGAATTGATTTCTTTGTGATCATCAGATTTTTCAATGTTGAAAGGAATGCTGACATAACCATTTTTATCCTGAATTCAGATGTTTAATAGATTTAATTTTGATAAGAACATTTAACTATATGCTTGAATTATTAGATATAATTGTTCTTACTTATTGGAGGCAAGGATATGATTTAAATTGTTGTTACTCTAAGTAGAAATTATTCTTTTGTTTTTTAAGGAACCAAGTGGTGAGACTCCATCATCTTTATACAGAGTTGCAGCTGTACTTCTACAATTTAATCTTATTGATTTAGATGATCTTTACGTACATGTAAGTCAATTCAACTGGGCTGCAAAGAGTATTTGGTTGTCCATACCAGGGGAGGGAAGAGGAGTAGGTAACAATATAATATTCCATGATTGATTCCAGGTGCTCAGTTCTTAGTTTATGAAGACATAATTGCACTATTAATTCCTCTTTACTTTGTAAAGTGAGTTAATTCCTTGGCCAGTTGAAGATTTAACGGTGAATTAAAAAGTTTGAGTTGCTTTAATCAGCAGCACGGCATGTCTTAATGGAGACAATCCAAATTTAACATTGTTGTTTTAGGCTTCTTAGGGTGTGTGTGTGTGTGTGTGTGTGTGTGTGTGTGTGTGTGTGTGTGTGTGTGTGTGTGTGTGTGTGTGTGTGTGGTGTGTGGTGTGTGTGTGTGGTGTGTGTGTGTGTGTGTGTGGAGACAATCCAAATTTAACATTGTTGTTTTAGGCTTCTTAGGGTGTGTGTGTGTGTGTGTGTGTGTGTGTGTGTGTGTGTGTGTGTGTGTGTGTGTGGAGACAATCCAAATTTAACATTGTTGTTTTAGGCTTCTTAGGGTGTGTGTGTGTGTGTGTGTGTGTGTGTGTGTGTGTGTGTGTGTGTGTGTGGTGTGTGTGTGTGTGTGTGTGTGGAGACAATCCAAATTTAACATTGTTGTTTTAGGCTTCTTAGGGTGTGTGTGTGTGTGTGTGTGTGTGTGTGTGTGTGTGTGTGTGTGTAGACAATCCAAATTTAACATTGTTGTTTTAGGCTTCTTAGGGTGTGTGTGTGTGTGTGTGTGTGTGTGTGTGTGTGTGTGTGTGTGCATGCGTGGTCCTGAGCACTGTCTTTTTGTGTGGGGCTTAAAGTCAGGGCCTGAGTACTGTCCCTGAACTCTTTTGCTCAAGGCTAGTTCTCTACCACTTTGAGCCACAGTGCCACTTCTGGTTTCTGCAGGTTAATTGGAGGTGAGTCTCACAGACCTTCCTGCCCGGGTTGGCTTTGAACCATGATCCTCACACCTCAGGCTCCTGAGTAGCTAAGATTACAGGTGCATGAGCCACCAGTGCCAGGCTAGATTATCCATTTCTATTAGATAGAAACATTTATCTTGTAGTTCACTATTGCTTCCAGCAGAAATTATTAATAGTGTTTTGACTGTAATTTTCCTTGTGTCAGGGTTATTACATAAAATGTTTACAGTAACTGTCACAGACACACTCAAAAGGGAACTGTATTGAGATACTTGAGTCTTCCTCACAGTGGAGGGTGGAGTATACACGTGTTAGTTTCCCGTTCGTAAAAATGTAGATATTTCATTTTTAGCTTAATTTAGAATAAAGGATAAAAAAGTTACAGGTTTTTTTTCTTCTTTTTGGCCAGTCCTGGGGTTTGAACTCAGGGCCCTGGGCACTGTTTTCAAGCTTCTTTTGCTCAAGGATAGCACTCTACCACTTGAGCCATAGTACCACTTCTGGCCTTTTCTGTGTATGTAGTACTGAGGAATTGAACCTAGGGCTTCATGCATGCTAGGCAAGCACTTTACCACTAAGCCACATTCCCAGCTCCAACTTGACATTTTTTTGTTTGGAAGGTTCACATCTACCAATTTAAATTTAATCCATGTGCAGTACTTCAATTTGGAATTTGGCTGTAATTTCAAGGAAAAATACATGGTTTGGGGTTTGGATTAGTGTGTGTGTGTGTGTGTGTGTGTGTGTGTGTGTGTGTGTGTGTGTGTGTGATTGAGCACAGGGCCTTGCAACTAACTAGGCATGTAGTCTACCTCTGAGTGACATTTCTAGTGTTTTCAATAGAACACGTAAATATTTTCTTGGGTAAATTTATGAATTCAGTGGTAAACATTATTGTTATATTATTTCAGGATCTTTAACATAAAGAGCATACAAAATTTTGCTACCTGATTTAAAAATATTTCCAAAGTCTTAATACTACCAATAGTTGTGACATTTATTTATTTATTTATTTAAAATTTTTATTTTTTGTGAACATACTGTACAGAGGGGTTACAATTACATGGGCAAGATAATGAGTACATTTCTTATCAAGCATTGCAGCCTCCTCCTTTGTTTACCCTTCACATCCCTTCCCAGCCTCCCCCCCCGTGACATTTATTTAGAAGGAAAATCATAGTCACAAATGGACTAGACTTATATCAGTTGAAAATAGCTTTTGATTTTTGAATAAGAAAGTTTATTAGCTTCTAATAAAAGTTTAATCAATCTCTTTTAGCTTCTTCCAGCTGATAGTTGCATTATGGATGAACATAAACGAGAAATTGTGGAAGCTAAGCAAATTGTTAGAAAACTTAACATGGTTGTATTGTCTTCTGAAAAAATGGATGAGAGAGAAAAAGAAAAGGAGAAAGATGACGACAAAGTAGAGAAGGTACATCATTCCTATAAAATTAACATTATGATTGTGAAATTTAACTTCTAATAGTCACCTTACAGAAACATAGTTGTAAAATTTTGGTTGTTTTAATGATCACAAACAAGGGTAGATACTAAAGCTACCAGCACACCTATGTTTATTGCAGCATTATTTACCATAGCTAAGATATGGAACCAACCCAGATGCCCCTCAGTAGATGAATGGATCAAGAAAACGATACACACACACACACACACACACACACACACACACACACACACACAAAATGAATGGATCAAGAAAACGAGAGAGAGAGAGAGAGAGAGAGAGAGAGAGACACACACACACACACACACACGCGTGCGCGCGCGCGCACACACACACACACACACACACACACACACACACACACACACTGGATTCTATGCCTCCATCAGAAAGAATGGATCAAGAAAATGACACACACACACAGGATTCTATGCCTCCATCAGAAAAAATGTTATCACCCCATTTGTTAGGAAATGGAAAGACTTGGAAAAAATTATATTAAGTGATGTAAGCCAGGCCCAAAGAAACATAGGTCCCATGGTTTCTCTTTATTTGCAATAACTAGTATATGTCTAGGACAAGCAGAAAAGGTAAAAAGCTATGTATATATGACCATATAAATTGAAGCTAAGTGAAATGAACCCCAAGATGGGCATAAGTGGCATTTTCTTTCTTGCTATTGTTTTTAATGTACTTATTATGTACTGTGTGATTTTTTTTTTTGTTTCTTTTGTATGTTCTTTACCCATGGTATAATCCCTGCTTTCACTGTATTTGATGTCTGTGCCCTGCATCTTGTATACACACTTCTATAATTTGGGGAAGGGAAGGGAAAAAACAAAATGCTTAAATAAGGATACATGTTGACCCATTGTAACAATGAGATGTACAAGACACTATCTTGAAAACGAACTTTACAACTTGTGGTAGGGAGGGAGGGAAGAGTTGGATGGTAGGGGAAAAACAAAGGAGGAGGTAACAATGCTCAGTAGGAAATGTACTCATTACCTTACTCATGTAACTGTAACCCCTCTGTACACTATTTTTACAATAAAGAAATGTATTTAATTTTTTTGATTGTTTTAAAACCTGGTTTTGGAAATACTCATTTTACAAAAGTGACCTTTTTTTTTTTCTTTTGAGTGCCACCTTCCTGAAAGAAACAATATTTTTGTGTATGTTTCACAATGTATTATAAGAAAAATTGCAGTATTTATCGATTGTATTTTTTTGGGGGGGGGGGGCGGCTGTCGTGGCGCCTGTACTCTGGGCCTGGGTGCTGTCCCTCAGCTCTTTAGCTCAAGGCTAGCGCTCTACCACTTCATCCACAGTGCCACTTCTGGCTTTTTTCTTTTTGTTTATGTGGTGCTGAGGAATCGAACCCAGGGCTTCAGGCATGCAAGGCAAGCCTCTACCACTGAGCCATCTTCCAGTCCCTCGATTGTATTTTTGTTCTGTGTAATTCCAAAGGGATTTGCAAACATTAATGAATTTGTGAAGGTGAATTGATTTTAGTTCCTTTTGATACAGTATAACATTAAGCATTAAGTAACTATTAAGTAACTTTAATACACTAAGTAATTTTATTCATAAACTCTATTGCCTTTGTATGCTAAATGAAAACACAGATCCATTGTTTTTCTTCAGGAGATAAAAGGATAAAGGCTTTCTAGTTTCCTAGGAATGAGAACTATTCTTGTTGTATATAGCTGAACAATAGTTCAGCTCAGTCTTTTAAGAGAAAAAGTATTTATTGTTCTTGATGTCTATATCCTAATTATTTTTGTTTTTACTTTGTTTATTTTTAGCCACCTGACAACCAAAAACTTGGTTTACTAGAAGCCTTGTTAATGATTGGTGACTGGCAGCATGCACAGAATATTATGGATCAGTTGCCTCCATACTATGCAGCTTCACATAAACAAATAGCTTTGGCTATTTGCAAGCTCATTCACATAACTGTTGAGCCTCTCTATAGAAGGTATGTTACTGTGTATGGCACTAATGATTGAGGTAGGAATGGTTTAGAATGACTAAAAAAAATCTGTATTTACCTTGTTTTCTCAAACAAAGCACATTTGACATATTTTTTTCTCAAGATAACTGTTTATAAGGTATATTAGTTTTATGTATATTAGTGAGTTCTAATGTCTAGTTGTTTAAAAATGTGTTGCAGTATAGTATGAAGCTATAGATTTAATGAAGATGCATTCCACTCAAACTGACAAGTTGAATTAAAATCCCTTTGGACAACTACTTAAAGATAATAAAAAAAAATAAAAACTGTAGTTCTGGGAACTTGATACTTCAAGATATACTCACTTTAATTCAATCTCTTATTTATTATGTAGTATCCCATTTGTTATTAATTAGTGAGACACCAATTAGTAAACATGCCTAACCCTAACCCTAAAGTATACAGTTATTATCATTAACCTATGGGGTATAAGGTTACTATTATAATAAACATAGGTTGAAGGAGTGTGACAGAGCAGGTAAATCTGACCAAGGCACATTATATTTATATACCGCATGTCAAAAAGAAACACCCTGATAGTGTATGTTAATTTCAATAAAATTTTGGGAAAATAAAATTAAAATTGAAAAAAGAGCAACTACAGGTTTGACTTGTTGGTTGTATTTTCTACATTGAGAGTTAAAATTCTATTCTTTTTTTTTTTTAAATTTGCCTCTTTTTTCGGAAGGTAGAGAATTTTGCCTAATGGAATATTCATTCCTCTGTCCTAGGTTGAGTGACTGGTTGAGGACATTGCTACTATGCATACCTTCTAACCTGACATACATGCTGTTGTTAAAGTAATTACCAGTATAGCCTGTCTCATTTTCTGTCCCTACTGTGTCAAGTAGTCCTCTGGCTCTCAGCCTACTTGCAGTATACTTAGGAGTAGTATTGGCAGCAGTTCTGTCTTCAGTTTCACAGATCATAGCCTGCCTTGTGACTTGTGCATAGCGACTGGCAGCTGCATTCAGTGCCACTTGGGCTGTAGACTGCGAAGGCTTCTTTTCAGAGAATGATGCCCGTGATTTCATAGCCTGTCACCTGCTCAGCAGGTGAGAACTCTGGCCATGTGGTACTTTTTAGTATGACACCTTTGATTGTTCAGCTTACTTTTCCTACTACCATTTCCTACATACTCAGTGTAGGTAGGGAACCCAGATAGAGTAATAAATGTTTTTTATTCACTTAAGTCAGTGTTGTTACAGCCATATTCTTATGTCTCATCTTCCAATATACCTGAGGCCCATTCCTTATTCCACATTCCCAGATCCAAATTCTTGAAACTAGCTATATGATATAATTAAATGCTGATATTTACATTTCCCTGGTTTCCTTTTCTTGTTAATTTGAAGCATTGTTCTTTGAGCTCTGATTTTATTCTGTATTAAATATTGTTTTTGTTTTTCTATTAGTTGGGAGTTGGAGTTATTTGATATAAGGAATGATTAAAATACAGAAGGCAAATGTGAACAAGAAAATATTTATTTACTGATTTGTGTTAACTTGAAGGATACAATATAGTATGTGTGTATATATGTTTATAAATTTGAATTCTTTTTATAGAGTTGGTGTTCCTAAAGGTGCTAAAGGCTCACCTGTTGATGCTTTGCAAAATAAGAGAGCACCAAAGCAAGCAGAGAGCTATGAAGATTTGAGGAGAGATGTATTCAATATGTTCTGTTACCTTGGTCCTCACCTTTCTCATGATCCCATTTTATTTGCAAAAGTGGTGCGCATAGGCAAGTCATTTATGAAGGAGGTTAGTAAGATGTTTCTTCATGGAAAAAAGTAAATTTTGAAATGAAAAGACTGAGAGTATATTTGTACTTAGTAGTATTTTTAGGAACAAGTAAAAAAGTGAGCCCAAATTAACAAAAGCTATGTTGAGTAAGGTTTGTGGAAAGTTCATTTTGTATGTGTATGTGTGTGTGTGCCCATGTGTGCGTGTGTGCGCGCGCGTGCGAGCGCTTTTATGTACATGTCCCTCTTATTTTTTTTGTTCCTTGATGTTCTAATCAGCCTTTGGTAGGAAGATTTCTTACTGCCCTTCTAAATGCCTTTGTCTTCTTTCTCATTTCATTTTAAAATTTTCCTGCTTTATAATTTTAGAGACAAAAGGATACTAAAAACTCATAAGGACAGCTTAGAAACAGATTTTATTTCAATGAGAAGATATATTTGTATGTGCAGCTTTATTAGTTTTATTGTATTATAGTATTCTAGGGAAGGAATAGCTTAAGTGCTTTAAACTCTTTACATATTAAACTAAAAAACTCTAGTTTTTTCAATTATGGAATACCTTAATATATATTCTGATATATGACACCAGAATTACAAATTCATTATGACCAGACAAAATGGAACAATTCTTTAGCTGTGTTTCTGTCAGTCTATTCTTCTGTACCTAATTCCTTATTTATTCATAGAATGCATATTGACTTGTTTCTCTGAAAGAAAACTATATCTTCCCTCCCTCCCTCCCTCCTTCTCTAATTCCTTCCTCTTCCTCCTTCCTTTCATCCCTGTCTTCCTCCCTCCCTCCCTCTCTCCTTCATTCCATCCATTCATTCATCTATCCTTGTTTTAGGGCTTGAACTGAGAGCCTAGGTACTGTTAACACTCTACCACTTAGAGCTATAGCTCCATTTCTGATTTTTAAGTGATTATTGGAAATAAGAATCTCATAGCCTTTCCTTCCCAGGTTGGCTTTCAACTGTGATCCTCAGATCTCAGCCTCCTCAGTAGCTAGGATTACAGGCATGAGCCACCAGTGCCTGCCTCCATGCCCTTTCAATTTTCAGTTAGAAAAAGAAAATATAGGGCTGGGAAGGTGACTCAGTGGTAGAGCGCTTGCCTTGCATGCCTGAGGCCCTGGGTTCCATTCCTCAGCACCACATAAGCAAAAAAGAAAAAAAGCCGGAAGTGGCGCTGTGGCTCAAGTGGTAGAGTGCTAGCCTTGAGCTGAAGAGCTGAGGGACAGCGCCCAGGCCCAGAGTTCAGGCCTCATGACCGGACCCCTCCCCCCCTGCAAAAAAAAGAAAATATATGCATTTTTCTTTTTATATGCATTTTTTCATAGAGTTAATAAGATGTTTCCTAAATTAGTGTTAGGTGAAAATGTAGCAAGGGAGTTAGCCTTCCCTGTTATGATACCATGCATTACAATACTGAAGCCTGAAAGTACATACGTACTGAAAATACCCTATACGATTATCTATCAAGAAAGTAAGATACTTATTAGCTTCATATTAACTTTTGCCCTTCTTCAACTTGATATTGAAATATATCCCTTCCATAAGTCTTGTTTTTAGGTGCCAATGCTTTGGCTTGTCCACATTATTCTAACACTCAACCCATGTGTATGTGTGTGGGGGTGTATGCACGTGTGTGTTTGTGTTTGCATAAAACTTTATATATGTAACAATTTATTATCACTCTATTTTATTTTAAATGACTAGACATTGCCAAGCACATCACTTTAAGGGCCCATCTGCAAATCGCTGGTATAATATAAACCCATTTTTTCCAGTCCCATTTAACAATTGTTTTGTCTTTGTCAGAAATGCTGTTAATATTTTGGGTTTAATTTTTTAGGAATTATTTTGGTAGTGAATTAAAACATTTAAACATTGTTCAATATTTTTGTTGTATTAATGTTTAATTTTACTTATTCTGTAGAGGAAATCTGGCTGAAAAAATGCAAATGCCTTATAACTAAATGATTGTGCTAGATGCAGGTTTTTTTTTTTTTTGCCAGTCCTGAGGATTGAACTCAGGGCTTGGGCACTATCCCTGAGCTTCCTTTTGCTCAAGGCTAGCACTCTACCACTTGAGCCACAGTGCCACTTCCGGCCTTTTCTGTTTATGTGGTACTGAGGAATCAAACTCAGGGCTTCATGAATGCTAGGCAAGCACTCTACCACTAAGCCACATTCCCAGCCTTGGTCGTGGTTTTATAATATTTAATAATAAAAACGTAGATCATATTTAGGATGCTTTGATTTAAATGATCTTGAAAATGAGAAATGAATTGGATTGTAAAAGTAGTACTTAATGTTCATGGATGTGAAGAATGGTTTAGAGTTTAGAATTGTTAAATTTTAAAATGTTGATTGCTATTAGGTTATATTTAAAATCTGCATGTGTGTTTCATGTAAAAAACAATAAAAGTTAAATAATTAAATATAAAAGTTAATTTTTTCTAATCAAGACACTAAATTGATAGCATAATTTCAAACTTTGTGCATTCAATTAATTTTTGAAATTTCAGTTTCAGTCTGAAGGAACCAAACAAGAAGATAAAGACAAAACGGTAAGAGACTGGTAAAAAATCTAATGTGTCAAATATTTGTCTGGAAGTGCAGCATACTCCAAATTTTAGTATGAGGAAGACTTAATCATTTGTTTAAATAATGAATTTATATTTTAAATGCTAAATATAGCTTTTATAGCTTTTAGTAACTCACACTGTTGTTTTTTAAGATTAATATTGTATGTTGAAGATTAACATGCTGAGAAAGTATCAACAATACCCTTCCTTTCCTCATGCCATGCTATCTTGGGTGGAGAAAAGTGTAGGAAACTGTTATGAGATCTAGAAATGGTCATTTCTCTTAAGATTATCATAATTTTGAAGGTAATGTGGATCTCTTATTGAAATAATTTTTTTCTCTTTCTCAGGAAGTTATCCTTAGCTGTTTGCTTAGTATTACTGATCAGGTACTACTTCCATCTCTTTCTTTGATGGACTGCAATGCTTGTATGTCTGAGGAACTGTGGGGAATGTTTAAAACATTTCCCTATCAACATAGGTAAATAATTGTTTCATATTTTTAACAACAAGAATTCTAGTGTATTAGACTTTAGTATTTGACTTTTCCTAATTCTTCGTTTCATCATCTTTTTAAAGATACCGTCTGTATGGCCAGTGGAAGAATGAAACCTATAATGGTCATCCACTTTTAGTAAAAGTTAAAGCTCAAACAATAGACAGAGCTAAATATATCATGAAGTAAGTTTAAATTAATTTTTCTTCATATTCTAAGTTACATCTGGCTCTAATTTATTTTACAGTTTTAAGGAAGTGCATAATTATTTGCTGAAGGTAAAGCTGATTCTATGCTGCATATAAAATGGCTGTCAATTTTTGTTCTAACACATTTTAACTTGTAAGATAGTGTATAAAAGCTAATAAACATCCTGTTAAATGCATCACATTATAGGATACTGCAGGATACTATATCCTGTTGCTATTCTTTAACTTGCATAATACAGTTACTTTGCATAATGCAGTCAAAGTTTTAGGCATTTCCTTCCCAGAAAGTTACCATAATAGAATTATGAAGAACTTCTACTGGGAACCAGATTTTGAGAAATCTCTACGTTTTATTGGTTTGCTTTAACATTTGTAACATTGCAATATAAAAATGATATTGGTTCTACTTCCTGGTGAACTATTTGAAGTTGAAATGTAAAAATTGTGTATCCAGTTTAGTATCATTTTAGAGACTAAAGATACTTGTTATATTTCACAATTTTAATGAGACTATCATCAATTGTCGTTTCTTTGATAAAATTCATTTATATTCTTATAAGTCATGCAATCTCTAGTGTTGCTAGATTTAATAGTATGCAATGATATCGTCTTTGCCTGGTGATATTGTCTCTGGTTACAGTCTTTGGGAAAGTAGACATGTGTATTATCACAATTTTGTTTAATAGTTGCTGTTATAATGAGGTATAAAATACTATAGAAAGATAAGAGAATTATCTAATCTAGTTATTACAGGAAAAAGTTATTATAAAGTATTATTGCAGGAGAAAATATCAGTTCTGGTTTGCCAGAATGAGTTATTGGAATTCTCTGATGTAGCTTCTAGCTTAACAACAGGCATCATCCATGGAGCCAGTACTACGTATGCTAGGTACTAAAGTAATTTACTAGAGAATTTAATATTAAGTATTATTAAATTAATGAAATCCTTCTCATCTGTTTTCTCTACAACCGTATTTCTTTTATCTGGCGTATTATATATAGTGCTTTGTATTATCCCTTTGTTTCAAAGACCTTTGATGACTTGACCATTGCTGGACATGTTCTAGGGGTTTGGTACATGCCTATACTCCCAGCACTCTAGAGTCTGAGACAGGAGGATAGAGAGGTCAAGGCCAGCCTGGGTTACACAGTAAGACCCTGTTTCAACATGAAACATAACAAAACAAGGTAGCTCATGCTGACCACCTTAGCACCTCAACAGGCTAAGATCTAATGATCCTACTTTAAAGCTAGCCTAGGCAGTCTCCTGAGAACCTAAGATTACAGGCATGAGCCACTAGTACCTGGCTACGAGAACCTTCTTAGAACAATTTTATCAAGTTCATTATTTTGAAAATCATTCCATTCTTTAAATTAGAATTTGAACTCATGTGCTGGGAACGTGGCTTAGTGGTAGAGTGCTTGCCTAGAGTGCATGAAGTGCTGGGTTCAATTCTTCAATACCACATAAACAGAAAAAGGCAGAAATGGTACTGTGGCTCAAGTGGTAAAGTGCTATCTTTGTGAGCTAAAGAAGCTCCTGAACAGTGTCCAGGCCCTGAGTTCAATCCCCATGACTGACAAGTAAATAAATAAACAAAAATTATAATTTGAATTCATAATTTATTTCATTGTATTTTCATTTTAGAAAAAATAATTTGTTTCACTTGTATATTTGATCTTTTTTGTGTGGGGAGGGCTTGACCTTGCGGCCTGGGTACTGTCCTTGAGCTCTTTCTACTCAAGGCTAGTGCTCTACCACTTTGAGCCACAGAGCCACTTTTCACTTGTATATTTGTAGCCTTTTCATGGTTCAAGTTTCTGGATTCATTTTGTAATAATCTCAAAAATGTTGTTTCTGTGTAATGATTGGTTTGAGCTCTAAGAATTTCTTTCTTTATTTTTTTTTTTTGTGCCAGTACTTGGGCTTGAACTCAGGGCCTTGCACTTTGTACCTAGTTTCTTTGGTCAAGGCTGGTGCTGTACCACTTGAGTAACACCTCTGGGGACTTTTCTGCTTGGGCTTGCTTTGAACTGTAATCCTCAGTTCTCAGCTTCCTGAATAGCTAGAATTGTAGATGTGAGTACTGGTACCCTACTTTGAACTGTAAGAATTTCTTTGATTTTAAATTTTAAGTTTTTGTAAAAAAAAAAAAAAAACCAACAAAACAATGAACAGAGGAACAAATAAACAGGAAGAAAATTAGTAAAAAATTGTTAACCTTTAATATGGAAAGCAGAGAACTTTTTTTTGGGGGGGGGGTCATGGGGCCTGATCTCTGGGCCTGGGTTCTGTCTCTCAGCTCTTCAGCTCAAGGCTAGCAGTCTACCACTTGAGCCACAGCGCCACTTCTGGCTTTTTTTTCTTTTTGCTTATGTGGTGCTGGGGAATCGAACCCAGGGCCTCAGGCATGCAAGGCAGGAGCTCTACCACTGAGCCACCTTCCCAGCCCCGATTTTTACTGCTTTATATACTATTACTATAAAGTGGAATTATAACCAGGCATCAGTGCCTCATGCTGGTAATCCTTTCTACATAGGAAGCTGTGATCTGAGGATGTGGTTTGAAGCCAACTGTGGCAGGAAAGTTCTTGAGACTTTTATCTTCAGTTAACCACAAAAAGCTGGAAGTGGAGCTGTAGCTCAAGTGGTAGAGCACTAGCCTTGAGTGCAAAAGCTCAGGGACAGTGCCCAAGCCCAGAGTTCAAGCCCTAGTCAAAAATAAAGGTGAAATCATATGTTATAAATATTAAGCATGTAATATAAACTCTGGGTAAACCTAGCCAGCCTAGCAGTAGTGTAGTTATTTAGTTGGATCCACTTTGTGTAGTTGGGAAGGAATTATCCCATGGTGTGATTAAACTTTTATGCATAATGAGCAATATTTTTAAAGATAATTCTGCCACTTTTGTCTTCCCTTGTAGGCGTCTGACCAAGGAAAACGTGAAACCTTCAGGAAGGCAAATTGGGAAGTTAAGCCACAGCAATCCAACCATTTTGTTTGATTATGTATGTTTTGAAATGAATATTATTTTATGGGATTTTCCTTTTTAAAAAACATCAGAATATATGGAAATAAAATAATATAGTTTTAAAATGGAATGATGTACTTGAAAAATGTTTTAATAATTTTTTTTTTTTGGGTCCAGTCGTGGGGCCTGAACTCTGGGCCTGGGCGCTGTCCTTCAGCTCTTCAGCTCAAGGCTAGCGCTGTACCACTTGAGCTACAGCACCACTTCCGGCTTTTTTCTTTTTGCATATGTGGTGCTGAGCCACCTTCCCGGCCCCTTAATAATATTTTTTATTGAGATTGATTACACAGATTTCACAATATTATGGATAGTGTTACTTAAAGTCACATACACGTTTTAACCTTCACAAGGCAAATTGTCATTATCATGTTTTATAAAGTTTGTGAATTCTATAGTAAAATTGTTTTAAGGAAAAATGAGCAAATGTCAGGTTATGCTAAAAATAAAACAGTTCATAATATATTAACATTGGCTCCTTACTAGTAACTCATTAGCAGTGCTACTGTTATAGTCAGTCTAATGTTACTTTGTTGAACATGATTTGATTTCTGGGAGCATATCTTTGTCTTTTTTTGGAGGGGAGAAAAGAGGTGGTGTGCAGAAAGGGAAGGAGGAAGGGTGAGCAAATGGAAGGGAGTATTATTGTATTTTTAGAAACATTTGAATAGCATTTTATTGTGTGGATTCAGTTTAACACTGGTGTTTTGTAATTCTGAAATACATTTAACATAAGATTAACTTCTATCTCCTCCAAATCTAAGTTTAGTTTCCTCTAAAATCATTTCTTTTTGGGGTCTGTTCGTGGGGCCTGAACTCTGGGCCTGGGCGCTGTCCCTCAGCTCTTCAGCACTCTACCACTTGAGCCACAGCGCCACTTCCAGCTTTTTTTTTTTTCTGCTTATGTGGTGCTGAGGAATCAAACCTAGGGCCTCCTGCATGCAAGGCAAGCGCTTTCCACTGAGCCGCCTTCCCAGCCCCAAAACCATTTTTTAATTGGAAAATGCAGTCTAAAGTATTCTCTAAGGAAATGATTGAATAGTAATTTTATATACATATGAAATGATAGGTAGCCACTTTTATTATAAACACTATTGCATTTTACTTTTGAAAAATTGTAGCCAAAATTTAGATGACATAAATCCTGTTTTGTTTAGTTAATACCATCTGTTCTTTGTTGATTTCTTTCAGATCTTGTCACAAATACAGAAGTATGATAACTTAATAACACCTGTGGTTGATTCATTAAAATATCTTACTTCATTGAATTATGATGTCTTGGCCTGTATCCTTTCATGTGAAGAAATACATTAATTTCATAGATTTTTTTCTTGAGGGGTTCTAGGGTTTGAATTAAGGGTCTTGGGTTTGATCAGCAGGCACTCTACCACTTGAAACATGCTCTCGAGAGACCAGATTTTTTATTTTCAGTACCAGCATTACAGCTTGACTCAAGGGGCCTGGGCATTGTCTCTTTAACATTTTACTCTCAAGGTTGGTGCTTTACCATTGTGCCCATAGTTCTATTTCCAGTTCTTTGGAGGTTAATTGTGGATAAGAGTTTAACTACTTAGGAGCCTGAGATCTGAGGATTGTGGTTTGAAGCCAACATGGGCAGAAAAAGCCCATGCAACTCATCTCCATTTAACTACCTAAAAAAGCCAGAGGCGGCACTGTGCTCAAGTGGTAGAGCACTAGCCTTGAGCACAAAGAGGTATCCTTGCTAAAAGATGTAAATGAATTTAAAGGTGAAGAGTTGATGCTACAATGTAATGTATGTGTCAATACTTTGCAATAATTTATTGTAAACAATTATTTTCCCAAGATACAGCAATTTTTCTATATTTATGGTTCTCGGAGATGTAGTTATAATTTTTTTCTTAACTTATGAAAGATTGTATCATAGAAGCTTTAGCTAATCCAGAAAAGGAGAGAATGAAGCATGATGACACAACCATCTCAAGCTGGCTTCAGAGTAAGTTATTTTACAAAGGGTGGACTTTTTACTGTTGTTAACTGCATGCTTTGAATTCTGTTACCTAAGCTTAGTTAAAGTAGAATATCTAACCATTCAGTTTGTTCTGTGAAGGGACCAAGTCCTAGTTAAGTAAGATTTAATAGTAAATTCATATTAATTTTATATAGTTAAATTATATTAATTTTCCTTATTCAAGAGAGTATTATTACCTCTTGATAAAACTTGGGGAAGCAACTTTTATTGGGGTGTTGGAAAAATACCCTTCTCTTTCCTCCCCCTTCTCTTCTTTATTTTCTCCTTCTCTTCCTTATTCTTTTTTAAAAGTAGGGAACAAAGAGTTTATTAATGAAGTGAAAGGAAAATCCACTAAGGGGAATGAGCTGCTGGACTCAATAACCAGTTCCTTTTTGTTGTTTTTCATAGCCCAGGTTGGTCTCAGATTCATAATCTTCCTGTCTTCACCTCCAAAGTCCTTTTAATATTAAGGAAACTAATCTTTCCCTTTCTTTCCTGAGGTTCTTTTTTATTTTATTTATTTATTTATTTTTTTTGGGCCTGGTCATGGGGCCTGAACTCTGGGCCTGGGCGCTGGCCCTCAGCTCTTCAGCTCAAGGCTAGCACTCTACCACTTGAGCCACAGCGCCACTTCCGGCTTTTTTCTTTTTGCTTATGTGGTGCTGAGGAATCGAACCCAGGGCCTCAGGCATGCAAGGCAAGCGCTCTACCACTGAGCCACCTTCCCAGCCCTTTCCTGAGGTTCTTAACATTGCAAAAGCACAAAGATTTAATGAGATATAGTCATATCTTCTTGTTTTTTGTAACTTTGATTACTAGCAACTTTTCCATATCTGCAATGTACAGTGGGTCCCCATTGTCCTGTAAACCTGAAAATACTTAATGACAGAAGTTATTTTACAATCAAGTACCTATTATTCTAATCTTATTTTTAACCTTCTTTCTGTTAATTTTGTTAATATTGGACTTTTTGTACTTTCTATGGACCTTTGCAATTGTTCTTTTCTTGATTTACTCTGTGTGTGTGTGTGTGTGTGTGTGTGTGTGTGTGTGTGTGTGTGTGTGTGTGTGTTGTTCGATCTCAGGTCCTGTGTACTATCTCTTTTAGGTGTTTTTGCTCAAGGGTGGTACTATAGCTCTTGAGTCACAGCTCCACTTTTGGCTTTTTGCTAGTAATGGAAATAAGAATTTCATAAGCTTTCCTGCCCAGGCTGCCTTCAGATTGCAGTCCTCAGGTGTCAGACTCCTGAGGAGCTAGGATTACAATGGCAGCACAATGACCTGGCCCCTTATATATTCTCATGCCAACTTGATTTCTTCATTTTGTATTTTGCTTATTCATTAGATTTTAACTTAAGGGGTAATTTTCTTTGGAAAGTTTTCCCTGCTGTTGCACTAATTTACAGAGCATTGGTAGGTGCTGCTCTTTTGCATTGCCATGGAACTTTGTATTCATGGCAATCATTTCAGTTTATATTTTTTCCCTTACTGGACTATAGTATAGGACCTTGACCTATGTTTTGGTAAATAACGTATAGTTACTTAGCAAATTGTTGAATTATCTACAGACTACTTGAATCTGTTATCTTGATTGGAGTTTGCTTTCTACTCAAGATAAGAACTGTTTGCTACAGTTAGTTTTTTAAAATTTGTTTTCTAACAATAATTTACCTTTTTCCTTAAACCCTATAAGTAGTAGGCATTTGACTCAAACTCCTATTCTTTTTTCAAAACTCTTTTAAAGATAGGATCTTACTCTTCTATGTGGACCCCAAACTCACTGTCCCTATATATCACCCTTCTGAGTGCTGTCTTTATAGGCATGTACCATCACCCCAGTTTGACTTAAACTTTGAGGTTTGGACATTTTGCTGTTAAATATTTGTTTTCTCAGTGTTATGCAGCATTTTGTAGTGTTCTAATAGGCTATATAGGTTTGAGCCACTGCCACAAGGAAGTTACATGATGGAACTGTTCATTATTTGTCTCTTTGAGAGATTAGCAACTTAAAATGACCTAACCAGAGGGTGAATCAATATAAAGTTCTTGATATAGTGTCTGGCATGTATATACTGATAATACTAGCCATTATTATAAAATTCCAGAGCATCAGCAACAATATTCCTGCCTTAATTTTATCTTAGAATGTAAGTGTTGAAGAAATGACGCATCCTTTTTGTTTTTTGAAGTATTTTTTATTCTTCTTATGATTACCTCTTTTTACTTCATATAGGTCTGGCTAGTTTCTGTGGTGCAGTTTTTCGTAAATATCCAATTGATCTTGCTGGTCTTCTTCAATATGTGGCCAATCAACTAAAAGCAGGCAAAAGGTAATCAATAAATTATATATAAATGAAATTTAATAAAGCACTTCTGGTAGTTTGGGAATATTGAAATTACTATTATCTTCAAAGATTTGGAGGCTCAAGTAGAATTGTTGCCTACGTATTTGTTTAGTATTCCGTTGGACTGTTTTGAAGACAGGGTCTCACTGCATAACCCAAGTTAATTTTCAACTGAGTATCCTCTTTCCTCAGCCTCTTGAGGGCGGGATTACAGGTATAGAATTATTTAATTAAGAGCAGTTAGAACATAATACATAAAAGATACCGTTTTCATAAATGTGATATTTGGTTTTGTCTGTAACTCATTAAAAAGACACTTTCACCTGTTAGGCTTTTGAATAAATGGTTAATGTATGGTATATTTTAAATCCAGTTATAACAAAATATACTGTACTTTTGCTTATTATTGAATAGTAATTGATCTTTAGGCCATATTGAGCTTATGATTGGGAACATGTTTTTTAAGGGAGTTTATAGTATTTGTAAACATTTAATTTTTGAATGTGAAATTGAGAGAGATGTAAAGCATATGCTTTTTGGATGTTTTTTGTATGACTACTTTATTTTATTTTGGGCCTAGTGTTTGATGTTGTTGTTGTTTTTTGGGTCCGGTCGTGGGGCTTGAACTCTGGGCCTGGGCGCTGTCCCTCAGCTCTTCAGCTCAAGGCTAGCGCTCTACCACTTGAGCCACAGCGCCACTTCCGGCTTTTTTCTTTTTGTTTATGTGGTGCTGAGGAATCGAACCCAGGGCCTCATGCATGCAAGGCAAGAGCTCTACCACTGAGCCACCTTCCCAGCCCAATGGGCCTAGTGTTTGAATTAGTATGTATAATAATCCTAATCACTTCTAGATTGGGAAAATCAGAGAATTGGAAACAGTTTTCTGAAACTTTCTGACAATGCAAAGGAAGATTAAAAGCAATCTGATATTCTAAACAAGTATTAAAGCAATTGTTGACAGATTCTTCTTTGGGGTTCTTGGAAAAAATATACAGACTCAGAATTGTGTTTGTATATCATTCTTGATATGCTTACTTCTCAGATATACTCATGTACATTTTACTCTTTTCTCTGTACAAGTATGAGGGCACATGTTTTAATCTGTAACTCAATTTTCTGTATTGATCTAATTGAAGCATAGTTTAAGTAAAAAGTATTTCTTTTTTTTTTTTTTTTGGTCTGGTCGTGGGGCCTGAACTCTGGGCCTGAGCACTGCCCCTCAGCTCTTCAGCTCAAGGCTAGCGCTCTACCACTTGAGCCACAGAACCACTTCCGGCTTTTTTCTTTTTGCTTATGTGGTGCTGAGGAATCCAACCCAGGGCCTCAGGCTTGCAAGGCAAGCGCTCTACCACTGAGCCACCTTCCCAGCCCCAGTAAAAAGTATTTCATTGGTACTTATATTCTAATTTGCACAAGGGCCATCTTGGTTTGAAAAACTATAAAGGTAAAGCCAGTTGAAAACAATTGTGATAAGGATATTAGAAAACGTTTTAAACCTTTTTTTGGTACCAGTCTTGGGGCTTGAAACCTGGGTATTTTCCTTGAGCTTTTTTTACTTGCTAAGCCAGGTATTGCTCTGCATAACCATAATCTCAGGATTTAGGAGGCTACCATAGGAATATCACAAGTTTGAGGTTAGCTATGTAGCAAGACTGTTATTGAAACATGTTGACACATTTCTAATGTGCTTAGGGTTGGCTAAATAAGTACTATCTTGGGTTTAGATGTCAAAATTTGGAGCTTCCCTTTCCCTTGCATTTTCCTTTCCTCTTATCTATGTGGTTGTGACTATTCTACAGCTTTAATTTTAGTAATAGGATTGTTTACAGAGATGGCTCTTTGCTATTAAAAATATGAGGAAAATGACAATGTGAAGAACATTATAGTTTTATAAAAATGCAGTATAAATTATAGATTAAACCTTAATTACTAAAATTGATAATGGTGCTGTGCTTGTATGACATAATAGCTCTATTCTTAGGATTTTTTTTTTTTTTTTTTGCTGGTCCTGGGGCTTGCACTCTGGCCTAAGGTGGTATGTACGGTCCTTGAGCTTTTTCACTTAAGGCTATCACTGAACCACTTGAGCCACAGCACCCCTTCTGGCTTTGGGGTGATTTATTGGGGATAAGAGTCTCTTGAGGGCTGGGAAGTTGGTTCAGTGGTAGAGCGCTTACCTTGCATGCCTGAGGCCCTAGGTTCCATTCCTCAACACCACATAAGAAAAAAGCCGGAAGTGGCGCTGTGGCTCAAGTGGTAGAGTGCTAGCCTTGAGCTGAAGAGCTGAGGGACAGCGCCCAGGCCCAGAGTTCAGGCCCCACAACTGGACCCCCCCCCCCCCAAAAAAAAAAGAGTCTCTTGAATAAGCTGGCTTTGAACTATGATCCTCAGATCTCAGCCTCCTGAGCAGCTAGGATTATAGGCCTGTATCACCAGTGCCCTGCTTTGGGATTCATTTTTAAGAATTCCAGAAAGTAGAGGCCATGATTTAAATAATTTACCCCCAGATACTTAAAAAGGTTGTTTGTATGCATGTTAGTTTCTTACTGTGTGATAAATTTCTTAGGAAAAAAACTTAAAAAGAAGAAAAGAATATTGTGATTTAGGGTTTCAGAGGTTTCAGTTCATAGTTGGCTAGCTGCATTGTTTCAGAGCTCATAGTAAAGTAGAACATGGTGGAAGGAAGCAAGGAGTGATCAAGGAAGGGACCAGTGGCAAGATACAGATTCCAGGGCCATGAAGCCTTTCACTCACTTCCTGTAGCTAGAACTCATTACTGAAAGTTTCTAGAACTTTGTGGTACCACCAAACCTTCAACATATGATCTTGTTGGAGACATTTCATATTCAAACTATAACTCTGTGTCTATGTGTGTTGAAGGGAGGAATATGGAATGAGAGGGGCAAAATTACAAAGTAAGCAAATTAAAACAAGTAATAAAAATGTTAAAATAGGTAAAGTTGAGGTTTAGCATATATACTGTATTTTTGTGTTTGTAAGCTAGTAAGTAGTAAATGAATGTAAGTACAAGCAGGGAATAGTAGTAAATGAAAGTAAATAATAAGCATGAGTGCTTTTTAGGATACTCTTAAGGTAGTCCTGGGAATGCAATTTTTTCTTAAAAATCACATTAGCCCTCCCCCCCTATAATTATATTTAAAGAATGAAGGTGTTTCAATATATTATAATGTATGGTTACTTTTCTATTTTAAGCTTTAACTACAGATTATTTCTAATTATTTTTTCTAATAGTTTTGATCTGCTTATACTGAAAGAAGTGGTACAGAAAATGGCAGGAATTGAAATTACAGAAGAAATGACAATGGAGCAACTAGAGGCCATGACTGGTGGGGAGCAGCTCAAAGCTGAGGTCAGATTGCTTTTTTTTGTTGTTTCTTGAGTTTTTAGGTTTAAGATGTACACTGGTTCCTCATTTTCCATGGCTTTACTTTTCAGAAATTCCAGTTACTCATGATCAACCAAGTTTCCAAAATCTTAAATGAGAAAATACAGAAGTAGACCATAACTTTTATTTGAGATCCATTCTGTATAGCATGATGAGATCTTAGGCCTTCCTACTGACTCTTGCTTAGAATATGAGTCATTATTTTGACCAACATATCTATCCTATATGATATCTGCTATTTTGGTCATCAGATTGATGTATTTGGTTAACAAACTATTTTGGTATACTTGTATTCAAATAACTTGTACAGTAAGTCAGTAGCCTTATGATGGTGCATCACAGTGCCTATGTCCTTCATGGTGTGTTATCTGAAATCATCCTAGGAAAAGTGAGGACAGGACAATAAGGTATTTTGAGAGAGAATATGACCACATGCACATAACTTTTTTTTTGCAAGTCCTGGGGCTTGAACTCAGGGTCTAGGCACTGTCCCTGAGCTTCTTTTTGCTAAAGGCTAGCACTCTACCACTTGAGCCATATCGCCCCTTCTGGCTTTTTCTGTGTATGTGGTACTGAGGAATGAAACCCAGTGCTTCATGCATGCTAGGCAAGCACTCTACCCCGAACCACATTCCTAGCTCTCACATAATTTTTTAAATACAATATACTATTATAATTGTTATTAATGTGCCTCATTTGTAAATTACCTATCATAATATGTATGTCTAAGAAAAAATAAAATATATAGATTTGTTATTGTTTGTTGTTTCAAATAACTTCTGCAAGTCACATATAATAAATGGGGTTATATAATGCATGGTCATAAGAGTCTAAACAGTATATAAATAAGTACTTGATGCTACATGTAAAAACCACACAAACCATCCATTTAAAAATTGAGATATACTAGTTAATAAACCCTTTTAGTAATCTAAAAGTATAGGCCAAGAAGTTACATAGTTGTGCTAAAAATTAATGGTAGATCTTCTGTGGTATTTAGTATCCTATGTTGTTTCTTTTTTTTTTGTTGTTCATGGGTCTTGAACTTTGGGCTTGGGTGCCGTCCTTCAGCTCTTTAGCTCAAGGCGAGAGCTCTACCACTGAGCCATAGTGCCACTTCTGGTTTTTTTGTTGTTAATTGGAAATAAGAGTCTCATGGACGTTCCTGCCGGGGCTAGCTTTGAATCCCCATCCTCAGATCTCAGCCTCCTGAGTAGCTAGAATTACAGGTGTGAGCCACTGGCTCTCAGCTTGGTATTTGCTATTCTTAGTGATATAAATTTTAATATACTTTATTAAAGCTCATCTACATTGAAAACAATCCTTTTAAGAGACTATAAGTTAGCAGATGGAAATTATCCAGAAACTTATAAACATTTAGGGCAGAGTATACTCAATAATATTGTTATTAAAATAAGTAATTGAAGGAGAAGAAATGTAGAATAGAGCAATTTTTAAGATCACAACTCAGCTTTTTTTTTTTTTTTGCAATGTCCTCTTTAAGTCAGATAACATGGGCTGCATACTATAAACCAGTAAAATTTTGTCTTCTCTTATGCAGGGTGGTTATTTTGGCCAGATCAGAAACACTAAAAAATCTTCTCAGAGATTAAAAGATGCCCTATTAGATCATGATCTTGCTCTTCCTCTTTGTTTGCTTATGGCTCAGCAAAGGAATGGGGTAATCTTTCAAGAGGGTGGAGAGAAACATTTGAAACTTGTTGGAAAACTATATGACCAGGTAAGTTAAAGTAGACTTTCTATTGATGTAGTTTTTAATCCTGATAAAAGGAAATGGAAAATGTGATATAATTTGAAGAAATACCACTTTTGCATACTATATGAGCATGGAACAGCTCTAATATCAAAGACTGCCACCTTTTTCTGCATAAATTACAGTATTTAAAAATTGTTGGAGTGTTTTTGTACATAATCAAATTCCTTCAAATTCAGCTTGTTTATTTTCTTTTGTTCCTGATCTCCAGATATCTGTAATTTCTTTTTTTAATATGTTTTTATTGTAAAAATACTGTACAGAGAGATTACAGTTACATGAGTAAGATAATGAGTACATTTTCTATCGAGCATCATTATCCCCTCCTTTGTTTTTCCCCTACGATCCCTTCCCTCCCCAGCTCCCCAAATCCTCCCTTTCCCACCCCAAGTTGTAAAGTTCGTTTTTAACATAATGTCCTGTACATCTTACTGTTACAATGGGTCAACCTGTATCCTTAGTTCAGCATTTTGTTATTTCCCTTTCCCTCCCCAAATTAGAAAAATGTATATACAAGATGCAGGGCACCGATGTCAAATACAATGAAAACGGGTTATACCATGGGGGAAGAACATAAAAGAGAAACAAAAAAATCACAGTAAATTTTAAATACATTAAAAACAATAGCAAGAAAGAAAAAAACACTTGTGTCCCTATCTTGGGGTTCATTTCTCTTAACATCATCTTATATGGTCATATGTACATAGCTTTTTTTTTCAGATTTTTTATTGTGATTAAGTGGTTACATAATGTCCCAAATTTCACAGTATTGTGGGATAGTGAAGCTTAAAGTCACAAACACATTCTAACTTTCTTAGGACAAATTATCTATCATGGTCTATAACATTTATAAGTTCTATGAGCTTTGCAATACAGTTATTTCTTCCACATTGGGTGATATGTACATTTCTTTTGTTTTACATAGCGTCAGCTGTTCCCTCTTTCCCATTTGTTCCTTCCCATTGCTGCCATTGAGTTGCTTAGTTCATTTTGGTCAATGTGCAGTGCAGTTGAAGAAATCTGTAATTTCAATCACAATAGAGTAGCGGCTATTTTTTTCTTTATAATATGTGGCAACATCACAGATTTCAGTTCTCTGTCTTTCTCTCTCTCTCTGTCTCCCTCTCTGTGTACACACACATACACACTCACACACGCTCTCTCTCTCTCTCTCTACATATATATATATGTGTGTGTGTGTGTATGTGTTTGTATGTATATATTTATTTAGCCTGTCCTGGGGCTTGAACTCAGGGTTTGGACACTGTCCCTGAGCTTCTTTTGCTCAAGCTTAGCACTCTACAGCTTGAGCCACAGCACCATTTCTGGCCTTTTCTGTTTATGTGGTATTGAGGAATTGAAGCCAGGGCTTCATGCATGCCAGGCAAGCACTCTACCACTAAGCCACATTCTCAGCCCTCTTAATATTTATGAATATAGCCAGGCACTGGTGGTTCATACTGTAACCTTAGCAACTCAGGAGGCTGAGATCTGAGATGGGGATTCAAAGCCAGCCCAGGCAGGAAAGTCCAAAAAAACACCAAGAAATGGAAAGTGATGCTGTGGCCCAAGTGGTAGAACGTTAGCCTTGAGCTGAAGGCCAACATCCAGGCCCAGAGTTCAAGCCCCACACCCGGCCCCCCCAAAATATAATGTATTTGTGAATGTATTTTAAATTTTAATTTTCAAATCATAAATGACTTGATTTCTTTTTATTTTTTTCTTTCTACCATGATGCTTGAACTCAGGGCCTGGGCATTGTACCAGAGATCTTTTGCTTAAGGCAGAGCTTTACTACTTTTTTTTTTGTGCTGTTATCACTTTATTTGGAGTTATTAAAAAGGCTGCCAAGTTTTATTTCAGATTTCCTAGACAAAATTTCGTTGTGGATAACACTGTGAATGAAAGAAAAAAAAAGCAAAACAGAAGTTATGTGTTATTACATACAGAGAAACCAAATACATAGCTACCAATGGGTTTAGCATATTTTGAGCCTTTAAAAACTCCTCAGTGGGCAAGCTCTACTACTTTTTTTTTAATTTAATTTATTTTTATTTGTGAACATACTGTACAGAGGAGTTACAATTACATGGGCAGGATAATGCGTACATTTCTTACCAAGCATTGCAGCCTCCTCCTTTGTTTACCCTTCACATCCCTTCCCAGCCTCCCCCCTCCCCCCCTAATCCCAATCCTTCTCCCCCCCCCCCCCCCCCCCCCCCCCGCACCAACGTTGTAAAGCTCGTTTTGGACATGACAACTTGTACTTCTCATTGTTGCAACAGGTCCACCTGTATCCTTAAACAACTGGTTTTTCCCCATCTCCTCCACAAGTTATACTGACATCAAATATAGTGAAAGCATTTTCTTTCATGCATGTGTTTCTAACACATTTATAAGCTCTACTACTTTGAACCATACTATACCCCTAGCTTTTTGGAGGTTATTAGAGATAAGAGTCTCAGGGACATTCTGCCTGGGCTGTCTTTGAACCACAATCCTCAGATCTCAGCCTCCTGGTTACTAGGATTACAGGCATGAGCCACACGTGCCCGGCTTGAATTCTTATTTATGCATATTTTTATATGTGATTTTAGGTAAATTTGTTCTAAAAGTGTTGAACAATATCTTGGAACCTAAGAGAATGAATTGGCTATTAAAGCATTGTATTACTCAACCTATCAGGGTCTGTGTGTCTGTCTGTGTGTCTGTCTGTGTGGTGTCCTTGTCGTTGTTCCTGTCCCTGTCTCTGTCTCTCCTGGTGCTTGAATTCAGTTCCTGGATGCTTCTCTGAGCTCTTTTGCTTTTTTTTTTTTTTTTGCTCAAGGCTAGTGCTCCACCACTGGATCCACAGCTCTACTTCTAGCTTTTTTTTTGTGGCAGTTAATTGGAGATAAGAATCTCACAGACTTTTCTGCCTCAGCTGGCTTTGTCTTGTTCCTCAGATCTCAGCCTCCTGAGTAGCTAGGATTACAGACATGAGCCCCTTTTTTATGATTATGTAATTGTATTTGTGGTTTATCCTTCTAGATGCAAACTTTGGATTCCTTTTTTCCTCTTCATTTTTGAGACAGGGTCTCAAGAAAGCCTATGTAACACATGCTGAATCTGAATTTATGATTCTTTTGCCTCTGGCTTCCTAGTGCCGGTATTCGTTACCATGTATAGCTTTTGTTCATGTTCCCCCTCCTCGTTTTCCTGTTTAGTGTACAACATTAGACTTGTTTTGCATTTTTTTTGGGGGTCCGGTCGTGGGGCCTGAACTCTGGGCCTGGGCGCTGTCCCTCAACTCTTCAGCTCAACACTTGAGCCACAGCGCCACTTCCAGCTTTTTTTTTTCTGCTTATGTGGTGCTGAGGAATCGAACACAGGGCCTCAGGCATGCAAGGCAAGCGCTCTACCACTGAGCCACCTTCCCAGATCTTGTTTTACATTTTTAAAACTGTTAATTTCCTATCTAATATATGTACATATTATGAGATATATTGTGATAATTCAGCATAGTGTGCATATAATGTGTAACAATCAAATTTGCAAAAAGCATTTCCATCTCAATCATTTGTCATTTGTCTTGAGGAACTGAGTTTTTCTAGTTTTTGTAAAAAATACATAGAACATTGTTACTATAGTAGTTAACCATTGTATGCTATGCAAAACTAGAGCTTATCCCTCCTATTTAACTGTATTTTGTTACTCATGATCCATCATCTGTCCCCCTTCTAGTAACTATTTACTATTCTACTTTCTATTTCTGCAAAGTCAAATATTTTAGCTTCCATATGAGTGGGAAGATGTGGTGAATGTCTTTTATGCCTTGCTTATTTTAATTATCACAATGTTCTCCAGTTTTGTGCTTGTTGCAAAAATGCAATTTGGATTATTATTTAAAATGTTACTGAATAACATCTTAATCATTTTTGCAGTATGTTTGTTAGAGTTGTACAATAGTAACTTATATGTATTTTTCTCTTATTTTTAAAATATAGTGTCATGATACCCTGGTACAGTTTGGTGGGTTTTTAGCATCAAATCTAAGCACAGAAGATTATATAAAGCGAGTGCCTTCAATTGATGTGCTCTGTAATGAATTTCATACACCCCATGATGCAGCATTTTTTCTGTCTAGGCCAATGTATGCACACCATATTTCGGTAAGTACAATATCTTTGTTACAATTCAAGAATGCTTTCAAAAATGTCTCATTTGTTAATACATTTTCCTTTGGTAAAGATATAGATTGTCTTTTGGAGAGTTATTATTTTGTCTATATTCACTCTGAGCAATATATAATGAAGATTTTCCTTTTAAAAATAGATCTTACCAGTTCTGTAACTTTATTCTTATTGTCCTATCAATTAATATTTTATCAAAATGTAGTTCTTAAATGTTGGTATGGATGAGAATCACCTAAGAAGCATCTTAAAAATTCAGTATTATCCTCCTGTTCAAAATTCTACTTCAGTAGCTTAAGAAGAGTACCTTGGGACTTCTGGGCATTTTGGTTTTGGTTTTGGTTTTGTTTGTTAACAAACACTAGATGATTTTGATGCCTGTGATTAAGGGTATGTCACTCAGGAAAGCTTTCTTGATGAGTGTCCTCTTTGTCTTAAGAATATTCCTCTCAGGTGGTTGACTGCTGTTATTCGTAATGCCTAGAAAGAATGTTTTAGCAACTCCTCCTCCCCCTAAAAAGTCTTGCTTTCTCTGTTGTTTTATCTTCTAGTAAGAGAATGTTTGTATTTGTTGCTTCTATCCACCTAAATAAAACCATTAAAAAAGTCTGCTCCAAAATGAACTTTTCAGTAGTGCCTATTGAAACTCAGGTAACCATATAGAAGGAGAGGAGATAAACAGTGACTATTCATGAAACATACTTTGCCTCTCCTCTTGAGGCAATGGTCAGTTCATTGAGGCCCAGCATGTTTTTCATTTTTCTTTTGTTTTGGATTCTGCCCCTTTGATTAATTTTTTTTAAAAAATTGTTTTAAAGTCTATAACTATACAGGGCTTTCACTTCAGATTTTGGAGAAAGTTTTGATCCTTTCCTTTCTTTGTTCCCAGTAAGGACATGGATTATATAGAGAGATTTGCAAAAAAGGTACTGAGAAGTTTGAGGTTCAGTTGAACATATTATCAATCATCAACAGTTGGTATTTACATACCAACAACTACAGTTTCCATTTCCTTCTACAATTAACTAATGTTAATTGATTTAATTACTTATGCTATATACTCTGAGGGGAAATGAATGTGATAAAAGAATAAGCCTTGTGTTTGCCTCTAGAATGTCAGTGTAGAGACTATATGCTATCTTTGTGTATTTATGTCATGGATTGCTGACATACTCCAAGGTAGATGAGTCTCAGTTTATAGAAAGAAGGAAGACCTAATTGCTTCATCTCAGGATTCCCCCTTGCCCTGTACTATGCTGGAAAGTGTACATAGAAATCAACAGTAGTGAACTCTAGCAAATAAAATAGAGAAGGTCATTTGTATCAATAACCACCTTTATTTCTAGTCTTTGTAAAATAGTATTTCTTTTTTAAGAGATACAAATCTAATGAAAGAAGTGACATTTCATTCTTAAAAGTTGAAGAAGGAAACACAAGTAATATAGAGGTAGTTATATAGCCTAGGTAGGGTTAAGTGTTTATGCAAAGGCTCTTCTGGAAAGGGAATTCCCCAGCAAACATGCACTGGATGAGCATTCAACCTGAGCTGATTTTGCTTCTTAGGTAAAATCTTCTCTTGAAGAGCCTTTGATGAGAAAGTAAAGTGTATGAGTACTAGAGGAGGACTAGGTTCCTTCAATAACAAGCCACTTTGGGACTGATTCAACCAAGCACTTCTCAGACTTTGGAGCCAGCAAAACCTTTTTGAACAGCAATCAGAGATACAGCACAAAGTTAATATCAGCTCTGTTCAGTAATGTCTTGTTCACCCAGGTAGCTGTTTGTGAGTCTCCCTTTGAGTTAATGTATGAACTTGAAGAACTAGGTAAATCAGCATTAGAGTAATAGTATAAGAAATCTAACTGTCACGTCTGATTAAGCCTGATTCTCTAACTAGATTGGCGCTCAGAGTGGGCCTAGCAGAAGGCACTGATTCAGAACCACGGAAGTTGGGAGAATGGAGCTATCGTAGAATCCTTTCATATTTATAACTTAATTTTCACTTTTAATCATTGATACTTACCCTAAGAAATGGGCTTGAAAAATAAGCTTTCTATCTTCCAGTTGATAGTCTAGATTTTTTCCAAAATTAGGTAACTAAACTGTTATATGCAGATCGGTAGTTTCATAGTTATTTTGTTAGCTTAGCAGATGTAATTCTGCTTTCGTTCATAATAATTACCTTTGGTAAGATCTTTCTAAAGTCAAAATAGTGTTATTATTCAGTTGCTATTCTCTCAGGTCTTGGATGTAATGAACTCACTTTCTCATAACTAATGTTTTTTGTTGAATTGTCACCTGGGTAATTTCAGTAGTTATCAGCATGCTCTCTAACATGGGGATAACTGGAAATAAATTCTTCCCGTCCTATAACAATTTTAAGACTCTCTCAGGTCCTGCTTGAGATACCCTCTGTAATAAAGAGGACTTATTATGCTTTCAGTCCAGTGAGCCGGGGAGAAATGCGGCACTCAGAAAGGAAGGCAGCTGGACTGTAAGGAGCAGAGATTCTTATGTGAGTGCAGAACTGGAGCAGAACCTTTGACCTCTGACCATCAGTTTTGGGTGATATGTTTAACATAAATGGAATATTTAAGTGATTTTCTAACATAAAGTATCAGCTAGTTTTAGAATTTGTCTTAGATTTACCTTAACGATAATGCCTAACTCAAGTAAAATCTTCTCTGTGAGAGCTACTTTATCTTAAAGAGACTAAAGAACATGAGAAAATAGCAACAATTGTACAATGTATTTATTTTATACAACTTGACATAAGCTCTATGAACTAATATATAGTCAATCTCAATGTACTAACAGTTTTTTTTTATAAAAATAATTTACACTATGGCTTTCCTCTAATTGTGTCCCAAAATAAGATAAACCAGCCATACCAAAGAAGCTATACAGTCAGTTCTCATACATATAAATTTCAATATACAATAGATACTTAAAGAAAATTTTATTCGGTTTAACAGTAATCCGCTGATCCTACTTTGCCTGGGAGTTTTCTAGTTTTAGCTCTGAAGTCTTGCTTCTAAGGAAAGCCCTGGCAGATCTGGACATTTGGTCACTGATAAATTAGTTTTATGGTGACTTTCTTGTATCCCTTAAGTGTTGAGCCAGCTTCTTAATTGACAAATTATAGCTGCTTGTAGGGTCTTGTTAGTGTTTGCTATTTACATTGTGTACATCTTAATAATGTTAAAACCTTCTACTAGGTTCTTTTGAATATTTCAAAAGCAGGACTAGAGGTACGACATGTTCAATTCTTGTTAGATCAGTAAGAGGGAATAGAATGAAGGAAAGTAGACAAGGGCACACATGCCCCTGTTTGCTTATTCAATAAGTAAGTGCTGATAAAAATCTAAATGACTCCTAGACAGGGCATGAAACTAAAGACTGCAACAGTTATCTCAGGGTATCTTAATTCAGGGTCTGATGCTTGGTAGGGAAATACTCTACTATTTGCGTTATGACTTCAGCCCTTTTTACTTGATTTCAAGTTAAGAGTTTCACTAACTTTCCCCAGGCTGTTCTCTGCCTCTCAAGTAGCTGGGATCATAGTTAATATCACCATACTGGGATGGGAATATAGGTTTTTATATTTTAAAAGTCAAAGCTATAAATTGTGTTGCCTGTGTGTATGTATGTATGTATGTATGTTTTTACTTTTTTTAATCTCCAGTCAAAGTATGATGAACTTAAAAAATCAGAAAAGGGAAATAAACAGCAACATAAAGTTCATAAGTACATTTCATCATGTGAGATGGTGATGGCTCCTGTCCATGAAGCAGTGGTCTCCATACATGTTGCCAAAGTCTGGGATGACATCAGCCCTCAGTTCTATGCCACATTCTGGTCATTGACGATGTATGATCTTGCGGTTCCACATTCCAGCTATGAACGTGAAGTCAATAAACTTAAAGTCCAGATGAAAGCAATTGATGACAATCAGGAAATGGTAGGTTTTCATCCTGACAGTATTATATTCAGTGTTATACATATTTTGAAATTGCTTTAATTTAAGATTTTATTTTTTTGGGTCTGGTCATGGGGCCTGAACTCTGGGCCTGGGCGCTGTCTCTCAGCTCTTCAGCTCAAGGCTAGTGCTCTACCATTTGAGCCACAGTGCCAATTCCGGCTTTTTTCTTTTTGCTTATGTGGTGCTGAGGAATCGAACCCAGGGCCTCAGGCATGCAAGGCAAGCGCTCTACCACTGAGCCACCTTCCCAGCCCTAATTTAAGATTTTTGATGCTGTGATCTAGGGGCTATATAATATTTTAGGTGGCTTTAATAGTACCTTCTCAATGAGGATGGTGAGTGCATGGAATTACTTGAGTTTACCTTTCCAATGAAGACTGCTGATACTTAAGTGATCTGTGTGATTCAATTGTAAGAGCAGCAGGAATTTCCATAAAAGGGAACATTTTAGAAAACTTTCTTTAGCCAGGCACTGTTGGATTACACTTGTAATCCTCGCTACTCAGGAGGTTGAGATCTGAGGATTGCAATTCAAAGCCAGGCTGGACAAGAAAGTCTGTGAGGCTCTTATTTCCAATTACTCACCAGAAAACCAGAAATGGAGCTGTGGCTAAAAGTGATAGAGATCTAGACTTACGCAAAAAAGCTCAGGGGTAGTGCCTAGGCCCTGAGATCAAGTCCCACCACCGACAAAAACAAAACAAAAACACTTTCAAGGAAAACTGTGAGTAGAGTGGCAGGCTTTTTTTTTTTGTTGGTCATGTGGCCTGAACTCAGGGCCTGGGTGCTGTCCCTCAGCTCTTTAGCTCCAGGCTAGCACTCTACCACTTGAGGCACAGCGCCACTTCCGGCTTTTTTTTCTTTTTGCTTATGTGGTGCTGAGGAATCGAACCCAGGGCCTCATGCATGCAAGGCAAGCACTCTACCACTGAGCTACCTTCCCAGCCCCAAGTGGCAGGTTTTGAAGGTAAAGTAGGTTTCAAAATATGGAGAAAAAGTTGAAGCCAGTTTAGAGTTCCAGCAAAGCCAGAAACTGGTTTGATGTTTAAAAAGACTACTTTTACTTTGCTGAATGGGCTTAGTAGTAAATTTGATTGTTAGGATGATATCAGATTATATAGAGCACTGAATTTGCAAATTTTTTCTTTGTGCTGGCTGATATAGGGATTTAAACACAGGGCTTTACATTATTTCTTGGCTTTTTTTGCTCAAGATGCTCTACCACTCGAGCCACACCTCCAATCCTAGGACACTGAATGTCAGGTAGAAAAGTTGACCTGATAATATTGAGGTGTCAGACATCTGAACAGGAAAGTAATGATAGTAAAAAAATGACACTTTTAAAAAGATTGTTTATGATATTAATGTGAAAGATGCTTTTGATAAGCTACAGACCAACTAGGTGGCTTTTTGACCATTCATTGTGAGGTACTGAGAGAATAAATTATGGTGGAGGTAGTAGGAACACATAAGACAACAGGTAGGATATAGGAATGAAGGAGAAGGAAGAATCAAAGGTGACTTCGTGTATGTTTCAGGTGTATATTACCAATGTTATAAAGATTGCCTAGGAATCTAGCCTGTTTTGAGGATGTTTGAAGGTTGTGTAACCCTCTTTTTGATACGTTGAAGATAGGCATGTTATATTCATTTTGAAATAAGTTATATAGTATCAGTATTTATCTCTTTAAAAATTATTTTAATTATCAGTAGAGACATGTGCATATTGTTAGAAGCTAACCTAACTTGTATTTTTATAGCCTCCAAATAAAAAGAAAAAAGAGAAGGAACGTTGTACTGCCCTTCAAGATAAGCTTCTTGAAGAAGAAAAGAAACAAATGGAACATGTGCAGAGAGTTTTACAGAGACTGAAATTGGAAAAGGACAATTGGCTTTTAGCAAGTAAGTTAATGACATTGTTACATATTTATTTATTTGGTGCAGGCCCTGGGGCTTGAACTCAGGGCCTGGGTGCTGACCCTGAGCTTCTTTTGTTCAAAGTTAGAGCTCCACCACCTGTTTTGGTCGTTTAGTGGTAAGAGTCTCATACTTTCCTACCTGGGCTGGCTTTGAACCTCAATTCCCAGATCTCAGCCTCCTGAGTAGCTAGGATTATACATATGAGCCACATATGCCTGATGAAACTGTTACATTCTTCTGTTATTAGATTGCAAAAATAAACCTTTATAACTTTGAAGGTGTTGAATTCTCTTAGGTTTGTATTTCAGTTCTGTTCACTATGCAGTTCTTTTTTATTGGTTTAACTTTATACAGAATCCTGTTCTTTGTTATTTATTAATATAGAATCAACTTCACATGTTTACTGAAGGAACTGATGATTTGGTTTTTTGGTGAAATTAACTTCTTTCTATAATAGTGGCAGCTTATCATTCAACTTTTCTGTATAAAATCATATTTCTGGGGGAAATTGTAGATAGGAAATATAGTTTTATCCCAAGCATGACCTTTTGGTTACAAACTACAAATAGCTTGTGGTTTTATAGCATTCTTACACTACAGTTAGTATGTTGTTATGTTTAGTGGCCTTGAGGCCTTGAGGAAGAAGTTTTACCACTTAATATATTCTTCCTTTATTTTTAGAATCTACCAAAAATGAAACCATCACAAAATTTCTACAGCTGTGTATATTTCCTCGATGTATTTTTTCAGCAATTGATGCTGTTTACTGTGCTCGTTTTGTTGAATTGGTACATGAACAGAAAACTCCAAATTTTTCCACACTTCTTTGCTATGATCGAGTAAGTTCTTTTTATTGCAACCTTTCACAAAAAGTCTCACACAAAGAAAACTGAACATTATAATTAAAGAGGTATTGTGTGGGTGGTTTAAAGCATGAATTTAAGAGCCAAATGCCTGAAACTAGAATCTTAGCTTTGCTACTCTTTAGCTCTATTGGTCTTTGGCAGGTTATTTAACCTCGCTGTGCCTCAGTTTTCTTATCTGCAAAATGAGACCTTCTTTGCTTTGTTAGATTGTTGGGAGGATTAACTGAATCACTATATAGTAGAGGATATTTGCATAGTGTCTGATAATGTAACAGGCACTAAAGGTTCAGCTATTAACTAAGCATTTGAGTTTACCTGTTGTGTCATCATAGCTAGGACCTTATTTATAACCATTAGTCTTTAAAATGAGATGAAACACTATGCCTCCCCTCTCTTCCTCCTTGCAGAAAAACCCCCCAAAACACAACCAAAACTTGACACCTTCACACATACATAAAAACAGGAAAGCTTTTTTTGTGTGGGTGTGTGTGTGTCCATTGTAGGGCTTGAACTCTGGGCCTGGGCTCTGTCCCTCAGCTCTTCTGCTCAAGGCAAGTGTTCTGCCACTTGAGCCACGGTGCTACTTCTGGTTTTCTGGTGGTTTATTGGAGATTAAAGTTTCACAGGCTTTTCCTGCCTGGGCTGGCTTTGAACCGCCATCCCCAGATCTCAGCCTCCTGATTAGCTAGGATTACAGGCGTATGCCATCAGCGCCCGGCTAGATAAGCTTTTCAATGTGGTCATATTCACAAATTTTTACATCTGGTTTTTAAAAAAATGCCTATTTTGCGCTTTAGAAGTATTATGTATATTATCTCACCTGTTTATTTCTAATACCAGCTTTGCCTTTGCTTACTCTCCACTCAATCCTATTCATGCATGGCTCACTGTTTCAGATGTTCTTATGTCATAATAGTAGTGATGACTTTTTCTTCTGCCGTATTATCAATAAGCTACCTTTAAAAGTTCTGTTTTTGCTTGCTTAATGAATGTTATTTTTCCACAAGTCTCTACAGTCTTCAAAAGCTGGAAAATATGAATATAAAAGGAGAAAATTAATTTAAATTTCCTTGTTTATTATTATTTGTCATAATCTTGCAATGTGTTCAGCTGGTTTTGATCTTGACTCTTCAAATTCCCTTCCTCTAGGTTTTCTCTGACATAATTTACACAGTTGCCAGCTGTACTGAAAATGAAGCTAGTCGATATGGGAGATTTCTTTGTTGTATGTTAGAGACTGTGACCAGGTGGCATAGTGATCGAGCCACATATGAAAAGGTATATGATTGACTAAATACCTTTATATTTTACTTATATATTGCTTCCTGTAATCTCTAGATGGTTCGTGTGTGTATACGTGCCCAGGTGTGTGTGTGTGTGTGTGTGTGTGTGTGTGTGTGTGTGTGTGTGTGTGTGTGTATGTGTGTGTGTGTGTGTGTGTGTGTGTGTTTGTGTATACTGGTCCTTGGCCTTGAACTTAGTGCCTGGTTGCTGTCCCTGAGGTGGGGGTGGGGGTGTGTGTGTGTGTGTGTGTGGGGGTGGGGGTGTGTGCGCACTGGTCCTTGGCCTTGAACTTAGTGCCTGGTTGCTGTCCCTGAGCTTTTTTTGCTTAAGACTAGTACTCTACAGCTCCACTTCTGGCTTTTTGGTGGATAATTGTAGGTAAGAATCTCTAGGCTTTTCTGCCAGGACTTTGAACTATGATCCTCAGATCTCAGCTCCCTGAATAGTTAGCATTACAGACATTAGCCACTGGTGCTTGACTTGGTGGGTTTGTTTGTTTCTTTTTTTTTATTATTATGGGGCTTGAATTTAGGGTGTGGGCGCTGTCCCTGAGCTTTTCTCAAGACTAGTGCTCTACTACTTTGAGCCACAGCTCCACTTTTGGTTTTCTAGTGGTAAAATGGAGATAATAGTCTCATGGACTTTACTGCCCGGGCTGGCATTGAATCATGATCCTCAGATCTCAGCCTTCTGAGTAACTAGGCCTGAACCACCAATTCCTAGTAGATAGTTCATTTTAAAAAGGGAAGCTGAATTTAATATTAATTTATAAAATGATGGTTAAAAGTACAATTGGAACATTATTTAAAAAAGGTAACTTGGGGCTGGGAAGTTGGCTCAGTGGTAGAATACTTGCCTTGCATGCATGAGACCCAGGGTT
This sequence comes from Dipodomys spectabilis, assembly GCF_019054845.1. Classification (NCBI taxonomy): domain Eukaryota; kingdom Metazoa; phylum Chordata; class Mammalia; order Rodentia; family Heteromyidae; genus Dipodomys; species Dipodomys spectabilis. The sequence continues at coordinate 1,864,632 of NW_024870748.1, read as the reverse complement.
CGCTTCCTCAGCACCACATAAGCAGAAAAAAAAAGCCTGAAGTGGCACTGTGGCTCAAGTACTAGAGTGCTAGCCTTGAGCTGAAGAACTGAGGGACAGCGCTCAGGCCCAGAGTTCAGGTCCCACGACTGACAGAAAAAAAAAATTTTTTTTAATGGTAACTTTAATTCTGTTTCAAATTGACATTTTTAGTACCATTAAGTAAGAGAAACTAACTGAGAAGGCTACCTATCCAAATACACATATTTTTATGTGGAATTATTAATCTAGTCTACTTAAGTTTCAGCTTTGGGTATTTTGTGGAGCATAACATGATTTTTAAAAGTGACAACCTTTCTTAGGAATGTGGAAACTATCCAGGATTTCTTACTATATTACGGGCGACTGGATTTGATGGTGGAAATAAAGCTGATCAATTAGATTATGAAAATTTTCGACATGTTGTTCATAAGTGGCATTATAAGCTAACCAAGGTAAAAAATACATTTTTTGTGAGTAATAATTTTCTTATCCTCCTTGTATTTTTATAATAATGCCTCATACAATGTTTGTTGTAGGCATCAGTGCATTGCCTTGAAACAGGCGAATATACTCACATCAGGAATATCTTGATTGTGCTAACAAAAATACTTCCTTGGTACCCAAAAGTTTTGAATCTGGGTCAGGCTTTGGAAAGAAGAGTACATAAAATCTGCCAAGAAGAAAAAGAGAAGAGGCCAGATCTATATGCATTGGCGATGGGGTAACAAAATTATACTTTAAATGTGATTTGTGAGATTAGATTACAAAGGATTCTGAGGACCTTAAAATGTTTCACAGTGTTGAAGTTTATTTTCTTCCTTGTACTTCAGGAGATTATAAGAGATTATTTTCCCACAGGCTGGTGAGAGTTGTCACTTCTGATGATCAACTTCCGGTCTATACTAGATGACAGTGTCAAAAGACACATGTAATATGTCTCAAATGGGAGGAAATGTAATTTTTAGCATTATACTTGGATTTTGAGATCTTCAAGAGCAAAAAGTTGAAAGTCATTTTAGTTTAAAAATTAGTTTGAAATTTTTATGTAAGAAATTAGTATTCTTTATAAAGATCCTGAAGAAGTTACTGAACATTAATATTTTTTGTTTCCGAAGTAATTAATAGAATGAGTAACTTGCTAATTTTATTCTTTTGAATCCCATGTTTGTACTGTTTGATTTGTGTTTTGTATATTTAAACACTTTGTGCGACTTTCAGCTACTCTGGGCAGTTGAAAAGTAAAAAGTCATACATGATACCTGAAAATGAGTTTCATCACAAAGACCCTCCTCCGAGGAATGCTGTTGCCAGTGTACAAAATGGCCCTAGTGGTGGGCCTTCTTCATCATCCCTAGGAAGTGCATCTAAATCGGATGAAAGCAGTACTGAGGAGACTGGTATGCTTATTTGTAGATACTTTTAAATAATACATTGGAATATTTTGTATCACATCATGAATGCAATGCTGGCCTCTATTAAATAATTTTTTTACTCCCTAGGTAGGAACATGTAACTGTTCAGTAATTAAATTGATGATTCTTTCTAATTATCCTTTAATCATTTTGCTGTGAAATTGTAGTTTATTTATATATGGGGTCTTACTAAAGAAAGCCTTACTTTTATTTCAGATAAATCAAGGGAGAGATCTCAGTGTGGTGTGAAAGCTATTAATAAAGCTTCTAGTGCCACACCAAAAGGGAATTCAAGCAATGGAAATAGTGGCTCTAACAGGTAAGAGAATACTGTGCCATATGTGTCCTAAATTCTTATCTGATGGGCATCACTAACCATAAATAGAAGGGAGGTGGTAGTTGATCAGTATTAAAATCGTGTTTCTTAGGCTTTAAAATTTTGTGTGTATCCCTGTGTGGATAATGTACTTGTTAGCATCCTAATTTCATTTCATATAATTATGTTCTGTTTAATAGTCTTGTTTTCCTTTGCTGGATGTTCAAGGGTATGTAGGTGGTTAAGGTAAAAAAAATATTATATAGTGAGTGAATGCTGTAGGCAATTTAAACTAGGGTAGAGAGCAGAAATTTTTTTTTTTGGGTCCGTTCATGGGGCCTGAACTCTGGGTCTGGGCGCTATCCCTCGGCCCTTCAGCTCAAGGCTAGCACTCTACCACTTGAGCCACAGCGCCACTTCCGGCTTTTTTATTTTTGTTTATATGGTGCTGAGGAATTGAACCCAGGGCCTCATGCATGCAAGGCAAGCGCTCTACCACTGAGCCATCTTCCCAGCCCCAAGAGCAGAAATTTTTTTTATTAATTAGTTCTCTCAAGCTGAGGAACCTATTTCCTTATAGTAGCATCCTTAGTTGGTTTGTGCGATAGATTTTTGATTAATTTGTTATCCACAAAGGATATGATGGTATGTAAGAAGAACCTAACAGTTTTTTTTTTTTTTGTTTGTTTGTTTTGTTTTTTTATTTGGGTCTGGTCATGGGGCCTGAACTCTGGGCCTGGGCACTATCTCTCAGCTCTTCAGCTCAAGGATAGCGCTCTACCACTTGAGCCACAGCGCCACTTCCGGCGTTTTTTCTTTTTGCTTATGTGGTGCTGGGGAATCAAACCCAGGGTCTCATGCATGCAAGGCAAGCACTCTACCACTGAGCCACCTTCCCAGCCCCCTAACAGTTATTTTAATATTAATCATTTTCTTAATCTGCTACTCATGAGTTCTTATTTATTGATAAGGAAATATTTCTGTTTTACTTACTTTTGATATTATCATTTGCTTTTTTATCATTAAGAAACTTTAAAATTTTTGTCATAGAATATATTTTATGGTTATTTGAATAAATGATAAAAATCTAATGTTTATATTCTTAAGCAGCAAAGCTGTTAAAGAAAATGACAAAGAAAAAGGGAAAGAGAAAGAAAAAGAAAAAAAAGAAAAGACTCCAGCTACTACTCCAGAGGCCAGGGTACTTGGTAAAGATGGTAAAGAAAAACCAAAAGAAGAGCGGCCCAATAAAGATGAAAAAGCAAGAGAGACCAAGGAAAGAACACCTAAGTCTGACAAAGACAAAGAAAAATTCAAGAAGGAAGAAAAATCTAAAGAAGAGAAATTCAAGACAACTATCCCCAGCACAGAATCAAAATCTACTCAAGAAAGGGAACGAGAGAAGGAGCCATCCAGAGAAAGAGATGTAACAAAGGAAATGAAATCAAAGGAAAATGTTAAAGGAGGAGAAAAAACACCAGTTTCTGGGTCCTTGAAGTCGCCTGTTCCCCGATCAGATAATGCAGAGCCTGAAAGGGGTAAGTGTGTTTTTTCTTGTTCATTTACCCTCTGTTATATTCTTTTCTCCTCACTTTGAGAAGTTTTCTAGAGATTTTGCTAGGGAAATGAATACTTGATCTTAAAAAATTGCTCATTTTAAGCTGGGTGCCAGTGGCTGACACTTATAATCCTAGCTACTCAGGAGGCTGAGATCTGAAGACCTTATTTCAAAGTCAGCCAGGGGAGGAAAGTCCATGAGAGTCTTATTTCCAGCTAACTACCGAAAAGCCATAAGTGGAGGTGTGTGATTCGAGTGGTAAGAGTGCCAGTCTTGAGGAAAAAAAACTAAGGGACAGAGCCTAGGCCCTGAGTTCAAGCCCAAGGACCAACACCAAAAAATTGAAAAAAAAAAGTTGTACAGGGGCAGGGGGAGGATGGGAAGGGGAAACAAAGGAGAAGGCTACAATGCTTGATAAGAAATGTACTCATTATCTTGCCCAGGTAATTGTAACCCCTCCACTGTACAGTATTTTCACAATAAAAAAAAGAAAAAGAAGTTGTACATTTTGAAAGTGTTCAGAAAGACTGGAAATATATATTACTGTTTCTTTTTGTCTGAACAGAACAGAAACGCCGCAAAATTGATACTCATCCTTCTCCGTCACATTCCTCCACAGTAAAGGTTAGTATAGCCTGAAGAAGGCAGCATCTTTATTAGGCTCTCGTGTTTGGAATACCAGTGTCCTGACTTCCTTCAAGTCTTGTGCCAAGTATTCACTGAAGCCACTGAAAATTTTATATATCATTAGAAATGAATGTTTTTCTGTATTGGTGGACTGATATTTTTCCCATTGAGTATTTTTATTATAAAAATGTTAAAACTTCAAGGACCTAGCACTAATTTTCTAATGTATCAAAGTGCAAGAGAAATTTTACCCAGAAGTGCCTCACTGCTTTACGCAGTTTTTTTGGAGTGCAATGGTAGCAACAGCAAAAGAATATTTTCAGCAGAACGAAGCTATTTTTCGGCATAAATATCGAAGAATGTGTATTACTGAAGACTTCCTGGATGATTACAGGATTACACAAGATACCTCTGAATTCATCAAGCTTCTTGATGAGCATCATACCGATGTGCCTTCTAAGAAGGAGTCTTGAAAGGAGTTCCATTTTAAAGTCTCCTTGGTGATCAGTTCTCCTGTAGTTGTGTATATTCAGTGAGCATGCAGCTTCAGTTGTTTCTTCCCTTGGAGGTTTGTTTATACCCATTGGGTTCCCACCAAGTTGAACCTTGCGTTACGATAAAAGCAGATGTGGCATCCAATCCTACCACCCAGCAAAGAGAAACCGCAGGCATTCAACTGCAGCACAAAATCGTGGGTGTAGCCTTCTTGAAGACTCAGGGTAGCCATTCCTTGCTCCATATTTAATTTTAATTCTAAAGTCATCTAATTTCATGGAATCTTTGAATTTGCAGTACGTTGAACTTTTGAAACTGTAAGTTACTAATTCTTCATCAAGAACACTGTGGTGGAATACCATAGTTGATTTGTTTTTCTTCTTTTCTCTTTTCATTTTGGTGTTTTTTTTTCTTGTTGGAGGTATGAAATTCACCAATCTTAGGAACTTTACAAAAAAGTTATTTCTCTTTTATACAGTATATGTTTTGTTGTCTTATAATACAATGCCACTGAGTTATATTTAGAATGAAAATACATGTTTATTTTAGAGTTAAAAGTAAAGTAAAATTTAAAACCTTCCAATTAAAAGATAACTATGATAACATAACAGTATTGTTCTTCAGCTGTGACCTCCACTATTTAAATCTTTTTGTGGAGAAAAATATTTTGCTTTCTTAAGCTTTTAAAATTACATTAAGCATGAAATATGAAAAATGTGGCATTGACCTTTATTTTTAACTTTTGGTCAGAAAGTGTAAAATTTTTCTTTCATACATAGAGTACATCTAATTTACTTTTTTTAAACCATTACTATACCATTACATAATTTTGTTTTTGTTTTTATTGTTGGTGTCCATATTACTAATGATATTATGGAATTTATCTTCACAAGGAATAGCCGGTTTATTTCCAGGTCACAACTGTACTTCCCAAAGTTCCTCTGGGTTCTGAGAACTATGCCAGCTCACCTGTCATCTCCATTCATTTTCTACAGGACAGTCTCATCGAACTCAAGGAGTCTTCATCAAAGGTTTGAGTCTTTTAAAAATGCCTAAGTAAACAAACAACTCCTTTTGTTTTGTAGATGACCCTTCCCTAGTAAATTCAGTCAGCTAGGATTACTTGGAAAGAAGTATTGTGATTAGAATAACCTTCATAAGTTCCTATTGCAAACTAAAAGAACAGATGGCAGTGATCTCTTTTAGAGAGATTGTTATAAAATACATGTGATGTGGCAACATTTCTATCATCTATATTTGTTGGGTGTATAACGCATTCTCCTTTGTGCTTCAGAATCTGGCATTAAGCTTAAGATTTGGGGCAGAAGAAGTTACTGGTTTGTTTAGGTGGAGTAAGCTGCTTTAATTTTACAAACAAACCTGGCAAATTTGCCTTGTGAAATTAAGGAAGGACTATTTTCTGGCTGTTCTTAGACATCTCAAAGGACCAAGAAAGTTATTTGCTGCATTCACATAGAAATGAAGTCCTATTGTAGTCTACAAAATTCTTTATATCTCCTTCTGCTGAGTTTTCTTTTTGGTAGTTGTAGCATAATTTCAGCAAGTATAGTAAATGTAAAGTAATTATGCCTCTTGAAGGGAGCAATCAAATTGGTAGTTGTGTTTATAGGTTAATATTAATTTTTACCTGTTTTCCTTTACTGGTTATTCAACTAAAAATAGTATGCAGTTTATGTATCTAATTACAAAGTTCATTTCAATATTATAGTTAAAATGCTGTTGTTAGTTTCATTTTGTTTTTATTATAAAATTTGTGCTCTCCTTTGACTTCGTACATTGTCTCCTATTTTTTTCTAAGTATGATTCTTTATTGATGGACCAAATGGAATTTTGAAACAGCCACTCAGTGTTACTGCTTTTAGATCTATAACTTTCTAGGGAAGTGTCTGTGATTTTGAGCAAATCAGCACTGATATTTTTTTAGATATAATGCAAGTTTTATTGGGGAACATGATTAAAGTGGGGGTGAGTGATATAGCTCAGTGGATGGGGTAAGCACTGATTTTTAACAGTTTAGATTAGCCAATGTGCCTGTGCCCTAAAACTATAGCACTGTTTTTTGAGTATGTATTAATTAAAGAGTGTCAGCCATATTATGTGTGCTGTGTTTTAGAGTAAAATATTTTATTGGCTACATGAAATATTGTAGTGTAGTTGGTCTTCATAACCATTTGGAATTTGTTACAAGTCATGACCATTAATGGCTTATATGGGCTATTTTATTCATGGACTAAAAGTCTTAATTTGTGAGTATTTCTGAAACACACTTTAAGTAGCTTAAAACAGGCTACTAAAATTAACTGTATTTTCTTAAATTTGATGATGATTACATTTCTTCACTTTTTGAAAGTCTTCTGAATAGGAACATTGTGTGAGATAATGTATATTCATCTTATGTCATGTTCATAACAGATGTAAAGTTAAATAGGGCAGATGGTAGTGTCTTTTTGATAAATGAAAGATCAAAAGTTCTTCAGCCTTTCCTGATGGCATATAACTTGTTAATACCAAATGTAAAGGAAAGTTTAGGTTCATCAGGTATTAGCAACAGTAGAAGAAAGGTTTCCTAGCTCTGATGATGGATTTATCTCCTTCCTTCCCTCCTCTCTCCTCTCTTCTCCTCTCTCCCCTCTTCTTTCTTCTCTAGACCTGGGTACTGTCCCTGAACCTCTTTGTGCTCAAGGCTAATGCTCTACCACTGAGCCACAGCTCCACTTCTGGTTTTTGAGTGGTTAATTTGAGATAAAAATGCTGTGGGGACTTTTCTGTCCCAGCTGGATTTGGACTATGATCCTCAGCTCTTAGCCTCCTGAGTAGCTAGAATTATAGGTTGAGCCACTCCCAGCTGTTTTTGAGCTTCTGTGCTCAAGGCTAGCACTCCAACACTTGAGCCACTGGTCCACTTCTGGCTTTTTGTGGTTAATTGGAAATGAGAGTATCCTAATCCTCAGATCTCAGCCTTCTTGAGTAGCTAGGATTATGCTGTGCGCCCAGTGCCAGGCTTATATTTTATTTATTTATTTATTTTTTTTTTGGTACTGAGCTTGAACTAGGCCCTGAGTCCTGTCCCTGAACTCTTTTGCTCAAGGCTAGTGTTTTACCACTTTGAGTCACAGTGCCACTTCTGGTTTTCAGGTGGTTAATTGAAGGTAAAAGTCTCATAGATTTTTTGGTCCAGGCTGGCTTTTAACTGCAAATTCTCAGATATTAGCTTCCATAGTAGCTAGGATAACACCTGTGAGCCACCAGCACCCAACTTTTTTTTTTTTTTTTTTGTCGGTCATGGGGCTTGATCTCTGGGCCTGAGCACTGTCCCTCAGCTCTTCAGCTCAAGGTGAGTGCTCTACCACTTGAGCTACAGTGCCACTTCCGGTTTTCTGGTGGTTTATTAGATACAGGAGTCTCACAGTCTTTCCTGCCCGGGTTGGCTTTGAACTGAGATCCTCAGATCTCAGCCTTCTGAGTAGCTAGGATTACAGGCGTGAGCCACCAGCACCCAGCTCCAACTTTTTTTTAAAATAGTAATTCATGTCAATTTCTCCACCTAAAAAATTATTTCTGTTCATTTAAAATTCAATACATTTATTTCACATGTAACCAGAAAATTTTGAAAAAGGCATATAAATATGCCACTAAAATTATGTGACTCATACCACTTTTTTTTGGGGGGGGGGGTCCGGTCATGGGGCCTGAACTCTGGACCTGGGCGCTGTCCCTCAGATCTTCAGCTGAAGGCTAGCACTCTACCACTTGAGCCAGAGTGCCACTTCCGGCTTTTTTCTTTTTGCTTATGTGGTGCTGAGGAATCGAACCCAGGGCCTCAGGCATGCAAGGCAAGCACTCTACCACTGAGCCACTTTCCCAGCTCCTCATACCACTTTTCATATTAGTGAACTACATTTATTGTAGTGCTTGGCAATAAGATTAGATACTCAGTAACCATTTGAAATGAATCCTTAAGTTTTTGCATTCTGGTAAACCATCCAGAGTATTGATTTGTATAGTACCTGATGTTGCATTTTTACATTTCTAGGAAATTTACTAGAGTTGAATACATTGAAATAAATTTTTTTATCAAAATTTAGTCTCTAAAATTGATTACCTATAATCTCAATGTTTCTGAGTTAGCTGTTATCTTCTAGACTCACAGCAGAACATTTTACCTGCCAAGGGCCATTTGGATATTTATGTACAGGCCATGCAAAATTATCAGTACAGGTACATAGCATGGGCAGCTGAGTAGAAGCATATGGGAAGCATATTTGTCTATCTCATCATCTACTGAATAATTTTTCAGGCCTTATACAGCCTCTGAGCCAGATAGTTTCCCACCACTGTTAAAGCTGTCTGTTTTTCATGCTATCTTGTTAATTATGCATATAAAGTTGTTTTCTTGCTTTAGTGTGACCTTTTAGTTACGCTTTATATTACTATACTTTTTATTACTTGCTAGTTTCAGTTTTAGTCCATAGGAAAAATTATATAGATTTTTCTTTTTGAAAATATTTTTAGTACCTTTAAGTAATTGGATGAAGGAGTTGCTAGTCTACAAAGCAGTTTATGTATACAGTGTATCTTGATCTGTGTCATCTCCTTCAACACTCCCCCCCTCAATCCCCCTCCCTTATTTTTCTTAATTTGTGGTGCATACAATGAATTTCTGACTGTATTCTTTTTCCTTCCCCCTTTCCTTCATCTACCCCTCTCCCCTTGCTCTGTCCCTTTTGCAATTACTCATTTCCGGGTGCTTTTTTTTCCCTTGGGCTTTGATTTAGTCTTTGTAAAGAGTTATACTATTTGAGCTCTCCATAGAGTCTATTATACTTCAGATTAATTCATTTGTAACCACTTGCATACCACCTAGTGTTTTTACTTACAGATTTTTTTATAGGCACATTCTAGCTACCAAAAATGAGAGAAACCATGCAACCTTTTTTTTTTTTTCCCAAATCTGGCTTACTTCACTTAATGTAATTTTTCCAAAGTCTTTCCATTTCCTTATGAATGGTGTAATGTTATTCTTTCTAATGGATAAGTAAAATTCAGGTATACACACACACACATACATACCACATTTTCTTAATCTATTTGTAAACCCTCAAAGAAACAACAATCCAATTAATAAATGGACTAATGAATTACAGAGAGACTTCCCAGAAGAAGAAGTAAAAATGGCCAATAGACACATGAAGAAATATTCAGCATCCATAGCCTTAAAGGAAATGCAAATCAAAACAACACTGAGATTCCATCTCACCCCAGTTAGAGTGGCCATTATCAAAAAACTAACAATAACACATGCTGGTGGGGATGTGGCCAAAAGGGAACTCTATTACACTGTTGGTGGGAATGTAAGCTTGTTCAACCACTCTGGGAAGCAATATTGGAAAGTCCTCAAAAAAATAAACATAGAACAACCCCATGTCCCAGCAATTCTACTCCTGGGCATTTATCCAATAGAACACAAACAGGGCTACAGTAAAGCCACTAGCAAAAACATGTTCCTTGCAGCACTATTTGCCATAGTAAAAATATAGAGGAACCAGCCTGAACTTTGCTTTCTTTTTTCCTTTTTTTTCTTTTTGTTTTTTCCCTGGTCATTCGTGGGGCTTGAAGTCTGAGCCTGGGCGCTGTCCCTGAGCTCTTCAGCTCAAGGCAAGTGCTCTACCACTTGAGCCACAGCGTCATTTTCTGGACTTTGCATTTTGCAGGTACTGGGATTTGAATTTAGTGCTCCCCCTCTTCACCCTTCCCTCCTTTTGTTATTAAGGTGAAAGATTTTAATCTGTATCACAGTTCTTTTCAGAATCTTTTTTTTTTTTTTTTTTGGTACCAGTCCTAGAGCTTGTTTACTCAGGTCAGGGCCTGAGCGCTGTCCCTGAGCTTCTTTGCTCAAGGCTAGCACTGTACCTCTTGAGCCACAGCTCCACTTCTAGCTTTTTGGTGATAGTCTCCTGGGCAGAAGCCCAGGTTGGCTTTGAACCATGATCCTCAGATCTCAGCCTCCTGAGTAGCTAGGTTTACAGGCTTGAGCTACCAGTTTCTGACAAGCTTTTAAAAGTGCAATCTTATTGTTATTATGAAGGTGTTGTACAGAGGGGTTACCATTTTATTTTATTTATTTTTTGTTTATATGGTACCAAGGGATTGAACCTAAGGCCTCATGCATGCTAGACAAGCACGCTACCACTAAGCCACATTCTCAGGATTACTGTTTTATACGTCAGGTAATGAATACATTTCTTTCTGGACAGTGTCACCCCTTCTGTCACTTCCCCCCCTTCCTCTCCAATCCCTGCCCCACAAGTTGCATAGTAAATTTTCCACAGTTTCTGCTGAATACCATGACTATGTTTGTTTACTTTTCCACTATTTTGTTTCCCCTTTTGCCCCCCCCCAACAGAAAAAAGAACAAACAAAACAAAAAGCAAAAACATCACCATTACTACCAACAAAAACCCCTGTTTACATTTCCTGGAATTTGTTTTGATAAATAGTATTTTAAATGTTTAGAGGCTTTATGTCTTTGGGTTCTTCCTCGAAGAGTATCTCACTGAATGCCTAGAGTCCTGTATAATTATCGTGCCCCAGTCTTGCTTCTGCATCTGAAAGAAAACATGTTTAGAGCCTCTGTCTTGACTGGCTATCAGTGTACCACTTAGGCTACCTCTCCAGCCTGACCTTTTTCTTTGGGTATGTAATCTCTCAGACTGTCTTTGAACCACAGTCCTCTATTCAGAGGTGTCTGGGGTCTAGGCTTTTAACAAGCACTCCCCACCCCCTTCTCACCTGCTTCTCAAACACTCCCTACTTAATGTGTGGTGTCTTCCATTTCCTAAAATGCATTCTTGTTCTGGTGCCATGGTTCCCAGATCACAGACTTTTCTTGTGTGTGCTGTGGTTTGCTGGTTCTGTCCATGTTTATTATACTTAGGTCTGTACTATGATTTTGGAGATTGAGTTGTGCTTAGTATCAGGGCTATGCTGGACCTTATGTGTCTATCTTTTGTTTTATGAGAGTTTCTATAATGTGGTTAATGTAGTTCAATCAGTTACTACCACAGGGATGTTGTTGCCAGTCCATAGATCTTTGTCATCTTCACATCTGTTGTACTGGCAGCTCTAATGTCCCCTACAGTACTGCAGGGTTGGTGTGAGAATAACTAGTTGTTTAATAATGTTTTAAGAAAGATGCTGAGTGATACTAACTCAGCTGCAAGTTTATGTACCTCATTCTATATACAAGGATTTGAGCTTGCAGGTGAGATTAAAGGGAGAAAAATCTTAAGTTAATATTAAAAAAAAATTAGCCCACTTTCCATCTCAACTTTCAACTGTTGTATTTCCACTTTTGGTTAGTTGTGTTAGGAGATATAGCAATCCTAGTACTTACATGTGATGAAAAGTGTGTTTAAAATATGCTCTGTTATGTGAGCCTAAAATTTTATTATCTTTAAGTAGTTGTCCAGAGGAGTTGCTTTCAATAAAGCAGTTTATGAATACAATGCATCTTTTTTTTTCTTTCTTTTTTTTTGGGGGGGGGGGGTTTGGTTGGTTGTGGGGCTTGAACTTGGGACCTGGGCGCTGTCCCTGAGCAATTTTGTTCAAGACTAGTGCTCTACCATTTTGAGTCACAGCTTCACTTCCAGTTTTTGAGTGGTTAATTAGAGATGAAAGGCACACAGGAACTTTGGGGACTTTTCTTCCCCAGACTGGCTTCCATCTGCGATCCTCAGATCTCAGCCTCCTGAGTAGCAGGATTACAGGCGTGAGCCCGGGCACCCAGCCTACAATCCATCTTGATCAATGTCATCCCTTCCATCATTCTCTTGCATCACTCCCAACCCCCCCCCCCCCCCCCCCCCCATACCTCAAATTTCTTACTTTTGTAGTATATACAAAATCCAACAATGCTACATTGGACAACTCACTAACTTTATTTGGCAAATGAGAAGATGGGGGAAGTATATAAAAGCAGAAAGGTATTCTGGCTTAATATACTGTAACCTATTTTGGACAAAAGTAAATGACATGAAATTAATAGGGAATACTTATAACAAAAAGATAAATACATAGTACAAGAGTTCATTGGAATGTGAATTGCAGAGTGAGTGATGGTTTAAGAATTGATGGCTATTGACCTGTCTTTGAAGAGTTAAGTAGGTTTTTAAGAAATTAAAAGTATGTACCATTCTAATAAATAGACTGCTGGAAAGGATTGGAGTTAGAGAAGAGTAACAGGAAGAAAATGCAAGTCAGTTATTTTGGTTGTTGAATGGTAGCGTAGAATTCTGAAATGATTTTGGAGAATTTGGGATGCCTAAAGTAGGAATAAGCAATTCATTCAACAGATGGAGAGAAACTTTTATGGACAAAGGTATTGGAAGGGTAGAAAGAAGAAATTTTGTTGTTGTTGATCGTGGGGCTTAAGCACTGAGCCTGGGCACTATCCCTGAGTTCCTTTCATTCAAGGCTAGCACTCCGGAGCCACAGCACCCGTTCTAGCATTTTCTGTGATTAATTGGAGATAAGAATCTCACAGACTTTCCTGCCTAGGCTGGCTTTAAGCCACAATCTGCAGATCTCAGCCTCCTGAGTAGCTAAGATTACTGGTGTGACCCACTAGGGCCTGGTTGAATTGGATATATTTCTAAACAAACAAAAGAAGATTGTGTATCAGTTGAGCCATTGGACTTTTTGTGTCAAGAATGGAATAATACGTCAATATTTGTGTCATAATCAAGTCCTTGAAAAATTCTTAATTCAAGTAGGCACACAAGAAAATGTCATCAGCATGTGTGTGGATGTTTGTATGCACGAAACACCTCAACTTCTGTATGTTTTTGCTTTTAGTGGGGAAAAAAGAAACAGTACTTTCTTTAAAGAATTATTTTTTTTTTTTTGGTGGGGGGGGTGGGCCTGAACTCTAGGCCCTGGCGCTATCTCTCAGCTCTTCAGCTCAAGGCTAGCGCTCTACCACTTGAGCCACAGCGCCACTTCTGGCTTTTTTTCTTTTTGCTAATGTGGTGCTTAGGAATCGAACCCAGGGCCTCATGCATGCAAGGCAAGCACTCTACCACTGAGCCACCATCCCAGCCCCTAAAGAATTCTTTTGAGAATTGCAATAATATTTTATTGATTTTATGTTTTTAGTATCCTGAATAATACTACCTTAAGAGATGATAGAGTCTAAAAATCTTTTAAGTGTCATTAAAAGTGTCATACCAAGCAAGAGTATATTTTAGAGAAATACTTTGATATTTATTCTCTTGCTCTTTGATAGTAGTAAACATTTTGTCTATTTCAGTTGATCATTTTTTAAACACTTTTGCATTGCTATGACATTTCTGAGCCAATTGAATAGAAAATGTCTACTGATAATTCTCAAACTGATGGCTCTTTTTATTCCTTTTAATATCAAAGGATTATTTCATGTCAAAACATTTTTTATTCATTTGATTCTATTCATTTTTAACGTATATCTAGAATTATAAAGTAATATAAAACTCCATATTCTGTTGCCTAAAACTTTGTTATCAAATTAAGTATAAACTTATAGTATACTTATAAATGCCATAAAATCAAATATTGGATTATTTATTGACTACTTCCTTTTTTTTTTGGTTGGTCATGGAGCCTGAACTCTGGGGCTGGGAGCTGTCCCTCAGCTCTTCAGCTCAAGGCTAGCGCTCTACCACTGGAGCCATAGCGCCACTTCTGGCTTTTTGTTTATGTGGTGCTTAGGAATCGAACCCAGGGCCTCATGCATGCAAGACAAGCACTCTGCTACTGAGCCATCTTCCCAGCCCCTTGACCACTTCCTAAATAACTTTTTATGGTTGATTTCCATATTATCTCTCAGTTATTTAGCCTTAGGATGTCCCCGATAATTGGCTTAAAAAAAATTTACTGCCTGTGGACCTTTTGACAAGTGAAAGGGTAGAAGCAGTAGTTTAATCACCTTCTCCTGACAGAATACAGTTTTTTTTTTTTAAAAAAAAATCTATTTAGAACCAGTAAGAGAATTCACAATGAGTTCTATTTGATAGAATTGGAGTACTTTTGAGGGCTAGGAATGTGGCTTAGTGGTAGAGTTCCTAGAATGCATGAAGCCCCGAATTCGATTCCTTAGCACCACATAAACAGAAAAAGCTGGAAATGATGCTATGGCTCAAGTGGTAGAGTGCTATCCTTGAGCAAAAGAAGCTCATGGACAGTGTTCAGAGGCCTGAATTCAAGCACCAGGACTGGCAAAGAAAAATTTTCGGAAGAAGAGGATATGTATCAATTTTTATATTTGGAAAAAAATAATTTGGAATGATCATTGCTTGGGGTTTTTACTGAGACAGAAAGGACGTATTAGTAAAATCCGAGCTAGATTTTGTTTGTATACCTTTCCCCACTGTTATTGACTACCTAGGAATGAATAGTAAAATTTTATGATTGAATTGAGGTTTGTGTTTTGTTTTTTACTTTGGAGAAAGTCCAGTCATAAATTTTTACTTACGTTTTTGTAACGGTGGTCATATGTCATTGTAATGGAGTGATAAGATGAACTCTAGCTTGTGAATTTACTGAGGCGTTTCAGTTGAGGCAGTAATGAACTGATTGAGTTTGAATAGGAATTAAATGAGGCCATGAATATTTATGTAATTGGTATCATGCTCTTTCGGTTTGCCTCTCATACAGAGAGCTGACCAGTTCTGACTTCATATTTGTCTTTCAATTAATAAACAAAACCACAAGATGCCAATACTGGAAAACTAATAATCTTTAGTAATATTGCCTTAATTTAACAGCTCTACATTAATCATACTCCTCCACCAATGTCCAAGAGTAAGGAGAGAGAAATGGACAAGAAAGAGTTGGACAAGTCAAGGGAAAGATCCAGAGAAAGAGAGAAAAAAGATGAAAAGGACAGGAAAGAGCGGAAAAGGGTTTGTAATTTTCTTAAATTAGTTTGGAAAGCTCATTATCATGTATAGTAGTGTGCTTATTGCTTTTTAAAAATTACTACTTTATTCTGTAGCATACTGTGTCATTTTAACTGATATTTTCACACTGAAGTGTGTTTGCATCTTCTACAGTAATAAGGATCTTCAGCTTAGTAATCTCTACCAGCTCTGCTTATCTGTCATGCCATTTTACCAAGTATGTGAAACTACTGCAAATATTCTCCAATTCTAGTTAGCTGTGCCTTTCTTGTGTAAGAATAATTCTTTATAACAAAAAACGTAAACTTGTGATCAATGTAGTTCACAATTCTTGGTTCTAGGATCACTCAAACAATGACCGTGAAGTACCACCGGACTTAACCAAGAGGCGGAAAGAGGAAAATGGAACAAGTAGGTGGACTTACTGATACCTTGGAAGCAATCGTCAAAGTGAATTTGAAAAGGCTTTCATGATCCTCTTTTGTAATTTTAGTGGGGGTTTCAAAACACAAAAGTGAAAGTCCATGTGAGTCTCCTTATCCAAATGAGAAAGACAAGGAAAAAAATAAGTCAAAATCTTCAGGCAAAGAAAAAAGTGGTGACTCATTTAAATCTGAGAAGATGGATAAACTATCCTCCGGTGGCAAAAAGGTAAATTATGAGCACAAACAGTCTATCTTTTCTTTTAAAAAAAATTGACTCTTCTTGGAAAAACAAGAAGAATTGTACCTATTACCTGACTTACAGAATTGTAACCCCTCTGTATGACACAACAGTAACAATAAAACGATATTAAAAAAAGACAACTCTTTAAAAACTTCGTACATATTTTTTGTCCTAGTCAAGTAGCCTTTTTAAAAAAATTATTAGGACATAGGAAGAGGATATACTGGGGGAGGGCAAGTTGTTTGGGGAATTTGAACCAGATCAATTCTAAATTATTAAGAAGCTAGAGTTACTATACCTCTAAGTTTCTTTTTCCTCTATATTTCATTCCTATCCACTTTAGTTCTTTGTGATTTAACCTTTCTTTGTATTTTGCTTTTTTGTCCATTTAAAATTATTTGCATTTAGTTTCTTTATTTTTGAAGTTAAAATGAGATTAGGCAATAAAATATTGAAATATATTTTCTCTATCAGTGTCAAAAGTCTTCATTAAATATGATATGAAATATTTTATCTGAATAAGCTCATTTGTTGGAAACTTGACATCTGCTTTTAAAACGAAGTGTAAGATACATTTTTTATATATTAATGAATGACATACAAATTAAATCTATGTTCCATAAAGTAATAAGCTACTGCTAAAGTATAAAATGTTTACAAAGCAGTATTTTATGAATTCAAAAGATATGTAGCATATATGTAGTTCATAAAAGCAGTTTTAGAAAATTTAAAGATGCGTGATTTAATTCTATATGAGAATTAAAGATAGGCTGCTGCTTCTCAGTGTTTTTGTTGTTGTTTTTGCTTTTTGGTAAATGTGTGTGCCAGTCCTACTGCTTGAACTCAGGACCTGGGCACTGTCTTTGAGCTTCTTTTGCTCAAGACTAGTGCAACAACGCTTGATCCACAGCTCCACTTCCAGCTTTTTGATAGAGTTTATTGGAGATAAAGGCACTCATGGATTTTCCTGCTAGAGCTGGCTTGGATATCCTCAGATCTCAGCCTCCTGAGTAGCTAGGATTATAGGCATGAGCTATTGGTGCTTGGCCCTTATTTCTAATTAGAGCAAAATTCGTATATTAAATTAACTGCTTAACATACAATTTAGCTGGGCACCAGTGCCTCACACTTGTAATCCTAGCTACTTAGGAAGCTGAGATCTGAGGATGGAGATTCTGAGCCAGCTTGGGCAGGACCCTTATCTCCAATTAGCCACCAAAAAGCTGGAAGTGAAGCTATGGCTCAAGTGGTAGAGTGCTAGCAAAGTAGCTCAGGGAAATTATACAACTTAGCAGTATTTAATATATTTATAACATTGTGTGCAGTTTTATATGTCCAAAACATTTTAGTTGTCCCAAAGGAAAAGCCTATACTTATGACAACTGTCAATCCACACATCTCTTTCCACCAGCCGTGGACAACTGCTGATCTGCTTTTTGTCTCTGTGGATTTACTTATTTTTTAAAAAATAATTTCATATAAATGTAATTTTACAATAATAGTGCCTTTTGCATTTGTTGTTTTTCACTTAGAAGAATGTTTTCGAGGTTCTTTTATGTTGTAATATCTTATTACTACACTATTTTTATTATTCTATTACGTGAATGTAACACTTTGACCATGTATCAGGTGCTAAATTTTTAGGTTGTTTCCACCCTTTTGGCTATTGTGAATAGTGCTGCTATGAAATATTTGAATATCTTTGTTAATTCCACCCAAGAAAGGAACTTCTGGGTTATATAATTTTATGTTTAGCTTCTTGAGGAATTGCCAAACTATTTTTCCATGGAGGCTGAGCTGTACAATTTATATCCCTCCCTCCCTCCCTCCCTTCTTTCCTTCCTCCCTTCTTTCCTTCCTTCCTTCCTCCCTCCCTCCCTCCCTCCCTCCCTCTCTCCCTCCCTCCCTCCCTCCCTCCCTTCCTTCCTTCCTTCCTTCCTTCCTTCCTTCCTTCCTTCCTTCCTTCCTTCCCTTCCTTCTCTTCCTCTCTTCCTTTCTCTCTCCTTCCTTCTCTACCTCTCTCCCTTTCTCTCTCCCTTTCTCTCTCCCTTTCTCTCTCCCATTCTCTCTCTCTTTCTCTCTCTCTTTCTCTCTTTCTTTCTCTCTTTCTCTCTTTCTCTCTTTCTTTCTTTCTTTCTTTTTTCTTTTCTCTGTCTCTCTGTCTGTCTCTCTCTCTCGTGTTCCTTGGGCTTAAAGTCATGGGCTGGGTGCTGTCACACAGCTCTTTTGTTCAAGGCTGGTGCTCTACCACAGTGCCACTTCTGGTTTATTTCTGGTAGTTAATTAAGCCTAAGAGTCTAATGGATGTTCCTGCCCTGCTGGCTTCAAAATGCCATCCTTAGACCTCAGCCATCTGAGTAACTAGAATTACA
This sequence comes from Dipodomys spectabilis, assembly GCF_019054845.1. Taxonomy (NCBI): domain Eukaryota; kingdom Metazoa; phylum Chordata; class Mammalia; order Rodentia; family Heteromyidae; genus Dipodomys; species Dipodomys spectabilis. The sequence continues at coordinate 1,846,210 of NW_024870748.1, read as the reverse complement.
AGTGTGATTCACTGATGCCTGGCTCATAATTTTTCCTTCCCTTTCCCTTTCCCTTTCCCTTCCCCTTCCCTTCTCCCCTCTCCCCTCTCCCCTCTCCCCTCTCCCGTCTTCTCTCCTCTCTTCTTTTCTTTTCTGGTTGGTCATGGGGTTTGTACTCTGGGCCTGGGCGCTGCCCTTGAGCTCTTCAGCTTGAGCCACAGTGCTCACAGTTCTGGTGGTTAATTGGAGATAAGAGTCTCATGGACTTTTCTGCCTTGGCTGGCTTTGCACCTTGATCCTCAGATCTCAGCCTCCTGAGTAGCTAGCATTACAGGCATGAGCCACCAGCACCTGGCTATAATTTATATTTCTATCAACAGTTTATGAAGGTGTAAAATTTGTGTCTTTGTTAAGATATATAAATAGTATCTAGCTATATCTGAATACTAGACTCACATATGATATATATTTATTTGTCTTGTGTCATTTCTGGGGCTGGGATTCAGGAACTCTTTTCTTGCACAGAATTTTTCCCTTACAGCTGGAACTTTGCCACGTAAGTGATGCCTCCAGTTCAGCTTTCTTGCTGTTTTATTGGAGATAAGAGTCAGTCCATCAGACTTTTCTGTCTGGGGCTGTCTGTGAACTGTGATCTTCAAATCTGAGTTTGGCACGAGACAATGGTATCCAGCTATAATTTTCAAATATTTTCTCCCATTCCATAGGCTGCCTTTTCACTTTCTTGATAGCGACTTTTAACACAGGGACATTTTCCTTTTGACAGAGTCCACTGAATCTTTTTTTTTTTTTTTTGTATGTACTTTTGGTGTCACATTAAGTTTTTTTTTGAAAAAAGCTATGGCTGGTGGGTGGTGGAATGTTGAGCTGATAATTTTTTTTTAATATTTGGTGTTCAGTGTCCCAACTAATCCACCATTCCTTATAGGAGTCCAGGCATGATAAAGAAAAGATAGAAAAGAAAGAAAAACGGGACAGTTCAGGAGGAAAGGAAGAGAAGAAACAATATCCTTTTCATCTTAATATTAATTTCAATCAGTCTGAAGGAATGTTTGCAATATGAAGGAACCTTTATAATATGTGATATAAAATACTTAGGAGCTTATTAGCTTTAAAATTGTGTTTCCGGATCATTCTTTCAAGTATATGAAATCTAAAAAATGAGAAACTTGCTTTCTAGTTATGTATTTATATATGTGCTTATATATTTAATTTATTTTTGTGCCACTCCTGGGGCTTGAACTCAGGGGCCTGAGCATTGTCCCTGAGCTTTTTTTGCACAAGGCTGGTATTCTACCACTTGAGGCTAAGCTCTACTTCCTACTTTTGGTGTTTAATTGGAGCTAAGCATCTCATGGACTTGCCTGGCCAGACTGGCTTTGAACCATGATCCTCAGTTCTCAGTCTCTGGAGTAGCTACCAGCTACCAGTACATGGCATTATTTTCTTTTTAACTTACATAGTGACTGAGATATCTTATGCCACAAAAGAATTTATAGTTCCCAAGCCTGTATTGTCTACAAGAGGAAGAAAAGGAACATTGAGTCTCTTGGGCTGTGATAAGGTAAGTAAAAGGGTAAAAAATGATTTGACAGACCAGCAAAGACTGATGGAATTTGCGGCTCTCAGGCAAGTCAGGGCCAATTAGGACTGCAAAACAGAAGACTATACTAAAAGCAGGACAGTATTCTCTCCTGTCCTAAAGTTGTTTTCCCTTAATTTGTCATCTACTCATAAGTCCTCGGACAAGCACAGATAATGAAGACTTTCAATCAAGGTGAGTCTTCTCTCACCTTTTCATTAAAAAATACAAAATGAGGAAGTGGCGTTGTAGCTCAAGTGGTAGAGCGCTCGCCTTGAGCTGAAGAGCTGAGGGACAGCACCCAGGCCCAGAGTTCAAGCCCCACGACCGACAAAAAAAAAAAAAAATACAAAATGAGGTCTGATAATGATGAAACATAAAATTCAATCTGTTAATGTTGAAAAAAATTTCCAAGTTTCAGCTACTTGAATTTTTTACTATGTTTGTATAAAATGTATATTTAAGCTGTTTCACTTTAAGGATATTGACTGAAATAAGAACATCTGGCTTTCACTTCACTATTCATCTCCACCTTTTCTGAATAATTAATTACAGCTTAAAAGTACCTGTAGTTCTGTAAGTTTTGGTGATGTCTGCAATCACAAACTAAATCTGAGAGGTTAAGTTGAAGAAGCTTACAAGAGGTTGTAGACAACCAATTTAGCCTTTAGCGTTCTCTGTTCTTTTTGCCTTTCCATGCAGGTATGTTATCTAAGTACTTTTGTGTATGTTTCTGGACTTTTTTTTCCCTTTTGCTATTGCCTCTGTTTTGCAAAGCCAGAAAGAAAGGCTATGCTTTTAGTACTAGAATTTAAATATGCAACTTAGTTTTCAAGATAGTATAGTCCTGGCTCATGACATATGTGTTATAGCTATCTTAAATAATTCCCATGTGCATTTTAGTGGAAAGGGTATTTAGATCCAAAGATAGCTTTTGAACACTTAAGGTCAATGACTGAATAGTCTTGTTTGTTTTGTGATTTTGGATTTTTTTTTCTCCAGAGTTTTATTGAGGTATAATCAATAAATGAGAATGTTATATTTGAATAGTTTCTGTTGGTGATGCTTTAAGTTGCTTTAAGAAAGTTGGGATGATTTGCTCTGTATGTTATTGGTTCTATTTGAAGTTTTTGATTCTGCTTTTTTTTTTTTTTTTTGTCTGAGACCTGGACTCCAACTCAATATCTGACGCTTTAGCTCATTGGCTTACACTCTGCCACCTGAGCCAAACCTCCAATCCCTTGATTCTGATTTTTTTGGCCGGTGCTAGGGCTAGAACTCAGGGTCTGTGTGCTGTCTCTGAGCTTCTTTGTGTTCAAGATTAGTGCTCTACCACTTGATCCACGATGCCACTTCTGTGACTGTGCCTTTTTGTGTGTGACTCTGCTTTTTATAGCTCATTTTCTTGTGTTTTTATTGTCACTTCTTAATGATATTAAGTGTGCACTTAATATTATTAGCTGCTCCTAATCTTTTAAGAAACTATATACTTAAGGGTATTAATAATTTTTAAAAATTTTTTTTGGGGTCCGGTCATGGGGCCTGAACTCTGGGCCTGAGCGCTGTCCCTTAGCTCTTCAGCTCAAGGCTAGCACTCTACCACTTAAGCCACAGCGCCACTTCTGGCTTTTTTCTTTTTGCTTATGTGGTGCTGAGGAATCGAACCCAGGGCCTCAGGCATGCAAGGCAAGTGCTCTACCACTGAGCCAACTTCCCAGCCCCTACTATTAATAATTTTTTAAAGTAAAAGAAATTCCTGAAAGCAAGAGAAGTTTGTAAGGGGATTCTAAGGAGCAAAATAAACATGACAGAATGTTGAGGTTGCCAGTTAGGTGAGGTATAACTTTTCTGCTTTGTTGTTCTGGACTTATCTAAGTTGTAGAGTGGGATTAACAACAATTATGAAAAACCATTTAGAATATAACCTTTTTTTTTTTAGTTAGGAAGATTATTAAAAAATCTTCAATTCTAGTTCTCCACCTATTGTTTTCTATGGTGGACTCATTCGTTATTCATTTTTAAATTCCTCATTTTACTTCCATGTATTGTCTATTACAAAAAAAAATCTCAGATTTTTATTAGGAATGGCCAACCATAGTTAATATTCTCTTTCACTGTGATTTTTATGTATCTGTCTTTACTTAGTACTTCAGTTCATTTTTTTTTAAGTTGGTTATGGGGCTTGAGCTCAGGGCCTGGGCTGTCCATGAGCTTTTCTAACACTTTATCTTTGTACCACAGCTCGATTTCCATTTTTCTGGTGTTTAATTGGAGATAAAAGTCTTACAGACTTTCCTGCCTTGTCTGGCTTTGAACCACCATCCTCAGATCTCAGCCTCCTGAGTAGCTAGGATTACAGGTGTGAGCCACTGGTGCCAAACTTTATGTGAAAATTTTGCTACATTTTTGAATTTATGCTTCTCTCCGTAAGCCTGAATAGTAATCTCTCTCTTTTTTTCCCAAGTATCAAAGAACTGGCCAGAGCTGTTTGTTTGGCTGGTGGTCTTGCAGTAAAACTTTTAAATTCACTTATCTTGTTCCTTCCAAGATGGCCCTTTTTAAGATATGTTTAGCTTAATTTTTACCTTAATTTGATTTAATGCTTAGTTAGTGACAACTATGTGCTATATTTTTAGGCAGATTATTTTGTGAAGCTTTAGTTGACTTTTTTCCCTGGCTGTCTTCTGTTTATTTTCTAGCTGCCTCTTTGTATTTAAATTTATTCTGGAGTTGTTTTTGTCTTTGTACTTTTCTTTCAGAGTGCTCACTTTTTCTGATTGGTATTAACTAACTATAGACTGCTTCTAAATGTGCTGCCCATGCTTCCCCTTTTAGCTTATTTTCTATTCTATAGAAAGGAGAACTGCTAACATAAGTTATATTTACCATGATTAAAAGAATGTCATAAACTGGGCAATAGTGGCTCGTGCCTATAATACTAGCTACTCAGGAGGCTGAGATCTGAGGATCATGCTTTGAAACCAGCCTGGGCAGGAAAGTCATGAGGCTCTTAGCTCCAATTAACTACCAAAGAGCCACTAGCCTTGAGCATAAAAGTTCAGGCCCTCCCAGTACTGGCACACAAACATAAAAAGGATCATCATAAATTTTTATAATTTTATGTTTGATTTTTAGAATAGTGGTTTTAGGGAGACTATATATAAACAAATGACACATATATCCTGATTTTACAATCATTAAAAGGATCACAATAGGGCTGGAGGCATGACTAACTGGCAAGTGCAGAGCTCTGAGTTCAACCCCTAGTGAGCACCAAAATAATGAAAAAGATCACCCTAGAATTAAAAAACTTCTGTTTATAAATATGACTCAGATCAAAGTCCTTTAAAGTCTGTGTTCTTGTTCTGTCTCCTGTTTTTAGTTGCACATTGTTTCTGCTTATTTTCTGCATCTTGTTACCTGTGGAGTCTATGTAAATTTATCTTTCCTTTTCTTGAACATTATTAGCTGATTGAACATTTTTAGCTTTTATTTTATTTAATCTTTAAAATGTCCTGCTCATTCCAATTTTTATCTAAGAACCATCCATCCTTTGCTTCCTCAATTTTTATTTTCTATTTCCATCTCTAACCTCAAGATACAAACTCTTATCCTTTAAAGTAAGGTTGTAAATTCTCATTCGTTGGGTAAAACTGTAACTCATTATGTGTACATTCTTGGATGATAAAAAGTGTTCATTAAAAAAATTGATTGCCTCTAACAGAAGAATTGATAAATCCAGGTTTCTTCTGGCAACATAGTGTCTTGATTTCTGTATAGTAACAGTCAAACCTGCCTGTGTTGTTCCTCTAGAACAAGGGCCATCCCTACCCACAAAAGTATTTACCTCTGGGGGCTGGGAAGGTGGCTCAGTGGTAGAGCGCTTGCGTTGCATGCCTGAGGCCCTGGGTTCGATTCTTCAGCACCATATAAGCAAAAAGAAAAAAGCCGAAAGTGGTGCTGTGGCTCAAGAGGTAGAGCGCTAGCCTTGAGCTGAAGAGCTGAGGGACAGCGCCCAGACCCAGAGTTCAGGCCCCATGACTGGACCTCCCCCCCAAAAAAATATTTACCTCTGTCAGTCTCTACTTAATTACTTCATTTGTTTCTCTTACACTCGTAGTTCCTGTAGTCAGTTGATTTTGTTATTCTAAAACAAAATTGTTTTGCCTCCCTTCAGCCCATAATGAGAAATTGACCTTCATTTCATATTCCTGGTATTACAAAACCATTTCCACTCTGAGACATATTTTTGATGGGATAGAGTGTTTGATTGAATGTATTCCTCATTAGCTAGTCTTTTTTTGGGGGGGGGGGTTCAGGTGTGGGGCCTGACCTTAGGGCTTAGGTGCTGTCCCTGAACACTCTTGTTCAAGAGTAGCTCTCTACCACTTTGAGCCACTCACTAGTTCTTCTTTTCTGGTGAACTGGAGATGAGTTTCAGGGACTTTTCCTGCCTGGGCTAACATTGAATCGTGATCCTCAGATCTCAGCCTCTTGAGTAGCTAGGATTACAGCCATGAGCCGCCAGCACCCAAGGAAGCTATTGTTAGGAGATTAAAAGGGTAGACAAACTATTTTAATAGATTTTTTATCATAAAAATAGTGTACAGAGGGGTTACAGTTACATGAATAAGGTAATGAGTACATTTCCTATTGAGCATTGTTACCCCTCCTTTGTTTTTCCTCTACCATCCCTTCCCTCCCCACTTCCCCAACTCTTCCCTCCCCCCCCCCCCCCCACCAGTTGTAAAGTTCGTTTTCAACATAGTGTCTTGTACATCTCATTGTTACAATGGGTCAACCTGTATCCCTATTTAAGCATTTTGTTTTTTGTCTTCCCCTCCCCAAATTAGAAAAGTGTATATATAAGACGCAGGACACTGGAATCAAATCAGTGAAAACGGGTTATATCATGGGGGAAGAACAAACAAAAGGAACAAAAAAATCGCACAGTACATTATAAGTATGTTAAAAACAATAGCAAGAAAAAAAAACAATAGCAGGAAAGAAAAATAAAACCACCTGTGTCCCTGTCTTGGGGTTCATTTTGCTTAATATCATCTTATATGGTCATATGTACATAGCTTTTGAACTTTTCTGCTTATCCTAGACATATACTAGTTATTGCAAATAAGGGAAACCATGGGACCTATGTTTCTTTAGACAAACTATTTTTGTCTTTACCATCTTTTGTACTCATTGCAATTATAGGATAAAAGATTCTATACTCTGATAGCAATAAACATCTCCTTTGTGGGGGCAGGAGGAATTTCCTGTTAACTTTTCTCTTCAAGGTAGACCAGAACATTTACTTAGATAGTTTTACTTTATTTTATTTTATTACTATTTTTGTTGTTGTTGTTGTTGGTCGTAGGGCTTGAACTTGGCCTGGGTACTGTCCTGGAGCTCTTCATCTCAAGGCGAGCACTGTACCACTTGGACCACAGTGCTGCTTTCCGTTTTCTGGTGGTTATTTGGAGATAAAAGTCTCACCGTTTTTTCTTGTCCAGGCTGTCTTTGAACCGAGATCCTCAGATCTCAGCCTCCTAAGTAGCTAGGATTATAGGTGTGAGCCACCAGTGCTTGGTTTACTTTATTTCTTTAAAATCTAAATATAGGTATGAGCTGTTAGGAAAAGTTCCTATACTACATTTGCCCTTGAGTATGACTCTTCTATACACCTGTTTACTCTGAAAGACATCCTTGAATACAGTTTGGATTCATCAAAACAGTGTCTCAGTTTTAACTGTAACGTTTTATCCATTTGGAACATTGTTACATTTTTATCTAATGTAGAGTGTCTCAGAAACTGTATAAGAGATTACTAGGTTGTGATATAAGAGCACATGAAGGCGATTACTAGGTTGCAGTATAAGAGCACATGAAGGTATGACTCCTTTCTTCCCTACACAAGTTCGTTTGACTTTTTAAATGTTATTTTCATCCATACATACACTTATCATTCTACTTGATGTGAATCTGTGTGTGAGAGAGGCACAGGAAACAAACACCAGGATTATGAAGTCAGATAACTTCAAAAAGTAGTGAAGTGCAGGGTGCACAATTTTGAGATGTCTCCTTGAAGCCATTTAACCATGAGTTAGCTGTTATTTTGGCAGGCTTCTATTTTATAATTCTTTTTTTTTGGGGGGGGGAGGGTCAGTCGTAGGGCCTGAACTCTGGGCCTGGGGCCTGGGAGCTGTCCCTCAGCTCTTCAGCTCAAGGCTAGCGCTCTTCCACTTGAGCCACAGCACCACTTCCAGCTTTTTTCTTATGTGGTGCTGAGGAATCGAACCCAGGGCCTCGAGCATGCAAGGCAAGTGCTCTACCACTGAGCCACCTTCTCAGCCCCGAGATTTCATAATTCTTAATTTTTTGTTGATAAAGTTACTTTTATAAGAAATTATAAACTACTGAAACGTATTTGGACTTTTTGGGGTGAATTTGACAATACATTTAAAAGTGCTATTTAAAAGTCATCCTTCTGATAAGAAAGCTGAGTTATTTGACTTTTCTCTGCTTTAATCACCACAGTAACTACCTTCAGACCATCTTATTACTCAGAGTTGCTTCTTGGTGTCATACCCCTCTAGAATGCAGGGCATTTTGTATTGATTGTATTCTGATGACGTGACAAAGAGGAAGATATGATGAAAAGTAGGAAAATGACAAGTTTACTAATGACTGCAGGACCTATTTCTGGCAAAATGAAAAACTAAGCACATCCAGATGATTATCAGTATAAAATTGTGTTTACAAATACAGTAGCCTTGTTTGATTGTATGATGTGAATGAAATATTACCACTATAATTCATAGCATCAACACAGTATAGAGGTGTGCATACGTGCTTTGCGTGCGTACGTTCATGCGTGCATGGCATCCGTTTACGTGCTTGGCATGTGTGCGTGCGTGCGTGCGTGGTAGTGGTGGTGGCGGCGGCAGAGGAGAACCGGAGTAAACAGAGCGGTAGTAGAAGATAATTTCGGGAAGCATCATTCCTAAATAGAAAAAAAATCGATCTCTGTGACTTTTACAGCCAGAAACTTGAAATATCTTGAAATTTCCAGTGGCTAATATAAGTGAAAGAAAACAGTGTAGAAAAATATTGCAGGTAATGTATGAACCCAGTGTCAATGAGAATGACTATTATTCGGTTGAAGTTAGAATCCCGAAGGCTGAATTATAGCACTGGTTCATCACAGTGTGACTTTGTTTTTAATGGCAGCCAGTCCTTTGTGAAGTTGAGTGGACCAGCCAGGGGGAGGTTTCCAATGTTGTAATCCCAAGATTTCAGCATTATTTTGTAATACTCTCTGGACACTGTTGAGAGACTGACGCTTAGTATCTTCTTTCCATTTGCTCTTGTACCTGCTGATTTGTCATTCCAGGGTATGGACAGGACCCCTAAGCTGAAGGTCTCCCAGAGGAGGATGCTAAAGCTCCATGCGCCACTCAGAACGGTATCTTCCCTAACTAAGAGCTTCTGGTGCTGTCCATTTAATGGGAATCTGCTTTAAGTCAGAAGAAGAATATATACCACCATCCTCTTGATGAGACATTCCAAAGTCACTGATTTTCAGAACATTATTTTCACCTCCAGGCATTTTCTTGCAGCAAGGCCCCTGTGCATACAATTTTTACTCAAGATACGCCATCCAGAAGCAGCATCTATTGAAAAATTCACTGAAGTTTAGTTCATCCTTCTTAGAAAGGAGAGGAAATCAACTCCTGGAACTAGTTCCTTAATGATGTAGATAGGCTGTCTTTGTAATCATGTGGTTTGAGGATTTTGGCTTCTTTAAAATTTTTTAATTTCTGTTGTTCCTGAGAAAGATCTTTATATATTTTAACAGTAACAGCAATTTTATCTTTGCTTTTGCCGTTAAATATCTTGTCAAAGTTTACCTTGCCCAGTAACTCACTTCATATGACATCTTCATGGTTGAGAACCCATATCTAATTCTTCTGAGTTTAGTCATATGGATACCATGATGATCTTTATTAGAACATTGGCTTTTTAATTGAAAAAATTGATCTAAACTATCCATCTTAAACTGCCTAATTGAGGAGTCTTTATATTTCCTATGTTGTGCATTCACCCCATTGTGTAATGTCAGAGCATGTCATCTTCAAAAGAAGCCTCAAATGTGTTAATCACTTTTTTAATTTAATTTTTTTACTTTAATTACTTTACAGGTAGGTTCTTGAATTTTTGTTCCAGGCCAACCTCAGACCGTGATCCTCCTACCTATGGCCTCCCACATAGCTGGGAAGATAGGCATGTACAACTATGCCTGGCATATTGGTTGAGATGAGGTCTTGCTAACTTTTTGCTTGGGCTGGACTTGAACTGCGATCCTCTCAATCTCTGCCTCCTAAGTAGCTGGGATTACTGGCATGAGCCTCTTAAACCCAGCAGCAGTCATTTTTAATACTCCCCTTCCTCTGCCTCTGGAACTACTAATGTACCTTCTGTCTATGATTTTGGATATTTCATATAAATGGAATCATGTAATATTGTGGCCTTTTGTGTCTAGATTCTTTTGCTTGGCATCATGTTTTCAAGATTCATCCATGTTATAGCATGTATCAATGCTCCATTCCTTTTTAATGCTAAATATTTCACTGAATGAATGTGTATCATATTTTGTTTATTCATTATTTGATGGACAGGAACAATAAGTTTTTAAGTATTAAAATTGTAAGTTTAACATCAGTGTATCTGCAATTATAATCGATAATGTCAAGGTTATACAAGATGTGAACAGAATGATGTGTAGAAATGATGTAAATTATTTGTCAGCATTTCATGCAAGTGTGATTATTTTCTAAGGCCTCTTCTCACTCTGATATTATGAAATATATGAATGTAGTATTTTCATCAATAAAATTTGATGCATTAAGCATTAGTTTAAAATTTGAGTGAGCAATGTTAGGCAGAAGAATAATTTGCTACATATTGTAATCATGTTTTGAATTTATTTCATTATGCAGTATTTGAAAAATGTCAATACATAAAGGAAATGAGTATAATTGAGTCAATATATTTTTAAAGCAATTTTTATAATTTAGCAGACATTGCATCTTAATATAAGTCACTATTAAAATTGTGTCCTTGCAAAGAATGTGATGTCATTTTTTTTCTTTTTTCTTTTGGGTTGATCATCTAAAATAGGTTCCTTTACTACATGTTCTATGTTCTTTTTATTTTTGATAAGCTATTGTTTGTTCTGCAAAGGTTTTACTTGACTATTTTCTTTTTCTCTATATCTGCATCTTTTCTCTTACATACAATTTTAAATGTTTAGTTGTTTTTAAAAGTCATAGTATGTCTTTTTTCATGGTTTGTAACAATGGACAATGAAAAGACACCAATATTCCTTCCTTTTTTCTCAGAACTTAATTCAAGCTTTTGTTGTTGATAGAATTCACTTTCCTTTCTCAACTTTTTCTTCCTCTTTCCTTTCCCCCTTTTTTCCACTTTACTGTTTCTACTCTTTTTCTGCCCACCGTCTCCTTTCTTCCTTTTTTCTCCTCCTCTCTACCCATCTTTCCTCCCTCCCTTCCTTCGTCCTTCCTAATCTGTCATCTTAATCACTTTATTTTTTTCAGGTGAGATTGGAATGAAATTACTCAGCTGTGAGCAGAAACTTATTTCCTGAGTAGATTGCCAAGAATTATGAAGAGGGCCATTTGTACCTTTTAAAATTACTCAGTTATCTGCTTCCTTGCTCTATGTGAAAAACCTACAATTGTTGAGTTATGCATTACTGTATTTTGACTTCTTGCTTAGTTTCTACATGATTATTTTCAGTAATGGCTGAAAGTGTTCATTGTTCCATATTTTAGCACAATGTGCTAAAACTTCTCAAATAGCAAATAAGGTTACATGTATACAGGATTTCACTTTTCATTAAATATTGCCTAGTTTTAGTCTCTACCCATCCACCCCCAATCTGAAATGCTTCCTTTTTACTGTTTGAAATGGAAAATAAACAATTATTGAACCATTTTCAATTTACCTCATTTTAAAACTGAAGTTTTAATTTATTTGGCCTGTTTTTCATATGAGTCACTAAAAATAAAGTGGGAGCTGTCTTGTGCAATGCCTAAGAATTATTCTGTATGGTACACATACATTAAAACCTTTTAAACAAAATGATACCAGCGCTCACTTGTCCCTTGACATTTTTTTGTTGTAATTAGAGACAAATTTAGGGGGGTGGGAAGTGAAAATTTTCTTGTGCTTTAATCTACAGCTGTAGAAGCTTTGTACTGCTTTAGTCTGGAAAAGTCTCAAAATAAATTTTTAAGGGATAATTTTTTAAGCTACTGAATTCTACCCATGTAACATTTTTCTAAATAAACAATAGTTTTCTCAAATGATTGTATATTATTGTGTATACTTTTGCTTATTTAGAATAACTTGGCAAAGATAATTCAATAAACTTTGTAGCCCTTCTCTATGGGCTACACAATTGTCAAAATATCCTATCATCTAATAATGTGATAAACATCTTTGTTTATGTAGTCAGCTTTAAAAGCATGCCTACAAACAGCTATTTAATGTTCAGTTTCTTGTAAACCTCATGATACCTATACAAGATAAATTTCAAATATATTTCAAGGAGTAAGAAGTGCTGAGCCTATCTGGAATGACAAATGGGTATAAATCTTGTCACATTCAAGTAATTGTAATCACAGAAAATGATGACTGTTAAGCACTTGTTATGTGGCTAGCCTAAGACAAAAATTGAAAGTGATTTTTGCATTTGGGAAAATAACTGATTCACATTGCTATCATATGTTTAAAACATTATGGTAAGAGTTTTCCAGTGATGTTGCATTCACATTTGAAAGCTGGTGGTAGTAAGCATCAATACCTCTTGTCATTGGTGAGACAAGGTCGTTTCAGTCTCCTAAATGCTGAGATAACAGGTGTGCATCACTACACATAGCTATCTCTACCTGTTTCCCATTTACTGAATAGAGATAATCTTTGATTGTGGCTTTGCTATAAATGGTTTCATTTTGTAATTATGCATAAATAATGTTGGTAGTGTGTAATACATGCTTTTGCATTGTGATAAAGTGTACTCTGGTCTAAGTGCAAAAGGTATAAGAACCAGATACTGTTCCCATGAGGCTCCACTCTAATTTGGAAATTATGGATCTAATGAATACTATCACACATTTAAGGTAAAACACCAGTTAGTAACTATTTGAGGCTTTGTAGCTTGTGTGCTCCTCTTGGAACTTCTCAACTCTGCCATTGTATCATGGAAGCCAATTTAAATGATAAAAAATGACCATGGCTCAATTCAGGAAAATTTTATTTGCCAAAATGTAGAATTCTGAAATTTTTCCTAATAACCTCTTCTTTCTATAGAAAGTAAAGTCTCCTTCATGATTTTTTTAAAAATTGCATGTGCCTCTTAGGTACTAGAGATAGAACCAGGAGCAAAACATGCCCCGTCCCTCAGGGGCTGTTCATTCCCATTAATAAAAATAATGAATGTATAGTGTTAGGTAGAAGGAACTATAATGAGGAAAAATGAATGGTGGGGAAGGCAAGACTTAATACATTATATACAGAGTAGTTACAGAGAAGATGAACAAATCAGGACATTTGTGGTGGCCAGCACAAGGTGGACATTCCCAATAATATAAGCATGAGAGATCTCTGTCATTCAACCCATCTTTGAAAGCTTTACATGGAAATCATGTAATATGCAGAATCAGTCCTAGAGTGTGGCATTTAGGCTTGCTATTTTCTAAAAAGGAAATTTTGACCTTAGACTCATTAATGGCCTCGAGGGATATTCATGTCCTCTTGACTTGTTTGCAAGTTTGTGATAGTGTGTGTCTAACAGTGTTTTTCAGTCTAACAGTGGTTTTCATCTAACTCTAAAGATAAAGATGTAAGTATTTTTCCTTTGTCCCCTGGGTCTTTTTTTTTTTTTTTTTTTGCCAGTGCTTGGACTTAAATTCAGAGCTTGGGCAGTGTCCCCGAGCTTCTTTTGCTCAAGTCTAGCAGTCTATCACTTGAACCACAGCACTACTTCTGCCTTTTTCTGTTTATGTGGAATGGAACCCAGGGCTTCATGCATGCTAGGCAAGCACTCTACCACTAAGCCACATTCCCAGCTTCCTGGGTCTTGTCTCAAAGAATTTGTTATCTTTATAACCTTAAATCTGTCTGGGGCTTGTGAAGATTTGGAAGACAGCTGATGTTCTAATTTTGGTTTAATGATAATAACTATCTTACCATAGCCATGAGTATTAGCTGATGGCTGATACCTCAGTTCATGCTACTGAAGGATTGTCCATGTAAAATGTGATGTAGGCACAGATTTTTGATGATTTGATTAGGTTGAATAAAATTTTTTTTGAGAATTTGGAACAAAGTATATAAACTGGTACTTAAAATGATCCTATATTTTTCTCAATGGACTTTTAACGGGTCTCAAAATTCTGTGACAGATTTTTTGCTTTTTTCCTTTAGAAGGTACTGATTTTTTAAAAATAGTAACTTAGCTGGGTGCTGGTGGCTCACACCTGTAATCCTCGCTACTCACGAGGTTAAGATCTGAGGATTGCGGTTCAAAACCAGCCCTGGCATGAAAGTAGTCCATGAAACTCTCATCTCCAATAAACGACCAAAAAGCAAGAAGTGACACTGGGTCAAGTGGTAGAGTGTTCACCTTGAGCTGAAGAGCTGAGGGACAGCACCCAGGCCGAGTTTAAGCTCCATGACTGACATACAACCTTAAAACTTTCAAACAGCTGGGAGTTAGTGGCTCTGCCTGTAACTCTAGATTCTTAGGATATTGAGATGTTCAAAGCTAACGTGGTGAGACTCTTACCTCCAATTAACCACCAGAAAACTGGAAGTGGATTGGTGGTAGGGTGCTAGCCTTGAGCAAAAAAGCTCAGGGACAGTGCCCCAGTCCTTGAGTTCAAGCTCTACCACTGACCAACACAAAGCAAAGCGAGACAACACCACACACACACACACACACACACACACACACACACACACAGTCCTTGAGTTCAAGCTCTACCACTGACCGCAAAGCAAAACAACACCACACACACACACACACACACACAGTCCTTGAGTTCAAGCTCTACCACTGACCGCAAAAGCAAAACAACACCACACACACACACACACAGTCCTTGAGTTCAAGCTCTACCACTGACTGCAAAGCAAAACAACACCACACACACACACACACACACACACACACACACACACACACACACACACACACACACACACACACACACACACACACACACACACACACACACACACGGGCCCCTTAAATGTTTCCTTTTCTTCAGATCACAAAGAGACTCAGACAGTGCCCAGGCCCTGAGTTCAAGCTCCAGGACTGGTTAAAAAAAAAAAAACCCAAGATAACAACAAGATAGGCATTTTGGACAATACATTCTTGGCAGAGGAGCCTGGACAAAATTTATCAAACACAGTAGGGAAAGTTCTCATTTTGCATTTTAAAAGGACAGCCAGATATAAACTCACTAAAGTAGGTCCTTTTGGTATTTTAGGAATTTTTTCCCCTGGTTTTTGAAGGATTCTTGACCTTTTGATTTTGGTTTTGCTGGTTTCCAGTCCTTTCCATTCTGTTTTAATTTTTATACATTTTTGGCTAGAGTATCTCATATAGATTTCTTCACTGAAACTGTTTCTTCCCTTTGTCAGCAAAAATCATCATCATCATCAGCAGCAGCAGCAGCAGGTTTTACTTTTTCTGTGGAACCTTGCTACCACTCCCAGGGACAGATTGCCTTCCAAACACACTTAAGACTTTTACATCTCCCTCTTCATCTTCTGAATCTGCATCTTCTGCAGTTCCTAAGTGCTGTTCATTAAATGTGCACAGGTCCTCAACCACACTGCAGCCTTATGACCACAGATGGTGTAATTTCAAAGCCCCAAATGGAAACTGTTGGCTGTACAGATGTTTTCAAAGTTGCCAGTGTAACTTCAGTTGGATGTTCCTCAATTTTCATTGCCTCTGCTTTGAATTAATCCTTTACACCAGCCCCTAAACTATTCTTAGTGATAACTGGTACCCGTTTTCATCATTACGCACCTTAAAGTGATCTTTGTCAGCCTTTAGATCCCAATGAAAATGGAGTTATGGGGCCTCAGGGTGCTCATGTCCATAGTCTTCCACTGGGCAGTGGCACATGCTCAGGTGTGAGGTGGCGGCTAGAGAAATTCAGCTCTGTGGCTGAGAACAAGTGCAGGACTGGATCATGCCAAGGTCCAGCAACCTTCTTGTCCACTGCTTTGTCTATAAAGAACAGCAAAATGACCCCAAGAAGGATGGTTAGAGAGGCTCTTAATACAGATGGGCTTGCCTAGAACTATGTCAACAATAACACCATCACTAGATTTCAGGAATTTGGGCTCATCTTTCAGCTTCTGAGCAGAATGACAATCCTGTCAGCTCAGTGTTCTTGCAAGCAAATGTGAGCTATTTGTAAAAGAGGCCTCTCCAGCACTGATTTGGCCTGGGTGGTTCAGAATAGCCATCTGAGCAGTGAAGCCCGCTACTTCCCTCAGAGGACCATTCTGACTTTCACTAGTAATGTTGTCATGACAAATGTCCTTGGCACATACTTGATGTTGAAGTTTATACTGTCACCATGAAGGTGTTCCCTCCAAGCTTCATGACACATTTCTGTTCTCAAGCCTCCAAGTTGGAGAACAGCATTTTCCACTTGGTCCATGGGGACAGTAGATACCACCAATTTTGTGGACATCCTGGAAGGTCAGACACAATGTCTTGTCAATTTGATGGTTTCATGGTAGGATACAATCCAATACTTCAAGCAGTGTGCTTTGCTGGCACTGCCTATTTTTACAGATGACTTTGCATCCCTTGAATAAGGTACATTAACACCAGTGTACTATCACCATTCCAACCAGAAATTGGCACAAATACTACTATGCTAATTGGCACAATTTTCTCAGCGTGCTTGCTAGGCCAGTGCTCTTATCATTTAAGTTACACCTCTAGGGGGTGTGTGTGTGTGTGTGTGTGTGTGTGTGTGTGTGTGTGTGTGTGTGTGTGTGTGTGTGTGTGTGTGTGTGTGTGTGTGTGTGTAATTTAAGGGATTTCCTGGTCAGAATATTTTCTTTCTCTTTCTTTTGGGTCCGGTCGTGGGGCCTGAACTCGGCCTAGGCACTGTCCCTCAGCTCTTCAGCTCAAGGCTAGCGCTCTACCACTTGAGCCACAGCGCCACTTCCAGCTTTTTTCTTTTTGCTTATGTGGTGCTGAGGAATG
Organism: Dipodomys spectabilis; assembly: GCF_019054845.1. Classification (NCBI taxonomy): domain Eukaryota; kingdom Metazoa; phylum Chordata; class Mammalia; order Rodentia; family Heteromyidae; genus Dipodomys; species Dipodomys spectabilis. Next base: position 1,829,306 of record NW_024870748.1, on the reverse strand, counting down.
GAACCCAGGGCCTCAGGCATGCAAGGCAAGCACTCTACCACTGAGCCACCTTCCCAGCCCCCAGAATTTTTTTTTTTCAGAATATTTTCTTGTAAGAAAATTTTCTTCATTTTTCTAGGTAGTATTGGTTTACTTTATGGAAATATATATGTTCCAAAAAAGCTCTCTGGGATATGCTTGTATTTCTCCTCTGTGTGCACTCTGATACACATACAATATCAAGTACTTTTCTCATTGACTCAGTTTCATTTTAGAAAGATTCTAAAGCTAATCTATTTGGGTAATTTTTAAATTTTTTACCTTTTGTTATTATAAAGGTGATGTACAGAGGGGTTACAGTACACAAATCAGGCAATGAGTACATTTCTTTTTTTTTCCCTCACTCTCTCCCAATTTTTCCCTCTCATCCCCACCTGCTAGTTGTATAGTTCATTTTCAACATAGTATCTAGTGAGCAACACTGCTGCATTTTCTCACCTTTTGCCCTTCCAGTTCTGTTCCCCACCTTATCCTCCCAAAGACAGATAAGCAAACAAGACAAAAGAAAAAAAAAGCAACAAAGAAAAAAAAAACTTCTAGTTTCTCTTTCCTGGAGTTCATTTTAATAAATATTTTGTATGCTCAGATGCACATAGGCATTGTGCCATCTGATCCTGTCCTAAGAGTATACATTTTGTTCTCATTGTGTATGAATGCCAAGAGCCCTGTTTAATTTGTCATGTCCCCATGTATTTAGGTCTAGCTTCTGCATATGAGAGAAACATGAGCCATATGTCTCTCTGAGCCTGGATTACCTCGCTTAACATGACTTGTTCTAGGTCCATCCATATCCCTATAAATGACAAAGTATTCTTTCTAATGATTGTCTGACATTTCAGTGTACAGGTACCACATTTTTTTGTATCCACTCATCTGCTGTAGGGCATCTGGGCTGTTTTCCCAACTTGGCTATTGTGAATAGTAAGCAATGAACATGAATATGTAAGTGTCTTTATGGTATCCTGGCTTGTCATGTTCTGGATAGATGCCCAGGAGGGATACAGCTGGGTTGTAGGGAAGGTCTATGTTTAGTATTTTGAGGGTTCTCCAGGCTGCTGTCCAGAATGGTTGTACTAGTTTTACATTCCCAGCAACAGTGCACTGTTTCCTTTTCTTCCATGTCTGTCCCCACCAACATTTGTTGTTTGAATTCACAATGTTGTCCAATCTAACTGAGGTGAGATGGCATCTCAGGTTTGGTTTGATTCGTAATTCCTGTATGGCCAGGGATGTGGAGCATTTCTTTATGTATTTCTTTGCCATTCTTCCCTCTTCTTCAGGGAAGTTTCTTTGTAGGTCCTTCGCCCACTTAGTGAATGGTTTATTAGCTTTGGCAGTGGTTAGTTGAATATTAGCCCTTTGCTAGCTTTATATTTTAGTGACTTTGTCCTTTGCTATGCAGAAACCTTTTATTTTGATGAAATTCCATTTTTTAAGTCTCTTTTCCATCTGCTGTGCCCCTGGAACTCTTTTCAAAAAGTTTCTGCCTATGCCTATAAGTTCTTAGTGTTTCTCCTACTCCTTCTTACAGTAATTTCAGTTTCATGTCTGGCATTGAGGTCTCCACTTTCAATTGATACTAATGCATGGTGACAAATTGGGATCCACTTTATATTTCTGCATATGTATACCCTGTTTTCCCAACACCAATTGTTGAAGAGGTGATCTTTTTTCCACTGTAAATCTTTGGCTCCCTTATCAAATATCAGATAACTGTATATGTTTTATATTTCTGGGTTTTCTAGTCTGTTCCATTGATCCTCAGGTCTATTTTTGTACCAATACCAAGCTCTGTAGTAGAGCTCCAGATTTGGCATTGTGATATCACCAGCATTGCTTTTATTGCCTAGAATTGCTTTGGCTATTCAAGGTCTTTTCTTGTGCCATATGAATTTTTTCTCTATCTCAGTTAAGAACATCAGGATTTTTTTTTTTTTTGTCGGTCGTGGGGCTTGAACTCTGGGCCTGGGCGCTGTCCCTCAGCTCTTCAGCTCAAGGCGAGCGCTCTACCACTTGAGCTACAGCGCCACTTCCGAAGAACATCAGGATTTTGATGGGGATTGTGTTAAATTTGTAGATCACTTTTGACAATATGGCCATTTTTACAATATTAATTCTACCTATCTGTGAACATGGAAGATCTTTTCATTTCCTGATGTCATCTTTGCTTTCTTCAAATGTTTTTGCTATAAAGGTCTTTTGCCGGGCTGGGAAGTTGACTCAGTGGTAGAGCGCTTGCCTTGCATGCATGAGGCCCTGGGTTTGATTCCTCAGCACCACATAAGCAAAAAAGAAAAAACCCGGAAGTGGTGCTGTGACTCAAGTGGTAGAGCGCTAGCCTTGAGCTAAAGAGCTGAGCGACAGCGCCGAGGCCCAGAGTTCAGGCCCCACGACTGGACCCCTCCCGCCCCCCCCAAAAAAGGTCTTTTGCCTCCTTGGTTAGGTTTATTTTTTATATTTTTTGAGGCAATTGCAAATGGAGTTGTTTTCCTGATTTCCCTCTTTGCTTGTACATTGTTGTAAATTTCTTTAAAAAAAATTTTTTTTTAAATATCTTTTTTTTTTCTTTTTTTGGGTCCGGTTGTGGGGCCTGAACTCTGGGCCTGGGCGCTGTCCCTCAGCTCTTGAGCTTAAGGCTAGTGCTCTACCACTTGAGCCACAGTACCACTTCCAACTTTTTTTCTTTTTGCTTATGTGGTGCTGAGGAATTGAACCCAGGGCCTCAGGCATGCAAGACAAGCGCTCTACCACTGAGTTAACTTCCCAGCCCCTGTTGTAAATTTCTTGTACAGAAAAGCTACTGATTTTTTTTTAAAAAAATTCATTGTAAGGGTGTGATATACAGAGGGATTAGTTACATAAGTAAGATAATGAGTGCATTTCTTGTTGAACACTGTTACCCCCTCCCTCTAGGTTACTGATTTTCATGGGTTAATTTTGTATCCTGCTCTTTTGCCAAAGTTATCGATCAGCTTTAGGAGCTTGGGAACGGAGTCTTTTGGGTCCTTTTAATTTAATATAATGTTATCTGCAAATAGAGATATTTTAACTTCTTTTCCTGTGTGAATTTATTTTATGTCTTTTTCTTGCCTTATTGCTGTGAGTAGGCATTCTAGAACTATAATGAAGAAGAGTGGAGAGAGTGGACAGCTTTGCCTTGTTACTGATTTTAGAGGAAATGGTTTCAGTTTTTCACAAGTCAGGATGATGTTGGCTATTGGTCTGTCATATATAGCTTTTATTATTTTGAGGTATGTTCTTTCTATTCTTAGCTTCTCCAGAGCTTTTAACATGAATACATGTTGGATTTTTTGAAGGCTTTTTCTATATCTATTGAGATGATCATGGGGTTCTAGTCTTTGGTTCTGTTAATGTGATGTATTAAGTTTATTGATTTATATATGGTAAACCAGCCTTGTATGTCTGAGATAAAATCCACTTGGTCATAATTGTAATTTTTTTGATTAGTTAAATTCTATTGGCAAGTATTTATTGAAGACCTTTGTGTCTGTGTTCATCAGAAGGATTGGTGTATAGTTCCTCTTTGTTGTTGTTGTTGTTGTTGTTGGATTCCCTACCTGGTTTTGGGATGAGTGTGATGTTGCTTCTTAAAATGAGTTTGGAATTGATTTTTCTGTTTCTATTTCACAGAAAAGTATAAGGAGTACTGGTATTAGTTCAACTTTAAACCATTTGGATGATTAATAAGAAGCACTGCAACACAGGAGATCCTGTTGATTCAGATCACTGTAATTATTGCATGCAAACAGGCTGTAGGAAAATGAGTATACACTCCTGAGTTCTCAATTTCAATTTCATTTGTTGGCTTTCCCCAAAGTGAGAAGCAGTGATTCTCTTCTCTTTACTTTTTCCTCACAATTATGTCTATTGTGATAATTCTTTGTTCATTCTGGGGCCTAAATTGTCTTGATTCATTCATTTAGTTATTTCTCATCACCTTGGCAACCATTACAGAACATTCATTCTACAAAAATTGATTAATCATCTATGATATGTAAAGCACTGAACTTGGGAATCATGGAAAAGTACAGGGTACTGTGGAAACAAAGGAGAAGTGAAAGGTTGATGAAAGAGATGTTTAGAAAACTATTTGGAGTAAAATGTTGGTGAAAGCACAAATCTCAGAAAAACTCCTTTGGTAGTACTTGCCAACATTTTATTTGGTTAATGAAAGAACTAGTAGATACATAAGAATTCTGTTTCTAAGAAAATTTGAAAAAAACAAGGACTCATAATCAGCTGGAGAAAAGTTGCCAAATGAAATATAATAAGTTACATTCAGTTGTGACTAATGTTTTATTGTAGTTTTGGGGTTGACTACAAGCTTTCTTCCCCCAAAGTAAGTCTAATCTTAGGAATTTCCAGCAAACTGACCTCTAACTTTGTAAGATGAAAACTTCTGGACTACAATTTGCTGTGGATAGTTAGTTCAAAGTTATAGACTTTAATATAGTCTAGTGACTGACATTTCAGCTTATTAGAAAATGAGATATACTGCAGTGGCATTTAAGTATTTTTTCTTTCAAGTTTTGCAATGTTTTTCTATAATTTAGCCTTTTGGTTAACCTTGGACAATTTCTAAAGTATATCTATTTTTTCTTATCTAAAAAAAAGGATGCCTCACAGCCCCGACTGAGACTAAAAAGATGGAAAACAATGTAGCAAGCAAGTGAAAAACTGAAGCAAGCAGAAATAGCTATACTTACTGCTTGTATTTGATTGGCAGATACTCTACAACTTGAGCCATTACTCCCAGCCCAAAATATATATACAAAAGTAGTCTTCAAGCAAAATTTATCCAGAAGATATGAAGGTCAATACGTATTAATAAAGGGAATAGTTCATCAGTATGATATAGTAATAGTAAACTTATGTGCATGAGATGTTGGTGCAAGCAATTTCATAGACACTGCTGTACCAAAATACCTAAGATAGATCACAACATAACAATAGTGACTTTAATACTCTACTCTCACTGATAGATGACTCATCCAAAAACATTCAACAAATATGCCTCAGAGTTAAGCCACATTAATCATGAAATGAACTTAAACACCTACAAAGTATTCACCCAATAGCCACAGAAGTTTTTATTTGCAGTAGCTCATAGAACAGTTTAAAATAAAAATCACATTTTAGGCGTTAAAAAGGTTTTAACAACTACAGACAAATCAAAATAATTTCTTTTTTAGAATCTACATATTCTGTTTTATTAGTATATATTTTTATTGTAAAGATACTGTACAGAGGGGTTACAGTTACATGAGTAAGGTAATGAGTACATTTCCTATTAAGCATTGTTAGCTCCTCCTTTGTTTTACCCCTTCCCTCCCCTCAAAATAGTTTTTGAGCTTAGCAGATCATAACAGAGTAAAATTTAAAAATACATACAGAAATATATGCAGATGAACAACTATGGAATGACACAAGGGGAGAAATTTTTAAAATTGAAAAACCCCTAGAATCATATGAAAGTGAAAATGTAACTTACCAGAAGTTTTGGGACACAAGACAGTGATAAGAGGTAGCTTTATAGGTGTGAGTGTCTACATTAAAATTTCAAAAAGATCTTAAATAACCTAATGATGCATTTCAGGGTCTTAGAAAAAGAAAAATGCCAAACCCTAAATGAAAAATGGGAAGATGATGGTATTCAGGACAGAAATTAACGAAATGGAAACTAGTAGAGCAATACAAATAATCAATGAAACAATATATGGTATTTGAAATGATTAACAAATTGAGAAATTCTTGTAGACTAACCAAAAGAAAAGGAAAACCCAAATTAATAAATTATACCCAAAAACATAAGAATTATAATGCTGAATGAGGAACTTAAGAAAGGCAATAGAAAAAGAAGATATTTCCCATTTTTATGGATCAGCAGAATTGATATTATGAAAATGGCTGTATTAACAAGAGATCTACATATTCAATGCAATCCCTATAATATGTTTAATAGCATTTTTCACATAAATAGAAAAGCAAATTCTAAAATTCTTAGGGAAGTAAAAAGACTTTGTATTACAGCTAAAGCAACTCTTAGCAGATGACAGCAATTATAGTTATCACAATACTTCACTTCAAATTATACTATACAGCCATAGTAACAAAAATGCCATGGTACCAGCATAGAAACCAGCATAGAATGGGATAGAATTGAAAGAGTTAGGGACTGAGAATATGGCTTAGTGGTAGAGTGTTTGCCTAGCATGCATGAAGCCCTGGGTTTGATTCTTCAGTACTACATAAACAGAAAAAGCCAGACATGGCACTGTGGCTCAAGTGTTAGAGTGCTAACCTTGAGCAGAAACTCAGGGACAGTGCCCAGGTCATGATTCCAAGCCCCAGGGCTGGCAAAAAAAAGACAGAAATAAATCCACACAGTTACAACCATCTGATATTTTTTGATTTTTAATTGTCAAGGTAATGTTCAGAGGAGTTACATAAATAAGGTAATAAGTACATTTCTTGTCAAACATGTTACTCCTTCCCTCATTTTTCTCCTACTTTACCCCTAACATCCACTCCCCAAGTTGCGTAGATCGTTTCCCACATATTGTTTTACGTATATTGCTGTTGCATTGGTTTTCCCCTTGTCCGTTGTCTCACCATTCTGTTGTTCCCCTTCCCTTCCCTAATTCAAATAAACATATGTACAATACTAGGGTACCAGAATCAAATACTGTGACAACAGGGGTTACACCATAGGGGGAAGAACATACAAAGGAAATAAAAAATCACATAGTACATTAGCAAAGAAAAACCTCTTGTGTCCATGACTTGGAGTTTATTTTGCTTTTTCGTCATCTTATATGGTTATATGTACATAGCTATTGAGCTATTCTGCTCATCTATTAAGATTATTCTAGATGTATACTAATTATTGAAAATAAGGGAAACCATGAGACTTTGGGCCTGGCTTACTTCACTTAATATAATTTTTTCCAAGTCTTTCCTTTTCCTTACAAATGGGGCAGTGTCATTCTTTCTGATGGAAGCATAGAATATCACATCTTCTTGATACATTCATCTACTGAGTGGCATCTGGGTTGGTTCCATATCTTAGCTCTGGTGAATAATGCTACGATAAACATAGTTGTGCTGGTAGCTCTAGACCTTATTTGTGATCATTTTGGTAAATGCCCCGAAGTGGGACTGCTGGGTCACAGGGGAGCTCTATGTGTAGTCTTTTGAGGAACCTCAGCCATCTGATTTTTGACTGAAGTGGCCAAAACATACACTAGAGAAAAGACAACCTGTTCAATGAATGGTATTGGAAAAATTGGATGTCCACAAGTAGAAGAGTGAAACTAGATCCCTATCTCTCAGTTAAAAAAAATCAATTCTCATTATATCAATGACTTTTTTTTTTTTGTCATGGGACTTGAACTCTGGGCCTGGGCACTGTCCCTCAGCTGTTCAGCTCAAGGCTAGAGCTCAACCACTTGAGCCACAGTGCTACTTCCGGTTTTCTCATGGTTTATTGAAGATAAGAGTTTCACGGACTGTCCTGCCCAGGCTGGCTTTGAACCGCGATCCTCAGATCTGTCTCCTGAGTAGCTATGATTACAGGTGTGAGCCACTGGCGCCGGGTTTCAATGACTTTTTAAGACAAACTATTGCTGGAAAACACTTCAAGAAGTATGCATAATAAGCAACAAGTCCAGGGGCTTGAACTCAGGACCTGTACGTGGTTGCTGAGCTTTTGTGCTCAAAGCTAGCACTCTACCACTTGAGCCACACCTCCATTTCTGTTTTTTGGTAGTTAATTGGTGTTATATAAGAGTCTTACACACTTTCCTTGTGTGTGTGAACCATGGTCTTCAGATCTCAGCCTTTTAGTATCTAGGCTTACAAGTGTTAGTCACTGGTGCCACACTTCAACAACTTTGTTAATAGGATCCCAAATAGCTTAGGAAATAAAAGTAAGAATTTAAAATGGGATTACATCAACTTGACATTTTCTTCACAGTAGAAGAAACAATTCCCAGAATCAAGAAGACATCCTCTAGAATGATGGGAAAAAAGCTTTGCATTCTATTATCTAACAGAGAATACCCAGAATTTATATTGTTCCAAAAATTATGCACTCATAAAACCCAGTATGATTAATAAATGGACAAATAAGCAGACAAGTTCTCAGATACAGAAGTATAAGTGGTTAATACATACATGGAGAAAAGTTTAGCAAACTTAAAGGCAATAAAATGTAATCAAAATGACACAGATTCTATCTCAACTCATTCTGAATAGCAAATATGAAGGATACAAACATCTGCTAGCAAGGATGTGTAGAACAAGGAACATTCATACACTATTGCTAAAAATATAGTGTAACTGCTATGAAAATTAATGTGAAGGTTTTTTAAAAAAATTGGAACTACAACCACCATATAATCAATCCTGTTATGCCACTTCTGAGATATCTAATGTATGCAAGTTAGCGTGCAGCAGAGATACCTGTATATCCACTTAAATTGTAAACGTGATGTACAGAGGGGTTACAGTTACTTAAGTCAGGTAATGGGAACATTTCTTTTTGAACAGTGTCACCCCCTCCTTCATTTTCTCCCAGTTTTTCCCATCTCTCTCTCCCTAAAGTTGTATAATTAATTTCCAACATAGTATCTAGTGAGTATGACTGCTGAATTGGTTCACCCTTTCTCCCACCATTGTACACCTATGTTTATGGCACACTGTGCACAATTGTTAAGACTCAGAGTCAGCCTAGGTGCTTATCAATTAATTAATGGATAAAGGGTTATTTTTATTTTTTATATATTTTTGCCAGTCCTGGGGCTTGAACTCAAGGCCTGGACACTGTCCTGAGCTTCTTTTGCTCAAGGCTATCACTGTACCACTTGAGCCCAGCACCACTTCTGGCCTTTTCTGTTTATGTGGTACTGAGGAATTGAACCCAGGGCTTCATGCATGCTAAACAAACACCCTACAACTGACCCACATTCCCAGCTCAAGGGTTATTATTATTATTTTTTTTTTTGGGTCCGGTTGTTGGACCTGAACTCTGGGCTGGGTGCTGTCCCTCAGCTCTTCAGCTCAAGGCTAGCGCTCTACCAGTGGAGCCACAGCGCCACTTCCAGCTTTTTTCTTTTTGCTTATGTGGTGCTGAGGAATCGAACCCAGGACTTCAGGCATGCAAGGCAAGCGCTCTACCACTGAGCCACCTTCCCAGCCCCTCAAGGGTTATTTTTAAATGATAAAGAAAAACAGAGCTATGCCATTTGAAAAATAAAAAAAGGGCAGAACTAGAGATTATATATTTTCATGTTAAGGAAATAAATGAGATTCAAATATTCCATGCTTTCTTTCATATGAAGAATCTTGAACTAAAAGTTTACAAAAATGTAAAATGGAAACTATTAGGGTGGAGGAACAGTGGGAGAGTAGAGGGAAAGTAAAGGAGAGGAGACACTGTGTGTTGGTGGCTCCTGCCTGTAACCCTAGCTACTCAGGAGGCTGAGATCTGAGGATCACAGTTCAAAGCCAGCCCCGGCAGGAAAGTCTGTGAGACTCTAATCTCCAATAAACCTCCAGAAAACCAGAAGTGGTGCTGTGGCTCAAGTGCTAGAGTGATAGCCTTGAAATGAAGAGCTGAGGGACAGAGCTCAGGCCCAGAGTTCAAACCCCATGACCAAAGATTTAAAAAAGGAGAGGAGATAAGGGGATGAATATGATGAATTACATTATATGTGTGTGTGTGTGTGTGTGTGTGTGTGTGTGTGTGTGTGTGTGCCAGCGGCACTGATGAAGGCCACCATTTTCTGAGGCGTCTGACAAGCAGTAAAGAGAGGAACTTTAGGCCAGCCATCATAAGCCACTCCACACTGCAGAATAGCTGCCTTTCCCTCCCTCCCTCCCTCCCTCCCTCCCTCTCTCTTTCTCTTTCTCTCTCTCTCTCTCTATCTCTCTCGTCTCCTGTCTTTCTTTCCTTCTGATGGGAATCACAAATCCAAACACACCAGCAGAATGATACAAAACTGCAAGACAGAAGTCTGAAGTTTGGAGGTTTAGAAAAAGCCAGAGCCATGCCAGCGGCACTGATGAAGGCCACCATTTTCTGAGGCGTCTGACAAGCAGTAAAGAGAGGAACTTTAGGCCAGCCATCATAAGCCACTCCACACTGCAGAATAGCTGCCTCACCAAAGGACCAGTTTGGGTTAACTTCCATGGGGGTAAGTGCCACTCTTCCAAGCTCTACCCTTGAGGACAGGGAAAAGGGCTGCTGAATATTCTTTTTTTTTTGGTTGGTAGTGGGGCTTGAACTCGGCCTGGGTGCTGTCCCTCAACTCTTCAGCTCAAGGCGAGCGCTCTACCACTTGAGCCACAGCGCCACTTCTGGTTTCCTAGCGGTTTATTGGAGATAAGAGTCTCACGGACTTTCCTGCCCAGGCTGGCTTTGAATGGTGATCCTCAGATCTGAGCCTCCTGAGTAGCTAGTATTTCAGGCATGAGCCACCGGCGCCCTGCTGGAATATTCTTATAACACACCTACACCTGGGTATGTGTGCACTGACTCAGCAGGGCTGAGTGATGATCACTGTTGAAGAGGTTATAATGTTGTAAAGTAAATCATCCCAGAAGCCACATTTTAAAATATAGAATATTGGGGAGTCTTTATTATACATTTATTAGGCTGCAGGCTGCCAGTTGTTACAAAGGCCTGCAGCACGCAAATACACAAAACACAGCTAGGAAACATGCTAAAGAGGAAAGAAATAACAAAAACAATACCAACAAGTCTGTTCAGCTCCAATGGAGAGCTGAATTGGGACGTCATGATGACTGGAGACCAGCCTGGAGACAGGACACAGGACACAGGACACGATCATGGAGACACATGTGGCATGGAGTCCTGGCAGCTAGGCTGATCCATGCCTAAATAGGTCAGCTCAGGGGGCAGATCCTCAGGAAATTTCCAGTCCCAGGCACTGGACTGACAGATTCAGTCACCTATTGGCCAAGTGCCTGCCCCAGCCTCCAGGGGTCTGGGCATACCCATTACCTGAGAGGCAAGTGATGGGGGAGGGAGCTCCTTCCCCCAGCATGAAGACAAGATGCCAGACCCTACAATCCACCACGTGGCCAATATGGAACTGGCCAGACCTGACCTCCTTACTTCAATAACCCCCCTTCCCATAGGGTACAGCCCACACTGCCCAACATAGTTGAAGTGCGCAAGACCAGAAGGGAATTCCAGCCTGGGGCAGCAGACCACCTGCTCTTGAAGTAGGCCCTGAGAGGAGACTTGAGCTGGTACAACTTCTTTCCAGGCTTTGCCTTTGTTTTAGGGATTTTAGAAAAAAACATTTAAACAAGATTAAGTAGACCTTGGCTCCAACCTTCCCAGTTCCTGGACGGGAAAGAATGCCTCTAGGTCCCCCTCCCCTTAACAACCTAACCCACCTTGATTGTTCAGTTAAGGACTGACCCATAGAACAGATAAGTTGTAAATAAGGGAAACCATAGGACCTATATTTCTTTGAGCTTGGCTTACTTCACTTAATATAATTTTTTCCAAGTTTTTCCATTTCCTAACAAATGGGGCAATGTCATTCTTTCTGATGGAGGCATAGAATTCCATTTCTCTCCCTCTCTCTCTCTGATCTCTCTAAAAGGAGAGTGCAATGAATGAAAAGTGGAACAAGAGACAAATACAGTCATAATACTCAGTGTACGTACATGAAAAATGAAGTAGGGAGAGGGGTGGGTGGGATGAGTGAGAGTGATTCAATGGCTGACTGATCAAGATGCATTTTTCACATAAATGCACATGATAAATAATAAATCCTTTGTACAATCATTTATAGATCAACAAAATTTTTAAAAATATAATTGATCATAGAACAATTCTGTACATTATGCAGAGTAGTTAGTATTTTCCCATTTGAGGAGAGAAGAGAACTAACTGGTGGGTTAGTGTTTTGAAAAGGTGAGACCAGACATACAATACATAATTTATCATTCAAAGTTGTCTCGTTGGGATTTTCTTATCCCTTTCAACTCTCAGCACCTCCCAATCTTTGCACCACCATTTTCTCTTCAGCCCTTGTGATCCCTCTCAAAGCCTTATCTTTATGTGTCTAAGAGGCCAATAACTAAATGCTATTGTGAAAGGAATAAAGCCTGTAACCAATCCAAAGAAAGTAAAGTGTTCTTATGTGTTAGCTTTCTGTATCTGTGGCCACAATACCCAAGAGAATAACATGAAGGGGATGAAGTACTTATTTTGGCTCATGATTCCAGAGATTTTAGTACACAGTTGGCTGAATTCATCTTTGTGCCTGAGGCAAGGCTGAGCATTATAGCAGCAGGCCCGGATGGAAGAGGATACTGTACCTATCATGGCAGCCAGGAAGGGGGGAGAGAAAGAGAGTGAGGAGGGGGAGGGACAGAGGGGGAAAGAGACAGAGACAGAGACAGAGGGGTGGGGAGGGGAAAAGGACCATGGACCAGGTATATCTTCAAAAGTATGTCTCCTAGATTCCATCTCCATAAGGTTCTACTCCCTCACAGCATAGGGGACCAAGTGTGGAACATATAAGCCTCTTGGGGGATATTTTAGATCCAAATCATTAGACCTTTTTTTTGGGGGGGGGAGGAGGAAGTATTTATTGAAGGACTATTATTCAGCATTTGCAAACAACTCAGAACTCAGTATGACAAGACAAGACTGGTTTTAAACAAGTATAAAATATTGAGTATGAAGTTCACAAAGATAATCCTAATGACCCATAGCATTATTGTTCATCAAGGAAATTCAAATTCAACTAATATAAATATTATTTTTTATTGTGAAAATACCGTACAGAGGGGTTACAATTACATGGGCAAGGTAATGAGTACATTTCTTTTTTTTTTTTTTTTTTTTGGGTCCGGTCGTGGGGCCTGAACTCTGGGCCTGGGCGCTGTCCCTCAGCTCTTCAGCTCAAGGCTAGCGCTCTACCACTTGAGCCACAGCGCCACTTCCGGCTTTCTTTTGCTTATGTGGTGCTGAGAATCGAACCCAGGGCCTCAGGCTTGCAAGGCAAGCGCTTTACCACTGAGCCAACTTCCCAGCCCCATGAGTACATTTCTTATCAAGCATTATTACCTCCTCCTTTGTTTCCCCCCTATCATCGCTTCCCTCCCACCTCCTCAACTACATACCCTCCCCACCCCCGCACCCCTGCCTAAGTTGTAAAGTTTGTTTTTCTTTTATTTTTTAAATTAAATTTTATTATAAAGGTTATGTACAGAGGGGTTACAGTTACATAAGTCACATTTCTTTTAGAAAAGCCTTAACCCCCTCCCTCTTTTTCTCCCACTTTTCCTCTCCCAACCCCTCCCCCCCAATAAAGTTCATTTTTCGACATAGCGTCTTGTACATCTCATTGTTGCAATGGGTCCATCTGTATCCTTATTTAAATGATTTTTTCCCTTCTCCTCCAGAAATTATACCAACATCAAATACAGTGAAAACAGGGATTATACCGTGGGGGAGTGACATACAAAGCAACAAAGAAACATCTTATAAATATGTTAGACCTTATAAACAAAACTTGACTTTTTTTTTTATCCCTATTCCTTACTCCTGGTGTTGAGGATGAAACACAGGACTTAGATATGTCAGACGAATGTTTTGCCACAGAGCTATAGCCCTAGTCTCAAAGCATTTTTGTAACTTGGTCAATGCTCTATGTTCTTATTTGAATTAAAGTTACTGACTGGAAACATGGAAAAGTGCTTTCCTTAGCCTCCAACTGCCATGCCTTTTGCACTCCTAACTGGGGATAAGAAAGGCCTGGGGACTGTGGTCTAGGCTTTCAGAGCTAGGCTTTTTCTGCCTCCTGTTAGCTGCCCTATGCCTGGACTTCACTCACTGTTTCATACCAAAATAAGGAGATAAGATATTCCATGGCAGGACACTGGTGGCTCCCACCTATAATTATAGCTACTGAGGAGACTCAGATCTGAGGATCACGGTTAGAGGCCCACCCAAGCAGGAAAGTTCCTGAGACTCTTATCTCCAATTAACCACCCAAAAGCTGGAAGTGCTGCTATAGTTCAAAGCGGTAGAGTGCTACTTTGAGCAAAAGAGCTCATGGATAGTGTCCAGGCCCTGAGTTCAAGCCCCATGATGGGCAAAAAAAAAAAAAAAAGATGTCCCATGGCCAGCTGTGATGGCTAGGGGTTCAGCATGTATTCACCAGTGGACTTGTATATATTCTCTTTGCTTCACTGTGTCTGTCTCTATCTTTTTTTTCTTAGTGGAACTTTTGAATAATCTCAGCTTCTTCTTTTTGTTTGTTTGCTTTTTGATTTTTTTTTGGTTGGTCATGAGGCTTGAATTCTGGGCCTGGGCGCTGTCCTTGTGCTCTTCAGCTCAAGGCGAGTGCTCTACCACTTGAGCCACAATGCCACTTCCGGTTTTCTGAGTGGTTTAATGGAGATAAGGACCTCATGGACTTTCCTGCCCTGGCTGGCTTTGAACCGTGATCCTCATATCTCAGCCTCTTGAGTAGCTAGGATTACAGGTGTGAGCCACCAGTGCCTGGCTCCATTTTCTTGAAAACCCTTTTTCCTTCTTTTTACTCCAAGACTATGCTTGTCATTGCCAGTGAGGTGCATTTCTTGTAGCAATAAGTGGTCAAATCTTATTTAAAAAATGCAATCTTATTTAAAAATGCAATCTCCCCATCTGTCTTTTGAACGGATCCTTGAGTTTATCACCATACAGAATTATTATTGACAGATATGCATTAATTCCTACCATTTTATTGGTTTTGTTGTGCTTGATTCTTTCATACTCCTCATTTCCTCATCTATTTATTTAGTGCATTTTCTCATATATTTTGTGGTTGCATTTCTGTGTAGGATTCCTTGAAGTATCTTCTGCAGTATTAGTTTACTGATCATAAATTCCTTTGGTTTTTATCCATCATGAAGACTTTTTTTCTGTTGGTCATGGTGCTTGAAGTCAGGATCTGAGTGCTAGCCCTGAGCTCTTTTGCTCAAGGCTAATGCTCTTTCACTTAGAGCCACAGAACCACTTCTGGTTTTCTGGTGATTAATTGGAGTTCAGAGTCTCATGGACTTTCCTTTGAAGGCTAATTTTGAACCATGATTTTCAGATCTCAGTCTCCTGAGTAGCTAGGATTACAGGCGTGAGCCATTTGGGCCTGGCAGTCATGTAGATTTTTACTTCTCCTTCAATTATAAAGGAGAACCCCCAGGGGAGGAGAATGCTGTGGAAACCACATGACTTGACCTCCTTGCATTTGTCACACTTAGACTTGCTTGGCAACAAACACATGCTGAGATGCAGTTTTTGGAGATGTGCCTCAGTGTTTTCACATCTGCTCAGCAATTCACTCCTGTGTATAGGGGGAGAAGGGCTATGGGACACTTGTGTTTCTTGGCTTATGGTTCTCAAAGCAGCTTGAAAGGAAACATTTTGGGGTACAGTTCCTGGAGTTGGAGCTCAGTCCTTTCAGACCATGCTCAGTAGTTTACTCCCCCGTGTGGGGGAGAAAGCTGTGAATATATTGTGATTTAGAGGCTCTGGAACTATGAGGTACAGATAAACCTAGAAGCCAATACATGTAGGTAAACTATGGAGGCTAAATAAAATGCCAGTCTCAGGCTTTTTGCTTTATTTCCACCATTGCCCTTGGGCAATGAGACTTTCTCCTTGACAAGGAGGGTATCACTTCTGACTACTGCACCCTTTGCTACCAGATATACCCTGCTTATAATTCACAATACTATGTCAGAACATCCCCCTGCCTTTGCTCAAGGCAATTTTGCACCCAGATACTGAGGCAGGGTGTCTCATGACTCCCTGATCCATGACTGTTCTTTGGTTTTTAGTTGGAGTAACTCAGTTTCATATAAGGCTGGGGTTTGCAGCTGTATTTTTTTTTGTTGTTGTTGTTCTGCTGTCTTGGTTTTCTCTGTGCTTTTCTTAGGTCCAGCCACATATTGCCAGGTTCCCAATGCTCTTTCTATGTTTCTCCCTTTGGAATAGCATCTCTCTCATGTTACCTGATTCTTCTCATTCACTGTTTCACTATGGATGTGCTTCTAATCTATCATATTACTCCACTTTAATGGGCACCAGGTCTTTCTTAGGTGTTTGTTGTATGAACGCTTTCTCAAACTCCCTGACTTAACCTTTCTGCTCTCTTAATAGTGAAAAGAAATAATTTTCACGTGATCCAATTTACTATTCCTTTAAAAATATATTTACCTCCTATTAGCATTTTTCTTTTGACTCTTTGTGATGTATGTGCTTATATGGAAATCCATCTTGCAAACTTAAGTGTACAAGTGATATAATGGTTATATCAGTATTCTTGTTGTAATGGCTATAATCCTAGCTACTTAGTAGGATGAGATCTGAGAATCATGGTTCAATACCAGCCCAGGCAGCAAAGTCTGTGAGACTCTTATCTCCAATAAAGTACTCAGAGAAAGCCAGAAATGACATTGTGGCTCAAGTAATAGAGAACTAGCCTTGAGCACAAAGAGGCTCAGGAACAGCATCTAGACTCTGAATTCAAGTCCTAGGACTATAGCTACCACATATGGCCCAACTGTGGGCCAGTCTAAAATGTACCTTTCTAGTCTTTGTCTATGGACTATTAGAAATAATATTTTATTCTTCAGGGAAAGTCATCAGCCTCAATTCACAGGGTGACTTTAGTATACAATAATACACCATCAGTCTTTGAGATATTAATATTTTAATCACTGAAATGAAAATTAGTGGGAAATTTCAAGTAAAAATTGTAGGAAAATGACATAGCAAACCTCCATGTATTCATTCTGTAGCTTAAAAAATTGTCATGGTCAGTCTGTTTTATCTATATTGCCACCAGTTTTCTCACTCTTGAAGTATTTT
The DNA here is from genome assembly GCF_019054845.1 of Dipodomys spectabilis. Taxonomy (NCBI): domain Eukaryota; kingdom Metazoa; phylum Chordata; class Mammalia; order Rodentia; family Heteromyidae; genus Dipodomys; species Dipodomys spectabilis. The sequence continues at coordinate 1,812,340 of NW_024870748.1, read as the reverse complement.
TCTTTTTTTAATATATATTTTTATTGTAAAGATACTATACAAAGGGTTTACAGTTACATAAGTAAGGAAATGAATACACTTCCTATCAAGCATTGTTACTCCCTCCTTTTTTCCCCCTACTATCCCTTCCCTTCCACCTCCCCCAACTTCTCACTCCCCTCCCCCCAAGCTATAAAATTCATTTTCAACATTGAATCTTGTACATCTCATTGTTACAATGGGTCAACCTGTATTCTTTATTTTATTTTATTTTATTTATTTTTTATGTTTTTTTATTGTGAAAATACTGTACAGAGGTGTTACACTTACATGGGCAAGATAATGAGTACATTTCTTATAAAGCATTGTTGCCTCCTGCTTTGTTTCCCATTCTTATCCCTTCCCATCTCCCCTCTCCCCATTTCCTCCTCCCCCTTCCCAAGTTGTAAAGTTCATTTTTGGACATAACGACTTGTATATCTCATTGGTGCAATGGGTCCAACCTGTATCCCTATTTAAACGATTTGTTTTTTCCCTTCCCCTCCACAAATTATAGCAACATCAAATTACAGTGAAAGCCGGGGTTATATCGTTGGGGAGGGACATACAAAGCAACAAAGAAATCATCTTATAAATATGTTAGAAACAATCACATGAAAGAAAAAACATTTGAATCCTTATCTTGGGATTAATTTCCCTAACATCAACTTATCTGACCTTTTCTGCTTGACTCAGACATATACCAGTTATTGCAAATCAGGGAAACCATGGGGCCTATGTTTCTTTGGGCCTGGCTTACTTCATTTAATATAATTTTTTCCAAGTCTTTCCATTTCCTAACAAATGGGGCAATGCCATTCTTTCTGATGGAGGTATAGACTTCCATTGTATGTATATACACCACATTTTCTTGATCCATTGAAGTATTTTTCTTTTTGTTGGTCATGGGGCTCGAATTCTGGACTTGGGCACTGTCTCTGAGCTCTTATGCTCAAGGCTAGCGCTCTACCACTTGAGCCACAGTACCACTTCCAGTTTTCTGGTGGTTAATTGGAAATAAGAGTCTCATGGATTTTCCTGCCTGGGCTGGCTTTAAACAGCAATCCTCAGATCTCAGCCTCCTAAGTAGCTAAGATTACAGGCCACCAGCTTCTGGCTTTCTTTCTTTCTTTCTTTTCTTTCTTTTTAACTTTATTTTTCTCCTCCTCCTCCTCCTCCTCCTCCTCCTCCTCCTCCTCCTCCTCCTCCTCCTCCTCCTCCTCCTCCTCCTCCTCCTCCTCCTCCTCCTCCTCCTCCTCCTCCTCCTCCTCCTCCTCCTCCTCCTCCTCCTCCTCCTCCTCCTCCTCCTCCTCCTCCCCCCCCCCTCCCCCTCCCCTCCTCCCCCACCTCTTTCTTCTTCTTCTTCTTTTTTTTTTTTTTTAGTACTGGGGAAGAACCCAGGATGTTGCACTTGCTAGGCAAGTGGTTTGCCACTGAGCTACATCCTAGCTCTCTTGAAGTAATTTGAAGAAAATCTTTGCCATCACATAGTTTTAACCATAAATGATTTACTATTTATCTCCAAAAGATGTAGATTTCTTAAAATGTAGCATTATAACCACTGTCACTTAAAATATCAACAATTTAATCAATTTTTTTTTCTTGTCAGTCCTGGACCTGGAACTCAAGGCTTGGGCACTGTCCCTGAGCATTTTTCTCAAGGCTAGCACTCTACCACTTGAACCACTGCACCACTTCCTCCTTTTCTGGGTAGTTTATTGGAGATAAGAGTCTCATGGACTTTTCTGACCAGGCTGGCTTCAAACTGCAAACCTCAGATCTCAGCCTCCTGAGTAGCTAGGATTATAGGCATGAGCCACCTGTGCCTGGCAATTTTAATACATTTGTATGTCCAATATTCAAATTTATAATAATTTTATAAATGCCATAATTTTATTTTTAATATCTTTATTGTAAAGGTGATGAATGAGGTGGGGGAGTTACAGTTACATAAGTAAGGTAATGAGTACAATTCTTTTTAAACACTGTTACCCCCTTCCTAATTTTCTCCCATTTACCCCTTTCTACTTCCCTCCCCCACAAGTTGTATAGTTCATTTCTAACGTAGTGTTGAGTATCATTGTTGCATTAGTTCATCCTTTGTCCTGCTGTTTCTGTGATTCACTTTCTCCTCCATAGATTGGATAAACTTATATATGAGACAAAGGGTACAGAAAACTATGAAAAATAGAAATAACTGCATATAGGACATAATAAGAACCTCTTGTTTCCAATTCTTGGAGTTATGGTTGATACATTTCATTATATATGGGCCTATGTACTTAGCAATTGAGCTATTTGTGATTCCCTGTTAAGAATATCATAGACATATTCTATTTATTGTAAGCGAGGGAGACCATGCAAACCGCTTTTCTTTGGGTCTGGCTTAATATAAAATTTCCAGGACTTTCTATACATGCCATAATTTTAAACAGCTTTGTTGAGATATAATGCACATTGCAAGCAATTAATTTCTTTAATGTATACAATTCATTGACTTTAAAAGTATTTCTATACTTGTGCAATACTCACCATGAGCAATTTTAGAACATTTTCATCATCCTAAAATGAATTCACTTACCTATTTGTGGTCACCTTGAATTCTAGCCTCTTACCAGCCCTATAGAAACAATCTTTTTTGTTGTTGATTACAGGGCTTGAACTCAGAGCCTGGGCACTATCACTGAAATATTCTTCTCAAGACTAGCACTCTACCTTTTGAGACACAGCTCTAATACCAGTTTCTAGTGGTTAATTGCAGATAAGAGTCTCATGTGGGCTTTTCTGCCTGGGCTGCCTTCGAACCACTATCCTCACATCTCAGACTCCTGGGTAGCTAGGATTACAGGAGTGAGCCACCAGTGCCATGCCACCAATCTATTTTCCATCTCTATGGATTTGTTTATTCTGGACATTTCATATTAATGAAATAATGCAATATATGATATTTTGTATTGGGATTCTTTCACTTAATGTACTGTTTTCAAGGTTCATCCATGTTGCAGTACATATCGTTACTTTTCCTTTTTGTTGTGAAATAATTTTTCATTGTATGGATATGCCACATTTTATTTATCGATTTTGCATTGATGGACATTTGGCTATTCTCTTTCTCTCCCCACCACCCCCTTCTCTCTTCTCTCTACTTCCTTCCCTTCCTTTCCCTTCCCTTCTTTTCCAATTTCTTTATTGCTTTTATTAAGGAATGGATTTTGAGGGCCCTTACACTCTCCATTTTCGTCAATATCATCCTCTTTATATTTTCTTTTTAAAAATTATTTTTTTAAATAGGTTACAGAGTAACTTCAATTTAAAAGGTCAATCTATATGCAGGATGCATCTTGATCAGAGGCACCCTTCCATCATTTTCCTCTATACCATCTTCCTGTGTCTCCTCTAGATGCCTAAGTTCAGTTTTCATGTATGTGTATTTAGTATTAAGACTGTATTTATCTACCGTTCTCTTCATCTTCTTTCCCCCTTCTAGTCTCCATCTCCGCTCAAACAAGACACGTTCTGGTTTCGTGGTATTAATGTTGGTGAATTGCCTGTTAACTTTTCCAAGTGGTCATACCATAGAATCTCACTTTTACCTTTTTTTTCATTTCTGTTGCTATCTTAGGACCTAGGTATTGCCCTTTAGGATTTTCACTCACAGCTGAGGCTCTGCCATTTGAGCTATGCACAGCTCCACTGCCCTTACTCTTATTCTCACATAAAGTCAGATTTCTTCTTCCTCATATTCTTTTTTTTTTTTTTTTGGGTCCTGTCGTGGGGCCTGAACTCTGGGCCTGAGCACTGTCCCTCAGCTCTTCATCTCAAGGCTAGCGCTCTAACACTTGAGCCACAGCACCACTTCTGGCTTTTTTCTTTTTGCTTATGTGTTACTGAGGAATCGAACCCAGGGCCTCATGCATGCAAGGCAAGCGCTCTACCACTGAGCCACCTTCCCAGCCCCTTCCTCATATTCTTTTTTAAAAAGTTTTATTGTAAAGGTGATGTACAGAGGGGTTAACAGTTACATAGGTCAGGTAATGAGTACATTTCCTTTTGAACAGTTCACCCCTTCCCCTCATTCTCTCCTAGTTTTTCCCCTACCGAGTTCCATCTCCCCCAAGTTGTACAGTTCATTTCCAACATAGTGTCTAGTGGGTTTCACTGCTGAATTGGTTCACCCTTTGACCTGCCATTTCTGTGCTTCCCCTCCCTACATCAGATATCTATCTATCTATCTATCTGTCTATCTGTCTGTCTGTCTATCTATTTATTTATCTATCTGTCTGTCTGTCTATCTATCTATCTATCTATCTATTTATTTATCTATCTGTCTGTCTGTCTGTCTAGCTCTCTATCTATTTATCTATCTATGTATCTATCTATCTATCAATCAAAAGGTACAGAAATAAAAAACAGTGACAGAAAGGTATAAACCAAAGAAAAAAGGAAAAAAGGAAAGAAAAGAAAAAAGAACCACAAATGGTAAGACAATAAAAAACCTCTTGTTTCTATTCCTTGAAGTTCAATTTTTTTTTTTTTTCAGGTAAGGGGTAGGTTTATTCAGTAGACCTGCTGGAACCAGGCAAGGTTGGCACTCCACGTGGCTGGGAAAGGCCTGGGAATGAGAGAGAGCTGGGAAAGAGAGGAAAGAGCTAGAAAAGAGCAGAGAGAGGGGTAAGAACAGTAGCACTCACATGGTATTCAGGTAAGGGGTAGGTTTATTCAGTAGACCTGCTGGGACCAGGCAAGGTTGGCACTCCACGTGGCTGGGAAAGAGAGAGGAAAGAGCTAGAGCAGAGAGAGAGCAGACAGAGCTAGAAAAGAAGAGCAAGAGCCCTTGAATTTCGTTTTGATAAGCATTATTTTATGTGATCATATGCACATAGCTATTGAACCCTTGCAATCCTCTTTTAAGAATATCTTCCTTTGTTCTCACTGTGTGAATGTTTAGAGTGCTGTTTAATTAACCATGTCCATGTGTAATTATTTCTTTTTTACTATCTATTGGTTTTACTTATAGGTTTGTAGGCATATTCTAATTATTACAAATGAGGGAAACCATGGAGCCTATGTTTCTTTGGGCCTGGCTTATTTCATGTAGTATTACTTTTTACAAGTCTTTCCATTTCCTTATGAATGGAGCAATGGCATTCTTTCTGATGGAAGCATACTGCATATATATAACACATTTTCCAATCCATTTGTTCATTGAGGGGCTTCTGGGTTGATTCCATATCTTAGCTATGGTAAACAATGCTGCAATGAACATGATCGTGCTGTGGCTTTAGTGTGGCCTGGTTTGTGGTCAATTGAATAGATCCCCAGGAGTGGGATTGCTGGGTCATAGGAAGCTCTATGTTTAGTCTTTTGAGGAACCTCCATACTGCTTTCCAGAGTGGCTGAACAAGTTTACATTCCCACCAACAGTGTAGTAGCATTCCCTTTTGGCCATGTCCCTGCCAGCATCTGTTATTGTTAGTTTTCTTGATAATGACCATTCTAACTGGGGTAAGGTGGAATCTCAATGTTGTTGTTTTTTTAAATTTTAATTTTATTTTTTTTATTGTGAAAATAATGTACAGAGGGGTTACAATTACATGGGCAAGATAATGAGTACATTTCTTGTCAAGCATTGTAGCTTCCTCCTTTGTTTCCCCTTCCCATCCTCCCCTCACCCCTCCCACCCAATCTTCTCCCCCCCACGACCCCCCCCCCCGCCCCGCACCAAAGTTGTAAAGTTCATTTTTCGACATAACGACTTGTACATCTCATTGTTGCAATGGGTTCACCTGTATCCCTATTTAAACTATTTGTCCCCCCCCCCCCCACAAATTATACCAACATCAAATACAGTGAAAGCAGGGGTTATCAATGTTGTTTTGATTTGCATCTCTTTTGTCATCAGAGATGTTGAACATTTCTTCATGTGCCTTTTGGCCATTCTTATTTCTTCAAAGTCTCTAAGTATTTTGCCCATTTATTAATTGTATTGTTGTTTCTTTGGGAATTTGTTTTTGGGAGGTTTAATCTTTTGAGCTCTGACTATATTTTAGATAGGAGGCCATTGTCCAATGTATAGCTAGTAGAGATCTTCTCCCATTCTGTGGGCTTTCTCATTATCTTGCTAGCTATGTCCTTTGCCATGCAGAAACACTTCATTTTGATACAATCTTATTTATCCAGCTTTTCTTTGATTTGTTGTGATTCTGGATCTTTATTTAGGAAGTTCCTACCTATGCCAAGGAGCCCTAGTGTTTCCTCTATCTCTTCCTGTAATATTTTCAGGGTATCTTAAATTGAAGTCTTTGATCCATTTGGAGTTGATTCTGGTGCAAGGTGATATATAAGAATCTAACTTCAGTTTTCTGTACATGAATAGCCAATTCTACCAGCACCATTTGTTAAAGAGACAGTCTTTCTTCCATCCTGTGTTTTTTCTCTGCTTCATTTTCTGTTGCTGACTTTTTCTTAGTGTCATAGTATATTCTTTATACATCCTTAATCATGTTAATATAATAAATACTATACTATAAATATATACTTTAATACATTTCTCTCCTATTTGTGTATCTTTTAAAATATAATTTTATTGTTATTATTAAAGTGTTGTACAGAAGGATTACCATTTCATAAGTTATTCAATTAGAACATTTCTCTGTTTGGGCAATGTCACCCCTTCCTTCACTTTTCCCCAGTTTCCCTCTCCTGTACCTGCCCACAAGTTACATAGTTTATTTTTCACATGGTTTATACTGAACTATTTGTGGATCTTGCTCGTAACTTTTTAATGGTGACTTTTCTCATTTGAAAGCTTTAAATTTATAGTCCAACATTCTTCTATGCTTTTGTTTAACTTTTTTTACTTTCTGCTATCATTGTGATAATGAAGGATTCAGTGTGATCACTCTGCATGGTTTTTTTCTACATTTGAGGTCAAATATTTTTAAATTTGATTGGCTTTAGGAAGAGTAGGAAGCTACCTGGAAAATGCAGCTAATTTGTGCTTTCATAAGTGGTTGCATATGTGAATATCCAAGAGGCAAAAATACACAGTAAGAAAATGTAGATATTATAACCTTTCTCAGGTCAGTCTAATGAGATGGGATAAGGCCAAGGAATATTAATGGAGGTTAATTAGGCCATGTAGAAAGCACTCCAGAGAGCTAATGGGAAGATACATAATGCAAAGATTCAAAACAATGTTATACAAGGGAAAGAAAAGCATTGGGAGGCTAATTTTTCTGAAGATATGGTCTTTTGATTACCTGCAATAGAATGGCCTCATATAGTTGTTACAAATTCACATGTTTCAGGTCTTGTTGATAAAGATAAAGATCATGGTGAAGCCTCCAGCTCTGTACGTTTAATAGGCTCTCTGTTTCTTATGTATCCTGAAGTTTTAGCCGCAGTTGTGTTGGAAGTTGTGTAGGAAGAACTCTGGCTACAACGGGAGAATGTCTTCCTTAGAAGCTGTGTGTTAATAATGGTTTTCTGAATTTTGTTTTATTCTAATTGCACCAGTGGGTCTCATTATTCCTTAAAAGAAGCCAAAGGTTCAGACTTTCAAACAGTGAATGTCCACATTCAACTGATCTTTTAAAATGTTTTTGAAGGGGAATCATGGCTCTCAACCCAAACAAAATGTAGCCATTAAAAATTAATGTTTATAGCTGTTAATGTGATTCCTTTTTTTTCCTTTTGCAGAAAACATATCCTGTCATTTTAAGTTTTCAGAATAGAGTAAATTATGTTTAATTAATATTGACATCATGATCACATGCTTATTATGCTTATATAAATGAGGTTTTTGTGGCTTCTATATCAGTTGCATCTCATGTTTAAACAAAGACCTCACACTGCAGCAGAAGTATGCTGATTAGATGAATGGCATTAAGTACAAAAGTGTATTGTGTTTGGTGTATTTCAATTTTACAAAACAGACTCATAGTCTGATTATTCCAGTCTTTGATTGCTTTGCAATTCAGTTTTGATAAATGGTTTAATCATTTAATGAATTGCTATTGAGTCAACAAAACACCAAATTGAAAACCTTCTGGAAATCTGAAGATAAGTTGGATTGTCATCCTTTGTATTATTTAGTAGTGTATGTAAATTGTTGTATTTTTTTCTTTACTGTCCTTAATCACTTCCACTTGATTTGATAAGGCCTTTGCTGGCTTCCCGTAACATTTCCATTTTGACAGCTTGAAAATTACCAGAATTTCAGTGGAGAATAATGGATTTACAGTGTGTGTAACATCTCTATTATTTAGTAAATCTAACCAAATGAACAAATTAAATGCATTTCCAGATTGTTTCCAAATTATCTGTCCAATAATACCCATGTCAACCCAGTGTTAGAATCCAGAAGAATATAGATTCTGAAAATTGAGGATTGTTAGAGCTAAAAGATCACAAACTGAAATGTCTGAAAGGACCAGTTAACATAAATGAGTGACAAAGAGCCAATTGAACTTAGAAATGGGCACAGTGATTGTAATTTTTCAAGTGGGGGAAAATTTTTTTATTTCATTTTCCATCCTCTGTTGAGTAACTGCAAAAACTTGGGATACCTTCTTGCCCATAAGAGCTGATTGAAACATGGGTAGAAGTTTGTCTTTGAAGAATGTTGCCCATGCATATTCTGGCAATGCACTCATCTGATCAATCCTTAAGGTGAATCAATACAGGTTATTTCCTCAGAAAGTTTGGTTCATGACAAAAAAGAAAAATTTCATTTGTGTATAATTTTTTTTTTGCCAGTCCTGGGGCTTGAACTGAGGGCCTGGGCTCTGTCCCTAAACCTCTCTGTGCTCAAGGCTAGTGCTATACCACTTGAGCCACAGTGCTACTTCTGGCTTTTCTGTTTATGTGGTACTGAGGAATTGAATCCAGTGCTTCATGCATGCAAGACAAGCACTCTACCACATTCCCAGCCCTTGTGTATAATTTTAACAATGATCTAAACTCAAGTTAAATGGATGTATTATATACAGAAACATGTATATACAGAGCTGGGTTCATTGGAGATAATAGCACTAATTTTCCAGAACTATGGTAAGGATTAAATGACATGGAGAGTGGTGCACATGCCTTGTAATCCCAGCACTTGAGAGACTGAGACAGGAGGATCATCACTTCAAGGACAGACTAGGCTACTTAGCAAATTCCAAGGCAGCTTGGGCAACATAGCAAGACACCATCTCCAACAAACAAAAATTTAAAACAAATTAAGTGAGAATGTGTGTAATGCTTTAGATAAGCACTCAACACATAGTAGCACTTTAAAAAAAATATTTTTATTTTTACCGATATTGTACAGTTGATATACAGAGGGGGTTGCATTTACATGAATCAGGTAATGAGTACAATTGTTTTTGAATCATGTCTTCCCTTCCCCCACTCTCTCCCAGTTTTTTTGTTCTTAATATATATTTTTGTAAAGATAACTGTACATGAGCAAGGTAATGAGTCCATTTCTTATCAAGCACTGTTACACCCTCCTTTTTCTCCTACCATCCCTTTCCTCCTCACCTCCCCAAATCCCCCCACAAAAAAGTTGTAAAGTTCTTTTCAACATCCTGTCTTGTGCATCTCATTGTTATAATGTCTCTCCCAGTTTTTCCCTCCTGTCTCCACCCACATAGTAGCATTTCTTGGCTCCTTTCTTGGTTGACACTTGTTTACTTCCAAGGTTGAATTGTGTCCTTCCAAGTACTCCTTGCATTTAAAATATGTGTTGAGAAATATGCTGTTATTCTAACAGGTTTCCCATTGTAGGAAACCTTTTCTCTTTTTGTTTCCAGTTTTCAATATTGTTATGTATTCTGTATATTTAGTGTTTTTACTATAATGTATCTAGGAAAGTTTCTTCTCTAAACTTTCTGTTTGGTGTTCTGTAAACCTCCAAGCAGGTGGCATCCTCTTTCTCAAGGTTAGGGTTTGTTTTTATTTTTTATTTTTTGCCAGTCCTGGGGCTTGAACTCAGGGACTTGGCATTGTCCCGAGCTGCTTTTGTTCAAGGCTAGTACTCTACCACTTGAACCACACTACCACTTCTGGCTTTTTCTTTTTCTTTTTTTATTGTGAAAAAACTGTACAGAGGGGTTACAATTACATGGGCAAGATAATGAGTACATTTCTTATCAAGCATTGTAGCCTCCTCCTTTGTTTCCCCTTCCCATCCCTTCCAAGCCTCCCTCCCCACCCAATCCTCCCCCCACCCCCCTATAAACTGGCTTTTTCTCTTTATGTGGTACTGAAGAATTGAATGCAGGGCTTCATGCATGCTAGGCAAGTAGTCTACCACTAAGCCACATTCCCAGTCCTAGGGTTTATTTTATTGAATATGTCTGAATACTTTCAGTTTGTATCAATTTCCTTCTATAGCCATGACTCATAGGGTTGATCTTGATGGAGTCTGAAAGGACTTGTAAATTAAATTCCTATCTTTTAAGTCTTTTTTTCAATCTCTTTGACTGATATAATTCCTCTTTTTTATCTTCAGTTTCCAACTTGTTCTCTTTGATTAATGGAGTTCTTTATTTTGAGTTATTCAGCTCTTCATTTCCAGGATTTTAATTTGATTTTTTTCAAGGTTTCCATCTTTTTATTGAATTTCCCTCTCATATTTTACGTTTTCTACTTTATTCCATTTATTTATTTGTTAATTCTCTAGCTGATCTGGTCCTCTCTGACTTCATTCAGCAGGATGTTATATCACGGCAGGGTTATGTGCCAGCAAACAAAGAGAGGCAGAAAACATTGGAGTCCCTCATTCCTCTTGTGACATACCTCTCATGATCAAAGAGCCTCTTTTTTGGGGGGGTGTCCGATCGTGGGGCCTGAACTCTGGGCCTGGGTGCCGTCCCTCAGCTCTTCAGCTCAAGGCTAGCACTCTACCACTCGAGCCACAGCACCACTTCCGGCTTTTTTCTTTTTGCTTATGTGGTGCTGAGGAATCGAACCCAGGGCCTCAGGCATGTAAGGCAAGCGCTCTACCACTGAGCCACCTTCCCAGCCCGACCAAAGAGCCTCTTATGCAGTCATACCTCTTAAACATCTCTCCACCTCCTAACACACCATTCTGGGGATCAAGTCTTTAACAAACAGGCCTTTAAGGGACACTACAGGTCCAAACTATATTATCCTGGATAGAGTAAGTGTAACAGATTTTTTTTTTTTTTGGTGGTCATAGGGCACTGTCCCTGAGCTGTTTTTGCTCAAAGCTAGCATTCTACCACTTTGAGCCACAGCTCCACTTCTGGTTTTCTGGTGGTTAATTGGAGATAAGAGTCTCAAGGATTTTCCTGCTTGGACTAGCTTTGAACCACAATCTTCAGATCTCAGCCTCCTGAGTAGCTAGGATTTTAGGCATGAGTCACTGGTGCCTGTCTCATATTGGTATTTTTTTGTGCTTTTTCAGATAGTAACAATTAATGGAACATACAAATTTTATTTAGTTTGTAATCTTATGACTTTATATTTCTCTTAAAGTTTTAAGACATAGTTATAGCTTTTGAGTAACTATTCTACTTGTGCTTTATGTTTCTCCCTCTTGTTATTGTTGTTATAAAGGTGATGTACAGCACATAGTACAGTTACATACAGTTACATAAGTCAGGTAAAGAGCATATTTCTTTTTGGACAATGTTACCCCTTCCCTTCCTCTCTCCTAGTTTTTCCCTCCCATTCCCCCCCCCCCCCGCCCCATTGCCTAGTGAATATTGTTTTACTTTTTTCTTTTTAGTATTTGCCTAGTGAATACTGTTTTTCTTTTTAGTATATGAATATAATGAAAGTTGGTCAATCCTACTTTTATTTTTTAAGTTGATTCATAACAATTGTATATATTTCTGGAGCAATTAATACGGTAACATGTATTATGCTTCTAGTGTCTGATTATGAAATCATGGCACCCAGCATTTTCCTCTCCTTATGTTTTTTTTTTTTTTTTGTAGATATTTTTATATACCTTAGGGTTTGAGAACACACTATTAATGTATTTAAGAAGAGGGGTAGACATTATTGCATTTGAATTTAGAATCACTATCTTTGGCAGGGTCATAATATAGCTTCTATATTTAAAGATTTAGAGCCCTTCTAAAGGTTTATAAATTAATCAAACTCCCAGCAATATATAGTTGACACAACATTAATATTTAGACTTGAATTTAGTAAAGAGATAGACAAATTTAGAGTAATTAGCAAGGTATACGGCAGGATTTCAGCACTAGCAAAACAAGGAGCTATTACATCCAATATTAAAAGTGGAAAGTAGAGCAAACTATGAATAATTACCAGAATATAAGGAAGGCTGCTATTTGGAAAAGTCTCTCAATAGATCTGTGGCCTTTATTAGCTCCCCAAGGAATAGAGCTTGGGGAATACTTTTATTAACATCCTTAAAACAATTAGTGGTGCCTATTGGCCAAACTCAAGGAAGAAGCCAGAAGGCAAGAAAGCTCGCTGATTAGGCTACAATGATTAGTCTCTAAAAAAATCTCAAATAATGGACTACAGGAATATGTGTAGCATAGGTATACTGGTAGCCACTGTATGACTGGATCTTATTGAAGCTACCCTAGAGGTACTCATTGTTCTTGGTTTTAAAGCTGCATCTTTCCCTCTTTGGAGATTCTCACTTTTTTGAATCAATGACTACATATGTAAATATGTAATTATATTGGTATATATATATATCTACTGTGTTAGATGAGACACAAACTCTCTTTTGTGAAATGTCCAACTGTTACAAGTGAAATTTGAGATAAATAGTAGAATACAATAAGAAACCTAGAAACAGTTACCATCACAAATAAAAGCTTAATAATTAAAGATGACAGTTAAATTCAACTGTTAAATTCAAGTTAATTACAAATTATTATTTCTGGTTAAAAATCGCAGCATCATTAACAATCTAATAACCTGACCTCATACTCTCCAACCATATGAGGATTCAATGAGTATCTCCTGACTAAAACCAAACAGAAACCAAGAAAAAAGAGAATAACCCCTATTTTCACTGTATTTGATGTTGGCATAATTTGTGGAGGGGAAGAGAAAAAACAAATTGTTTAAATAGGGATACAGGTGGACGCATTGCAACAATGAGATGTACAAGATGTTATGTTGAAAAACGAACTTTACCACTTTAGAGCAAGGTGGTGGTGGTGGGGGGGAGATGGGAAGGGATGGGAAGTGGGAACAAAGGAGGAGGCAACAATGCTTGATAAAATGCACTCATCCACTGTATTTAATGTCGGTATAATTTCTGGAGGGGAGGGGGAAAAACAAATCGTTTAAATAGGGATACAGGTGGACCCATTGCAACAATGAGTTGTACAAGTCGTTATGTTGAAAACGAACTTTACAACTTTGGTGTGGGGGAGGATTAGGTGAGGGGGCAGGGGGAGGATGGGAAGGGATGGGAAGGGGAAACAAAAGAGGAGGCTACAATGCTTGATAAGAAATGTACTCATTATCTTGCCCATGTAATTGTAACCCCTCTGTACAGTATTTTCACAAAAAAAATGTTTTTATTGATATTAAAAAAAGAAATGCACTCATTATCTTGCCTATGTAATTGTAACCCCCTGTACCGTATTTTCACAATAAAAAAAGGAAAACAGAGGAATAGTGCTAAAATAAATATACAACATTTTGAATTAAAAAAATTTCCAAATAATTGAATTTAAATAACAAAATAAGAAGCCCAGAGGAAAATATATGAATACAACTTAGAATGAAATGCCTTTCTTAATATGGCAGAAAAGTACTGGATAGTAGATAGATTTAAGTATATAAAATCCATCTTTTACATGTCAAAGACATAGTAAGAGAATGTGCTGAGAAAATTTGTATTATATAAAAACGTTAATACACAAAGAGTTTCTACAATCCAATTTAAAAAAGGTGAACATTCTAAATAATGAGCAAAAGACAAAGGAAGATAACTTACCAAGATCAAATAAAAATAGCCAATACAAAAATTAAAGCAATTGGGGCTGGGAAGGTGGCTCAGTGGTAGAGTGCTTGCCTTGCATGCATGAGGCCCTGGGTTCGATTCCTCAGCACCACATATGTAAAAAGAAAAAAGCCGGAAGTGGCGCTGTAGCTCAAGTGGTAGAGCGCTAGCCTTGAGCTGAAGAGCTGAAGGACAGCGCCCAGGCCCAGAGTTCAGGCCCCACGACTGGACCCAAAAAAAAAAAAAATTAAAGCAATTAAACTTCACTAATAATAAAAATGAAAATTGAACTATGCCATTCCATTTAAAATTTAGTATTTTTTGCATATTATTGATGAAGAATAAAAATAAAATGCATAGAGTTGACCTGGGCAATAAATACTTAGTATAATTTTTTTAATGGAATATATATATATATATATTATTGTGAGAATACCGTAGAGAGGAGTTACAATTACATAGGCAAGATAATGAGTACATTTCTTTCTTTTTTTTTTTTTTTGAGTATAAATATTTTGATTTGTTCTTTTGTCTATAAGGACAGCTGAATGAGACTTGTCTGTGTTAGATTGTATCCTTAGGTTGAGTCCAGCCTGTAACTTATTAGCGCTATGCTAAATTTCCATCAGAAATAGCAAGAGTGGATCAGATTGTGGTGGTTAAAATGAAAGAATTACTCCATTTTGCAACATAAAGATAAGTGCTTTCTCTGGCACTTATTTGCAGTCTCCAGCAGCCACTGAATGTCACTGTAGTTCCAAGGAAATGCAATGAAGTTAAGGCTTCTCTGGTCTCAGTAGTGATTACAGAGACACTTCAGGAAAAAATAAATAACCCAACCAGCCAAGAATTCTCTAGAGGTCTTCATAGTGACTGTAGCCTCCCATTTCCATGAACAATACATTTGGGCTGATAAATGAACAATGAGAATGAAGCATTTGAGTCAACACTTCTCAACTACTTTTGAAGTCCTACACTGTAAGAACTAAAAACTCCAGATTATGATCTTAGTTCTGTTAAACTGTGCTCAGACTCTTTCAATGGATAAACAGAGAAACTGAGCTCAGAGATGGAGGATAACCTCAGGAGGTAGGAAGGAGTTACCTAACGCATGGTCTAAGCACTTTCTCAGGGTACTAGCAAAGCAAAAACACCAACTAACTATGCCTTTTTTTTTTTGGAGCAGAAGATAGTAGGACTCATTTCCATACCACTAGAGTGCAGTACAAGGTCTGGCACACAGCAGCTACTTGGAACACTTTTTTGCTCACTGCTACCTCCCCAGTCGGACTTAAAGTTATTCCTTCTTTATGGTACCATAGTACTCGTGCTTATTCTATCCCAACATTATGTTACTAGATTAACAATGATTCATTTACATATTGGGTAGATAGATCCTTGAGACCAGACTCTGTCTTTTGACATTTACTGCTATCCACCCAAAGGGTCATAATAATCAAGAGATCATTTTTACCTTTGTGACAAAATGAATAGAATTACAATTTGGAGAAAACAGCATTGGGGAAAGAGCAGGAATTCATGGAATACAGGAGGGAGAGTTAGTGAAGCTAATGTGAGGCCCCAAAGAAAAATAGCCCTTTGGTTGTATGGTGGGAAGAACTAAAAATAGGAGGAATATAACAGGGAAGAGGATGATGAGTTGTGTCTGATGTAAATGTTTTCTCCATCTCCCCTATGTAATCCAGTATTATCTTCAAAGCTTTGTCAGTAGATTTCATTTTAGGGGTGTGTGAAGAAGTCTCCAGTTTGGTGCTGCACACAGGGAATAACTAATCTATGGATTTCCATAATTCAATGCCAACATTTTCCCAGGAAAGCTGTTTTTTTTTGATGTATTTACATAGGGTAGCCCTAATTGGCTATCTTCATGTCCATAACCCCAGAGACTAAATGTGAAGGGTTAAAGTACTTGAGGCAGTGACCATTTGTTGCTTGTTTCCGAGCAGAGCAACACGTGGTGCTAAACCACCTGGTTGTGTGCCTTTATAAGGCCTGCAAATCCTTAGCTTGGGGCTCTCCTCCTAGGCTCCGCTGTGTTGGAGTGTAGGACGAGGCTAGAGCTGCAGCCCATCTAAATAAAACCTTAAAACAGCTGTAAAGTCTGACTCTCAGTGGTCTTCTTGGTGGGGGTCCTGAGACCTGGGTATAACATATTAGTGGGGGCTCATCTGGGATTCCCCCAAAGACCCCGGAGACCTCAGACTCCAAAGGTAAAACAGCGCTGTCTTTGTTAATTTGTCTTGTCCTGTCCATTGTCTGTTTTACTTTCGTTTTCCTTTGTGAGGACGGCTGCTCCGATTGGTAAAGGGTCGCGCTTGCATGACAACCCTGGAGGAACTGGGAGACATCCCAGATCCTCTTGTGGGGTGGGGGAGAACCCCGCCGTGTGGGATAGGGGTCCTTGGAACCCCACCATGTGAATTGTAGGGCATGGGTCGGTTCGGTGTTGGGCAGGAACTGACCAAGAGGGCCTCCTAACTGAGGCCCAACTCGCCCACTGTGGGTTCTGCTGTGGGGCGTGGTTGTGAAACCCCGCCGTGACAGGAGTCAGCAGACCAATTTGGGAGATCTCCACTTCGTGAGCTTTTTTTTTGTAACTGTCAGGTCTGCGTGTGTCTTGTTTGTACTGTTTATTGTTTTTTGGACTGAACGACTGACAGGACTGGAAACCATGGGCACCACTCCATCTAATCCCCTAGACTTACAAAAAGAAACTGAGAAAGAGGAAAAGAAAAGGTATCCCCTGGTTTTTCAGGGAGATAACTTGGAAGAAGAAATGTTTCCTCCCCTATACTCTCCTTTCCAGGTTCCTTTTGCAGAACCTGAGAATGATCAAGAGGAGGAGGGAGCTATAGAACCAGCAGCCGAACCCTCGGCACCTGCCCTTAAAGTTTCTGAGGGGCCAGTTACTCGACGCCACCGTGGGATCAACCCCCCTACTAGGTTTTCTTTCTTTCTTTTTTTTAACCCCCCCTTCTAATGCAGCTGTCTTTCCCTTACGTGCCATAGGTCCTGTGGAAGTGGATGGTCAACAGCAACTCCAATATTGGCCATTTTCTACCAGTGATCTATACAATTGGCTCACTCAAAATGCCCCCTTTTTTGAGAAACCCCAGGATTTAATTCATTTGCTTGAAACTATTCTCTTTAGGGCTGGGAAGGTGGCTCAGTGGTAGAGCGCTTGCCTTGCATGCTCGAGGCCCTGGGTTTGATTCCTCAGCACCACATAAGCAAAAAGAAAAAAGCCGGAAGTGGCGCTGTGGCTCAAGTGGTAGAGCGCTAGCCTTGAGCTGAAGAGCTGAGGGACAGCGCTCAGGCCCAGAGTTCAAGCCCCACGACTGGACCAAAAAAAAAAAAAAAAAGAAACTATTCTCTTTACTCATCAGCCCACTTGGGATGATTGCAGTCAGCTTTTACTGGTCCTTTTTACCACCGAAGAGAGAGATCGTATCCGAGAGGCGGCCCAGAAACATATACCTGGCCCCACAGGAGCGCCCATCATGGATCCTGCTCTGATCGCTGTCTAATTTCCTGAGATCTGACCAACATGGGACTACAATACGGTTGAAGGTAGGGAGTGATTCCTCATCTACCGCCAGGCTCTGTTGGCAGGTCTCAAGGCGGCAGCTCGCCGACCTACTAATATGGCCAAAGTTTATAATGTTAGACAGGGAGGAAGTGAAAGTCTGGCAGCATATCTTGAGTGGCTCATGGAAGCTTTTAGTCAATGTACCCCTTATGATCTTGAGACCTAGGAGTCGGCTCAGATGATTATGTTTGCCTATATAAATCAAGCTGCACCAGACATAAAGTGAAAGTTGCAGGCTCTAGACAGACTTGGTGAAAAGTCTAATATGGATCTAGTAGCCGTGGCAGAAAAGGTTTACAATAAAAGAGAGACAGAGGAGCAAAGACAAGAAAGGAAGGACAGAGAACGTGAAACAGCATGAAAAGAGAGACTAGGCCAAGGAAAAGAGGCCAGACTTGTTGGACTCGCCAGTATTGCATGTTGAGCATACCTGGTTCACAGACGGCAGCAGTTTCATTTGAGATGGAAAAAGTTATGTGGGCGCAGCAGTCACCACCGACACTGAGATAGTGGGGCAGAAGCACTCCCCCAGGGAATGGCTGCACAAAGAGCAAAACTAGTGGCACTAACAAAAACCCTATAGATGGGAAAAGGGAAGAGACTAAACATTTACACAGACAGTCGGTATGCTTTTGCCACCATGCATGTCCATGGAGCCATTTATCAAGAGAGGGGGCTGCTGACAGCTGAGGGAAAGACTATTAAAAACAAACAAATTTTAAGCCTCATCTGGGCTGTATAGGAACCAGCAAATATTGCCATTATGCACTGCCCTGGCCATCAAAAGGGAACTGATTCTTGAAAAAAAGGAAATAACTTGGCCGATCAGGCAGATAAGGAGGCAGCCCTCCAGCCCAGAGCGGAAGTACTGACTCTAGTAGACCCAGGGCCATGAGCTTTGCCTCCTGAGCCTCAGTACTCCCAAGAAGACTTGGGGTGGATAAAGAAAATTCCCATGGCGTATAAACCTCCGGACAGAGAAGGAAACAGACTGGTGGAAAACTGGTGAGGGGAAACTTCTTGCCACAAAGATTGGGCAAGGGGATTCTTAAGAGAATCCATCGGGTCTCTCACATGGGAACCCGAAGAATGCAGGACTTGCTCTGACACTCAGAAGTAAAAATTAGGCAAGGAAATCAACTCATTGAGGACATTGTTAAAAATTGCAAAGCCTGTCAGCTCACCAATGCCCCCAATCAACCTGTTACAAAAGGAGCTCGCCTCTGTGGAGATAGGCCAGGTGTGTATTGGGAAGCAGACTTCACAGAAATTAAAACTGGAAAATTTGGATATAAATATTTGCTAGTTTTTGTAGACACCTTTTCAGGATGGGTTGAATTGAAGCCTACCCAACAAAGCATGAGACCACGAACGTCGTGGCTAAGAAGATCCTGGAAGAAGTCCTACCCAGGTATGGCTTCCCATCCACCACCGGGTCAGACAATGGATCGGCCTTTGTCTCAAAAGTAAGTCAGGGAATAGCCGTGGCACTGGGGACGGATTGGAAATTGCACTGTGCTTATAGACCCCAGAGTTCAGGGCAGGTAGAAAGAATAAATCAGACTTTAAAAGAGACCTTAACTAAATTGGCCTTGGAGACTGGCACAGACTGGGTATCACTCCTTCCTTTTGCCCTGTTTAGAGTAAGAAATTCACCCTATCAGCTTGGCTTTACTCTTTTGAAACAACGTATAGACACCCTCCACCCATTATCCCTAGCCTTCAGACTGAATTTTTTGCTTATTTGGATGATACTGAATTTCTGTGTAAGCTTGACTATTTACAGCTGGTGCATAAGAGTATGTGGCCCCAGCTTAGAGCATTATATGATTCTGCTTCTATTCCTACCCCCCCATTTGTTTAAACCAGGGGACTGGGTGTTTGTTTGAAGGCACAACTTGAGATCTCTGGAACCACGGTGGAAGGGACCTTACATGGTTCTACTGGCTACACCCACTGCCCTTAAGGTGGACGGCATTGCTGCTTGGATCCACTGCTCCCACACCAGACCTGCTGACCCCTTTGCCCTGTACGACCATGGGGAAACATGGGAAGTTTCCAAGCATCCTACCCAACCACTCCACATACGCCTCAAGAAAAGAAAAATGGACTGATTTTTATTGGTATTGTTGTTTAGTAGTATGGTTAAGGTCAGAGAGGGACTATACCCATTCAAGATCGAAAGCTGTTGGAGTTAATTTTGGGCTGGAGCCACAAGATTGTGTCTGAGGACCATAAGTCAAGGGGGGGGGGAAATGAAGGGTTAAAGTACTTGAGGCAGTGACCATTTGTTGCTTGTTTCAGAGCAGAGCAACACGTGGTGCTAAACCACCTGGTTGTGTGCTTTATAAGGCCTGCAAATCCTTAACTCAGGGCTCTCCTCCTAGGCTCGCTGTGTCGGAGTGTAGGATAAGGCCTGAGCTGCAGCCCGTTTAAATAAAACCTTAAAACAGCTGTAAAGGGGCTGGGAAGGTGGCTCAGTGGCAGAGCGCTTGCCTTGCATGCTCGAGGCCCTGGGTTCGATTCCTCAGCACCACATAACCAAAAAGAAAAAAAAGCCGGAAGTGGCGCTGTGGCTCAAGTGGTAGAGCGCTAGCCTTGAGCTGAAGAGCTGAGGGACAGCGCCCAGGCCCAGAGTTCAGGCCCCACGACTGGACCCCCCCCCCAAAAAAAAAAAAAAACCAAAAAAAAAAACAGCTGTAAAGTCTGACTCTCGGTGGTCTTCTTGGTGGGGGTCCTGTGACCTAGGCATAACAAATGTACTTCTGTGTAAAGTCAAACCCAAGTGTCTTTTTAGCTTGCTACTTTAATTTGCTCAGTAGTCATTTTCATTGTACAAGAGAAAGGAGAGAGTAGACATAGATTCATTCTAGATTGTAAATGTGACTGAACCTTTTCTCTGGACATTCATGTGTATTCTCCAGATCATCTGATTTCCTGGCTGAACCATGCCAATTTTACTATCTCCTATTCCCTCAGGTACCTGCTCTTTCCTCTTATGTCTCTAGACCACATCTTAGTTTCTGAGTTTCATACTTCATAGTCAAGATCTTATTTAATATCCCCATGTGAATGGTTAACAGGAATCTAAACCTTAACATGTCCAAACAAAAACTCCCGAATATCCCTGAAAATATCCCTTGCAATTAGAGGCAAGAAGCAAGAGGCTCAGTGTGTACATATTATTAGAGAGTGTCACATTACTCCTACTGTAAGCTGGTTGAAGCTTACATGGAATTTGTCATCATAGCTGTAGCTGAAATAAGCAATAAATCCAAGAGGAATTTTGAAATGTTGAATGAAAAGAAACTAATAAAATGTATTATCCTGTATGAGTTTCCTTGCTTTAATTCACTTTATAGCATTTATTTATTAGGTCTTTGTCCGTCTCTTCCACAAGAATGTAAATTGTGAGAGCAGAAACTGTTCTCTGTTTTGTTAATAGTATCTAGACTGTACCTGGCGTATAGTGGGTACTCATTAATTTTTTTTGTTGCACGAATGGATACATAGGAAACAATGTACAGTGGTTGGGAAGCCAGATGGCCTGGGTTGAATGAGCCACAGTAATGTGTAAGTGGTGATTAATATGCATCAATGCCTTTCTCCTTTTATCTGCCCCATATTTTTTTATTGGGAGCTGGTTGAATTGAGTATCTATGATATATACAGGTTTTGATTCTTTAATATTATCTAGGTGTTTTTTTTGGGGGGGGTGGTCTGGTCATGGGGCCTGAACTCTGGGCCTGGGTGCTGTCCCTCAGCTCTTCAGCTCAAGGCTAGCACTCTATCACTTGAGCCACAGTGCCAGTTCTGGCTTTTTTTCCTGCTTATGTGGTGCTGAGGAATGGAACTCAAGGCCTCATGCATGCAAAGCAAGCACTCTACCACCGAGCCACTTTCCCAGCCCAATATTATCTAGTTTTCAGATACAACACTATGGATCAGAAAATGAAAGAATATCCTTAAAGGGGAAAAGATATCTCCCTAATGTTTTTACTATAGTTATTTATTATTTGTCAGTTGTGTGGTTTGAACTCAGGGCCTGGGTGCTGTCCCTGAGCCTCTTTGTGATCAAGGCTAGTGCTCTATCACTTGAACTACAGTGCCACTTCTGATTGTTGAGTAGTTTATAGAAGATAAGAGTCTCACGGGGACTTTTCTGCCTGGGCTGGCTTTGAATCGTGATCCTCAGATCTCAGCCTCCTGAGTAGATAGGATTACAGGTGGAAGCTACTGGTGTCAGTTTTCCTAACTTTTTAACTGCAGAAGACTGCTGGAGAATGGTGAATCCTTCATTTTGAATCAGTGATTCTAGCACTAGTAGGAGATAAGTATCTTACAGCTCTTCTAATAGACTCCTGGTGATTGGAAACAGAGAAAAGAACTCCTGGGCTGTGTGCCCATGGCTCACACCTGTAATTTTAGGTGCTTGGAAGTTGAAACCGGAAGGATGGTAATTCAAAGTCAGCCTGGGCAGCAAAATCAGCCTGTGAGACTCCATTTCCAAATAACCAGCAAAAAGCCAAGCTAGGATTATATGAAATTAAATGATTTTGCACAGCAAAGGAAACAATCAGACTGAACAGTCTATATAAAGGAAGAAAATCTTTATTATCCATTCACTTGATAAAAGACTAACATCCTGGGGCTGGGAAGATGGCTCAATGGTAGAGCGCTTGCCTTGCATGCCTGAGGCCCTGGGTTCGATTCCTCAGCACCACATAAGCAAAAAGAAAAAAGCCGGAAGTGGCGCTGTGGCTCAAGTGGTAGAGCACTAACCTTGAGCTGAAGAGCTGAGGGACAGCGCCCAGGCCCAGAGTTCAAGCCCCACAACCAGACCCCCCCCCCAAAAAAAAGACTAACATCCTGTTATCTAAGAAGCAAAAAGAAATGTCAAAAGAACAAGTAATACAAGTTAATAAACAGGCAAATGATCTGAACAGATTTCAAAAGAAATACAAGCAGCAAATAAATAGACAATATTCAATTTCTTTAGCCATCAGGAAAATTCAAATAAAAACTACTTTAAAATCCTGTATTTCCCAAGTCAGAGTGCCTTGTATCAAAAAGCAAAAATGAAAAAACCCCGCATAATAAGTATATAGGGGAAGAGAAACCTATATAGTAGGAAATAGCCACTATGGAAAGCAGTAGGAAGTTTACTCAAGATGCTGAAAATAGAACTAGCATATAACCTAGTTATATTACTTGTTAGATTCTACCCAAAGGAGTGCAAGTAAGCATACATAAATATTTGCATGCTTGTGTTTATTGTGGCACTCAACAATAGTAAATCAATAAAATCACCTTACATGCCTGTCAAGACAAATGGATGAATAAAATATGGTGTTCACATGAAGATTCATAATGAAAAATGAAATGTCATTTGTAAGAAAACTGATGAAACTAGAAATCATCCTGTGAAGCAAAATAAATGTCATGCAGAAAGACAAGTATCACATGTCCTGTCTCATATGTGAAAGATTAAAAAACAAAAAAAGATGTTGGGCACCCATGGCTCATCCCCGTAATCCTGGCTACACAGGAACCTGAAACCTGAGGATCACAGTTTGAAGCCAGCCTGGGCAGGAAAGGCTATGAGATTCCTATCTCCAATAAAACTACTCAGAAAAAGCCAGAAGTGGCACTATGGCTCAAGTGGTAGAGTGTTATCCTTGAGCAAAAAGAAGCTCAGGGACAACATTTAGGCCCTGAGTTCAAGCTCCAGGACTGGCAAAACAAAAAACAAAAAAGATGGTATTAACATAACAGAACTACTACAGAAGGGTTAGAGGACCAGAGAGATAGGGAATGAAACAGATGGGAAAGTATATTCAAATATATCCTGATTTATGTATATATGGAAATTCCACAGTAAAACCCATTAACATAAACAATATATACATTATAATTTAAATTAATATATTATAATTTTTCTGCAGGTATCGCTTGTGCCTTTAACACACACAAATAATAAAAGGGGAGGGCTGAACACTGGAAGATGATGGATATGTCAATGGTCTTTATGATGGTGGTTTCATGCTGTACACTATTGTCCAAACTCAGTGAGCTGTGTCCAGTAAGTAGCTATAGCTTTTTGCTTATTAATCATAACTCAGTAAAGCAGTTTTGTAAGGAAAGTTCATCTGGAAGAAAATAAAACCTATATATTTGTAGCTTTTGTTATAGCACCAAATCACTCTGATTGTGCTCTATATGCACTCATACCAAAGCTCCACATTCAAGTTAAGACCTTTTCTTTTCAGTTAAGTCTTATGCAGGTGACAGAAAAATATTTAGCCACACCCGTAAAACAAACTTTGAGTTCTTTCCATGGTAGAAATGTTTACAAAGATGCCGCCATAATATCCCTCATCCTTCTGAGGCCAAGATCAGGGGTCAGACTGATCCTGGAGAAAAAGACAACTGTTGCACACTGAGACTGAATCCATCAAGACTTCAGCCTCACTAACAATAAGCACAAATCAACTGAGTTAATGATCCCAGGGGGAAGAAAAGCCTGAGAGTATGACAAATGTTTTGTTAAAAAACAAGTGAAACTAAACCATTGCAATTCTATAACAGATCACAGACACAACAGAGAAAAGTCACATTTTTGTCATTCTAACTTGATTCTACGTTCATGTAAGTTTGTATTCTGTGGGAAATTTCACTTGACTGGTTTATTGGAGCTTCAGATTTTCTTGAGCAAAGAAAAGCAGAATTATCAAAGAGTTGCCAAACCTCAAAGACAGTTGATTCAAGGGATTTTTAATCTGTATAGCACAGAAAAGCTGTCCTTTCTTTAGGTGGCTAGAAATGGATTCTTTTGTCTTCATAGAAATCCATAGAAGGCCTTTGTTGATTTGATGAAAGCAGGATTGTGGGTTTAAGAAACATCAGCTGTGTCACCTCCTTGAAGACACTGAGAAATGTGCACCCTTTAAACATAAAAGAAACAGAATGTGAATTATTTCAGCTGGAAATTTAAAGGGTGATCAGAGAGGTATAATTCTTTAGCAAGTAAGATTTACTCTGCTTATAATTGGGGGGATAGGAGGTGAAACTGCATGACGACTTTATGCCCATGTAGAAATTAAATATTCACTTACCTTCTAAAAGAGATTCAATCAATAAATCATAAAGGAAAAGACTTTGAAAATAATGACATCTCTTTCATGGGTAAAATTGTACCACATGTACCAGGTGATATTCGAAGTTATTTTTTGAGTTATGTGATAGATTTATACATTTTTATGTATAAATATATATAATATATTTTCCTCTAAAAGAGAATGTTGTTTTCTCAACATAGAGAACAACATTTGATGTCATGAGCTTTCTGCTATTTCACAGCTTTGGAAATTGTAGGAACAGTATTTTATCCATTCATAGTTACATAATACCTTAGTTTTACTTCATAGCAACCCACAGCAAAACTTAGTGGCTTAAAAGTCATGATGATATTACTTGCTCACTATTCTGTGCCCAGTGACTGGAGCTGTACAGTTAATTGTCTGGTTTTAGGTAGCTACAGTCTACAGTGAAATAAGGCTTTGCTGGGACCTTGTGGCCTAAGATGATCTTATTTACATGTCTCAAGGTGAGTTTTTGGCTGTTGTCAGGGCTACTACTTATTTTATGCAGATGAACCTGAGCTACTTTGTGTGGCAGCTCAAGCCCGATAGGAATAGCTTGAATACAAATAATTTTCCAGCTTCTGCTTGTGTAACAATTGCTGATTTTCTATTGACCAAAGCAAGTCACATGACCAAGTCCCAAATTATTGTGGAAGAGAACAACACAGAGGGCGCATATGAAGTGATGTGATTCCTTAGTCACAGGAATAGTGAAATATCTTATTACAGGTGAAAAATCTGGTGATACTGAGAAATACTGAAAGAAGTGTCTGTTTATCAATAGGCATGGAACTATTTTGATATTTTAGCCATAGGCATGTTGTTAAACAATTGGCACAAGTACTTGGGCATAACAGTTTCACACAGAGAGAGGCTCTGCATGCTCTAGAAATGCTGCTGACCTGTGGTTCCCAACAACAAATAATAATACAATATCAAGGTGAATGCCTTCTCAATTCATGAAATAATACCCTTGGAATAAAAGTTCTCATGAGATGCAGCATTACCAACAGTAAGAGGGAGGTTCTTCAAAGAGACTGTTTTATTCAGTGTTGATTGAACATTTATTGCAGTATAAGCCATAACCATTAGGAATCTAGTTGTTAAAAAGTGACAGCAAAGTTGCAGAATGCAAAATAAACATAAAATCATTTGTTTGCTGGGTGTCAGTAGCTCACACCTGTGATGCTAGCTATTCAGGAGGCTCAGAACTGAGGATCACAGGCAGGAAAGCTGGGCCATGAAAGTCCATGACACTCATCTCCACTAAATTACCAAAATGCTGGAAGTGGAGCTGTGAACTGAGCGGTAGAGTTCTGGCCTGGAGCAAAATAAAAGTTTAGGACAGCTCCCAGGTCTAGTGCGCACGCCCGTGCACACACACACACACACACACACACACACACACACACACACACACACACAGATTCATTTGTATTTTTGTGCATTCACAGTGACCAGTCTTAAAAGGAAATTAAGAGAACAATGCAACTTACATAATATCACGAATATTAGGATAATTTTGAATAAACATAACTAAAGACACAAAAGACTTTCACACTGAAGAATGCAAGCTGGTGAAGGAAATTAAAGGAGAGACATTTATATGCATGGTATATCACCATATACTGATCAACAGATTCAATACAATCCCTATCAAATTCTATTTTTTTAGAAATAGGAAAAATCCCTGTTAACTTCCATATAATTTTAAAAGTTTTTAAATAAAAAATAGTCTTGATAAAGGACAGAAGTTCCATACATTCTGATTTCAAAACTTATATAGTACAGTATGCTATCATAGTCATTGTTTGATAAAAGCACATAGATGGACATTTTGAACAATACAATAGAGCATGCAGTTTTGCATATTAGGCAAATTCATTTTGACAAGGATGTCAAGACCATTTAATGGGGGAAAGGAAAGTCTTTTAATAGGTTTTTTCGGAGAAACTATCCATAGGCAAGAAAATGAAGTTGGATTCATATGAAGTTGAATTAACATTACATGCAAAAATTAAATCAAAATGGATCAATGGCCTAAATATGAGTTAAAAATGTAAAAATTTGGGTGGGGATGTAGCTCAGTGGCAAAGTGCTTGCTTAGCAAGTGCAATGTCCTGGGTTTGATCTCCAGTACAAAAAAAGTAAAAAATCTTAGGCCTGGTTCTTCATTTCTTCCTTTAATATTATGATCTAACCCATATACTTCCTAGACATTGGATGTGAGTCAAATAACCTTGCATTAGTGAATTTCAGGCAAGTCTCTGTCATATGCAACTTATAGTGTTGAATAATTTTCAACACTTATAGTGTTGAAAGACTTAATAAAAATCCCTTGCAGCTGCAGAAGTCAAATGCATAATGCCTTTCTCCTTCTTTCTTATATCTTTTTTTAATGTAAGACTTTGCAAAAGCCAGCTACGACCCAGACAGCAAGGATCTCTGGTTCCAAGCTCTAGCAGTATAGGAAAGAGTATAGAATGTCAGGTGTAGAAGTAATCATAATATCTGATTTAAGTACCCACTTCAAAAGGAAGTTAAAAAGACTATTGGGATAATGGGTGCAAACTATAATGTGGCACATGACACATAGCAAGTACTAAAAAAAAATGGCAGTGCTATTTGTTTCTGAGTATAAATACCCAGACCTAACATTTACTTTGTTATTTACACAGTTTTTATCTTGGCTATGTTAAATAGCTCTTTATTACCATTTTTCTCCCATCTTCTATTATTTAGTAAGAGTTCCATATACAATGTTTTCTGGTTGGGCACTGGTGTCTCAAGCTTGTAATCCTTGCTCCTCAGCCAGATTGGGAAGGAAAGTCCATGAGACTCTTATCTCCAATTAACCACCAGAAAACTAGAAATGTAGCTGTGGCTCAAAGTGGTAGAGCTGTAGCCTTGAGTGAAAATTTTCAGGGCAGTGCCCAGGACCTGAATTCAAGACCAATACCGGTACACCCACACTCACCCCCCCCCCAATGTTTTTTGATTTATTTCCAAAAAATTCACTGCCAGTAGATTTTTTTCATGTGTGGGTATTTTTATGTTTTTTTTTTTATTGTCAAGGTGACGTACAAAGGGTTACAGTTACATACGTAATGAGTGTATTTCTTGTCAAACATTGTTAACCCCTCCCTCATTTTGCTCTCACTTTCCCTCCCCTGTAAGTCCCCCCAAGTTGTATAGTTCATTTCCAACATATTGCCTTGTGAGTATCGCTGTTGCATTGGTTCACCTTTTGTTGCCAGTAGATTTTAAAACTTTTGTTTCATAACATGCTCAGAAAGTATTAATGTGAATATCTTCTAATAGAACTTATTTAGCCTGAATGCCTGCAAAACATGAGATACCACTTGTTTACAACTTGGTCATTGAACTCTATTAAATACTTCATATCTGCATGTTTCATACTTTATTATTCAAATTTCTGAGTTTTAACGGGCAAGAAAACTTGCATTATTGTAAATCTTTAAGATGATGGTGTTTAAACAGTGATACGCACCAGACACTATGCTGGAAATGAACTTTACAACTCAGGTAAAGGGGAGTGAGGGAGCTTTGGAAGTAGGAGAAAATGATGGTGGGGATAACTGTTAAAAAAGAAATGTGCTCATTACCTTACTCATGTAACTGTAACCCCTCTGTATATCATCTTTACAATAAAATTTACAGTAAATAAATTCCTTCACAAAGACAGCTTCACATTTGACATGTCTATTGTGCTGTGCAATGATTTACTTGATTCTGACAAACTTGTCCTAACTTCTCAGATATCTTCACTAAATTCTTCAAAATCTTTCCCCACTTTGCTGAATATTGTTTTTCTGCCAAGACCAGATTTTGAAGTCAACCTACAAAGTCCGTTTCTGAATAGTAAACTTGCTAGTCCTATGGTCATGCTGAACAGTGGAATAATGTTGAACGGAGCTACCCCATGACCCAGCAATCCCACTCTTGGGCATTTATCCAATAGACCACAAAAAAGGCCACATTAAAGCTACCAGCCCAACCATGTTCATCGCAGAATTGTTTACCACAGCCAAGATGTGGAATTTGCCCAGATTGTCCTCAAGAAAATGTGGTATATATACACAATGGAATTCTACTCATCCATCAGGAAGAATGATATTGTAGCATTCATAAAGAAATGGAAAGACATGGAAAAATTGTATTTGGCAAAGTAAGCCAGACCCAGAGATATATAGCTTGCATAATTTCCCTCATTTGTGGTAGCTAAAATATGACTATAAATGTACAAGTGAGCATACTGGATAGTAAGCAAGGGGTTACAAATGAATTAACTGAAGTGTAATAGACTTTATGGAGAGCACACATAGTATAAATTTTTAAAAAGACTATGTCAAAGCCCAACAAAATAAGTACTAGGAAATGGGGAAGGAGGGTAGAACCAAGGGAAGAGAAGCAGAAAAATGAAGGGAGAAGGGGGAGAATACAGGCAAGAATTCACTGTACATATCACACAATTGAGAAATATAAGTGAAGGAATGGGTGGAAAGGGGATGAAAATGTTACAGTGATGACACAGATTAAGATGCTTTTTTTTTTTTGTCGGTCGTGGGGCTTGAACTCTGGGCCTGGGCGCTGTCCCTCAGCTCTTCAGCTCAAGGCGAGCGCTCTACCACTTGAGCTACAGCGCCACTTCCGGTTTTCTGGTGGTTTATTGGAGATAGGAGTCTCACGGTCTCTCCTGCCCAGGCTGGCTTTGAACCGCGATCCTCAGATCTCAGCCTCCTGAGTAGCTAGGATTACAGGCGTGAGCCACCAGCGCCCGGCTAGATTAAGATGCTTTGTACACATAAACTGCTTCATTAAATTGCAAAAACAACCTAAATAGGCAAGGGAAGTGGTGGTTTGGAGGGGTGGGTGAGAATGCCGAAAGGGGTGACAATGATCAAGATATATCATGTTCATAAACTGCTTTGGTGAATGGAAACTCCTTTGTACAACTACT
The DNA here is from genome assembly GCF_019054845.1 of Dipodomys spectabilis. Classification (NCBI taxonomy): domain Eukaryota; kingdom Metazoa; phylum Chordata; class Mammalia; order Rodentia; family Heteromyidae; genus Dipodomys; species Dipodomys spectabilis. Next base: position 1,782,626 of record NW_024870748.1, on the reverse strand, counting down.
TAAAAATAATAAAAATAGGGGCTGGGAAGGTGGCTCAGTGGTAGAGTGCTTGCCTTGCATGCATCAGGCCCTGGGTTCGATTCCCCAGCACCACATAAGCAGAAAAAGCCGGAAGTGGTGCTGTGGATCAAGTGGTAGAGCGCTAGCCTTGAGCTGAAGAGCTGAGGGACAGTGCCCAGGTCCAGAATTCAGGCTCCATGACCGACCAAATAAATAAATAAATAGATAGAAATATTGCTTAAAAAAGTCAAGTGGTATTTTGGGCTGTCTTGCCTCTGAAAATTAGCCAATTAGCAGATTTGAAATTTTACTATTAGATATCAATCTCTTTGGTCAGCAGGCTGTCCCAAGTAGTTTAGTCCAATTAAACTGCCTCTAATACATCTTGATGAATACCATTTTTTAACCTCAGAGTCTTTTAGTTTATTTATTTTTCTTTCTTTCTTTTGTTGGTCATGGGACTTGAACTCTGGGCTTGGTCACTCTCTGAGCTCTTCTCCTCAAGGCTAATACTCTACCACTTTGAGCTACAGCGCCACTTCCAGTCTTCTGGTGGTTATTTGGAGATTTCCTGCCCCTCCCTGGCTAACTTTGAACTTTGATCCTCAGATCTCAGCCTCTTGAGTAGCTAGGATTACAGGTGTGGGCCACTGGCACCTGGCTTTGGTTTCTGTTTTTAATGTCAGCAATGGAACTTGAACTTAGGGTCTTGCGCTCTTACTCAGCCTTTTCACTCATGGCTGATGCTCTACCATTTGAGCCATGCCTCCAATGCTTCATGATGTTTGTAAACTAACTCTCAACTAGAGGCACAATTGATTTATCACTAAAACAAATCTCTTGTTTATAAGACATTAAGAGAAACACAAATCTGGGACCTGGCAAGTTTAAATAAATATAAGTTCTTGAATACAAATGACCTATTTTCTTCTCTAATGTGCTTTCCACTTTTTACTTTTTCAGATATATGAAATTCTTTCTAGTTGACTCAGGCATCTATCTGCTCTAGGAGCAGGAGAAGAATAGAATCAGGAATTATAGGACTTCCGTAAGGACTCAAAGGAGAAAAAAAAGGTATTTCATTTCTAGTTTCCAAAATAAGATTTTCAAGTTCAAAGCAAGAAAATAGTCCTGAATGCCAGACTTTATTAAGAGGGAAAGGGATTTTCTAAATTCCTTTATCCTCTTCTTTATCTTATAAGAAGACCTGGACTAAGTTAATCATGCAGCTTAACCTAAGAACTCTTTTGGTAGAAAACCTGAAGTAGAGAGATTATAAAAGCTGCTTCTCAGATTTTGCTGAACTGCTGGAGGCAGAATGGAGGGACCAAGGAGAATGACAGGGAATTAGGTCAGGGCTACAGCAATTTTCCCTTGTTGAGTCAAAGTTCTGTAGTAAAAGACTTACTAGTTTAGGGATCTGGAAGGAGATTACTACAACATCTACTTGGTAGACCTGGAATGGTTTCTCAGAAAGTGTGAGATTTTTTTAAGGGGGTGACACAGATCAAGATGCATTGTATTCATATACTGCTTTGTTAAAGGACATCTCCTTGGACATAAAGATAATAAAAAAGATAATAAAAAGGGAAAAAAGAAAAAATGAAAGTGTATCCAATTCAGATTTTCAGAGCTTCTCTGGGTTTCTGTGCAAATATGGAATTATAATCTCTGAAGGTCTCTTACTCTTAAGGTAGTAGCTGATGAGCTTGCAAGGTAGAGTACTATGGCAGAAATAAAGGGACCAAGATACAAAGAGGGCAAGACCAGAGGATTGTCATAGGAGACATACCATAAGGGGGTTCACATCAACTGTGAAAGTTTGGAGTCACTGATTCAGCAAGAAAATTTGCCAGGTCATAATTAAGCTGAGAGGCTTAATTAAGCTGAGATGATTCCAGCTCCCATCCCAGACACAAACAGAATAGCGAGAAATGATAGCATTACACCTTAGTGAGCATTGTGCCTCAAGGACTGTCACTGGAATTGAGATTGGAGTCCAGGTCCTGGGATACCTCAACAAAAAAGGCTCATCCAACCATCTGGAAAGCCAAGCAGAGAAGTGTGGTAAAGGCAGAAAGGAATCTTTTTTTTTTGGTCATGGGGCTTGAACTCTGAGACTGGGTGCTGTCCCTCAGCTCTTCAGCTCAAGGCTAGTGCTCTATTGCTTGAGCCACAGCATCACTCCCAGCCTTTTCTGCTTATATGGTGCTGAGGAATTTAACCCAGGGCCTCATGCATGCAAGGCAAGCACTCTACCTCTGAGCCACCTTCCCAGCCCAGAAAGGAATCTTTATTCTCAGTTTAGTAATACCAGCAAGAACAGATGCCCGGTCATCTAAGATCTATCTTTAAAATACTTAGGGTTACCTAGAAAAATGAATGGTTGGGAGTCTCTATAGTTCTAAATCCAGGTCATTTTATTCTAGCTGGGATATGATTGATGAGCAATTTTTTCTCAAGGCTGCTGCTCTACCACTTTGAGCACAGGTCCATTTCTAGTTAATTGGAGATGAGAGTTTCGTAGATTTTCCTGCCTGGTCTGGGTTTGCATGTTGTCTTCAGATCTCAGCCTCCTGAGTAGCTAGGATTACAAGCATGAGCCACCAGAGGCCGGGTTATTTAATTCTTTCTAATCTTTATTTTTCATTCTACTTTCCTTGTAGGGTCTAACCATTCCTATGATCTTCCTGGTTGTATTTATCTATGTTTTCTGTGTTTATGATTATCTTAAGTATCTTCTGTAGTGCTAACTTAGTGGTTATAAATTTCTTTAGTTTTTACTATGGTAGGTTTTTATTTCTCCTTCAATTTTGTGGTATAACTGTTACTGGATACTAAATTAAGACTGACAATTATTTTCTTTCAGATCTTGAAATAGGTTATTTCAAGCTCTCATAGGTTTTTGAATTTCTGTTGACAATTTGGCTGTATAAAGAATTACCACACGTGCCTCTCTTTTACCCAACAACCTCTACTTCCTACAAGTTGACATCTTGCATAGTGATAGCTGTAATATCAGCCAGTAGTAAAGCAAGCCAACATGCTGTGACTAACAGCGGCATGGTCACATTTTGCTGGACTATATGCATGAGCATGTGTGTCCTTAAGCTTCTGCTATTTTTTCACATGTTCAGATTTGTTTAGCTTTAGTACTGCACTCTTTGCCTCTACTTTACTCTCTCCTCTCCTCCCTACCCCATCAGGTGACCTTGAGACTCTGTCCCTATCAGGAGTGTTTTAAAGTGGACAACCACATGTCTAATGGACATTGGTTTAGAGCTTGTGGAGAGAGGTTTGAGATAGAAATAGATATCATAATATAGGTGGAAATGGAAACCATGGAATAGGGCTCAGAAGGAGTGTGCTGAGTAGGAAGAAAGGACGAACTTGGAATTCAGAAGAACATTGACACTGAGAGACAGAAGAGAAGGCCCAGAAATAAATTAGCAGCAGCTAAGCAGCTATGTAGAAAGAAAACCAAGAAAGTTTACTGCCACGTAAGTGAAAACAATAGAAATTTCCACAATAGCAGAGATAAATAGCACCAAGTCTAGAAATAGTTCAAATAAGATGACTATCTTATTTGACTATCAAGCAGTCAAATGGGGAAATTTTAAGTTAAGTAGTCAGCTAGTGAATATTTTACATTTTGTTGATTGAAAACATCCATACATAATTTATAGATAAATGGATGTGGATTATTTTAATAAAAGTTTATTAACCAACATAGGTAGCTGGATTTAGCTAATGGGTCAATGTTTTCCATCTCTTCTCATACAGTTTTATTGATGACCACACCAAGGGAAATTTTTATGGATTGATGGTGGCAGGAATCATTTACCAATAATTAAGAAAGTAGAAATGGATTTGCAATACTTTTTTAGCTAATAATGTAAAAGGGGAAGAAATGTGAGTCCTAGGTTGAAAATGGGTTTGAATTTTGCGAGAGACTCATATTCCCCATGGGAGAAGATTGTAATGTTCGGAAATATTTTAAAAAATTGTATCTCAATCTGTCTAAAATTAAGCTTCCTGTGAGTTGCCACTGGAGCTTAATTAATTTTTTCAGGCTTAGTGAGTATTTATTAAAAATGTAAATAAACTGCTTTGCTGTAGGATTGAAACACAGTGTAACTACTGTAAGGGTAATTTTACCAAAACTACTGACATGGGGAGATTATTTTTTAGGCTTCCATTGCAGGTTATTTTCTACTTCTAGCTAGGCTATCACAGCTCAACAAATAAGCAACTACTTCCTGTTAAGAGGATGGATACACTGGTTGTTTTAAGTTTTGGCCTGCTAGAGGTTTGCTGTGGCCTGGTTTGTCTCAGCTGCAAAGGTTCACCATATCCCAACATGACCTGTATAAAGTGGTGGAGGGAGGAGATACACTGTCTTCTTCATCTCATCAGATGAGGAAGGAATATATTTAGTTTCTGCCCTCAAAGGGCTTGCAATCTTGGTGATGATGTAGATGATGGCAAGTCAGATTCTGTGTTTATTCTTGCCTGAATTTCTGCTTCGCGAAAATACCATAAGGATTTCAAATGGAAAATGTTCTCTTTGCCTTTTCACTTGTATTTACTCTTCTGAACACAAACAGGTAGGTGATTGCAATGACAATGGCTGTCAGAAAGCTTGGGAATATTGTTCCTCTAAATGAGTCCTACGAATAGTCAGGAATGAAGATGTTGAAGATATGGAAGTGGGCATTTATAGACCACCCAACCCAACAACCTTTTCTGACAATATCCTCTCAGGGAGCTTTTGAGAATTCCAAATGTCCTCTGTGTTCATGGAGAATAGATGAGTTCCCCATGGTACCCAGTCTTTAAGGTGCATGATGTTTCTTTGTAATTTATGCTTTCACTTTTGATTCTGGAGGCAAATTTCACTAATTCTTAGCCACCCAACACTTTCTCCCAAGGATATACCATTCCTTGAGGCCAGAATGATAGGGGTAAAACTTATAAGTTCTCCTAGTTCCCTTAGATTCAAGAGAAATTGCCTGATGGAATCCTATATTTTGTGTCTTCTCACAATTGCCTATAGTTATATTACTGGTCAGTTTCATGTCTGCCATGTAATGTGATGACACTGTGACCAGAAAGCACAGCCCAACATGGTGGGAGCAATAAAGGAGGATATAGCTAGGACTGGCTGACAAGTTGGCTCCAATTTTGGAAGTAAATGTCCTACTAGTAATGCATTTTTGAGACATTTGTGCTATAACCATGTTCTGACCCATGTGAGATAGAATGTTAATGCATCCTTTGCCTGATTGTATCTGGATTATGAGGAATCATGATTTTGTTTTGCCTTCTCAGTTTGTTCTCTATGTTCATTTCCCCAAGCCATAGTCAACACTTTCCCCCACCCAACAACAGTAAGGCAATTTGCAGCACCTTTTCTCCAATGATTCCATCAAGGGTTCCTTCAAACACATTTGCTTTTCCTCTTTGAAGATTGTTCTTTTGACAGAGTGTGATCAGTTGTGGATCCTAATATATCAAGAAAACTGTAGCAGTGATCAAGAGTCATTCTACTTCTGTGTATAGTGGGAGAAAGTCATTTAAAGTACAGAGCCTTTTTCCAGACCTAGTTGGCAAGACTGGCCTTATATGTAAGCAAAATATATAGCAATTTACAGTCCAATTTTGGAAACACTGAAAGTATTTTTGTTTCTCCTCCAAGGAGAGAAAAAAAACCCCAAACTCTACCTAAACTAAAATCCTGTTTCACTCTTATCTGCTACCACATTTGAGATTACTTTCTCTTTTGGAGTAGGGAATTAGAGTTCCTGTTAAGATAGAAATGTATTATTTTGGAAGAATTGGGGATGTAATCTGGTACTTGAACTGATTTCATCAGGCCCCAAGGCAATTAGCAGGTCTAGTCTAGTCTCTGAATCTGTTCCTTATAGAATCAATTTTCTTTTGATAGGACTGTTACATGTGTCTTAATTAAGGAGATGAAAAAAGCAATTGAAGAGTTATTATAAAGTATAAGTGATTCAGAAGCTAATCAGAATTTCAGAGGACTGTGAAAATGCTACTAATTATACTGGAGAATATAGATCAATCTTTACCTGAGATCTTCTCTAAGGTCTTGTATTCTTTGCTCCCTAACTCCCCCATATATCTTTCTTTATCTCTCTAATATCTCAACTGGACTTTTCCTCTTTTCTGACTCAGTTGCAAATTATCCCCGATATTCCCTTTCTATTATTGTTTTCTGTTTTCTGTGGTGATCATAATGTAAAACTGGTTTGCATATAACCAGCTTAATTTATTGGATATATTTGTATTCCATGTTCAGAATCTACAAATCAGACTTGATCATTAGCCTTTCATTTCTCCCTCAGAAATCTTAGAAAATCCATGGTCCTAAATTCATTCTTTCTCTTCCTATTCTAAGTCAATGGCCCTTTGTGCAGTAAAATTTTTCCAGTGGGGGAAAAGAAAGGGTCACAAAGGTGGAGGAGGCAAAGAATGGGAGTGGAAGGCCCACAGTACAGGTATATGACTTCATTTCAGATGAGGGGTCTGAACCCAACTGGGTTGTTGTTGAATTGGGAAAAGAAACTATCCTTTGTGAAAATTACCAGAAAGATGATTGGTACATCATTGGCAAAGCTTCAGATGGAAAGCCAATTAGTGAATAGTAGCTTTTTGGCATTTCCGGCAAGTGAATTTGAAACAAAGTGGAGATACTGAATTCTTTCTTTACAATTTATTTACAAAATGTATTAAAACTTTGTACAATACCTCATAGCAATGAGGCTCTGTAATTATGCCCACACATGCAATTTACACTTTTACGGCCATTAGTTTGCTTGGCAATTTTTCTGTTCACTGAAGTACAGCTTAAACAACAAAAAGAAAAGAATTGGAAAAAAATCCTCAAGTGACTTATCGTCAAACTCCCATAGCTTGAAGTTAGTAGCAGAAATTTGAAGCAATCAACATCTTTTTAAACATGCAAGTTTGTTTGTTTTTTTTAAATAACAAACCAATTTACCCGCTTCTTTATCCCAGTGACATTTTTTCTTTGAAAACCTGATTTGAGTCAATAAACATACATTTCTCTTTATACAGTGCCTATGAAAACATTTATGTATAGGTTGGTTTGTTTGTTTTATACAACTTCGTATTCACACAGTATTAGCTTCCCACACTGGGACATAATAGCATTCATAAGTTGAAAATCACAGTTTCATGAAAACAAAACAAAAACAGAAACACAACAGCTTTCTTTTGTGTTCAATACCATTTAAAATCTGACAGGTGAGTTATTCGCTTATGACCACAATTTTTTGGAATGAAAGTTTATATTACACTTTTCTGGAAATGTTTCGTTGGAACGAGACTTCCATTCTTTTCTGAAGACAAGAGCAAATATGCAGCAGATCAACTAAGCATCTAAGGGTCAGTCACACTTGGGAAATGAAGGCGAGCTCCTAGTTTTTACAGTCTGGAAACTTCCCAATGCACGTTACTGATGAATGCAAACTACTGAACTACAGAAAGCATACATCATTATATAGGAGGTAATTAGTGAGCGGAGACTATTTCCTCTGACTGTTCTGATGATGCTATTTGTTACTTGATAGCCCATGGAGCAGCGGCGCGATCTTCTGAGAGTCAGTAGTGAAACTGCTCCAAGCAAGGACCTGCGAGTGATGCTGAGGCCCTCATGTTAGCAATAGGTTTGGGAATGCAGTTTAGTTCTTTGCAAACTAGAAAAGGACACATGCAGTCTGACGGAGAGCCATGGGTGGTAACAGGCAACAGCTGGTAAGACAGACCAAGCAAGAGTCAAGTCAAATCGAGAAGAGTGGTCTGAACCCACTGGCCCGCCTTGCAACGCAGTCCTGTCTCCGTGGTGTACACTTGAAAGGCATACTTAGCAGAGAAAGCAGAGCTAAACACAGTGTTGATTCTGAGAAAGATATTCTAAACACGTCTGGGAATATAGGCAGCATTTCCCTCACCTCAATGCTAAATACTCAGCAATATTGACTTAAAATGCACACTGAAGCAAGAAAAACAGATCTGTGAGCTGAAATTCCAGGCTTCTTAGAAAGCCCCGGGATCCGTTTTCGGAAAGCACCGATAGGTATACCTGATAGTGCCTCATCCCTTGCTACACACGGGAGTCAATTTCAAAAGCTCTGTTAAACCCTTTACCATGTGAGAAGATAGCAAATCATTTTCACAAAACCATTGCATGAACACAGAGAAGTCACCGTTCAGTCCCTTTCCAAAGCATTTGAATTTTCTTAAGTGTCGCATTTACATTCTAAAGATATACACATTTCAGCAACATTGAAGGAAATAGGGGACACAGAACTTCACCACCAACAGGAAATACCAAAAACATCTGGTCAGCAGATCCTAGAAGAAATGCCAGTCTGTCTTCCTGAATATTGGGAGACAGATTTTTTTTTTCTCAATCAAGAAGAATTAATTGTTTTAGCTAAGATGGGGCTATTTTGCTGAATTGGAATTTGAAATTTGCGTGTGTGCATTAAAGAACATGGTATTTGTATACTGTGCAGTGGTATCAAAGAATGGCTTTTGTTGAATTGACTTTTTTAAATACGATTTTTTTCGCATACTGGAATCTTGCATGTCCATTTTTTGTTGGTTTTTATTTTAATTTTTTTTTCAAGCAAAGCAAAAAAGATTTCAATGATGATTTGTTTGCATTGTCGCGAGTCTCAGAGTGTTCCATAAGGCACTGAAGGAAAAAAAAATCAGTTTTTCCTATTGAAAGGTCATTGCACCATCAGCAATATTCGTGTCATGCCCGACACCAAGGAGAGTGAAATCTGGCTCAGGATCCTTGAAGCAGCCATGTTTTCGGTGATTTCCTCTCATCTCATGCCTCCAGTGGGAAGGGATCTGCAAAGGCAAGTGGGGGGGGATTTAAATTCGAAAGGGCTTTCTATTGAGAATTGAGAAGTTTATTATGGCTCAATCTAGGTTGGATAAAAACCATGGCTGTTTTCTCCAACTTGCATTACTGTAAGCTCAGTAAAGTCAGTAAGCTGATTTTAGGCAATAGGTAGAGTTATGAATTCTTTAACTAGATCTAAGTGGTATGCAATAGATTGAATTAGAATCATTCTCTACTATATGCATCAATGTACTAAGAAATATAGAAGCATTGTATGAAGTTTAACTCAAAACTTTAATCACTCAGGGTGTAGGTATACCAGAAAGTTTTTAGTGACAAATAGAGACATTTGGGAGAAATACACTGAAGCGTGTTTTCTGTTGGCAAAACCCATGAGAAAGAACCTAGGATTGAGTTTTATGGCTTACTGAATTAAAATCTGTTTTGAGTGTGAGGGGAAAATTTCCTGCTTATTATCAGAGAGATGACTGCTTATTTCTCTTAATACCTACAACATTAGTTTTTTAAAGTCTGAAAACAGTACAAAGGAATTTAAAGAGACAGAGCATTCCAGAAAGAGGCCAGAGCAGTAATGCCTCTGAATCTGTATGTGTCTTCCGTGGGATCTTTGTCCTGACATTTTGGGCCTGATTGAGATGCTGCTGGTGCAGCATTAACTAGTGGATACATTAACTAGTGCAGGGGATTCATTTTAAGGACCACTTTTTGTCCTCTCCTCTGGCTTACTACATCCCCTTCCCATTCCTTTTCCTATACACTAATGGAACATTTATTTTTCTCTTGAGAAAACAAATTGCATTTAGCTCAAAGGAATGACATAATTATTATCTACCACTGGTCCTGGAATAAAAGTGTCTGCAAGAAGAATGTTAAAGGTGAACCTGAAGGCAAAGACCCATAAGGAAGGCAGAATAAAACTAACATGGTAGTGGTCAGTCTCTTCCTTGGAGCCCCTAGGACCTGAGTTAAATGATTCTCTAGCTTGGAAAAGTTTTGTATCTGTGGTAGGAAGTTATAAAAGTCCACTTCTCTTTCTTCACACTGCGATTTCCCTATCTAGTTCCATGACTCTAAGAAAAGGATCGAATCTCTCACTACTTCTATGCCCTGGTTATATGGTAATAACAGAAGTATTATCACTGGGATTAAAAAAAAAGTCCTTGAGAAGAAAGAACATCACCACCTCCGTTATTCAGAATGTGGTAGCCCAGAATATTCTGTCCCCATTCAGTGTAAGATGAATATTCTCTCTGTGTCTTTATCTCTGCCTCTGTGTGTGTCTGTCTCAGTTGGAGATTAGAGAGCCAGCAGAGAAAGGTGCAAGTGTAAGGTTGTAAGTTCAAACTCTAATATTATGAGGGAAATAATGCCTATGCATAGGGTAGAGAAAGAAAATTGATCACTTTGAAACTAGACTTCATGAACAAAGTTTGGATTTCCTAGGAGACAACATAGAATGGTTTTAAAGCAAAAAGAATAATATTTTTGCCAAGTTTTAGACATTTTGTAGTCTTGCAAAGAGTGGGATTTCAGAAACAATTGTTGAAGAAGGCAAGAATCCAGACATAGTTCTGAACATCAATGAGGCAATTGTTTCTGAGAACAACTAGCTGAGTCTACCTATAGTTGGAGAAGTGGGTCTGCAGCACTTGACAGTCATTTGTCAGGGCGTGTTTGGTGGGGGGGTGGGGGGAGGCATGCTTCCAGCAGTTGGTCAGTAACTCAGAGAGGCACCAGGGAGTCATGAAGCCATCCTTTCCCTGGTAGGTGCTGACCATGATCTGAGGCTGAGGCACAAGGTCCCATGAGTTCAATAACCCTGACCTTACTATTATCCATAGAATATGAAAGATGATTCCTTCATTGTTTAAAGATGCCTTCTTACCAATCAGATTTTACTGGATAATATTCTTGCAGGTGATTTGCCCTGAATCATTTCACCTGAATAATTATTAACACCATAACCCCCCAGGGCAGGCTCTGATAATTAGCAATGAAAGTAAAACCTCACGGTGCTTCTCCAGCTCTATACCCCGAATAGAATCTGATGTAAATAGGCCAACTCAAAGACACAGAAGCCTAATAACTAAGTAACAAATTAGAAGTCACTAGGTGATATTTCAGAACTTCTTGGGAAATGGAAGATGAATGGGCGGAAGAGCATCATCTTTCTGTTACCAGCATTCCCCCAATGTTACATGATCAACTGGCTGAAGACAATAGAGAGGTTCTGTTTTCTGCTCAGCCTGCTTTGTATCTTTTGACTGCCACATGTGAGATTTTAATGGCATCGCCTGAGGCTTTCTCTTCTTGTCTAGACTCTGCATAGGCCTTGAGGACAGATTTATTTGCAGAGGCTGTCTCCTAGGTTTTCTTATTATCTAGAGATTGCTGCCAGGTGCTACCTAACTAAATTTTAACCATGTTGGCATTTGTGTCTATTAAAATGAAAAGTTTTTGTCTTAATTAGCGTGAATTTGCTCCACAAAAGTGGATCACAGAAGATAACTAAAAAGCTGAGCAGCTAGAGTTGTGATAAGTTTATTTCTGAGAATTTTCCTCCCAGCTTTGATGCTTGAGGGTTCAGGCCTCTGCTTTAGGACTATAATGTTCTGTTCCCTCCCTATTTTTCTTCCTCCTCTCTCTTCCCTTCCCTCTCTTATTTTCTCTTTCCTTACCCTATCTTTTTGTTTGTCTTGCTTTACCTTTACCTTTTATTCATTTCCTTCCTTCTTCCTTTCCTCTTATCTCCCTCCCCCTCTTTGCTTAAGTTATGTTATCTGAGTTTATTTACTCCAGAATATTACCACTGCTGGGACCAACAACACCTGCATGACCCTTGGATTTGTGGGAAATGTAGAACTTGAGGACCTGTCATAGATCTGCTGAATGAAGACACATTTTTTACAAGATTCCTACATGATTAATGTGCATATTGATGTTTGTGGTGAACTACTCTGTGTTTTTTTTTTAAATAAGCAATAGAAACTATGGTAGTTGGGGAAAAGGGACATAGATTCTCAGATCGAATGACTGGTGGAATCTGGAAGCTATATGTGCCTTCAGCCAAATTATAATCTTTTCTAGTGAAAGCAGGAAAGGCTTAACATCAATCTTGTGTAGAATGCACAAGACATATGCACACTAGACAAGCATATGGAGGCTTCTTAAGGTTCCTCACGACTCTTTTTATGGTTAAGTAGGACAGAGACTTCAGATCTGCTCTCCATTCAAAAAAATCTCATTGAGATTTCAAGTTTCCTGGAGACCACTAGGCCATGGCTGGTTAAAGATAGTAGCATGGTTTAGTACAGAATACAGCTACAGGAGGCAGAAGGACTTGATTCTAGACCTGGAACTACTACTATGTAGTTGTGTTGTTGAGAAAATCATTTGGTGTGGTTGGGTTTTAGTTAGTTATCGCAAATGAGGGAATAGACAGCTAACATCTGATTTAATATGTATTGTTACTTTATTGGGTATCAGTATCTCAAAATTTGGGGGAATTGACTAGATTGAAATCAATCATGTGAAAAAAGTTACTCCTTAAAAAACCCCCAACTGTTTCCCAGTTTTAATGGGTCTATATCACCTAAAGACTAAAGTCAGGGGGACATTAAATGCTTGCATGCAAAGAGTGCTGATTATAGATTCATCCATGGGTTGAACATTCACCAATGCAATGCCAGCATTTTGTCAGCAGGTTAGTTCACTGTACTAAAGATGCTGTGGCAAAAGATTGCAGTCTGTGAGAGGAAAGCACAACCAGCAACTTCCTTCAACAAAATCATGTTTTCTATGGTAAAGATGAATGAGACTTTGGATAACAAGTTTAAAACTTGTCTGAATTTAGATCTATAATGTCAAATATACAAAGATCAGAACATAAATGCCTTCATAGATATTCAAACACATTTACTCATGAGGTCAAAATCCCCCATCTTAAACAAGGGATATGAAGTTTCTAGTTGTTCTATTCCATTTTAGTTAGGCATGCCAATGATGACGTATATACTTGAAGATGATAATGATATAAATATATATTAAAGATTTCCAAAGTGGAAATTTTATCCTAATATAAACTTGTCTTTGAAGTTGCCTGATATCCATCAGGGTCACCTAAGTATTAATTTGTGTTTGGCTAGCAGCAAGGAGCCTAGACTGTCCATTGAGAGACACTTACCTGAGTATCAGTTTCAAAGAAGGGACAACAAAGAAACTCAAAGATTAAGAAATTTGTTTGAGGATTCTACTACTTACTGAAGAGAACTTCAACTCCCTGTGCTACTTGTGGTGGCAGGGCATTATTCTAGTTCTAATTTTAACATTAGTTCCAGAACACTTTTTCTCAAGTTGTACTATCCGACATAGTAAGTACTAGCCTCATGTGACTATTGAATATTTGATATGTAGGTAGTATGAGTTGAGTCAAGATATATCATAAGTATAAAATATAGCTAGCATTTCTAAGATTAGATGGATAAAAGAGTATAAAATATGTAATTTTGGAGATATTGGCATCAATGAAATACATCATTAAAATTAACTTTTTTTTTACTTTTTAAAATGTGATTACTAGAGCATTTAAAATTATACATGTAATTCACATATATGGTTCATGTGTATTTCTATTGAATAGTACTGATAGATCTCTTTAGTATTTGTGCTGTTTTATTTTTTGAGACAGAATCTTCCTGTCTAGCTCAAACTGGTCTTGAACTCACGATTCTTCTGCCTCAGCCTCCAGAGTACTGGGATTTCAGGTTTGTGCCATCATGCCTGTCTTTCACAAACTGTAATTTAATTCCAACTATGTTATTAGAAAAGCATGATTCCATAACAAGAAAATAAATCATTCTTTTCAGAGTTGAATGGTTGCAAAGAAACAATGCTTAAAACATTAAATCAAAGTAAGGAACAAAAGGAAAAAAAAATAATATAAGGCTGATTAGTTTACTAGACCTTAACCGTACCCCTAGATCTTAACACTTTCTGTTCCATACACGTTGTAGCCTTCTCTGTATGTAGCATAATTCTGAGTGTTGGTGGCAGGAGCAGGCTTAAAGTTTTGGGTATTCTTTGTGAGTTTCATGCGTTTGGACTCAGCCCGTGATTTGTAACAGAATTCTATCAAAGCCACCATCATGGCCAGCCCCAGACCTCCGACAAGTATATAGAAAACACCTGCCACATTGCTCAGGCTTAGAGCGCTGGTCTTGTCCTAAGAGAAATGAACAATGCGATTAGTTCTTGGGGAAAACAACAGCAATGGGACATTATAATACAATATATAGGATACAATATATAGGATAGTTCTAAAGTTGTAAAACAACTAAATATTGGTGTAATATTGGTGTAATAGCTCAATTCTGGTAACTGGCTGATGTTTTACAATGGCTAGCAAGATGGTAGATTGTGCTTCTGTTAACAGTTTTGATTCTCATCTAAATACCTTTTTTGCCCCCATTCCTTTTGTACCTCAAAATGGATTTCAATAGCTATGTAAGATAACACTTGGCCACTGGAACAAAAGAGTAAACACAAGCATAATTTCTTCTGCTAGCCTCATTAAACACCATTTTCCAGAGTTGAGCTGTGACATAATCTCTACAAATGTTACTTTTCATTTGGGAACTTGAAGCACTCTTTCCCCTCTCTGCCCTGCAATATCCCTTTCTCCCTTCTCATCCCTGCGACAAACTTTGGTAAGAACTAGTCTTTAAGATACCAGGTGGAAATATTACAGGTTCCTGATAGTCTTGGGTTTTAAGTTACTTTATGAGGGTTTGTTTAAAAAAGGGTTAACCCTTGCTCATTTCCCCAGTGACTAAAAACTTGCTCCCTTTTGGAACTGGTTGCTAAGTTCTCATCCTAGTCAAAATGAGGGCAGCAAGTCTTTGTGCTGCTGTAACAAGGGCACAGCACAAAGAATTGACTCCATTCAGTTTCATCTTCCTGAGAGTTTGAGAATACTGTGAGGAGGACCCATTGGGCCCTGGCTTGACTTCACAGAAATCAGGAAGCTTTCCCAGGAGACTGATAGCTGAAAAACAATCCAGCTCATTTTTAGCTTTGACTCCAGGGGATGTAGAAAATAATAAAAAAATATGATTATCAGCTTTTTATTTAACATAGGGAGAAAAATTGAGGAAGTTGGTCAGTGACTTTCAGGTCAAGCTACAAATCTGACTAAGCTATCTGCCTGGACAGAAAAGCAAAAAACGGAATTGCTACACAATGGAAAGAAAAAAGTTGGTGTCTTGAGCCCTACCTTTAGGTAGGACACACCAAGGGCCAGGAGTCTTTCTTTGAATAAAATAAAATAAAATAGCATTTTGTAGTCTTTTTAGAAGGATTGTAACCATTTTGCTGCTGAGTGTATTTCAACGGAATACCCAACTTGTTAAGATTTGGAGCATCTTATTTAAATGAGACAGTGAGCAGATGATGGCCAGTGCTGACCTTCAATACTAAGGTCAAGCTATCCCTGGTATATTAAAAATAATGAAAGAGAGTATGGCCATGTCTTTCTGATCCTATTTTCATAGGAGCCACCCTTGATTTGTTTTGCCTTAATAAAAAGGCTAATTGAAATTAAATTGCATTTAGGGAGGAAGTGTGGGTATATGTTATGTCCACAACAGCCTTGCCAATCATTAATCTTCTAGGATGAATGACAGCTAGATCAGAGAAATGTTAGATTATCTGATAAGGGAGACTGGTGAGGCTAACCACAAGGATATTCCATAGCCCATTAGGACATGGACCAGTTTCATTAACCCTCCCTCTGTCATCGTATTCGTATATATACATGGCATCCAAAGGGGGAAAAGGTCCTTCACCATAACTCATACAACAGGACTGAATTCTATGTGTTTAAGTTTCCCAACAGAGAATTCCCTGCTTTGGGATGTAGAAAACAGTAGCAAAATGGTTCACTGCACGGGGAAAATGAGTGGCATTTCATGAAATGATTAACTGATACCACAATATTAGTTCAAAAAAAGGAAAAGGCAAAACTTGAAACTAAAAAGAACTTTCTTAGGGGAGTGAAGGGGGCAGGAAGGAGGCGGGGAAGAGTGTTTCATGCTTATCGATGTGATGTTATCCTGATAATGTGTACCCTTAAGGAGCATGCGACTAAAATTTAAAAGTATTACGTACAGAGATTCAAATGACACCTTTGGAAGAGAGAAATGTGACAGAATTAATAAGATTTGAGATCCAAACAGATGCTGGATTCAATGTGACAGCTGGGAGGGAGCTAATCATTCTGTTTACAGAGACCAGTCTTTGTTAATTCAATTGTTTTTTTTTCAGATGATATAAATAATATATTAAGAACCAAAGGTATTTACAACTAATGAGTCTCTGACACTGTAAGAGGCTAAGAAAAAGTACTGTCACAACTGGATCTTTTC
The DNA here is from genome assembly GCF_019054845.1 of Dipodomys spectabilis. NCBI lineage: Eukaryota > Metazoa > Chordata > Mammalia > Rodentia > Heteromyidae > Dipodomys > Dipodomys spectabilis. The sequence goes on along the minus strand of NW_024870748.1, from coordinate 1,766,279 downwards.
TTTTGGCTATTGTTATATTTTCTCTTTGAACTTTTAAAATGTGAAATACAGTAAAACCTCTTTATAACACAGCTCAGTATTTTATAGCATTTTATATGCAGTAGGCCAGATTGAATTCCCTAATAATAACAACAGCTCCATAGAGTCCATGATTGATGTCATATAGAGGCTTCTGAGGCAGCCATTTGCCTGATGTCTTTAGTGCTGGTGTTATAAAGGGGTCCCACTGTGTCAGGGAGTGTGTGTTGGGAGGGAAAGCCATTTGGGGTTAGAAAATAAACAATGGGTCAAAATGTGATTGCTAATCAGTACAAAAAGACCTTCAGCGACTGACCTTACTCCCGGAATCCTTGGCTCCACATTCCCCCTTATCGTACCACCATTTGTTTTTCAGCTTGTCTAAGATGCCTTGTTCACTGAGTTTCAATACTGCAAGGTTTACAGGCGTTCTTCACGTGGGAAATAACATAAATAACATTATATTATGTTATTTTATGTTATTCAAGCTTCAAACTATTTTAAAACTATAGAAAGCGATAAAGCAGGGGGCCCTGGCCACAGAGTAATTTTAGACACTGCAGGCAACCTGAGCATTACCTTATAAAAAGTTAACACTACAGCAACGCTATATTTACCAGGGCCTGCCCATATCGCTTTGAGTAATCGGCACACACTGTTAAATAATGAGGATAGAAAAAAAAGGCACTCCTCAGATGGGCTGTGTGTGGTGAGGAGGGTCTCTCCTCACCTGACAATCGACGGCAGCTTGTAGTAACGTTGTGATGGAGGTGTGTTAGGTTTGATCTAACCGGGTGTCTTATTGTACTTCCAGACAGAAAGAAAGTTATATAGGGGAGATAGTAAGGGGAGGAGCCAGAAAGGGAAGCATTTTTTTCTTGTATTGTGGACAGAGACAAATGAATCTGAACAGAATATAGACCCTACATCAATAACATGCTTTCTGAGTAATTGTCCCTAATTATACATATTTGTTTCCCAGACAGAACAATGATCTCTGAAAGAATCAATCATACTACATACATATCCTCACCTCACAAGCATGCATTCTAAATTCTTATACACAAACTGGTCTTAGTATTAAAGGAATGATGTAAACCTCTCAGTTTTGGATAAGTGGAGTATTTTTTTACTATGGACAAAATGGTCTGTGGATGGTTTTTGAGTTACTGACTGCTTCTCTCTCTAAAGTGTTTCTGGTCAACCAATGGGCTAGATTGCTTCAAAATGTAATATTAATATGTCATGATGTAAAGTGGCAAACTGACTTTGCTATTGTTGGGTAGCACTCTAGAGCAATAGGTAAGATGTTCTATTAAAATAAGACTTGGAGAATCATATATTCCCAAGAGGTTGGCCACTGCTCCATTTCTTTGATCCTTCACTAATTAAAGTATAAGAACTGTATTTGGAGTTATGGGGCAAAAATGTGAAAACCTACTAATCATAGGATATTTTTTTTTTCTGAGAGATTCTCTTTAGCTGTAAAATAGGAATAAATGACCATTATCTTTCTTTTTAGAGCTATTGAATTTATTTTATTGTTTGTTTTGTTTTTGTCTCAAAGGTTTTTGAGACAAGCTCTCCCTAGGTGGTTTAGCCTGGCCTTGAATGTTTTATTCAGCCCAAGCTGGTCTTGAACTCAAGGTTGTTTTCCTTCTACCTCTCCAATGCTAAAATTTCAGGCATGTACTACTTTGGATCTATTGAATTTTAAATGAAAAATTTCTAATAAGTAAAATACATTGTCCAGAGAGGGTGGCATAATTCTATTGGGAGATGATAAACTGTGTTGAATTCATGTGAATAAAATTGTTGATAGAAGTACACATTGGTCTATCACTTCCTTAAATGGAGGTGATCACACAAATTTAGGTAACCAAACCATGGATCTATCACAAAATTTCTTAATTTATTTTGGATATACTGTATGTATTAACACAGCCAGTTGCCATCTGGACTTCCTGTAGACATAAATACGTGGCTGGTATCATATCCAAAGTCTACTTCCTTTCTTCCCCTCCTTTGCTGTTGAGTGCAGAGGGGCTATGTTATCTTGAGATAGCCTGAGATAGGTATCACCATTTTAAAATAATATGCAATTTCAGGGTACTTGAGCTTTGGAAAACTATAAACTTTATGTGGCCGAGCGGGTGACGCTTTCTTGGTTAGTTGCAGGGCCTGTAGCCAGAATATCTGCATTGTGTATCTCACAAGGCAATTGAGGTCCTTTTATGCTTTATATAAGTTACTTCCATCAATACCCCAAATCCAAGATTACTCAAATGCTTAGAATATGAAGCAACAAAAAGACATTCAAAACTTGGGAGTCTCTGTAATGTACTAGCTGTGCAAGTTAAATGTTAGATTTTTTTTTGCCTGTCCTCGGGCTTGAACTCTGGGTCTAGGATTGTCCCTAAGCTTTTGTGTTCAAGTTCAGCATTCTACCACTTGAGCCACAGCTCCACTTACAGCTTTTTTGGTGATTAATTGGGGATAAGAGTCTCATAGACTTTTCTGCCTAGGCTGTCTGAGATTTCAGCATCCTGAGTAGTTAGGATTACAGTTACCAGTGCTCAGCTGAATGTTAGAATTCTTTTAAAGGAGAAGAAGGTCATCTGTAGCCCTGAGAGCAATGTTGGAACTGCTTTCTCCCCTACTCTCCACTAATTGTGTCTTTTTCTTTCTTCTCCTATTACTTATTATGTTACTGCTACTTGTTCCCTAATACTAAACTTTAAGCCAGGCACCGGTGTGAGACAGCAATGTTGAAGTTGTCTCAGGGTGTAGGGGAAAATGTTTTCAAGTGACATAGGGGTGACCTGAACTAATCAGGACCACACCTCCATTCTATGCTTCCCCTTTTTATTGCAAAAGGGCCTCTTAGAGATTCTGGTTTGTAAAGATATTTGCCAGCCTTTATGTGAGATAGACTGATGAAAGTGTTGCATGTTAATTTAGAGGAGCAGTTCTCCAAAGTGTGGTTCAGGGACCCAAGGTGGATCCTTGAAGCCCTTTAGTCAGTTTGTGAAGTCAAAAAGTTTTAGAGTAATTCTAAGATATTACTTGCTATTTTTTACCATTACTCTCTCCCATTGCACAGTAGAATTTCCTAGAGGTTACATGATATGTAAAAATCACCATAGATTGAAGGAAGAAACAAATGAAGATAGAATTCTCTTACATTAAGCCAGATATTAAAGAGCTTTGCAGTGAAATAGGACAGCATCACTCTTCTCATTTTCATTTTTGCCTTGGAAAAAATGTAATTCTTTTCATACAAGTATAATATGTATGCTAACCTACTAAGTTTATATTCTAAACTAATGAATACAGCATTTAAAATTCTTCAGCTTTAATTTGTGATTTTGTGAATATTAATAGATATAACACACATAAACAAAAGCTTTCTTGGATTCCTAATAACTTTGAAGAGTATGAAAGAGTCTTGGAATGACAAAGTTTAAGAAGCACAGATTTTGGAGGAGGGAAATCTTTTTCTTTTGTCACGGGTCTGATCTCAGCTGCTACCACACATGCTTGCCTAAAACTCAGCATTAATATGTGAGCAATTCCATATCTTTCCGATAAATGGCCTCTCCCTTCTTTAGGCCATCCAGTGCCTTTCTGTGAATGGTGAGTAGCTGCTTTTCACTGTCATGGCCTCCACAGTCACAATGCAGGTTACCATGGAGAAAGAGTTCTCAGCTAGAGGAGGGAGGGCTATGTATACTCCAGGTAACATTTAGCAATGTCTAGAATTATTTTTTGTCACAACTAGGTGGGACAATGTTGCAGGCATCTGGTGAGTAGAGACTAGAGATAGTGCTAAACATCCTATTTAGTAGAAGATAAGTCAAATATGCTGAGGTTGAGAAACCTGGCCTCAGGCATCTAGATCTCTTCATAGCTATCCTAGGACACAAGAGAACCCTGACAAGTGACACACTATTAGGAGATTAACCTTTGGAGAAAACTAGAGTTTATGAAAATTGGCAGGGAACCAATGTGCTTTTGATAACTTCTAAAAAACATGGGGAACGAAAACAAACATTTCAAGCAGTAGCGTACCTAAGGAACTTGAAGCTCCAATCAGAAATCGCAGATAATGCCATTTAACAAGGTTAGGATTGCTGCCAAGGAAAGAACACTTTAAAAGCTAAATCTTTCAGAACTCCACAGTAGTGGGATAGACTCAATTTCCAATGTGGCAGTGAAATAAAACCTTACTTTTTTTTTTGACTGGGAAATTTTTATGTGGTTGCTTGTTTGTTGCATCATTTAAACACGTTGAATTTGGTGTTTTTCACCATTTTTCTACCAAATCTTTTTCAAAATATTTTTTATTGTAAAGATACTGTACAGAGGGCTTACAGTTACATAAATAAGGTACTAAGTACATTTCCTCTTGAGCATTGTTACCCCCTGCTTTAGAAAAAAAAATCTACATAGGTTTTTCTCTCTCTGTACCTTATTGGATGCATTGTCAAGTGAAAGCCAATCAACTCTCTCCTACACACACACACACATACACACACACACACACACACACACACACACACACATACACACACACATTTTGAAGTATAGTACTTTAAAGAAAAGGGAATTAGGTGGATATTTGGTCATTCTAAATGTCACTATTTGCAGGAAGCCATTTTTGCTTCTCCTTCTAATGTCTTCTCTTTCCCATACCATCTTTTATTGTTTCTGCCTTATTGTTTCTGCCCATGTTTTATAACTTCTACTAATTTGTGTGCTTCTCATAGGCAAGGATCCTGGCTATGTATGTTTATCTCAGCTTAGATACTTTTCTCAAGAAACATCTTTTATTTTTCAGCCTAGTACCTTCATGTGATCATATTAATTATTGTTATTATGGTTTATGTTTAGTGATCACCCCCAAAAGGTAGATTTATGGTCTCTACTTTATCAATAGAGATTTTGAAGCATGGATGGATTGAACAAATTTGTTCATATTTGTGTAGTAAGTTATGGGGTAGGCCAGATAGAACATTAATATTCATTCATGCTATAGTGTGCTTTCTCCAGTTCTTCAGCCTTATATATCCATAATGATTCTTTTCTTCAGGGACCACCATTCTCCAAATAACTATCAACCTAGGAAGGGCATATTTTGCAGCTGGGGCCTTTCACTGTGATGAAGCAATATGTCGCCAGGGTAATGTTTCAAGCAATTACTGCAGGCCCTTAACTGATACCTGAGAGAATTATAAGTCAGAAATATTTATTGTACTCACCTCAATAGAGAACAGAAAGAATTAAACAAAGTAGGTCAGATTTCTATCATGGAAATTAGTCAAGTATTATCTCTTTGAGGGGCTTGCTAGAAGTTTTTGGTGAGTAGAGCCCTCATAAGACAAATACATGGGTCACTATACTAAGAGAAAAAAATACAAGGGCTTTAGGATAGAATTTCAAAGGATCTACGAATGTCCCCCTGTCAAACATATTTTCTTTACCAATACCTGAAATTTTACTGTGAGAACATTCACATGTTTAAGTTTGAGTAAAATGCTTTGTTGAAATACAAATCTTCCTTAGAAATGAGAATGAAGATTATTTACACACTATAACTCTTCATTCTATTTTGTTTAAACACGTTTATAGGTAGGGGAAGAATATAAAGTTTCCCTAAGAAGAATATGTTCAATGGCATGCAAATCATAAAAATTCATGTGATTGTTGAATAGATAGTGAGAGCTGAGCCAATATGAACTAGGTAGTCATGTCAGCATGTAGATTCTAAATGTGAGGGTTAGTGATGGAGTGACAATTGTTTAGTTTTTAATGTAGAAATAATATTGAAATGTAAAGGACTTAGCTATTTTTATTTTTTGAAGAAAACATTACTAGTTAATACAAATTTCTTCTTATCTCTGCCATCCATATCTGGCAACAACTCAGCTACAAAATCTGTGCTCTTCTCCGGGTGATGGCTGTCTAGATTCTCGGCTCCATTGCTGGAATATACCAACTAGCCATTTCAAAGAATCAATGCTATTTCAATGATGGAAACCTTTCTATAAAAAGAGAACTTTAGGGTAAGAATGCCATTGTTGTTGTTTTTCGATAAAGGTAGATATTGTTTATGTAAAAACCAAAACAAGAGTTTATGTATTCTGAAAGAGCATCATAATTTATTTAAAAATTCTGATTTCAGAAAATGCTTAGATAAAGTTGCTTGAAACAAAGTTGGGTTCCAACAGTTTAGTTTGTGGATCAATTGCCCATTTGATTCTTCTAAATAATCTGGTGATCCTGGAAGGGTCAAGATAAGAATTTATACTACTAACATGGCTATCAGCCTGAAAAATATAGGAATTCAGATAAATCTAGTATGATTTATCTACCTGAGAGACTGTGAGATATAGTCTACTTTTAATATGTTCATCTCCTTTCTGAGTAGTGACATCTAAACATCAAATAAATGCTTGTTTAATTCATGATTACAGAAGATCTTCAACTGTGCTCTTAGGAGGGATAGGTGTATGTATAAATATGTAAGTTAGAGAGAAAAATAAGATCACAGAGAAGTAAAAGAAATTTGAATAAAATTGTTCCCAACCCAAGCAGGAAGTTCTTCCTTCTTCCTATCCTACTTGCAAAATCTTGTTTCAAGTTACCAACACTTGCTTCTTCCTATCTAGTGCTTACTTGAATTTTTCAGAAGTATCTTCAACCCAATGGAGGGAAAAATAGTCATCCTCTACTCCCTGACTTTTTAAACTAAAAGTATGTCTGTTTTTCATAATAACAAGTTGCCTTTCTTAATCACTCACATGGTAATAAGTCACCTTTTCTCAGTCATTCATGCCAAGCTTTTCTGGAGAAGCCTGAGCAGTGCTCATAATATAACAGGCATGTGTAAGCAGGCACAGACATCTCTGCGCAGGTTGGTCTTTATTTAGTTGAAGCCAATTAATGATGGCGCAAGAGAAGAATCTTTGTCAAATGATAGAATTTTCTATGTGGTCCTTCACATTATTTTCTGACATTTGAAATGTGGGCAGTCAAAAAATTTATCTACCTATTGGCAGCTGTTGGAAGCCATGTGCTGGTGTCTTGAGATAAACAAAAAGACACTATCCTATTCTTTTCAAAGTTTTTATATGGAGGATGGCAGGAGAATGAGGGCTTAAACAATTTCAGTCTTAGCCTCCGCTTTCTCCACACCCTGGGAACAGGTGCACATATAGCCACGGGTGTCACTAGGCACTAGCCACCCAAATGATTCTTATTCTACAAAGGTGGGTACAATGATTTGCAGAATTTACAATGGCTGGCTGTTAAACCATCTCTGAGAGAGTATTATAACCATGTAGTTCACAAATGTAGCTTATACCTATTTAACATCTTTCTAATTGGATCAGAATTTAAGGTAATTGCAAAGAACTAATTCAATAATGCATACATATAACATTTGGAGTTGAAAATTATGGGTCATTTTACTAAGGGCCTACCAATGATAGTGACTGAAACCTTCTGATGAGTTGTTGTTGCTAACATAGCAGCCCCAGAAGCAACTTAGTGATATGTGGGTAAAGTCAGTGACATTTCCATATGATGTGCTTTTAAATTGAAAGAAATAGCCCACAGGTTATTAATTTCTCTGATAGATCTCTGCCAGAATAGACCTTTGTCCAGCATCTGCCTCTAGAATGGAAATTCAAATTCATTACTGGTTTTGAGTTATTTCATTTAGCTTATTTTTTCTGGGAATATTTGTTATCCAGTTTGTCTTTAACAGAGAAAATGGGATCAAGGGAGACACTATGCTGAATATATCAATTTGGGTTAAAGTGTTGACATAGGTATCTTCCAAAAAATGTAATTGGTATGAATTATTTGAAAATTCTACTTTTCTGGAAGAGACTGAGGGAAGAGAAGATACTGTATGAAAGGAAATATACTCATTACTTGAGTATATTTATGATAACTTATGTATAACTTATGATAACTTATGATAACTTATGATAACTTGAGTATATTTATGATAACTATAAAGTAAATTAACTTAAAAAAGAGAAATCTATTTTTAACATCTATTAAAAATGCAAGCTATCAAATTTGATAGTTTTATTATATGTAAATGTGGGTTTTAAAATTCATTTCAATGGCACCAACAGAGGTTACAAACTGAGATGTTTAGTATTCTGAAGGTATCTTTCTGAAAATATTAGGCCACAGCTTTCAGTCCCTAATGTTGTACATATGTATTACTTGAGTTTATTAGAAATTGAGGTAATGAGTGTTTCTGAAGACAATCTAGCTCCTTCCCTTGAATCTAGGCAAAAGATGTATTGGTGTTTCATGGAGAGCACCATCTTCTTTTTTTCCCTCTAATAGTTATTTCTTAGCATAAATCATGGACAAACAATCAGACATAACTTATATTCAACTGTAGACTGTAACAAATTGTGTCTATAATCAGTTCTGAAAGTTGGCTATTGATTGTCATGTCAATGGTATATAGCACCCTCTTCTGGCATACATTCTATCATCCACACTTTACACCTGCACTCCTAGCAGTGATGCTAGATAGGACATTCTAGTAGTCTTATGGTGTATGTGTGTTTCTGTGTGTATACATACACATATATGTAGAGTGTGTATATGTATGCATATATACATATGCATATAGCATATATATGTGTATATACGTGACTGTGTTTAAAAGCAAAGTATGCTATTGCATTAAGTCTAGGTTTTGAGACATATTTGCTTCAGTGCCAGATAAAATTAAGCAAAAAGATAAGTCCAGTACTTGGACCACATTTTTGCCACCTCTGACCAATGAGTATCAACCTAATGTGCCAAGGGCCAAATGCTATACCGCTCTCTAAAAAGTCAAAAGAGAATGAATTTCAATTGCTCTCCATAAGAGAAAATTTTCCCCCCTCCCAGCTCCACCAACCCAAACTCCCACCTTAACCAAATATTTCAGTCACATCAAATCTTTCTTGCTCCTTTTCCATGGCTGTCCTACCTTTCAGACACTGTGGTCCTATAACCTCTCCAAGTGAAATGAAACCAAATGATTTGGTCTTCGAGGGGCAGAAAAAGAACTGATATGCACCATTTCAATCTTTGTCAATGCAACGAAGTCTTTCCTCTTGACCATTGCATAACAGCATTCTTACCTTCAGGCTTTTCACTACTTCTGCTCTTTCTGTTCCTCTGATGTTGGACATTTGGTCAGTATTTGTCAATAAGAAACACATTCATTTTATCAGGATAACACCAAAGACGAACAACCATGTCCTAATCATAGAAATGTTAAGGCCACACAGTCAATTAAAAAAATCAAAGAATGAATAATTAGGAATATTTTCTTTCTGGATTACATTTTTTCCGGTGGTAGAACTTATTCCTTAACACCATTTGGCAAAATCAATGGTTTTGGCAGCCACTGTACTGGTTCAGTTCTTAAGGAAATGTATCCTTTGATTGAAGCAGCCATTTGAGAGAAAATGAGGATGTGTTCTTGGGAGAAAGACCTGAGTAAGTTCAAGGAGCACATTTAGTCACTACCAGGGAAGAAAACTGTCAGTTTCTTCATACTTCCAGGAGGCAGTATCAGCACAGAAACATGCAAACCAACGAAGAGCATAATATACTCACCCTACTCCTTGATCTCAAACCAGAGTGTTGGGGAGTCACAGGAACTTCTGCTAGGCCCAGGAAGTGCCATCAATCTGTAATGGTTCTTGCCTACACATGTAACAGTGTCAAATAGTCATTGTGATCCATCTTAACTCTGTATATCCAAAATGTCTACCTTGAGGAATGGCTCCTGCCAGTACAAGGTCCATTTTGTTGCAGGGAAAGGTAGATGCAGATTCATATCCATTACCTAAGGCCCAAGAATGTCAAAAAAAATTCTGGGTGTGAAGAGAAGTGATTAAGAGATGGTGGTATAGTAGAAGAGAATTGTAGACAAATGAAGAAGAAGAAGAAGAAGAAGAAGAAGAAGAAGAAGAAGAAGAAGAAGAAGAAGAAGAAGAAGAAGAAGAAGAAGAAGAAGAAGAAGAAGAAGAGGAAGAAGAAGAAGAGGAACAAGAGGAGGAGGAGGAGGAGGAGGAGGAGGAGGAGGAGGAGGAGGAGGAGGAGGAGGAGGAGGAGGAGGAGGAGGAGGAGGAGGAGGAGGAGGAGGAGGAGGAGGAGGAGGAAGAGGAAAGAAAAATACATAAAAACCTGAAGATCTCGTTTATGCCCACAGGAAATACAGTTGCAACCTCATTCCTATATGTAATGCCAACTAGGAGCTGAGGGAATTTGGAAACAGGCTGTCTAAAAGAATCATGTTTTGCTATATTTGAATAAAAGACTTCCTAAGAAAATACATTGGAATTAAAAATACATTGTTAGGGATAGGGAGGAGGAAGATGTTTGAATTTCTTAAGAGAACAAACTTTTAAGGTACTACAACAGTACCCATATCAGAGGAAACACACGTAATTTTAATTGCAGACAATTTTTGAATCTATTAAAATAATTCCCTAGGTTTTGCCCAATGTTATCACATTGATCAATTTCTTCTTGCTCCTGTGTATTTCAACTGCATTTCTTTTCAATAGTCTTTAAAGTCATAATGATTCTATCATTTATTTAAGTAGGAAGTTTATCTGAATGTTGCTTCCTTGTTTTTACTTTTCCGTACACTTTACAAGTTAAGGCAATTCCCTCACTGTAAAAATTTCATTGTAGTTAATAAGCCCAGAATGGTCCTACTTAAATATTCTGTTCAGTATTCATTAAAGCAATACAGTATGTGTTGCTTTTCACCTCGGAAAATACTGACATTGTTTTTTTTCACCTCAGAAAATACTGACATTGGAAGTGGATTTAAGTCCCTATTAAAACCAGGTACAAATGTAGGGCCAGGTACGTTAATGTTTGTAATAATTTGTTATCTAATCACAAGTGCTGAATTAACTGAATTTATTTCTTCTAGTAAGGTAAAGCAAGATGGGAAACCTAAGCTTATACCCTTTACATAAGATTAAGGGAATGAACTGAATGGATGGATGATAAGAAAAATGTAAACCTTTTGAGGGTGATAGCTGTGGAAAGAGGCTCATCAGCTGAGTTTCCATTCTGCTGTGGTTTACAGCAAAGTTTCAATAGTTATGTCACACAGCCCCTGATTATCTGGGTTTGTTATTGATAAGTTTGTTGACATTTTTTGTGCTAGTCCTGGGGTTTGAACACAAAACCTGGTGCTTTCCCTTACCCTTTTTGCTCAAGGCTGTCACTTTACCACTTGAGCTACAGCTCCACTTCCAGCTTTTTGGTGGGTTAGTTGGAGATAAGAGTCTCATGGACTTTCTGGCCCTGGCTGGTTTCAAACTGGGACCCTCAGTTCTCAAACTCTTAAGTAACTAGAATTATAGGTATGAGCCCCTGGAACCTGATTATAGTTTACTGAGCTAATCACAGCACTTGCAGACCGATTGTAATAAACACTAACACAAAAGTGTGATTTGCAAGTTAAAATCTCCAAATCACAGGTTGAATTTCCAACCTTTGTTATACATTAATAGTCTATTAAGGACAGATGATATGTTTTGCTTCATTAGCCTAAGTTTGGTAAATTGGTAAAGATAAACAATGTTTGAGGTTTAGCTTGTAGGTCTGGTACAGAGGTTGCCTCAGTGACTGACCTGTCCTTAATTCCTTACATAAAAAATAAATACAATATCTATTACATTAGTTTAAGCATGTGTACATTTACAACAGCCTTCAGAGTTGCTGTTTTTTTAATTTTTACTTTTGCATAGGATGCTGGATTTCTAGAATGGGCATAGAATGTAGAATGTCTCATGCCAGAGAGAAAAAGTCAACAGTTTAACACAATTGCTAATTTATCATTATTTAAACATTGCAGGAGGGAGACAGAGAAATAAATACTACAGGTATTTCTTCCTCTTGTGGTTTCAGAGATAATAGGTGTGAAAACATTTCTGAAAAAGCAAAGGTACTTGCAAATGCCATGTTTGTGGGTTATTGTCATTTTTAGTAATCAGCACTGAGAACTGGAATGACTTAAATATGCCATTTGCCTACTAACCAAAGTAGTTGAGAACAAGCCTGATTCTTATGGAAACATATCACATGCAATCAGATTCACATTGCTCACTGACTGGGTAGATGCAATGAATTGCCATCCTGCAATTTTATCACAAGAGGTGACCCTGAAAGGCCGCAGAGATTTGTGACAGCATTAGCTGTATGACCTTTTCAAAGTCACCATTATGTCTGGGTCGCTCTGTCTCTGTAAAATAACGCTATGTTCAATAGTCAATTGTCATGCTAACTTGGGATGGGATAAAATAAAGAAGTATAATTATCAAGCCATTTTGTTAGTATTGTAAAATTTCATTGATTTGGACTAATAGAGGGGATAGATTGAATAAGTAAAGAGTTGAATTACAAAATAAGCCTGAAGAATGATCCTTTTATGATTTTAACTATTTTGTAATTCAAAGTGTCTATAAAGTATTGCCTTAGTAGAGCTCCTTGTGAGAACTATTTTAGCAGATTTATAAAGAATATTATTATCTAATAAGTGTTTCCATTAAATTTAACAGGGTTTGTTCTCTTAAGGAAAAAGTGAATTGACAATCTAGTCTAAACTCTTCATTTACTTAACAAACTTCTCTTGTCCCTATCCCTAAAAATGTAAAGTTAATTTATAAACTAGCCCCTGTCTAGTTTATCAGAAATGATTGATTATAGAGCTTCAACTTAAGGAGGCTTCATTACCAATTCTTCCTCCTTACTGATTTGGGTTTAGCATCATCACTAACTAGTGGTGGACAAGTCAAGTTCATTTCTTGCCCCCTTTCTTGCTCACTCTCAGAGAACAGTGGATAGCAAGAAGGAAGAAGATAAAGGCAAGCTCCTTGGTAATCCATGCATACAATATGCGTTGGATGCACACAGACTTGATAAAAAATATTATCCATAGTTGAGAAAGGGGTTGACACATTTCAAAAGGTTGGCTGAAGGAATGATCAAGAAAAATGATTTGAAAAGATTCCTACAAGGTAGCACTATAGTCAAAGAAGTTTGAAACATGTAGGATCTATTAAAGTAATTTATATTTGCATATCAAAATTCAGATAATCTGGAAATTGTGATCTGGCAACAAAGTTAGTTGTTTTAAGACAACTTTGAGGCAGTACTAGCTGAGGAAAAAAAAGAGCTTGATTGATGGCTGTAATTAGCAAATAGCTGGAATAAAGTTTTGGGGTCTTCATGATACCAAAACATCTAGGTGAAAGGTAAAATTTCAGCCCAATACATGCAATTTTTTAATTTATCTAACATCAAACGTTTAGTTATTTGAAAACTTCTGGGCACTTGCATCATGTGGATTATTTAAAGTCATCTTGATACAGTCCATGGCGCCTTTTAAACCATGCTGAATATGCATGATGAGTTCCTGAGAGCAATGTAGCCAATCCAACTCAATTTTCTTTTTGCCATTTACTTCAGTGATACAGTTAGGTTCTTGGTGGCCTGCTTAATATCATGAGAAAAAGACCAGGAAGAAGGTGCTAAATACTTGGGGTATCACATTAGTCATTGTAAAAAACAATCAAATAACCCCAAACCTTGGCTAAATTGTCAATGTCATCAGTTCACATTGGTAGGAAAGGAAATTACTGCTTTGTACACATAGTAAAACCTTGATTAATTGGAATCCATAAGGGATGAATGGAATTTTCAATAAGAATTCTCATTTTGTTTCATTCTTGGCTAGCAACATGTTTTCTTAAAATGCTTGTATCCATTTTCTTGCCCCAGGGAAGCAGCCTCTAATGTCTGAGGGTCAATCCAGATGGAGAGAAGTTATAGCAGAGCCAGCTGAATGTGACTTAACCACAGGTTATGTCTTGGAAAATTATTTAAAAAATCAATTCCTTGAGGTCTTCTTTTTGGGTACTACTGATGCTGTCTCATCAATGTGAAGTTCTGAAAGGGGGGCAAAGTTGGGGTACTAGTTGGGTGAGTTCTCGTTAATCAAGGTTTTACAATAGAAGGTCATGCCAATGCCTGGTAAGATTATAAGCTGAAGTCAGTTGTATTTAAATTTAGTTCTTTGGAAGTGCTCTGGATCAATGTTTCCAAATATAGGCTACTGAAGACTGGCAAACTAACTTGTTTTGCCAGGATCCTGAGGGATGGAGAGGGGAAGAGAGAAGCAGAGGTACAATCATTGTGTCTGAAGGAGAAAAGTTTTTGGCTTGCCTGTCTGTTGCTGTGTGGTTGGGAAACACTTTTCTTCACCTTAAGATGCCCATGGTATCTTGGTTGTACAAGAGGTGACATCACATGCTTCAATATCATTCTTATGCCCCTCGGGTCACGGAGGATTCTGTTTTCAGGTCCTCTCCTGTACTTACCCAATATGTCTTTCCATGACTTGATATCTTGGCTTCTGAGTCTCTATTTCTTGTTGCTTGGTTGATGATTATTCATTCATTCTAGCCCAGAAGAGTTTTAGGAACCAAAGCAATGCCAAGTAAGATGGGTTTTCTCATGATGGCAGCCTGGATAACAATCAGACCTACCTGAACCAAGAACATGGCTAAGGAGAAGCCAAATCAGGAATTTACACACACTTAGTATCACAGTAAGGTGACGCACTTGGTTAAATACACAACAAGTCTTTGCAAAGTCTCTGTATGTGGTAACCTATTAAAGAAAGACCCCATTTAACTTGAAATTGATATTGTTATTAGGTTTTCAAGTTAAGTGGGGCCTGCTTAAATGGGCCATCACATATAGAGAACATCATGTCATCACTCATACACATAATTGAAGAAATCATCCCTGTGCAATCAGCCAAACTCTTTGAGCATATTGTAGAGAAAACAAACTGATTATATCCTGGACTTTTTAGTAGATGGAACTGAGTCCTCACACTACTCAAATGAGACAAGTGGGGAATCTCAGGAAAGCCTTGGGTTCTTGAAAGCCTAGGGCATTGGAACCCATATTATTGCTTTCCTCAGGCAACGGGTCGGTTGTGTGAGGGAACGGAAGGAGTGTGTGGTCAGGGAGTCTCTGTCTGGGAGTTTAAGAAGGGACCCAAGTTAGATCAAATGTGTGGGCAGAGCCCTAAAGTCTTTCTGGTTCCCAAAGCTGCCAGGCAGGGGAATAACCTAGTCATTCCACTTTATGTGTGAGTCTTGTGCTCTCTCCTCAATAATAAGATAACAGTCTTGCCGATTACTCGTCACTAAGGGTACCCGGTTGTGGTGACATTGAGGCTGACCTTGGAGTCACCGCCCCCGCTGCCGCACTCTCCTTTGTCGTACCACCATTTGTTTTTCAATTTGTCCAAGAGGCCTTGCTCATTCAGTTTTAATACTGCCAGGTTAACAGCATTTCTTGAAACGATAAAACATAACTTGTAAGAAAATGCACAAATGCTTAGGAAATCGTTAACGTATAAAAAGGAGCACAAGAGGACAAATTGGCTAAATTTCACAGAACGTGGAGCTATAAAAATGTCTGTACAGCAAATACAGGGTTAAATATTGGAAGGTGGCATGGAGGATAACATTTGCTCAAAACTGAAGTGTGCGGGATGGGGAAATTGTCTTTGAGAAAAAAAGTAACAAGAACACCACATCCATGCAATTAACATTCGTCACATATGGCACCATAACTTGGCTTTTACCATTTAAATTGAAAAAGCCGTTGAACTGTAAAATTAAAACAGCAACAAACAGTCAGAGAGGACAACATAGAGAGAGAACATTAAAAAAATGGATGCATTAAATAGATGAAACCATAATTTACCGTCTTATTTAACTCCATGGAATATTGTAGATTTTAAACTTTAAAAAAGTTACCTCAAAATCCACAAGAAAGAAAATGACAACAAAATGCATCAGGGTAGGTGGAATACTATAACAACACGGATATTGTTATATTATTCCACCCACCTTAATGCTGAGCCTTTAGGGGTTGCCACACCATAGCCTTTGGAATCCAGATTTCCACCAACTTTCATCGTGTCACACGGTTTTCTCTGCTCAATGTACTCATTCATGGTTGACTCCAGCAGGAAGGCGAACTTTCCCTTGGACTTCCGCACTCGGGCCACCCCATCTGCTGTTGTTTTGGTAAACACAGATGGCTCTGCCGATTTCATGTAAGACCACATTTTCTCATACACGGCAATTTTGGATCTCTGTAACAAAGAGAGATTACTTCAAACTGGCAGATCAGAATTCTGGAAGAGGCTTCCTTGTAGTTCTTTTCAAACATTTTTTTTTTTTTTTTTTGCTAGTCCTGGAGCACTGTCCCTGAGCCTCAATGTGCTCAAGGTTAGCGCTCTATCACTTGAGCCACAGTACCACTTCCAGGATTTTTGAGTGGTTCATTAGAGATAAGAGTCTCAAGGAGACTCTTGTGGCTGGGCTAGCTTTGAACTGTGATTCTTAGATCTCAGCCTCCTGAGTAGCTAGGATTACAGACATGAGCCATGGGTGCCTGGCTCAAACATTTCTGAATACAATCCACATTAAAAAAAGAAAAAGTTACACTGCAACCTAATAGACACTTGTCAACATATTCAAAACCACACTCACCTTTGCTATGTTTGTTGCTCTCAGGTATTTGTAACTCATTTTATTTTATTTTATTAGCATTTGTATCATATGGACATATAATGATCTTTGATCATATTTACCTGTGCTCTTACTATTGCTTCTAGGTCCCTCTTCCTCCCACATTTTCCCTTCCCCTTTCACCTCCCTTTTACTTCCATGAGTTTAGTGTTTTTGCTTTTCCCCCTAGATTCCACAAATGAGAGAAAATATGTAAAATGTGTCTTTTTCAGTCTGGTTGATCTTGCTCAACAATCCATTTTCCAGTAAACACTATAATTTCGTACTTCCTAATGACTGACTAAAACTCCATTGTGTCTGTACAGCACATTTTCTTTACTCATTCATTGTTAATGGGCACCTAGGCTATTTTCATAATTTGGCTTGTATATCCAATTCACTTTATGCTAGCCATAGCCCACTGAATTGGTTTTATGGTTCCACTAATCGTTTACAATGTAGTTTGTAAAACAGTTCCTTATTTCAATCTTTCTTTCAATGAAGAAATAGTCCCCAGTGTTATTTTGTTTTGTGCTTATCCTGCATTATCCTGACAATGTCATTGGAAGTGTGCAATCTTTGTAATCAGCCTATCTCAGCATGGGATATCAATTATTGTAAGAAAATACTTCATTATTCTGAGATGATCTCTGTTCCTCTGTAACCCCCACTCTTTAGCACTACTGCATATGTTATGTAAAAAAATTCTGCTTCTTATTCTTTAAGATGATCCTTCAAATACTGCAAGGCTTTTATTATGTTCTTTCGACCTCTTTATTAGGTGATACTTCATGGACTGAGTTTTTTTTTTTCTAGACTTCTCACACCTTGGTCTTCCACACATAGATTCATTCCAATTGATGGTCTCTTAAATTGGAGAGTCTAGAAATATATATGACACTCCTATATGTTTCACAAGAGATTAAAAACTCCTGTTGGCTTCTTGTTATTGGAAGTACACAGAAATACATAACAATAATGCAAAAACTTGCCACAAAGAAGTTAAATATTATGTACAATGTACTTGCTACAAAGAAATTAAATATTATGTACAATCAATAGAAATAAAATATTATGTACTCATTATCTTGCCCATGTAATTGTAACCCCTCTGTACAGTATTTTCACAATAAAAAATAAATAAAAATTAAAAAAGAAAAAAAGAAATAAAACATTATGTATTTGGTTGAAATCTGATTATCTGTCCTCCCTATCTGTGTATCTCTCCCATTCACTGAAAATAACCACTATCCTAACTTGCTTTTCATTACTTTCTTTTCTTTTCTTTTTTTGGTTTTGGAGCAGCTTTATTTATTTATTTTTATTGTGAAAATACCGTACAGAGGGCTTACAATTACATGGGCAAGATAATGAGTGCATTTCTTATCAAGCATTGTTGCCTCTTCCTTTGTTTCCCCGTACCATCCCTTCCCATCTCCCCCCCTTCCTCCCCGCCCCGCGCCAAAGTTGTAAAGTTAATTTTCTTTCTTTCTTTTTTATTGTGAAAATACCTTACAGAGGGATTACAATTACATGGGCAAGATAATGAGTACATTTCTTATCAAGCATTGTAGCCTCTTCCTTTGTTTCCCCTTCCCATCCCTTCCCATCCTCCCCTCGCCCCCCCCATACTCCTCCCCCCCACCAAAGTTGTAAAGTTCATTTTCGACATAACATCTTGTACATCTCATTGTTGCAGTGGGTCCACCTGTATCCCTATTTAAACAATTTGCTTTTTCCCTTCCCCTCCACAAAGTATACCAACATCAAATACAGTGAAAACAGGGGTTATACTGTCGGGGAGGGACATACAAAGCAACAAAGAAATCATCTTATAAATATGTTAGAAACAATAGCAAGAAAGAAAAAGAAAACATTTGAGTCCTTATCTTGGGGTTCATTTCTCTTAACATCAACTTACCTGACCATTTCTGCTTGTCTCAGACATATACTAGTTATTGCAAATAAGGGAAACCATGAGACCTATGTTTCTTTGGGCCTGGCTTACTTCACTTAATATATTTTTTTTCAAGTCTTTACATTTCTTAACAAATGGGGCAATGCCATTCTTTCTGATGGAGGCATAGAATTCCATTGTGTATATATACCACGTTTTCTTGATCCATTCATCTACTGAGGGGTATGGATGTTCCTCAAAAGACTCCACATAGAGCTCCCCTATGACCCAGCAATCCCACTTTTGGGCATTTACCCAAATGATCACAAACAAGACCATACTAAAGCTACCAGCACAACTATGTTTATTGCAGCATTATTTACCATAGCTTTTCATTACTTTCTTGCACCACTTTAGGCTTTAAAAAACATATCTGGCTGTAAAACACTTCAATTTAAGAATGCACTATATTTTGTTTATCCAATTCACCTTTTTACTAGCATATATTAATTTTACAAAGAGGTCCATTGTGATATTTCCACCTATTCATATAATGTGCTTTGATAAAATTCCACCCTTATTTTAAAGTTTCTTAGACCCTTTAACCTCCACCTCCAATTTTTACAATTTTCAGTGGCTGCCATTATGTTATTTTCACACACACACACACACACACACATATAATGAACTTTGATAGTATTCACGCTGACCATCCTTACTCCTTCCCACTCTCACTAGCTCCCCTTCCCTTTTACCACCACCATTATCATATTGTTATTATTATGTCTAGATTTTGCATATATATGAAAACATGTGATATTTGTCTTTCTGGGCTTATATCATTCAACATAATGATCTTTGGTTCTATCAATTATCCTGTAAAGACAATATCATTCTTTGTGACTGAATAATACTCAATTGTGTATATGTCACATTTTCTTTATTGATTTGTAAGTTGTTAGACTCCTAAATGGATTTCATAGCATGGCTGTTGTGAATAATTCTGCAATAAACATGGGTGCAAACATGTCTTTATTATATACTAATTTGCATTCCTTCATATAGATATCCAAGAGTGTCATAGGAGGACCATATGGATTTTTAGTTTTTGAGTAATTGAAGAAACAGTTTTCAAGAGAACTGACAAGAAAAGGGATTGAATCTTACTTGGTTCAATCATCTGAAAGTACTTGACAAATGAATGCATGAAGAAATGTTCAATATCCCAAGCCATAAAGGAGATGTAATTAAAACAACACTGAGATTCTACTTCATTCCAGACAGAATTGTCATAATCAGGAACACAAATAAAATCTGGAGAGGATGTAGGGATAAAGGAAGCCTTATATAATGTTGTTGGGAATGTAAGCTGGTATAACCACTAAGGAAATCAATATGGAGGTTCCTCAAAAATTAAAAACTACTCTGTGATCTACCAGTACCACTCTTGGATATATATCCCAAAAGAACTATACATCAGAAAACAGCAGAAGCACTTGTATGCTCATACAGGGAAATCTTTTGGGGGGAATATAAACTAGTACAACTACTATGGAGATCAGTATGGCGATTCCTAAAAATCCCAATTCCTTGTCAAAGGACTCATGTTAATTCCAATTTTTAAACATTATAGAAAATATTGTTCTGAGCATATATTTTGAATCTTTATAGAGAGGTAGTTTGACCTTCTTTGGTTTGGCCCAATCACAGCTCCACATAAAGGGGTAAAGACTGTTTCAGAAGAATTTTTTTCTTACATTATCTGCAAACAGATCATTGCTTCAAAAAATAAAAGTTTAGGTGAAGGGCAAAAGAGTCCATGAATTTTTATCTAATAGCTCGATAATTGGGATTCATCATTTACTTGAGCTATTTGATTGTTGGTAGAAGTTAAAAGTTTATTTCTGTAGGTAATGATGCATTTGTATGAGAATAAATAATGGAATTAGAATATGTATGCTGTACATGCAACATTTATTAATAAATATAGTAAATGAAAAGTTAGTGAATGGTAGAAATGATGGGGTCTAAGTTGATGACTAGATTCTGAAGAAGGCCAGAAGGGAGGAAAAGAAATGGCTCACAAATGAGAAAATCCAAGAAGTTTCCCCATCTATCTTATTTTGGCTGAAGGACTAAAGGTAATAAAAGTGATTGACTCTTAGTTCAGTCATCTGAGAGAAATTAAAAAAAAATATGACATGATATGTAATAACAAATTCATTTTTCTCTAACCTGCCACAATTAATTTGTTTCATCCCATAGAGCAACATTTTGTGTCACAGAAGGAACAAACAACAGTTATTCAGGGGGTATATGAATTTTTATAGCACAGTTAAGTAATTAACAATGAAATCCAAAGGGAAAAAATATCTACATGGAGGAGGAACAGATTAATCCAAAATAGATCAGGTAGAATTCCAGCATTAGTAGATTTGGCAATCAAAGTTCCAACTGTTGGTAATAAATCACGAAAAGTTTTAGAAATCTTTTTTTTTGGAAAGGTTTGAAATCAAGGCCTCATGCTTACTTGGTGCTCTACCATATGAGTCACAAATCCAGCGCATATTTTTGCTGGTTAGTGTGGAAGAGTCCTTTAAATTTGTTTTGTTTTATCTTGAGCTGGCATTGAACTTTGCTCTTTCAAATCCTAGCCTTTTAAAGTAGCTAGGAAAACAAGCAGGAGCCATAGCTAAAATTTTCTTTTTGTGAAGGTAAAATTTTTGTGTCTTTAGGCCCTGCAAATCTGATGTATGGAAACAGTGATTATAGTGAGTCACTTGGGCCACCACTCACCCCTTATATCTCTTTGCAGTGATGTTGGTTGTTTCTATTCATTGGCGATCCAGTGACCCTTTAGTGATGAAAGATACTCTTCTGCAGACTCATATAAGCATGAGGTAACTGTATATCTAGTATTAAAGTTAAGAATGTGGAGTCAGACCACTTGGGTTTGAATTCCACTTTCTAGGTGCAAAATTAGCCTCTCTATCTCAATTTCCTCAAAGGTAAATGGGATGGTTTTAGAGGATTATTGGGAGAAATGAAATGAGTTAATATATTCTTAGCATGGTGCCCAGGACACAGGAAGCTGTGAAAAACATGCGTTTTTTCAAATAAAGACAGAATAATTTACTTTAGTGGCAGAATTTATTTTAGCAGCATTGTAAATTACTTTGGTCTCATATTGATACAATGCTTGTTTCATTTTATGAGGACTATCATCTACTTAAATGCTATTAGCATACTTGTTTGGGTCTCTAGGCATATTCTTGGGGATTGTCCATGGTCTGCCATTAATAACATTTGACTTCTCAGTTTTAATATTTTGTTGGTGGAGGAAAAATGGGTAGGATGGCAAATTTTCCTCTTTAAATTTATGTTTTGTAGGTTTTTCTTCTTCTCTACAGTGAACCTTTAATTAAGAGAATATAATTATAAACTGTAATACGCTTTTTCTTCTGAGTTGTTTAGCCCCTTGTGACATTTCTGCTGTGAGTAAAGGTTCATATTGTATGCTAGCTACTACAAATTCAAAAGGGTGGCTTTGAGCTTCAGTCAGCCTGAACTGGGTATTTATAGAATTATTGTGTTATTTATTTATTGCTGGTCCTGTGGCTTGAACTCAGGGCCTGGTCTCTGTCCTTGAGCTTCTCTGTGTTCAAGGCTATTGCTCTATCATTTGAGCTACAGCGTCCCTTCCAGCTTTTTCTGAGTAATTTATTAGAGATAAGAGTCTCACAGATTTTCCTGCTGGGTGAGCTGGCTGGCTTTGAATAATGATCCTCAGATCTCAGCCTCCTGAGTAGCTCGGATTACTGGCATGAGCTACGTGGACCTGACTATTGTGTCTTCTTGTGTGCCTTCCTCACCATTCAATAGCAAATATTTTCCCAAAATGGTTATGAAATTCTATTGTTTTTTGGGTCCGGTCATGGAGCCTGCACTCTGGGCCTGGGCGCTGTTCCTCAGCTCTTCAGCTCAAGGCTAGCGCTCTACCACTTGAGCCACAGCGCCACTTCCGGCTTTTTTCTTTTTGCTTATGTGGTGCTGAGGAATTGAACCCAGGGCCTCAGGCATGCAAGGCAAGCGCTCTACCACTGAGCCACCTTCCCAGCCCCTGGTTATGAAATTCTAGAATATAGTCAGGTACACCTTATACAAGATAAGGTTTTCTTTATATATATTATATATGTAATATATAATATATAAATATATATATATATATAAAGATAAGGCATGAGGAAAGGAAGATAATGATGCAACAGCTCCCTTTCCCTTCCTTCCTTAATCTTACCCCCCCCCCCCAACACAGGGGGAGAGGAAGGTGCAGATGGGGTAAGACTACTCTCAGGGTCTTTTGACATAGGTGCCAGCTTTACAGAAATTCTTAAAGTTATGAGTATGTCAATGAAAATTTCCAATAGTAGATTTAGATCCATGGAGGTTTTTGCCACTGATATTCCCTTCCCCTTTCTTATTCACACACTGCTGAGATTTGTCATTACTAAAAGCAGGAGCTCATTGATTAATTTTAAATTTTATGTTTTCTTACATCTTTTTGGTTGCCAACACAATTTTACACATTGTTTCATTTAAACTCCAAGGACCCCTGTACATTAGGTCTAGGTAGCAGCTACTGTCTGTGGATTGCTTAATCCCCAAGCACTAAGAATAGTGTCTGGACCCAGGAGTACTCAATTTGTGGAATGAAAGAGTGAATTGTCATTTTATAAATGAGGGAATCAAATGTGAGGGGCAGGGCTGGGAAGGTGGCTTAGTGGTAGAGTGCTTGCCTAGCATTCATGAAGCCCTCTCAGTACCACATACAAAGAAAAAGCTGGAAGTGGTGCTGTGGCTCAAGTGGTAGAGCACAATCCTTGAGCAAAAAGAAACTCGGGGACAGTGCCCAGGCCCTTTAGTTCAAGCCCCACAACTGGTATAAAAAAAGAGTGAAGGGAAACAAAGAGGTCCTAGAAAAGGCTTCAGCCAGCTATTATACCCCACAAAAATTATCACAAATAGACAAGCATTGAGAAAAACTGGACTTGTTTCTTAGAACTTTCCAGATAATCTCAGCCAGAATGCCACTTTGAAGGATCTCCTATATGGAAATTTGAAGATATGTTTCTGAGTTAATAACTTGTCCCAGTGCAGAGATCTCACCCAAATCTGTTACATTGAAGGCCATAGTTTTCCCCCTCTAGTCTCCTTATAGCTTTTACGCAAACACTGATAATCAGCTTTTTCATAAAAGGGAGTAACTCACTTTCAAAAGTCATCTTTTATTTCTTGCCTGAAACTTTTTATTGAAATTAGGATAATGTTAAATGAGTTCCAATCTGCTACCACTGAGAACATTCTTGTTAGCGCCGCCCTGTCCTGCGTCCCTAATGCCCACACTTCAGTTCGTGAAAGAATCCGAGAAATTTGAGCCTGAAGAGGAAGGGCAATGCAGCTGATATACATTTTTACTTTCATATCTGCTTTAAAGAAATAAGTACCTCTGATGAGGTGCATTTTAAGAAAGGAATCATTGATTTTACAATTTTCCCTCTAAAGAAAAGAAAAATGGTTTTAAAAAAGAAAAATGGTTTTCATTTTGATTTGCAGCAAGATTTATACAGGAAATGATGCCATTTCTAATGTATGACCAAAACTCCAATTTCATTGTCTTCTTTCCACTCTTTGTACATTTTTAAATATCCAGTTCAGTCCTGCTTGTCAGTTTCCTTGTGCTTCAATCAGTACCTCCCTTGTGACTGTGTATTAGTAAAAACAAGGGAAGGAGAGGAAAGAAATACTAGGCTCTATTCTTAGCTTCTTCTATTGGTGTGTTAAGATGCTGCCTGAGTTATTTTGGGGGCCGGCCTTGCAGAGAGCTTCAGTGGAGTAGAGGCCACCTTTTGCCTCAACACTGAGTTTTAGCCTCTGATGCCAAGTCCTCATTACAAATATCTTTGTGTGACATTTACAAACTGTGTTCTAAAGTCCAGAGACAGGTTTCCTTCCACTGCAAGGAGTGTTATTTCTCATGTCTCTTTTCAAAAGGTATAGTTACCAAGTCAGCTAAGCTTCCAGTGACCTCACTAGAGTCCCGTCTAGTTTGTAAAGTCACATTACTATTTGGCTTCACCTTCTTTTTCTCTTGCCAAGTGAGGATAAGATATTCCAATGAGCTGAAAATGGAGTACTAGTAGCCACCTGATTTTGGAAGCTAAGCTCAATAAAGTCTAGGAGTAAGGTATTTTTTTGTTTGTTTGTTTGTTTTTTTGCTGGTCCCGGGGCTTGAACTCAGGGCCTGAGTACTGTCCCTGAACTGTTTTTACTCAAGGTTTGTCTCATGGGCTTTCCTGCCTGGGATGGCTTTGAACTGTAATTCTCAGATCTCAGTCTCCTGAATAAATAGAATGTAGATGTGAGCCACTGGCACCTAGACAGGAGAAAGTACTTTTAAGATCCCATTGCCCTAATCTGGAAGAAATAGAGGAGAGGACGAATATCTTCTACCTCTGTGGCTCTCAATAAGTAATAGTTTTGCCTCCCAGCTGGAGAAATTTCTTGATTGTCACAGTCTGAAAGAGGAACGTTACAAGCAGATAGAAGCCAGAGATGATGCTACCCATCCTACAATACGCAGGACAGCTACAGTATCAAGAATTACCTGGCCCTAATGGTAGTAATGCTAAGGTTGAGAAACTCAGCTGCTACACAGCTTCTTTTTGTGTGTGTGTTTTTTGTGTCTCCAAGGTATTTCTCATTTTATTTTTTTTATTGTGAAAATACTGTACAGAGGGGTTACAATTACATGGGCAAGATAATGAGTACATTTCTTATCAGCTCTAATGGAGCCACCTATTAGTGGGGAAAACCACTTCCTTTTAATTGAGCACATATATTGTTCTGGGTTCTCTTTTAAGTGTTGTATATAGTATGAGTTCAGGCAGTTCTTGTAACAGCTCTGTGAGTTTAATCACATTGCTAGCTAATTAAAAATGTGGAAAAAGAGGCAGAGAGAAGTTAAGTAATTTGCCTAAGGCCACACAGCTAGTATTTCGTGGAGATGAGAATGTACTCATACAGGCATCTAACCTGTATTCTCAAACAATGCATTACATCCTTCCCAAATAAGATAAGAATGTTAGTTTCAAGCTACAGCTAGTTTGGATCCAAATTCTGCACTTTAGCATAATTTCAAGGGCATGTCTATGGGCACCAATGTGCTTTGTCCTTCATGCACATAGAAATTCCAGATTTTTTGTTGGTTGTGGAGCCTGGGCCTGGGCACTGTCTCTGAGCTCTTTTGCTCAAAACTAGCACTCTATCACTTTTAGCCACAATTCCATTTCTAGTTTTCTGGTTGTTTTTTGGAGATAAGAGTCTCAAGGATTTTTTTGCCCAGGCTGGCTTTGAATCATAATCCTCAGATCTCAGCTCTCTGAGTAGCTAGTATTATAGGGGTGAGTCACTAGCATATGGCAAAACTCCACTTTTAAAATCAGAGATTGACAAATCATTTTTTCTTCTTATTTTCAGAGTTAAAAGGCATAAATATGGATGAGTAGGAGTGTCACCAAGTGAGTCTGTGAGTCACCTTTTATTGTTGACTCCCAAGCAATTGCTTGCATCAAGGCCTGGTATGTACATTGAATACTCCAGGCCCACTTTCCTCAATTTGCTAGAATCCTTTTGTATTTTTCCAAACATAAAAAAAGCATCACTTAATTGTATAAAGGGGTTTCCTTGTGATAGTTACATACATGCATATAATGTACTTGGATCAAATCTACCCCTTCTGTATTACTCGTTCTAAATCCCTTCTCCCCCTCATTAAAAAAATCTTACTGGGTTTCATTATGCTGTTTCATTATACATACTATGTATATAATTACATAATATGAATTTATCTGTTCAGGCTGGACTTGAATTTTTTTCAATGGAATTTTATCTTCAGTCATCTCAGAGAATATTACTTCTGACCCACTGGATTTCACTTTCCAACTGTATTTTTTTAGTTTTTAGTGTTAATATATTTAAAGGATACTCTTGTTATTTTTTAATCAATTAAGGGTAGTACAAAGGCCAATCCTACCAATGTGCATTTTAGGAAGCTAGGAAAAAAATGTAAAATGTCCTTTTATTAAAGAGAAAAATCTATCTCAGAGTTGCAATATTTGAGTTGCTACAATGGCTCTTCTTTTCTGGTCCCCAGAATTTTTCTCAGATGAAAAAGAAGCAGCAATTTGTTTAGAAAGGATCTAATTTTCCATTTGGTGTTTTCTCAGAATATTAGTTTCTCAAAAGGTAAAGTGGAACTAACTTGAATAAAAGTTCTATTATAGTCAGCTTATCTGCTCTTTATCTGTAGGTAACATATACTTGGGAACCTATTGGTGACTTTTCCTAGGATTGTGATTTAATTAGCTTGAGGTAGGGACAATGTTCAAAAATGCATCCTAGGTGATTTTATTATTCAACTTGGGTTTAGAGCAATCAGAATTAAACAAAAGAACAACTAATTTTCAGTTATTGCAATGAATTCTGACAGAGGGTCTTATTATTTATTGAGTATTTATACTTACCAGGAATGGTACTTCCTATATCTTTAACATTGTGGCTAATCTGTTAGATGACCTTGAAAAACCAATATTTCATTGCATGGAGGAAATAATTAATGTTTATAGAAGTTAATTTACTTGTCCAAGATAATATATTTGATTAAATTTCAGCCTTGACCTCACTAAATTTTTTATTCCTATATCTAACTTCATTTCCACCTTGGCAAAACATGGCAAAAATGGAACATATTACTCTCCCCATCCTATTGCTACTCTGCCAGTTTTGTCCAGAAAGAAAATGGCACTTCCATTTGGTTTACCCACTTGCCTTTGCTATCCTTAATTCCTGTTTGGTCTCACAATGCTCATTCTATTTGGTCAGTCTTCAGAATACATTCAAAATACAAATACTTCTTTATGACCTCCACTCTAATCAAATCCAATCATTGTTCACTTGAAATATGGTGATCAATTATTAAGTGGTTCCCTTGCTGTTTCACATTGAGCGATCTTTTTGCATACAAATACAATTGTGTCATGTTTCTGCTTAAAGTTTCCCAAATGACTATCAAATAGAATAAAATAAAATCTTTAATAGGGTCAGAAAGTCCAGCACAACAAGCTCTGCCTTGTTTTCTCTCCGGCCTTCATCACTTACCACTCTCTCCATCTCTTACATGAGATCATTTCTTCAAACCAGGTAAGCACATTTTCATATCAGGTCCTCTAGCTTGGGTTGTGCTATCTGGAGTGCTTTCTTCTCCATCCTACTCCCATGTTTGGATGGCCTGTTCCCTTTCTACAGTTAGATGTCAGGAAGTAGGCTGACATGAAATGGCATTATGGTACTTTAACTTCTTAACTACTTTTCCTATTGTAATTAATGTCAAACAAACTGTAATTTACTTGTAGCATTTATTTATTTTTGTCATACCCACTGTAATGAGCCAAAACACTTCATTCTTTTGAATACTTAGAAAAATGGCTGTCACATAGTTTGTACTCACCACTTATTAATTGAAGAAATAAATGAATAGTTGAGATTTAAACTCAGATCATTTGACAGCAAGTCTGTATATTCTCTCTCTCCCTCCCTCCCTCCCCCCCACTCTCTCTCTCTCTCTGTCCACAGCTTACAGAAGAAATACTAAAATTTATGTTCATTTGCTTCCAGAGTCTGTGCTTCTTCTGCTACTTCACACTGCCTCCCAGTGGAGGAGTTTCTAGTGACATTGACCAAATTAGTACCATTGTACTAATTGTGGTTTACTTCTGTGGGAAGTAAATTAATTGTGGTTTACTTCTTGACATGACTTTATAAAGCCTTAACTTTTTTCATTGATTTATCTTGGAAGCTTCTGCAAGATGCTTTGAGCTAAAGGGCACCAAATAAAATAACCTACTAGCCTATCACAGGTTCTAAATCCCTCCATTAGAGAAAATGCCTTCCCTTTGACTTGGACAACTTTGATTCAGTTTCTCAAAGACCCTAATAATTATCTCTGAAATGGAGATAGAATATTAAATGACATAATCCATATAAAGCCTTAGCATAGTGCCTGGCATATGGTAAGTCATCAATAAATTAGATTATACCCTCATGATGGGAGGATAACTCAAGCCATATCCATGTTTGTGTGATTTGGTTTGTTAGAGAATTTCTGCCCCAATAATACTGGAGAGAAAGAGAAACTAAGTTGGTCATTGGGAAGAGAGGGTAAGGTGGGGTGCCACTGTGATAAGTCAAGGATACATGAAGACATGTGTACATGTGGGGCACTGGGAGGATGGTATCAGTACTACTGAGGCACAGATGAGCATTAAAGCTTGCTTGCAAGTTGTTTTGCAAAAGAAGTAAGGCCAAATAGGTCCACTAAAATGTTCAATATTAATATATTCATATTTTACTTTTTCCTGTGGATCTCAATTTTGAACAGTTAGACTCGGCTTTAAGTCTTTTCTTTCTTGCTGTGTTAGGAGTGCTCTGGTACGTATTAATGTTAAAGGCACTAGACCGAGTTTTTTAAAAAGTGGCTGGCTGGGGTTTTGTCTAGCAAACATACCAACTGTGAAAACTGCAGGAACATTGATTTGTTGGCATTTGTGTGTCCTGGAACAAACTATGCTGCATGGGAACTCAAGTTATAGAACATTCTGAGAAGGTCAGCAAGTGAGGTTGACGTCATAAAATCATTAGTTTTTTTTTCTTCTAATCTTCATTGGGGTCAAGACAATGGTCTCCTTATGCAAAATGCCAATAAAACTACTTAGTGAATTAGTCACAAAGCCACGTCATGTGATACTCACATTAAAACATAAAACAACCTATCTATCCATCAATCGTAATGCTCAGGCTCTGACTCTATGCCATTTTCATTCTGCCTTGACTAGTTATGTGAGGTTTTTCTTTGATGTATAGAGTGATGAGCGGTTAAGATCATAGGTCTTGAAATTACAAAGACTATGTGACTTTAGAAAAATGGCTTAACTTCACTAAGCATCAGGATCCTCATCTGAAAAAACGAAGGTGGTCTTAGGATCCACATTGAAATAATCTTGAGATGATGAAATCAAAGATGACATAATCGATTTCATATATTTCATGATGACATAGAAAACACTAAATTTCTTCTCTATTTTGTACTTGAATCAAGCACTGTGGTAGGCACTGTAGGGAATGGAGATGTCTAAGATGTGATCCTTGTGCTCAAGAAGGTAAAAGAGGTTGAACAGATGTGGCATGTAATAAAACTTTCTGAATGGTTCTATATCTGTGCTGTTTAATATGAGAGTTTATGTTCATACATATCTGTTAAATATTTGGAATGTGGCTAGTATTACTGAAGAGGCGGATTTTAAGTTTTATTTTAATTTGAATTAATTTAAATTTAAATAGTTACAGGTAGTGAGTGGGTATCACATTGTGTAGAATAATTAAAAAGGAAACAGGTAGAAAAAGGAAGAAGGTAACAAGAACTACTTTATTTACTTCTTGTTTTTTTCCCCCTCTGGTTTGCCTTGATGGTAGATGATGGAGGTGATATAAGAGCAATAAAAAGAAGTCCCACTAGCATCAGTTGGGGTCTAACTATAGCATAGGTTGAAGATCAGGAGAGAAAGGGACATAACTGTTGTTCTATTCATAGCTAATCTGTAGCTCTGAAATAGCTCACTCAGCCTCTGTTTACAGAAGGCTTCTCTAGAGAAAGGTAAACTATATTATTTGCATGGGCAAAATTTCCTTAGATGCATGAAGGGACTGTTCCCTTGAAATTTATCTTATTTGTAAAGAATTGGATATAAATTGCCTCCTATGTCTAGTTGTGCTGTGTCTATTGCTCCTATCCAAGAACCATAATTTCCTTTAAATGAACAGCTTATTACACAAAATATATTTTGTGAAAAGAAAGAGTGCTTGGGCTGGGAATGTGGCTTAGTGGTAGAGTGCTTGCCTAGAATGTATGAAGCCCTGGGCTCGATTTCTTAGTACCACATACACAGAAAACGCCAGAAGTGGTGCTGTGGCTCAAGTAGTAGAGTGCTAGCCTTGAGCAAAAGAAGCTTAGGGACAGTGCTCAGGCCTTAAATTCAAACTCCAGGACTGGCAAAAAAAGAAAGAGTATGCTACTTCAATTTCCTGGCAGCCTGATTTTCTTTCTCTGGTCCAGTAAGTCACTACATTAAGTTGTTTAGATCATCTCTCTCCAACTCTCTTTTTCAAGGGAAGATTCCAACAGGGGTGAGGAAACTATATGATAGCATTCACAATTTCCCCTGAGTTTTTTTTAAGAAAAAATTTTAAAGAATATTTTTCCCCCTGTATCACCTCTGGTAGACAGGTTAAAGCATAAAGTATAATCAAAAATGAAAGTGGTGGTAGAACCTCCAGAGATACTTTCTTCTACAAAGTTCAATTAGCTGTCAGGTACTTAAAAATGTGTTTACCTAGCATTTTCAAGGTATGTTACAGTTGCATTAAGGTTACAACTCTAAGTTTGCCTTATCTGAATCAACAAAGGGAGGACAGGGACATCATTTCCTATAGAGGAAATAAGTAATTTGAATGATATAACTACAAAATAAAACAAATGTTGCCAAATTGTGGATTTGCAAGTAAAATACCATGAGAAAGCAATACTGAAACATGAGTCATGAGCTGAAGCAATTAAAAAAAAACCCAACAAATCAACTGGGCCAGGCACTGGTGGCTCAAGCCTAACTACTCAGGAGGTTGAGATCTAAGGATTGCAATTCAAAGCCAGCCTGGGAAGGAAAGTTTGTGGGACTCATCTCCAATTAACCACTACGAAACCAGAAGTGGCACTACAGCACAAGTGATACCTGTCTTGAGCAAAAGAGCTCAGGGACAGCACTCAGGCCTTGAGTTCAAGTCCATGACTGACAGAAAAAGAAAAAAAATAAAAAACAATCAACTAGAAAACGAGGTTGTTTCATATTTAGGCCTGTGTATTTAAAACCATGATTGAACAAACATGAACTAAAGTTGAAAAACCTTGTAAAACGAACCAAATCACATCACTGTTTCATTTGACTTGAGTTTCTGGTAAATAAAATCCATCACCTCTGTTCAGTAAAGATCAGTATTCAAACTGCAGAAAGAAGACATGTGGAATTTTAAAAGGAAATTGAGAGTCTGCATGATACTCCCAAATTTCACATAATTTCACATAATTTCAACTGCCTATGAAATTTGTGTCCTGTGGGAAAATTTATTAGCAGTCAGTGGTTTGAAGTGTCTTTCCTTTAGGTCCTCATTTCTGCACTAGCAAGTTATCATCAAAGAAATATAGTAACTTGAAAAACTGGTTCTCTATATCTTGAACAAGACTATTATTACCTATTGTTATTTAAAATGGAATAGACTAATAATAATTTTATGCAGGTTTTCCTTAAAGATGTTCTGGTGTGCCTTCTATTGGACTCAGATCAACTAATTTCAGAACTTTATTATAGCTCATAGAATAATCTGTGGCCAAGAGTTAGCTAGTTACCTAGTTTTCATTTCCATAGCGAAATGATTTGTTTCTATTGGCTTGAAAATTTCAAGGTGACTTGCAAAATTTAATTTCTACTAGAATGACTTTTCCTTCAGTCTGACATGTAAAGACAACACACTACTTAATCCAGAGCTTTTCTATATAGCTATCTCTCTTTAGGACTTGATTTTTGAGGTGTTCAGTCTCAAAATTGCTTGTCAGTATGTTGGAAGAAGTAGATATTTTTCTTTCTTTCTCCACCTAATGACAATCTGCATTTCTGATTTATGTCTAGGCCATTCATTATCTACTGGCTGAGAAGTATGTTACTAATGAAAAGCAGGTAGGAGTCATGCTGTCCTATCCAGGTTTAAATGAATCTTTAAGATGGCACAATCAAACAGATATGCAAAATAGGCCATTAATGCATCATTAAGCTTACAAATTTAAGCAAAATCAAGGAATACAGAAATTTTGGGTTTTTTTTTTTGCTACTTATGTCTTAGCAACAAAGCAGATGTAGCATATACAGTATAGCATTAGGAATGTATAGGTACACGAATATTGAAAAAATTACCATTGTGTGTAAAAGGAGACTCCAAGCTTAGCTGTCACACTACTCGAATGATAAAACCATACCTGGGTAGATTGATATAAAGTAAGTATCTTTCCAACATCTTTGAACTCCCCTATCCTTGGTTTGTGCTGTTTTGCCTAGATAAGAGCATGATTTTAATCATATAATAGACAAATTCCTAGAAAGAGTTGTGCTATTCAATTGGATGCATTCTTAAAATCATTTTTTCCTCTGTTGATGCCTAGACTATTTTATGTTTACTTCTGAAAATGCTCCTTCTAGCTTTCTCTGACAAATAGTTAATGATCTGTAAACAGCAAAATACACTAAGGGATTTCTGTTCTTCAGGGGAGAATAAATTTCTAATGTGAGTAATTAAGTATTAATAGCTTTTTATTGGCTGTGAATTTTCTGATACATAGATTTTTAAGGTAGAGTACAACTGTGTTGGATAGTCAAAAGTATTGGAAGGAAGGGAAAGTTCAACAATAACAAATATTTTACTATTTAAACTAGTTCTTATTAATAAGGCAGGCCAAGAAATTTCCTGGGAAGACAAAAAAAAGGCCAGTATAAAATAAAGTCACTCAAAGTAGGAAGTCAATATAATTGATGCTATGTTGCAGACTCAAATCATCAAAGGCAGAGAGAGGTATCCATGGTTACAGCAAGGGTCTCACTGGACCAGAATAGAAAAAAAATGGACCAGCCTTACAAAAATGTATCTGTTCTTCATAAAAATGGGAGAAAAATTATTTAGCAAGAAGGATGGTGGAAGTTTCTTCAGTAGTTATTGAAATCCACATTTTTGTTTGGGAGATGGGGCACCCTGAAAGATTTTAGAAAGACTAGGTCTTTATAGGTATCTATTAGATACAAATACGTTATAGTGAGAATACTCTAATTTGTTAAGCATTCCAGCTTAACCCTGTATGGATCTTATCAATGTTTGCAATATAGCATTCATCCGCAAAGGTTGCAATGACTAGCACATTGATCAATTCTCTCTGCTTGTTGATGTGTATGAAAGCTTAGCAGTCTGGTTTCTGGGCTGGAAAGCATTTCTTTTGTGCTTGAAATCTGGAAAATGGACCACCATCTTGGTGGCTATATTGAATATTCACCTCATCCCTACTCCACAGATAAGTGACTTTGATACTCATAGCATTTCTGTTTATCTTATATTACATAGCATGTGCTAAAATGGTAACCAGTGACAGTGTAGACCTAATGAAAGGTGAGAAAACAGATCACAGAAGTATTTCTTTTAAGGCCTAAGAAGCATCATTGTAGTATGGTTGTTTTCTCTCCTACCACTGTTTCCCACTAATGATACTAAAAAGGATTAACTTAAGCTTATATTCCCCTTACCAATCACCTTCTCCCAGAAGTTTTCATCCTACCAGATGAGCATTTGAGGCTCATTTTTTATGTGAGGAAGGTTAGATCCCTGGTCTCCTTAGTGTCTTGAAGAAACACATGTAATTGTATTGGCTGCCCAATATCCAGACCAAGGAGGTCAGATAGTCAAAGAAAAACGGAGTAGTGTATGAAGAAAGTGCTTCTGGCTAGTGGGTGAGACTTTCAGGTTCCTTATATATCATGTCTCTTACATCAATGTAAAAAATCTGTTCCTCTTCCTCATAGCATTTATATCCTCTGAATTTTAGTTTGATGATTTTCATGTCTACCCCATTTTCTAGGTTGGGAATTTACTTCTTCTCTGGAGAAGTAACATAGTAGAGCTGCCTCCTCCTCATGGAAGGCTTGTAAAAAGGCAAAGAAAGGGGAAGAAGGTTGCATGATGATGGACGATGTTTTGGCTTGTGACAGAGTTCAAAACTGCTGGTATTTCTCATTCCAATCCTTTTCATTTTAAAAAACATTTCTCTTGCCTATAGCTTCTAACTATGTTTTAACACACAAGCTTTCCCTTGTGAATCTTAGCTTAAAAATATGAACTTACTGGGCTGGGAAGGTGGCTCAGTGGTAGAGTGCTTGCCTTGCATGCATGAGGCCTTGGGTTCGATTCCTCAGCACCACATAAGCAAAAAGAAAAAAGCCACAAGTGGTGCTGTGGCTCAAGTGGTAGAGTGCTACCCTTGAGCTGAAGAGTTGAAGGACAGCGCCCAGGCCCAGAGTTCAGGCCCATGACTGGACCCCCCTCAAAAAAAAAAAAATATGAACTTACTGTCTTCTATACTGGGGAATTTGAATCTTTGGACTCCCTTCAGCTCTCAATGCAATATTACAGGTGTCCTTACCACTGGAGACATTGCAGTTAGATAGGGCAGGGCTAGTAGGCCAGCTTCCTCAGGTTGGATTGAATTTCTAAGCTCCTAGTCAATCTACTCTCTTTGACCATTTCCCTCCCTTCCTCCCTCCCTCCCTCCCTCCCTCCCTCCCTCCCTCCCTCCCTCCCTCCCTCCCTCCCTCCCTTCCTCCCTTCCTTCCTTCCTTCCTCCCTCCCTTCCTCCCTCCCTTCCTCCCTTCCTTCCTTCCTTCCTTCCTTCCTTCCTTCCTTCCTTCCTTCCTTCCTTCCTTCCTTCCTTCCTTCCTTCCTTCCTTCCTTCCTTCCTTCCTTCATCTTTCTTTCTTTCTTTCTCAAATTTCTTATGGTCTTCTTTCCAATTTCCATGGCATTCATTTTTTCTTGCTGATAGCAATCTATGCATATTCATCTACAATCTTCCAGGTAGGAGTAGTTGAGGTAAGAGCTTGTCTGAAATCTCTGTAAAAACACTAACATAGCTGGGTGCCTGTGGCTCACGCCTGTAATCTTAGCTATTCAGGAGGCTGAAATCTGAGGATCATGGTTAAAAGCCAGCCCAGGCAGGAAAGTCTGTGAGACTCTTGTCTCCAATTAACCACTAGAAAACCAGAAGTGGAGATGTGGCTCAAGTGGTAGAGAGCTAGCCTTGAGTTGAAGAGCTCAGAGGAGAGTGCCCAGGCCCAGAGTTCAAGCCCATGACTGTATAAAAAGCACAACAAAACACTAGCACAATAGCTTTGACCAGCCAAGACCCAGCAAGTATAGGAAGGAATGCTATGTCAAGAGTTATTTAAAGGAAAGTGGGCCACAACTTCTTTTTTCTTAGTAGAAATTTTCTGGGTAGTGGTCTGTCTTCAACTTGTGTCTCAGTTTTGTGTACGAAATTTTTCTTAAGTATGGAAATTACCTAGGTTATACTAATACAAAATTCTAATCATAAGTGGTTCTTGGAATTTGCTACCCTCAGTCTTCTAGAATAGGAAGTTTGAACAATAGCACTCCTTTAAGGGTCCATAAAGACAATACAACAGTTCTGGTCAAGTAATATCTATCCAGTAGATGGGTAACAGAAAATTAAGGCTGTTCAATGGATCACAGGAGACAAAGGTCAGATTTATAAACATACTGATTTTTTTTAGTAATTAGTCACTTGTAGTTGATTTTTTATACCATTTGTGTATTTCAGGTAGTTTTGTTGTCCAGTGTGCAGCCAGATACAATTGCTTGAGCAGAAGGACTGCACCTGGGACTCCTTAAAGCTTTGGCAAAGCATTAAAGCAACAGTATCATCTCATTCTTACATTCTACTTTATGAAACAATCATCTCTTATTGGTCAAATCAGAGAATAAATCCTATCTATCTTTAAGATGTCCACCCTTCAAATATTTGACGATATTTTAAAATATATTCTGCTACAAATTTTCATAAGGAAAAATAATTTTACTTCTTGCGATTTAGAGATATAATGTAAAAATTGTTGACTGGTCCATGGAGGCATTTTTCAAGCACCTGTTTCATACCTTTAATCATTTCCCAAGGACTGCAGCAATTTATCCAATTAAATTTATTAATTTATCCTTCCTTCCTTCCTTCCTTCCTTCCTTTCTTCCTTCCTTCCTTCCTTCCTTCCTTCCTTCCTTCCCTCCTTCCTTCATTCCTATCTTCCTTTCTTCATTCCTTCCTTCTCAGGATTGAACACAGGGCTTCATGCATCATACACGCTAGGCATGTGTTTTACCATTAAGCTGTGCTTCTAGACTTTTCCTCAACTATTGAATATGCTATTCTCATAGTTCTTGTGTGTATAATTGTCTGAAACAAACATCAGGCCAAGGAAATGGAACAAAATAGTTCTTCAGCATCTGGAGGGTAAGTTTCCTTCCTGCTATTTTCTTTTCTTTATTTTTCTCTCTCTTTCTTTCTTTCGTGTGTGTGTGTGTGTGTGTGTGTGTGTGTGTGTGTGTGTGTGTGTGTGTGCCAATACTGTGGCTTGAACTGAGGACCTCCTTGGCTTTTTGCTTTTGTGGATGGTCACTCTACAACTTGAGCCATATCTAAACTTCAGCTTTTTGCTGGTTAATTGGAGATATGAGTATCTTGGATCTGTTTGCCTTGCTTTCCTTTAACAGCAACCCTCGGATCTCAGCCTCCCGAGTATCTAGGATTCCAGGCATGAGTTACCTGTGCCTGGCTTTCTGTTATTTTCACATAGAATAAGATTCAATAATGTGCTAATCATTAGTACCCAAAGAGTGCATATGATTGTGTTTCTGTTTTTTTTCTGAGAAAAGTGGTGGGATACAAACATTTGGAAATTAGAATTCAAATTTCTGTGCAAAGAACTATAATTTGATTATATTTATAGCACTCATTCATACAAGTACCGCTATTTATTTATGTATGCATGCATGTATGTATGTATGTATGTATGTACATATGTATGTATGTATGTATATATATATATTTATTTATCTTTGTCGGTCATGGGGCTTGAACGCTGGCCCTGGGTGCTGTCCCTGCATTCTTCAGCTAAAGGCAAGCGCTTTACCACTTTAACCACAGAGCCACTTCCAGTTTTCTGGTGGTTAATTGGAGATAAGAGTCTTAGGGACTTTCCTACCTGGGCTGGCTTTGAACCATGATCCTAGATCTCAGCATCCTGGGTAGCTAGGAGTATAGGCGTGATTCATTGGTGCCTGGCCCACTATTTATTTTTTCTGAAGCAATGCCTGTTTTAGATGAGAAATGTTTGCTATGAAATCCTCTTTATTTGATTTTTTTTTTTGCCAAAGAATAGAGAGATTCTGCTTTTTAGTATTGGTTGTTGAACTCATTTAAAAGAATTCAAAAAATTTCAGAGTACTTTTAAAATAAACTTCATTTATATGCAAAATGTGAACAATAAATCATAAAATTAGAACAAAGACAGTATTTGGAGCACCTTGGTCTTGACTAATGATTTCTAATTTAACCTTGGCAGTCTACTTATTGATTCTGCTATAAATGTTTCAAATGATAGTCTTTTTCAGAAACTCCATGTCTTTATCCTTCTCTTCTAAACATATACATATATACACTATTTAATATGAACAAATTCTCTCCTTGAGAGAACTTATGGAACCTCGGTCAATAGTGGCCCAATTTAGTATAATATAAAATCAGTCTTATTGCTTGTTGTTGGTTTGGATCACAAATCTATTTACATATACCCTTTGAAGTATTTTTGAATTCTCTTTTGCATTCAAATATTTTAAAATGTCTCTTTCTTCAGAAATTTCCTGATGAACTAATCTTGTCTGCATACTAGACTCATGGCTATATCTGGCATTTTCTATTTATTCCCAGACATCTAGGACAGGCTTCTTTATTCAATGGTTGGAAAATCAGTGTTACTGGATGATATAA
Source organism: Dipodomys spectabilis (assembly GCF_019054845.1). Classification (NCBI taxonomy): domain Eukaryota; kingdom Metazoa; phylum Chordata; class Mammalia; order Rodentia; family Heteromyidae; genus Dipodomys; species Dipodomys spectabilis. The sequence continues at coordinate 1,727,902 of NW_024870748.1, read as the reverse complement.
GAAATAGACTGTAACAAAGACTAGAGACTCAAAGAAAATAAACTTTAGAACCAAATAAAATATGCTGCGAACACATAAAATATAAAATTAAGATGTAGGATGCAATTCTGAAATTTAGAATTCTGTGTGAATAACAGTTAGTACCTAGTGAATTCAACTTTTATCCAAAACTAATATGGGCTTGCTTCTTCCTTCTGTGATATGATGATCTTTTTTTAAAATATAGACTTAAAAAGGTGTAGCAGATAAACACAAAATTGCTGTAATGATTATTTCACTCCTAGATGTATATGTTTGTCTATGTACGTATGTATTATGTATGTATGCTATCTCTCTCTCTCTCTCTCTCTCTCTCTCTCTTTTCTCTCTCTCTCTCTGTCTACGTATCATCTATCATCACCAGTATGTAAAGCAAAAAGTTATTATGTACACTATCACAATGTAAAGATTAAAAATGCAATAGAGCCAGGCACTGGTGGCTCATGCCTGTAATCCTACCTACTCTGGAGGCTGAGATCTGAGGATTGGGGTTCAAAGCCAGCCCAGCCAGGAAAGTCCATGAGACTCTTATCTCCAGTAAATTACCAGAAAACTGGAAGTGGTGCTGTGGTTCAAGTGGTAGAGCACTAGCATTGAGCTAAAGAGCTCAGAGACAGCACCCAGACCCAGAGTTCAAGCCCCATGACTGAAAAAAGATGCAATAGAACCCAAATAATCAAATTATATACTTTAAATGGTTGAATTGCATATGTGAATTATACCTTACCTCAATAAACTATAGAAAGTTATGTGCAAATAATCAGAAAATATATGCATTAAGTGTATACTATCAGTAATCATTAGGGAACTAAAAGTCACAATGAGATACAACATCATGCTAGTTAGAATGGTTATGACCAACTATTTTCTTTTCTTCACTTAAGAGTTCTGAGGAACTACTAAAGCCAAGGCCTTGTATATGATAGGCTGCCCTAAAATGGCTATTATGAATAAAACAACAATATCAATTATGAAAAAGACAAGAAATAATAAATTCTGGTAAGGTCATGGAGAAAAGATTATGTTCTTGCACTGTTGTTAGGATTATGAGCTAGTAAAGCTATTATGAAGAACATGGAAATTCCTGAAAAAAGAACCCAAAACAACAACAACAAACTAAATGTAGAGCTATCTGATCAAGCAATTTGTTATCTGGATATATGCAAAGGAAATGAAATTAGCATATCAAAGAGATACCAGAACACAATAGCCAAGATATGGAATCAACCAAGTACCCATGGATGAATGGACAAAACATGTGGTATATATACCCAAGTGGAAATTGAAATGCAGTATTTTCCAGGTATAAGAAAGTATGAACTCCTGTTATGTGTGACCACATGGAGGAAACTGGAGAACATTATGCTGAGTGAAATAAGCCAGAAATAAAATGTTTTCTAACTCATTTGTAGAAGCTTAAATTTTTGATTACATAAAGGGTACCAAAATAGAGTTGTGAGGGAGGTCTGATACTTTATAATACAATAGAGCAATTTTTTATAAAAATTATGCATTTCAAAGGCAGTACTCAGAGGCAAGTTTATAGCTCTGAGTTACTTCATCAAAAAATTGGACAGACCTGAAACCAACAATTTAATGAGGCACCTACAGCTCCTTGAAAAAGAGCAACAAGCTAAACTCCAATCCAGTAGACGGAAAAAATAATTAAAATTAAATCAGAATTAAATGAATTAGAATCCAAAAAAACCATAGAAAGAATCAACAAAACAAAGAGTTGGTTCTTTGAAAAAATTAACAAAATTGACAGATCCAAATAAACAAACTCAGAGATGAGAATGGAAACATCACCACGGAACAACCAAGATTCAGAACATAATAAAGGGATATTTCTCAAACTTTTATGCTAATAAGTTTGAGAACCTGGAAGAAATGGATGAATTTCTAGTAAATATTGACATGCCGAAACTAATCCAAGATAACTTAAACCAACCTAACAGACCAATATCAAACATCGAAATAGAAGCAGCAATAAGAGACCACCCACCCAAGAAAAGCCCAGAACAGGATGGATTTACAGCTGAATTCGACCAGGCCTTCAAAGCAGAACTCACAGCAACATTCCCACAACTTTTCAATGAAATTGAAAGTTGACTACCAAAGTCTTTCTATGAAGCCATCATAACCTTCATCCCAAAACCAGGCAGGGAGTCATCGAAGAAAGAGAACTATAGACTCATTTCTTTGACAAATATCGAGGCAAAACTTCTCAATAAATTTCTGGCCAACTGACTTCAACAACTCATCAAAAAACTCATATACTATGGTCAAACAGGATTCATCTCAGAGATGCAAATCTGGTTCAATACATGCAAATCAATTAATATAATTCATCACATTAACAAGAGCAAGGATAAGAACCACATGATTATCTCAATAGATGCAGAAAAAGCATTTGACAAGATCCAACACCCCTTTATGATGAACGTTCTGGAAAAACAAGGAATCCATGGAACATTCCTCTACTTGTCTAGCCATAAAAGAAATGCAAATCAAGACAACATTGAGATTTCACCTTATCCCAGTTAGAATGGCTATAGTCAAGAAATCTAGTAACAACACATGCTAGAGTGGATGTGGCCAAAAGGGAACCCTACTGCATTGTTAGTGGGACTGTAAATTTGTTCAACCACTTTGGAAAGTAATATGGAGGTTCCTCAAAAGACTCCACATAGAGCTTTCCTATGACCCAGCAATCCCACTTTTTGGGCATTTACGCAAATGATCACAAACAAGGCCATACTAAAGCTTCCAGCACAACTATGTTTATACTAGCATTATTCACCATAGCTAAGATATGGAACCAACCCAGATGCCCCTTAGTAGATGAACAGATCAAGAAAATGTGATATATATGTATATATATATACATATATATATATATATATATATATATTAGAATTGTATGCCTCCATTAGGAAGAATGACACCACCCCATTTGTTAGGAAATTGAAAGACTTGGAAAAAAATTATACTAAGTGAACCAAGCCAGCCCAAAGAAACATAGGTCCCATGCTTTCCTTTATTTGCGATGACTAGTATATGTCTAGGATAATCTTACCAGACAAGTAGAAAAGGTCAAAAGCTATGTACATATGATCGTATAAGATGGTGCTAAGGGGAATGAACCCCAAGATAGGAATACAAGAGGTTTTATCTTTGTTGCTGTTGTTTTTAATATACTTATACTGTACTATGCGATTTCTTTTGTTTCTTTCCTATGTTCTTCCCCAATGGAAAGACCCCTGTTTTCACTGTGTTTGATTCTGGTGCCCTGCATCTTGTAAATGCATTTTTCTAATTTGGGGAGGGGAAGGGAAATAACAAAATGTGAAACGAGGATACAGGTCCTAGGGACTGAACTTAGGGCCTGGGCACTGTCCCTGAGTTTATTTTTGCTCAAGACTATTACTCTACCACTTGAGCCATAGTGTCATTTCTGGCTTTTTCTGTTTATCTGGTACTGAGGAATTGAACCCTGGGCTTTGTACATGCTAGGCAAGCACTCTACCACTAAGCCACATTCCCAACCCTCTATGGATCATTTAAAGAATGTAGAATGTGTATTTCCTTAGTGATCATTGAAAAATGGCTGTAGAAATAGCCTGCAGAAACAGAAACATGGGACCCATCTTTGACTCTTTTCATTCAAAAATGTCATCTAATCCATCAGCACATTCTGTGAATTTACTACTAAAATATATCCTAAATACAATGGCTCTGATTTACCTTCATCATTCTAACTCTAATATGGGCTTCTATTCTCTGCCACATGGGTTTTCTTCCGTTCCTCAAAGCACTCCAGGATTGTTCCTGTTCCAGTATTTTTGCATTTATCATTTACTTAGTAATACTCTTCCATTAGATTTTTCACATAGTTGCCTTCTCTCATCATTCAGATCTCTAATTGTAGTGTTACCTGCTTAAAGGTATTTCTCTGAGTCCTCCCTCTACCCCCAAGCTCCCAGTTTAAAACAGTCATCTCTAACCATAAGCCATTATGTCTTATAACACCCAAGAGCTGTATCAGTCGAGAAATTAGTCTTTTATTATATCAGGTCATCAATCATTACATATTTACTCTTTGTCTCCATCCAACAGGATGTAAATTCCTAGAAGGTAGGAATTCTGCCATGTTTCCTGTATTATTTCCCTGGTATTATAGAACCTGCATATTTGTTCTCTACAAAAGTTGTACATGTTAAAGATTGAAATTAATCTGACCACATAATATCAACCTAGTAGCTGTTTCAGAAAAAAAAATTCACAGTAAGGTTTTGTTTTTGGGAACATCTTTTCCTTTTATATGTGGAATACAACTAAGCTAGTTATTTATTCATGTCAGTTGAGTCTCAGGATGCTGAAATTTTACTTTATATTCAGGTTTTTCAGCTTTTGCATGGTGATGTAGAGGACTTGTAAATAATTAACCTGTTTAGGTTTGCCAGGTGAACCCAAGAAAATCTTAATTGAACAGATGGGCTTCATTCGTTCAACTGGAAGGCTATCAGATGGTTTGACTTTGTCAGATTAAAAATAGTGAGCTCCTTTAGATAAGTTCTTCTAGGGAAGAGACTTTCATAGTTCTCCTAAGGATCTGGAAATCCGGTGTGATGTTAATTACCCTGATGTTGTCTGAGAGAGTTGGCAGCCTCAAGGAGAACTGAGACTGAACCCCCTTAGGCTTTCTGGGCTGTGAAATGCTCTCATAAGCAAGTAGGTTATGTGGGAGGACAAACAGAGTTAGGCTAATAATATCCATATGGTTGGTTACTTCCGGCAGATGGCTTGCATGCCACCTTGGAAGATACCTGGAGTTGCTAGGTGGTCTTCAAGGGCAGCTCAAAATCATGATTGTTGAAATAGTTGAATCTGTAGGCCACAAAGGAATGACTAAAGATGGACTGACTAGGACATGAGATCAGCAGCAATATTTAATAATTAGAAGTAGGAATGTGATCTGGAGGCTGGTGCGAAGTTACAAATTAGCTTCCTCTCTCTTTCTAAAGCTAGAGTAAACAATCCATGTCTTACACTGAGATAGCAAATATTTTCTTATTTCCAAGAAATACTCTTCATATCTTTATGGAGGCTTGTCTGGAAAGCCTTTGCATATCAGTGTATAAATATGTAGATACATACATATATGCATATATACATACCTTTGTGAAGTTGAGGATTTAATTCAGGGCCTTATGCTAGGAAAGCTCTTTACCATCACTAAGCTACAGCCACAACACCTTATTATTTAGATTAACTGGTTGATTGACTTTTGGCCTATACTTTGGCTTGAACTTAGGGCCTCATACTCTTACTTAACTATCATTTAGCTTTTTTGTTCACTTGAACTATAGCTCTGCTTCTGACTTTTTGGTAGTTAATTGGATTACCATTTTTCTGCGTGGTCTGGCTTCAAACTGCATTCCTTAATCTCAGGAATGTGAGTAGCTAGGATTATAAGTGTGAGCCACTGGTGCCTGGCTCCATAGCACCTTTAATATTTTATTTTGAGGAAGTGGCACTGTGGCTCAAGTGGTAGAGCGCTTGCCTTGAGCTGAAGAGCACAGGGACAGCGCTCAGGCCCACAGTTCAAGCCCCACGACCGACCAAAAAAAATTATTTTGAGATTAAACTCTTGCTATTTTGCACAAGTTGGCCTGGAACTCTTGATTTTCCTGCCTCAGCTTCTGCAATGCTGGCTTTCAGTTGTGTGCCATAATCTACAGCCTTTATATTTTAATCACTCAGTTTCTGTAACCTTTACCTATGATCTCCTGGGATTTGTAGAGCCTTTTATCTTTTAAAGAGCTTTTGTGATATTAGCCTCTCACTAACCCCATAAGGAAAGAAGAACAAAGAATAGTCTCCTTGATAAATGAGAAAATTGGTGCCAAATCTTCCTTGCCCAAAGAAAAACATTGGGGAATGTGGAACTAAAAGTAATTTTCATTTTTCCTATTTTAGCCTCATTCATAGCATAACCTTTAGCATGACAGAAAGAATATCAAACCATGTATAGGGATTTGTTGTGTTTATGAAATTCATTCTAGTTTAATGAATGACTTCTTTTCCTTTGCCTTTTTATTCAGATTCCTTTGAAGTTGTCAGAGCATACAAAATTTCTTTTAAAGAAGATATAGTTGTGCTTTTCTAATTGATCTATCAAAGAGAATGAAGGCACAGATCAACTAGGCAATGATACAGATGCCTTAACACGTGCTGCATTAGACGCTTGATTGATTCATGCAGAGAACCTCATGTTTCTGTAAATACTAGAGAGTCAAGTCCTAGTTCACAATATCATCTTGTTTCAGTTTTATCCTGCATAAATGATACACCTATTTTGGCTACATATCACGATTGCTTTGTCGCTTGACTATGGTAATGTATGTGAATGTGGTTGAAAATATGACAGTCCATGAGTTCCTATAGGAAAGGACTTTTATTTTATCTATGGTAAATCATTAATCCTTCTACAAGTCACCATGAAGCAAGCCCGTAAATTGCCTCATGCTTCAAAATAGCTCCATGGAAATAAACACCAATCTGCTTATCTGGAGGGGTAATCATATACTCATAATTATATGAAATTTGTATATTTTAAGCCAATATAGTTCCCCAAATAACCTCCAATGATGGTGAAGAAGGTATTTACAGGTACTTTAGACACAAGGTAGAATTTAATTTGTGTATAGAGATGTATGGATTGTCTGTGTTTAAAATAATGAAGAATAAATAATGGAATCTAAAGCATTATTATTTACTTGCCTCTACCACACTTTCTTATATTAGATGTGTTTTCAGTTATGTGCTTATGTTGTCAGGTCAATCTGTGCTTTCTTGAAGATTGTCCTTTCCACCCTGCTGAAACATGCCTGCAAGGAAGCTCCGTGGTACTATATGAACCTTTGGCTGCTGAGGGAAATCCAACAGATGTCTCAATATCTATCTCTTCCAGAGACCTATTTGTCCAAGCTTCAGCATTTTTACTTTTTGGCTACTGCTCCTTCTCTAGTCTTGACTTACAAGGTCTTTCATGCATAATGATATTGGGAAGTAAGACTTTGTTGATAAGATAGCCATGTAAACACACTGGAAGACAGTCCTTCCTTCCTTCCTTCCTTCCTTCCTTCCTTCCTTCCTTCCTTCCTTCCTTCCTTCCTTCCTTCCTTCCTTCCTTCCTTCCTTCCTTCCTCCCTGCCTGTTTCTCTCTCTCTCTCTCTCTCTCTCTCTCTCTCTCTCTCTCTCTCTCTCTCTCTGTGCTGGTAGTAGGGTTTGAACTTAGGGCTTCAAATTCTTCCTTGTTCTGACTTTTTTTCATGGCTAATTGGAGATGAGTCTTACAGACTTTTCTGTTCTGGCTGGTTTCAAACTATGATTATCAGATCTCAGGCTCCTGAACAGCTAGGTATAGAGGCGTGAGCCACTGGCACCTAGTTTAGCTCTTACTTTCTAAGATTGCTGAATAGTATGTAAAGCAGATGTCTCTGACCTTCCAATGCTTCCTGATAACTTTTCTATTGCACTTGCTGTTATATGTTCCTTTGTGTATGGCTTGACTATGTCTTTAAATATCTTCCCACATCCTTTGGGTCTTTAAATGAATACTATTTGGTTATAGTTACTTAGATATATTGTCTGGAAGGATTTCAAATTCCTCATAAATTTGGTGAGAAAAAATTAACAAAAGAATTTGTATCTTTTGGTGTGTCATAACGTTAGGGTTTGGAGGAAGAAGTCACAAACGTATTATGTATGTGACACAGTTGCAATGCACTTTAAAATTATGGGTGAACGTTTTTGGTCATGTCAAACTATCAACATACTCTGCACAGGTGCATTTGTAAAAAGATTTTTGTCTTTTTCTCATATACTTCAAAAATCTTCTTATGGATAAGCAGTAGTGAAGAAATGTGGACTCCAAATTAAAATACATTGTGTGTGTACATGTTGTGTGTGATTCTGAACGTGTAAGCAGAATATAAACACTATTAGCGCAGACTACTTCCCCAATCATCCTTTCACTGCCTAAATAAAAAAATATTAAATGATGGAAAGGCAGTCAAAAGGGTGTTGAGAAAAAAATGAAGAAGAAAGAAAAATTAAAAGAAACTAAATCCTGGGAGTTGAGGAGAAAAAAAGGCTGTTGTGTTGAGACAAAACACCATTCATGAGTTAGTTCCCATGTGCATTGTGGGTCTTACAGTGTCTGAAACTCAAAACCAAGATAACTCCCTCAGTGGTCTCATGATGAAAGCCAATTCTTCTGTCCTGCCTATGGTTGAAGGGCAAATCTCCAGTTACCCAACTCCTCACTTTTTATCCCTGAAACTCTCTTCTGTGAAGATATGTTTATGTATTTGGATATCTTAATAATTTTAGTGATTTGTAGGTGGAGAGAATTTTGCAATTGTTTTTTTCTCTTGTCACTGGTACTTTGTAGAATGAATGTGCATCAGGTTAAATTTCCAAAACCAAATGGAGAATGATCATTTTGGTGTAGTTTTCTAAATCATAGTTGCATTTCTCTGAGCAATGACAATAAAATTGTTGACTTCGACTTTTTTTTTTTTTTTTTTTTTAGCATATATGCCTCTGCTTCTGGTTGGGATATTTGGTTTTGGAGTTGCTGTCTAAGGAAATCAGTTTTCAAGTCAAGAGGGTTGATAGTAATATTCCAGATGTCTCTACCAGCTGCATGTATTTTGCTCAGTCCCTGTCTGCCTTTCCTGATGAACAGGTTCCTCTGTGCCAGTGACTTTATATGATTTTAAGATGACAGGTAAGAAAAGCTTAGAAAAATGAGAGAAACAAAAGAATCATTTAAAAACACTGTCATTTTAATGGCAGCCTTGCTTGAGATGAGTAAAAATGTCTGCAGGGCAATTAGAAAAGATTTTTATTTTATTTATTTCTCTTTCTTAGTGGAAAAGAAAACTATAGGCGTAGCCCTAGGCTATCTTATGTTATTACTATTTGGTCTCCGTGGTTTCAGTATGAAGTGAAAAATGAGAAGAACTGAGTTGATATTATGTTTGTAAATGTTATGTGTGATCTTGTTTCATTATTTAAAATTCAGAAGGCAAGCCATCAAAGCATCTCACTTCTTATATGTGGAGGAGTTACATTTTTTAAACTGCCTTGGTATTTTTGTATGTGTCTGTGCTGGTCCTGGGGCTTGAATTCAGGAACTGTGCGCTGTTCCTAAGCACTTTTTTGCTCAAGGCTAGTGCTCTACCACTTGAGCTACAGATCCACTTCTGGCTTTTTAGTGGTTGATTGGAGATAAGACTTTCCTGCCTGGGCTGGCCATGAATCTTGATCCTCAAATCTCAGCCTTCCTAGTAGATAGGCATGAGCCAGATGTGTCCAAGTCCCTTGATGTTTTGAGATTGCTGAAGATTTGGGGTGAAGGAACATGACTGTGGCAGACAAGTCCCTGAGTGAAAGACAATATACTCTTTCAGTCTGCCTCAATGCCCTTTGGGTTCAAGGAGTGGTGGAATAGAGGACATGGTAAGAAAAAGTGGCTATGGGACCAACGGGATGGATGCCTATATGATATGAATACTCAACACACTCTTTTTGGGTTTATATAACATTTTCAGTATAAGCTAAAAGTGTTGATTTTTCTGTACTGGTCAGTTTCTCTCTTAGATCAATTACCATTATGTGCTACCCTGAGAGACCACCCCACAGATTCCTTAATGCTGTCACTAGTGACCATTTGGAAGAAGAAGTGAAATTCAGGAAATTCGATAATAATTTGCATTTCCTCATACTTAGAAATACTCATCTGCCTATCTAAGCAGATTTTCAAAACAACTCAATTTCCATATGAACAACTTGTTGATGGCAAAGGTCAGTAGGAATTGGTGAGCATTAGAAACCACAAACCAATTAGAATGTACTAATACCTTTGCTCAGAATTGAATGTTGATGTAAATTGGCTCCAGTAATGTGATGCTTTTTTTTAATGAAATCATCATCAAATGTATCAGAAGATAAAAGACAACAAAACCAGTGAGGGATGGGGTCTGGGAATAGATGCAATGACTATTCAGTCACATTATCAAGCTTTACTACTAATAAATCTTATCATAGAACCTCCTTTTGCCTGAAGTATGGATGAATGGACCTTGATAGTGTAATGAGTATTGATGTCATCTGTCACTTACCATTTAAAGCACACCTTCTAATTGATAATCATTGTTGAAAGAAAAAATGCTTTCTACTGGAACATATATCTCTTATCAGAGGGTTCAAGTCTAGTGTTTTGATATCCTAAGTGGTCAATTAATTCATAGAGCAACTAGATGCCTATTGGGATGGATGGTGAACATAAGCTCTGTTGAAAGTTGATACCAAACCGATTATATTCTGACTATTCAGCAGATTCTGGTCTTGACAAATGTGAGTGCTTTCATGGGGCAGGGATTGTTCCAAAATTAGCACCTGGGACTAACACAATATGGAAACTCGAGTCCAGATTAATTTCAGAGGGTCATTATATCATTTTGATGCTTCTAACACATGGCCCTTATCCCCAGTTGGGGATTATGATCTCAGTAAACAGGTGTAAAGGTGAGATATGCATATCCCGAGCCACTGAGAATTCCTGAAAGTATCCAAAGACTAATATTTCTCTCCTTCAGGGAGTAAAAATAGTTTTTAGTTAATTGGTGTAATGTCAAGAAATACACTCTTCCTGATTTTCCATAAATAATTGGACAAATCTCATGATAATACACATAGAAATATATTCCTTACTGATTTATTAAAATAAGCTGGCTTAGAAACAACATCTGTTTACTCTGAACCTTTGAGGAAAAATTAGTAATTACACATGCCACCCAATAACTTGATTATTGGTTGGAGAAAGTGACTAAAATTTTCCTCACTACCTCACAAAGTGACTCTGGATCATTACCAAAAGTGGTTATAGTGGCTACAGCAGAAAGCAGTGGCAATGTATTGGATGGGTCTATCTTCTAATCCAAATGGATACATTTTTTTCTTGTTGGGGCAACTTAAAAATATTTGTGTTCTTAGCAATGTCAATGGACTTACAGAGCTTTATGAACTTATTAGTGAGTAATTTGCTGTTTCCCCAATCAGATTTGGCCTACAAGGGGCAGAGAGACTAAGTCTATGCAAGAAATTGTAATAATTATAAGCTTCCTTGAAAATTATATTCTCACTATGTATATACTTGGAACAACTATAATACATTTACATAGAAAACCTCTGTCTAAAATAGAATATGTAATTTCTTCTAGTCCATCATTTGTCAGAGTTTTGATCAATTACCTAACTTCCGTGAACCAGTGAGACATTAACAAAGCACTGTTTTTAGAAAAACTAGAAAAAAGAGATAGTATTTAGTTCATTCCCCTCGTAATTCATGTAAGGGGATCACAGATGACATAAGTTAAATGACTTATCCAAGGACAAGCAATCACTCTGCAGCATGATTTGGATTCAAATATATGTTAAAATTCAGTGCTCTCAACATGCAACCTGTTACATCTCACATAAGCCTTAGTTCTAAAAAACAATGAATTAGATCACCAACTAAGCCATAAAGTATTGAAGATACTCTCCTTTGATAACATTCCTATCTTTTCCCAACCCTCCATTAAAAGCACTCCGAATTTACCTTTGTAAGAATAAAAGAAAAAACAGCAAGCCCAATTAACTACAAAGTACTTACTCTGAAAAATTCTTTTGTTGAACCAGAGTCCAGGGTCCCATATGCAATTTCAGTCTGCTTAGCTAAGTCTTCAGCACTCTCTATGGGAGAAACCATTCTCTCCACAGTCAGGAAAGCAGCAAGATTGGCAGTATAGGAAGAAATTATGATCAGGGTGAAGAACCACCAAACCCCTCCAACAATGCGCCCAGAGAGTGATCTACAAAATAAAAACAAATCCAGGCCCAGAGAGGCCAGGTGTCAGTTTAAGAAATCCTTATTTTTACTTCTAGAAAAAAAATGTTTTCAGTAAAGCTGATGAAGGAGAGAAGTAGATGAGGCAAGGGAATTAAAACATCAGACAAAAGTCACATATCATGATGGCATATGATGATGATGCATAAATAATGCTCTTCAGGATTATACAAGTTTTGCTCTAGTTTCGACCATAAATATCCCCTAAACATCCATGTGTTGAGGCTTGCTTGCCAGTCTGTTGGATTATTTGTAGGTTCTTTAAAAGGTGGGGCTTAGGTAGGGAAAGTTATATCATTGGTGGGGTATGTCCTTGAGGAGACTCCACCCTTCCTCTCCCTCTTTCCATACCCAGTCACCTGTAAGGTGAACAGGCCTCCTCTGCCATGCACTGTCATTGTGATGTACCACAGGCCCAAAACAACAGGGCAAAAGTGACCATGGACTGAAATTTCTGAAACTGTAAGCCAAAGAAAATCTTTCCTTTTTATAAGTTGTTAACCTCAGGTATTTTTTCACAGTGAGTTTCAGCTATTGGAACAGGTTTCACAACAAGATTTTCACAGGAAAAATCCCTCCTTTTTAAACCCATCTCCTGCTTCCTTATGATGAATTAACTTATTGAATTCTCTTTCTGTGAGCTTTACTGAGCAACTTTCAGAAAACTACTCTTATTTCCTTTATGGAGAGTGGTTCTTAGCCTTGGTTGCACATTAGATTCACCTGATATCCTAAAAAAAAATCCTGCTCAAAAATCCATTAAACCAGAACATGGAAGGCAGCATCCAGATATTTGTATTAATTTATTTTGGAATTAGTATACAGAAGTCTGTATTTTTTTTTAAATGTTCACTAGGCAGCTTAAAATATCTAGCCAATCTAAAGAACCACTGCTATGAAGGGATGCCATTAAAGAAATAAAACCTTTCCACTTTTTAAATTTTTTTTAAAAATTTTTTAATTTAATTTTTTTTATTGTGAAAATACCGTACAGAGGGGTGATAATTACATGGACAAGGTAATGAGTACATTTCTTATCAAGCATTGTTGCCTCCTCCTCTGTTAAACCTTCCCACTCTTTTTTTTTTTTTTTGGTGGGCCATGGGGCTTGAACTCTGGGCCTGCGCGCTGTCCCTCAGCTCTTCAGCTCAAGGCGAGCGCTCTACCACTTGAACTACAGCGCCACTTCCGGCTTTTTGGTGGTTTATTGGAGATAGGAGACTCACGGTCTCTCCTGCCCGGGCTGGCTTTGAACCGTGATCCTCAGATCTCAGCCTCCTGAGTAGCTAGGATTACAGGCGTGAGCCACCAGCACCTGGCTACCTTCCCACTCTTAAAAAGGACTGGTTAGGTACCAGTAAATGAGCACGATTACTTCGAATTTATTAATTTTTTTGTCAGTTGTGGGGCTTGAACTCAGGGCTTGAACATTTTTGCTCAAGGCTAGTGCTCTAACACTTTAAGTCAAATCATACCTTCCAACATTATTAAATTTAATAAAGAGATTAACATTATGTGGAGCTGAACTCCCATGAATAAAGGAGCTAGATTATTGTACATATCATTTTCATATAAGTGTATATACATATGACTAGTGGGTATCAGTATATCAAAATGGTTGCATTTTACAAATTAAGCCTTAGCCAGTGAGGGCAGGCCTCAAATGAGGTAGGAAACTATTTACCAAATAGAGTTTGAAAGGCACCAAAAAGACTTTCACTTCCCTATCCCATCCCCAAATAAAGAAACACATTTTCCTGCCCCACTATAGAATTTACAGCTGAAATTACCCTCTAAAAGGCCTTGATTAGAATGTAGCAAACACATTACAGTATTGATTTTTATACAATTAGTAGGGAATGGAACTGAAGATGAGTCACTTTTAATAGAGGAGGAATTTTGTTTTTCAGTGTTACTGTACATTGGCATTACCTGAGTGTTATACCATACACATATGGTATACTCAAATTCAGAATATGTGAAAGCCCAAGAATCTCTACTGCTTAAGTATCACAGGTGATTTCTGCTGCAAGTGGCAGGCAGACTAAACTGAAAAACACTGTTGTTCATCAGTAATTAACCAACTCTACCTATGCAACAGTATCATCTATGGAACTTAGTCAAGGCAAATAAAACAAAACAATGGAAGTCCCCCAAATACTTGCCCATGCTGGATCCCAGACAAGTTAAATCAAAATGATAGGGGCTGGGCCTCAGCAGCAGCATTTCATAAAACTTCAGGTACAGCTAGGGTTGTGAGTTATGGTTTACAACATGAATGTAATTCAAATTATATGAATGTGAGAGATTAGGGGGCCAGTGTGAGAAAAATTCATTCTCAATGATGGTGGAGGGTCTGGATTTAGGAGAAATCATGTCCTTTACAATTTTGCTGAAGGTCAGCTTGGTCTGCAGAAGTAAAAATCACTTCCCCAGGTTTTTATAAAACATTCTGACACCATCCTTAGAATAGTTCTGCTGTGTGACAAAACTCCATTTTGGCTAGGTTATGTTCAGTCATGCCCACAGAAATCTCACAGAAAGAGGACTCATTCTTCCATAAAGTAAAGAATAAGTGTAGGAGCCTGGCACATCTCCAAGCTCTATGGGAAGAATACAGTTCTGGCCTGAGAGCTGAGAAATCAAGCTCTTGTATGTACTACTATTTTACCAGAATGAAGCAAATTCAAATTCCTGTTTCCCAAGATAACCTTTTTCAGCCACTGGGAAGTTCAATTGTTTTAGGTACTGAACTCGGATTAAATAATTTTGGTAAATGTTTAGATGAACAGCAGTATTTATTGGTTAATAACAAACCTACTTCATTATTTTTAAGTCTACAATTCCTGTTGGTCCCTAAACGCCTAAAACAACTATTATTTATTTCCCAAACATATCATTTCTGGGCTTTTTGGGTGTGAAAATCTTCTTTGCAGCACATTTTTTTTCTAACTAATAGAACTACCCTCAGGATGTCATCTAGGAACATTTCTTTTTTAATTAGAAGAGGTAAAAACGTGAATGAATCAGAAAAAAATCAGTAACACTCTCCAATGCTAAAAGTAGGCATAACAGCATAGCATTTCAATTAAGAATTTATACTTTTCATAGTTTTTCATTTTTACCAAATAAAAGTTAAAAAGTTTATTGTGAACTTACTTGACTCTAGAAATAATGTGGCTGCATGAATGATTAATGCTTCAACATTCATAATAGTAGGGTAATAAAATGACAATAATAGCCAGCTTTGTATGTGCCCCCACACATTCTAGTTTCTTTATATATGCCAACTTTTACAGTCTCCATCTCTAGGGGATTAGTGCTGTTTTAGAGACAAGCAAACTGAGGTCTTTTAGAGATAAAGAGATGCAAGAACAAATGAGAAATAAAGAAGAACCCCTATATTTACATGCTATGAAAGAATTACCTAGATTATTTTTCTTTTGGTCAATCATGGGTCTTGAACTCAGTTCCTGGGCACTGTCCCTGAGATTTTCTGCTTAAGGTTACCATTTTTACTGCTTTGAGACACAGCTCCATTTCTTGTTTTCTGGTAGTTAATTCACAATAAATGTCTCATGGACTTTCCTTCCTGGGCTGGCTTTAAACTGTGATCATCAGATCTCAGCCTCCTGAGTAGCTAGGATTAGAGGTGTGAGCCACCAGCACCTGGCATAATCAGTACAGAATGTTCAGAAAGTTCAGAATGGTATGTATATTAGAGCAGGTACAATTTTCTACAAAATATAGTTACAGGAAAACCAAATATGCTTGGATGACATTATCTGTTGTTCATTTGGAATGGAACTAAGAATGTTGTTCTTGTGTGGAAAGATAAGGTTTTGCTGAGACCATAGTAAAAAGTGACATTGGAGTAATTCCAAAAATCAGGAGTTTGGTGTGGAAAGAGGTATATTCCGCTGCAGTGAATACTAATGGTAGTTTCTGTATCACCTTCTTGAAATGTGGAGAAAAATACAGTAATTTATGGAAATTACATTGTTCCATTTTATTGAGGCTAATGGACTGTGGCTGTGTCTCTCTGATCTAAAATCAAGCCTGCGCATCATCATCTGATTATTTTGGCCAGTTTCATACTGACTCAGATTATCATGTGGTTGATCTGCATGACTCAGCTGAGGTTGGTTGTTGACATGACCGAAAATAAACCTAAATATAAAAGTCCTTTTGGTGACCTCTTGTCTGTCAGGATGTCAAATTGACAATTATGTAGATAATATCATGCTATACAGTCAGCCTTCTACATCCTCAGGTTCCACATCAACAGATCCAATCAGATGAGGATTGAAAATATTTGGAAAACAATTGCATCTGTATTGAACTTGTACAAACCTCTTGTCCTTATTTCCTAAACATTGATTTGCTTAGCATTGGCACTCTAGTCCACATTATAGTCAATCTAGAGATGATTTTAAGTATATGAGAGGACGTGCAGAGGTTATATGCAAATACTATGTCATTTAATATAAGGGACTTAAGTATGTACAGGTTTGGGTCTGCAAGGGTTCCTGGAAACTGTCTTCTCCCATACCAAGGATTTATTATACTGATAGGCCTGGGTGTGTGTGAATATCCACATAGAAGTGTATAATACATTTTACAAACCTCAACAAATAAGTTCTGTGGGATGGGAATACTTGCACTCAACATTATCCCCTTAAGATAAGAGTAGATTTGACAAAATATTTGGTACAACCTCCACCACCTTGTTCCTCCCAGGCCCCTGCTTTTGGCATGAACACTTAAATCTTTTTACTGAGAAAAGTTCCAGTGGACTCACAGGGAAGAAGCTCCACAGGCATTTTTACATTTCCCTTTTCTCATTAGAGAAACTACAGCCACTTAAACCTACATTTTACATGGAGGCTACATAAAAAATGACTGATGGGTCAACCCCATCACATTATATAAAGGATCTATTAAAACAAGATAAGACTTTATAGTTGAGTTAAAAAGACCTGTCATTTTCCAGTACCTTTCCTTCCATTAATGCAGCTTCAAAATATTTAACATTCATTTCAAACAGTTTTGTTGCACAAGACAGATTTCAAGGTTAGCATAATAAAATGACTGTAAAATGCTGCACACTTAATGTTTATAAAATCCATTATAAGAAGTATATCATTCCTTTTGAAAAAAATGCAAGTGAAGTCCTTCTGTTAATGAAAGTAAATTAGCAGCTACAAGACATGTATATCAAGTAATATACTTGTTATTCTTGTTATCTGTAATCATAAGAAACTCAAGTTCCTGAGTTAATAATAAAATGTATTTTATGATATGTGAAATGATAATAAAAATGAGCTATGTGCTATAACCTTCATTCTGTAAGTAAATTTTGTCATCTGCACATTACTAGCTTTGTGAGATGAAGACCTGGAAGTACAAAGTGCTTCTTCTTTGTACAGACTCTTTATCATTCCTTTTTCTCTCTTCTTTTTCTAGAGCATGCATCATTTCTATATTCCATTCAATGTTGTGTCTGGGAGAGAATTTGACAAAAGGTGTAGCATCGATCTTTGGCTCTTACAGTCTTCTGTGATAGGAAGAAGTAACCATGTCTCAAAGACTAAAAACTTCATTTTTCATCCAGAAAACTCATGAAATAGTTGTAATAAAAATCCTGCTATTACATCATTAATTTATTGCCACATTCAGACTGCTTTGAGGGTGAACTTGCAGTAGGACAAAGACAGTGGTGATGCATTAGTAGTGGAAAAGCTATTGCTTACAATGGAGAAAAAAGGCTGTTGTCTTTGATCCCATTCAGTTTATACCCTTCATGTCATTTATTATTCTGTACATACTTTGTGTTTTAGAAGAGGATTCACATATGGAGGATCCATGTCCAATCCGGACAGATTCCTCTGCCTACTACACCAAGTCACTTGATACCTTGAAAAGTTAATAGAAAAGTGAAACCACTGGATTACATAGTAATCAGGTTCAAGTTGATATGTTCTTTACATTTTTCTTTTCTGTGATTCTTCCAAACTGTATATCTTCAATTTGGCTAGCCCTCAGATGTCCCTGCAGCATCACAGAAAGTCAGTAGGGGGAGTGTTTGTCTGAACTTGGATTCTGGACTACTTATGTGTTCTACCAAATTTTACAAAGGAAATAAACTTTCAATACACTTGCAATCTTTTGTCAAAAACAATATATTATAGCATAATCGGAGCACCATATTAATGAGCCCCTAACAAAGGTAGACGATGAGGCTATTTTTTTCTTTTTCTTTTTTTTCTCATCAGAGGCCTAAAATTTTGTACTGACTAGCGTTTTAGTTGTATTCCTAAGATTTGAGTTTGGGGGAACTAATTACAATATTAACCACTGGTAATGATTAAATTAGGAAGATTTCATTAAGTCAATTTAAAAACAACAAGTAACATTTATTGAGCTTTTATATGCCAGGCACTGTGTTTTACACTTTGCAGATGAGGAAGTGAGGTTAGACAAAATTTAGTAATTTGACCAGGTTATAAAACTGCTGAAAGGATTGTGAATATAGTAAAGCTAACTTGAGTACTAATACTTAACCAGTTTGCTTTCTCCATCTGTCCATCTTCCCATCTCCTACCCAGGGTGAAGAGGATTAAACTGAATCTGTTCATGCCTTGTGCATATAGATATAATCTTGGATTATTACATTGATTATCCCTTTGACTCAGCCTCCAGCTTCATGTAGAACAAAATATTTCAATCTGAACAATTACAATAGTTCAAATACAAAACCTAGTATTGATGTGGACTCATTCAGCTTGTAGATAACTGTCAATAACTTTATTTGATGGCAGTGGAATGATGCCAGCATTTTTTTTCATGATGTCATATTGCAGTAAACACATGCCCAATAGCATTTTTTTTGCTAGTCCTGGGACTTGAATTCAGGGCCTGGGTTCTGTCCCTGAGCTGCTTTTTTTTTTCCGGTCCAGTCAGGGGGCCTGAACTCTGGGCCTGGGCGCTGTCCCTCACCTCTTCAGCTCAAGGTTAACACTCTACCATTTGAGCCACAGCACCACTTCTGGCTTTTTTTTCTTCTGCTTATGTGTTGCTGCTGAGTAATCAAACCCAGGGCCTCATGCATGCAAGGCAAGCGCTCTACCACTGAGCCACCTTCCCAGCCACCTGAGCTGCTTTTGTTCAAGGCTAGTGCTCTACTACTTGAGCCACAGGTCCACTTCTGGCCTCTTTTTGATAATTTATTAGAGGTAAGAGTCTCACAGACTTTCCTGCCCTGGCTGGCTTTGAACTGCAATCTTCAGATTTCAGCCTCCTGAGTAGTCAGGATAACAGGCATGAGCCACCAGTGGCCAGCTCAACAGCATTTTGAATGCTCACTGCATAACCTTTCTTTAACAACCAGGACGAAGGCAGATTTGCTTCTGGCTTTGAGAGTGGAAAAAATTTTTGGACCTGATCATGAGAAAGAGTGGAGCAAACAGTACCAATCTGCACCTTCAGGCTGGTTGCACAAAGCAGTGGGTGGTCATACAGTTAATTCTACTGCTGGCTCTGGTTCCATCATGTAATCTCTCTGGGTATCACTTTAGTATGTAATATGAGAAAAACAGCATGAACTGGAAAGAGCAAGGGTTTTGAAGTGGGAGCTAGGTTCAAATTTTGGACCTACTATTAACAGCACCACTGAGAAATAACTTATATTACTTTAATTTAAAAATAAGTACAATGCCCACACTGCAGTGGTATGCTTAGGATTAATGTCCATGTGATAGTTCAGGTAAAGTGCCATACACAGTGAGAGCTCAGTAAAACTTGTTATCACCTTGTCCCTGACAAATGGTAGCAGTTGAATTAATTCCCTTTTGGAACCTCCTTCTGCTCTAACAGTTGTTAATTCTACTTAAAATGCAATCTCTTATAATTCCTTAAATTGCTTCAATTTTGAGAAAAGTCAGAGTTCACAATAAATGCTCACATTCTGGGCTTTTTGGAAATGTTTGTATTGAAAGTGTGGCCATTAGACAAAAATAAAGTATAAAGCTAATGTTTGCAGCCAAGGCAACCACAAATTTCAGGGTGCAACTATGTCATTAGCAGAGATTTCTCAATCTGTTAGTAGAGAAAGACATTACAGTGGGCTTGACTGTTATACAATTGAGTGCAAAAATATAATCAATAGAGCTCTCAAGACAAGGAAAACATGTTTCTTACTGGCATATGATAAATATGCTAAGAAGTGTAACATTTTATTAAAAGCTTAAATATGTAATTTTTAGAAGGACACAAAAGAGACTATCAGATAAGGCATCACCCATGTGGTAGAAAACATAGAGCTCATGATGGTAATAATTTATCAATCAAAAGCTCAATAAGGATAATACTTGTTACACTAGACAAATGATATTCTGAAAGGCTGGGGTTCTTATAGCTGGATTGAGTTTGTGGCCAGCATTGAAATAAAATTGAACAGAATAGAAAATATCAAAGTACATGGCACAATGTAAGAGTAATGTTTGGTAGCCTGGTGGGGATATCACAAATGTAGTTTTGAAAATTCACTTACAGAAACCCATAAAATCTCCAGTCTTATTCACTCTAGCATTGTCTCAACACAGATAATCAATCATGTTAAAAAAAATCTCTCAATTATGACATCATTCAGAAACTATAGTCTCTTAAAGTGAACATCCCAGAAATGAAAAAAGAAACAAGCAAGCTAAATGATATCTCAAAATAACACATATTTTGAGCACATAAAAAATAAGTATTTCGAGAATATGACAAAGCAGATTGATGATTGCAAAAAGGTGATCTGGATAAATGAGGCATACCCCATATAGGCAATTCTAAAAATCTGCCAAAGATGGATATCAGTGAATAGTATTATAAAACTTCATTGTAAATATTGGGTGCTCTGAGTGGATAATCACAAAAAGATATAAAAATAGGGTAGAAACCTTCTGAGTTCTTATATTTTAAGCAAGTACTCTACCACTGGAACAAAGTCCCTAGCTGCTTTTACATTCTAAGTAAAAAAGTCCCTGTATCTTTGTTCCCTAATGGTCTTTAGTTAGTATTTGGATTAATGCTCTATTTTAACTAAAACGTTGTGTGTGTGTGAGTGTGCGCGCACGCGCAAGCTCGCGCATGTACACGTACATGTGTTTGTGCTGGTATTGGAGCTTGAACTCAGGGTCTGGATACTGTCTCTTAGCTTTTTTGATCAAGACTAGTGCTTTACCACAGGAGCCACAGTTCCATTTCTAGTTTTTTGGTGATTAATTGGAGCTGAGAGTCTCATGGACTTTCCTGCCTGGGCTGGCTTGGAACTGTGATCTTCAGATCTCACCCTTCTGTATAGCTGGGAGAGAGCCACAGGTCTCAGATCCTGTTTTTTTAAATAGAAAGTTTTACTTTTTATTCTTATTAATATGTTATATTTGTTTATATTTTATGATTGCAAACCCACTACCATTTGTGCTTTTGTAAGTTAAAATGTTAAGTTGATAAGGTTCAGGATCTTCACATTCAGTGTTTTCTAGTTCTGAGACTTTAACTTGAGGCTTACACATGGAGGCAAACATTCACTGAGCTACCTCTTGAATCATACTCAATATCCTCAACAGTTTTACTAAAGTAAATTTGTGTTCTATAAAATTTACTTCAGTAAGTGATGTTAGTATAGTATTTGTAATCAAGCTTTGGAGCATTTTGATCACTCCAAGACATTCTTTTTTTTTCTTTTCTTTTCTTTTTTGGATGGTTGAGGGACTTGGGCACTGTCCCTGAGCTCTTCACCTCAAGGCTAGTACTCTACCACTTGAGCCACAGCATCACTTCCGGTTTTCTGGTGGTTAATTGGATACAAAAGTCTCAGTGAACTTTACAACTTGAGGGTGGGGAGGAGTAGTTGTGAGATGGGAGGGAAGGGATAGTAGGGGAAAAATAAAGGAGAAGGCAACAATGCTCGACAGGAAATGTACTTATTACCTTGCTTATGTAACTGTACAGTATTCTTACAATAAAAAATGTACAAAAAAAGAAAAAAAAGTCTCAGTGAGTTTCCTGCCCAGACTGGCTTTGAACCGTGATCCTCAGATCTCAGCCTCCTGAGTAGCTAGGATTACAGGTGCCCAGCTCCAAAGACATTCTTTAATGCTCATTTGGAGCTGACCCTGGCAGGCCTAGGACTGAGAAAGCTAGTGAGGCATTTGTGCTAGTGAGGCTTCACACACAAAATTTGTGGGTGTGTCAAAATCTCTTTAATAAAGATAAATAACATTTGGTGCAACATTTAAAAAATCAATATGAGCCAGGGGTCAGTGGTTCATGCCTGTAGTCCTAGTTACTCAAGAGGCTGAGATCTGAGGATACTGGTTCAAAGCCAGGCTGGGCAGAAAAGTCCATGAGCCTCTTATCTCCAATTAACCACCCTCCAAAAAAAATGAGGGACATCACCCAGGTCCTGAGTTCAAGCCTCAGGACTGGCACCAAAATAAATAAAAATGGATATGAAAATGTCTATTATGAGAAATTTAAAAATAAATACCAAATTTAAAATAAATACTATATATGACCCCTGTCCCCATACATGCTCTACTTGCTCTCACTTACCTCATCCTACTCCTGGCCTTACCATCCCCTTTTTCTCTTAAAACTTGGGCTCCCCATAAGTATTGTCTATTTTAAACAAATAGAATAAAACCAAAGGGGATATTAAAGAAACAGTATTATTATTTCTGTGTTCAATATGAGTACTCTATTCAGTCTAATATCATATCTATTTCATCCGATGTTTTATTTTATTTTTGATAACATAATTTCAGCTAGGTAATTTTGATAGAATGCTGCAATGGTTAGTTCTAGGCAGTCTAAAAGAAAAAAGGAGATGCCTCTGAAAGGGAAATTTAGGGAGATTTTAAAGAAGAACTCTATCTCCTGTCATATTTCATTTAGATTCAAACCATGGACAAATGAACAACTGTTTAGCTTAGTTAATGGAGAAACCATTTCTTTTTTTTTTTTTTTTTGGTCCATTGTGGGGATTGAACTCTGGGCCTGGTTGCTGTCCCTGAGTTCTTCAGCTCAAGACTAGCACTCTACCCCTTGAGCCACAGTGCCACTTCTGGTTTTCTGGTGGTTAATTGGAGATAACAGTGTCATGGACTTTCCTGCCTGGGCTGGCTTTGAACCATGATCCTCAGATCTCAGCTTTCTGAGTAGTTTGGATTATAGGCGTGAGCCACTGGCACCCTGCTAAACGACTTGTTTTTTATTTTCTTCTTCTTCTTTTTTTTTTTTTTTGTTGGTTGTGGTGCCTGAACTCTGGGCCTGGGCACTGTCCTTCAGCTCTTCAGCTCAAGGCTAGCACTCTACCACTTGAGCCACAGTGCCACTTCCTGCTTTTTCTGCTTATGTGGTACTGAGGAATCGAACCCAGGGCCTCATGCATGCAAGACAAGCACTCTACCACGGAGACACCCTCCCAGCCTGATAAAACATTTCTTATCTGTTCAAGATTTAATATTCGCTTTCTCTGGATATTGTTAATATTAGCTGAAAACATTGCTTTTACCTATAGTCCATGCATTTTCTATAATGTATATGAACATACAATATAAATGCATGAAAGATATTCAGTGCAACACCAGTGACACATTCACTTCCTGGATGTAAGTAAACAAGATGGCTTGATGATAATTTGTAATAGGATGGAATGTTAAATGGAAGAAATCTGGAACTGAGATGGATGAAAACCAGATGCACAGGTATGGAGTATGTCTGTAAATGCAAGGAGGCACTGTGTTACATGGAAACAAACCTTGGAGAAATATCACATCCTTGTTGCATAAAGGCACCCAAGGAAAACCAAAGACTGTTAAATATTCCAAATTCATTTGGAGGGTCAGGAGGGCTTTGTGGGTCGCGAGGTTCTTCATTATTGTCTTCCAAGTGCCATTCATAAGGGCTGAATCTGCTGACTAGGAAAAGAACTACGCTGACTCCAATATAAGCAAAGACAATGCACATCCAGATTTCATAAGCCAAAGGATCCAGAAATGAGAATACGCCTGGTTTTGACTTTTGAGGCTTCTTTATCATGATGGAAATGCCCAGGCTCATAAATGGCTTTGAAAAATCTATGACTTCTTCACGGACCAATGTTATAGTGAGTGGAGCAACAGCTATATCAGCTCTCTGAAAAAAAAATGCATATATGACTTTAAGAGACAATATTTCAATCAATCATTTGTCATATAATATACTTCTCTGGTGGCAACATAACATCTAAATATACAAGAGAAACTGTGGAATCTGTTCAAGTGCCAAGAACTGAAAGATAAAGAAAATATGATATATATGTATATATATATATACTATAGAATATTACTCAGCCTATTACTACTATTTAACCCTTGTTTTCTTAATGTTTATGCTTTTATGTCTTGTATACCTCACTATTCTGACAATTTCTATGAAAAAGCATAACGGCCCGTACTAATTTTATTTGCCTCCTTCCCACCAGGTGGTGTGACTCAGGGCCCCAGTTTAATTCTTGGGTGTTATCATGTGTGACCCTCAAATTATTTTTGGAGAGGTTGACTATTAAAATATGCATTCTTATGAGGCAAGGACTTGTGAATTGTTTTTTGTATCAATTATTGAAAGTAAAAAATTATGGATGCTTTTCAATGTTGTTGATTATTGAATATGATATATGAAAACATGAGTGAATTCTACAAAGGTAATGTCAAGGATAAATCAGATAGTAAAAGATTAATTTATCTATTAAGTTATATTTCCTACTAATGTTTCAGATTGATAAAATAAATTTCAGCAGTGCACTATATAATTAATTCAAAGGCAGACCATACCTCTATAATATTCCCCTAACAATAGGCACCACAATTTTCTGCATTGTTCCCACTGATGTTCACATTAAAAAAATACATTGTAAAACAATTTTTTGTTGTAAAGGTTATGTACAGACAAATCACAGATACATAAGTAAGGTAATGAGTACATTTCTTTTTGAACAGTGTTACCCCCTCCCTCATTTTCTCCTGCTTCCCCCCCTCTACTCTTCCCCCACCCCCTGCAAGTTGTAAAGTTTGTCTCCAACATAGTGTCTGGTGAGTATCACTGTTGCATTGGTTCACCCTTTGTCCTGTCATTTCTGTGTTTCTCTTTCCCTTCCCCAGATCAGATAAACTTATATATAAGACAAAGGGTGCAGAAATCACAAACAGTGACAACAGGCCATAAACCAAAGGAAAAAAAAAGAAAGAAAAAAGAAATAACTTCAAACAATAAATTATAAAAAACTTCTTATTTCCATTTCTTGGAGTTCATTTCGATAAGCTTCATTTTATATGGTTATATGGACCTAGTTATTAAGCTTATTGTGATCCTCTGCTAAGAATATCATAGTGATGTCCACATTTTCAAACTTTATGACCATAATGGGTTTTAGGCTGTAGCCAGGCCTTAAAATACTCATGTAAAAAAGTGATTGTGACTAAGGAATGGTTAAGGATGGCATATCAGATAGACAGTGAAAATACCAATTTTGATCATTTTGTGTAGATTACATACAGTTATGTCAGTTATGTTTCAACATCCCTATAAGGGGAGAATGATGATGAAATCTAAGAGTATATTTTCAAATAAATGAAATTTTATTACTTTGAATTACATCTGGTAACTCAAGCCAGTTGAGAAATACTCCTTAATTAAAGGGAAATACAGTTGATAAGCAGTTCATGTTTATTGAGTGCTTTTGTATGATAGTGTTTTAAGCACTCATTTTAAGTTCTCATTCCAACTAGGAGGCTGATACAATTATCATCTCTATGATAAAGATAGAGAAACGGAAGCACTGAAAGCCTGGGATTAGGTAGAGTAAGGCAGACAAAACAAACAGACATACCTGTGTGGTGGGCAGGCATTCTACATCCTTACATCTTAGTGGAAGTTGCAGAAAGTATATGCTTATTAAAGCCAGCAGCCTACTGACCAAATCTGCCTTGGTGCCTATCACCATCTCAAACTTACGTCTTTTAAAATTAAACTCATTACTTACCATCCAAAAGTAGATTCTTCCCTAAATCTGTGAATTTAGGGAATTCCTAATCCTTGATCAGAGTCTTCACCTCTGTAGGTAATCTTGCGTTTTCATTGAAAATCAGGAAGTCATCTAATATGAACTCTTCTATCTCAATGTCCCCTCTCCTTCTCAACATATTGCTATACTTTCATCCATTTATTATGTGAATTTCCATCTCAGTCACTTTTAAATCCAGTATACCATGAGTCCTATATTCTTTCTTCTTAAGGCTCAGCTCCCATATATATATATACATATATAATACATAAACATATATATATATACATATATATATAATTTCTCTATGATTCTGTGTCAGTGGGTCTCAAAGTATGGTCCCTAGAATAGCTATAAAAAAGTACCCAGAACTTAGAAATATGAATTCACAGGCCACAGGCTAAAAGAAATGAGAAACTCTGGGAGGTGGGATTCAGGTGGCCTTCCATAGTTATAATGGTAGCTAAAATGTGAAAAACTGATTTATCTTATGCACTTAAAATTATACACATGCATTTAGAATTAGTAATAAAATCCATCCTTCCACCTTTTGATCCTTCTACCCCACTAACCACGTTAAATCGCTCCTTATTACCACTGATGTTCTTGAAATTATACCTTTATTATCTCTGAAGTTCAACACTGCTTTCTCCTTATACCTCAGATCTCTAGCCTTGCCAATTTTCTGAAATTATTTATTGATCTATATGCTTAATTATCAAATTCAAAGATATTCCCTTAGACATTATAACTGCTCATGCATACTGGTAGTCTTTGGTACTATAACTCTTTTCTTTGCTCTCTGATACTAAAGACTATGGATTTTCCTACTTCTTCTCTGGATTTGCTTCATAGTTATACCCTCTCAAACAAGGTGTGTTTTGTACCCTCAGAGTCTATTCATGGTGCCAGACTTAGTGATAATCAATGGAAGTTTGTTTCATGGAAAGTTCATTGAAGATTCTGCTCTTTACTTTCTCCCCTCAGTATTATCATCTAGAGCTTCAAGTCTCATCACATTGCAGCTGACTTATGAGTCTCCAGTTCCACACTGATGACTAGATAGGAGCCAAAGACAAATTTTACTAGTTTTAGCCTTTTGCCTGGGGTTAAGCCTGGTCCTAGGGAATGAAGGCTGCTGAGGAGAATGAAATTGGCCAGGAAAGCTAGTGGTGTTTTTTGTTAGTAGAATCTGAATTAGGGTCTTACCATGCCAAGAGAATTCATAGGTAATGCTTCCTGTTTGCCTTGTCAATGTGTTTCCATCTTCTGGTCAGAGCATATACATATCCCTCTGCTATCATTTCCTATTTGAATATACTTAATTTAACTAGTTTTTGAATCTTGTAAGTCTAAAAGATAGTTTTAGGAGAAATTACCATATTTTTGTATGGAAGGAAGAAGTAATTAGGATAAAAAATCAATTTGAACTGAATTTAAGGGAATTTTCAAGTACACAGAGACTCTTTTAAAGTAGGTATAGAAAGCAGTTTGAGAATCTTGATCCACTTAAAAAGAAAAAAATGGAAAACCTCAGTAACAAACACCCACCATGTGGTAAGCATCACTAAATACTAGGAAGAGGTGGCTAGACAGACAAGCATGACTTTTTATTGTCTGGTTCCTAGGAACATTCAGCAAAAGAATAGAGTCCCAAAAGAGGTCATTTCTAGTTTATAGAGTGCTTTTAAATCACAAAGAAACAAGTAGAATCTACTCTTCTCAAGCATGTCCCTCAGCCTGGCATTTCTACCTTTTCCAAATGGCTTCTGAGGCGCTTTTTCAAAGAAGTTAAAGCATGTTTATTTTGGGATAGTGCTCTCCCAGTGGAGCATGGTATTAAATCTATGCTCACTTAAGACTCATTGATGTAGTGCTGGCTCCAAAATGAGAATTCCCCCAATACTCTAGATGCTTAATAAAGATCTATACATGGAAAACGTCGAAGGAATAGTAACAAGCAGGTACAAGAAGACTCACACAATGGAAGGGACAAGAGCTACTGATGGAGCATCAAGGACAGTCAGCTGAATAGAAGATATAGCAAGTCCTCCCATTTTTGGTATGCTGTAGAACTGGCCCATCAGTTCAGTCAGCCTTGCTCTATATCCTCACTACTCCCTCCATCTTATAAAACACAGGTGTGATGGTTTGTTATTTTAGAGCTTTGGACCTGATTGCCATAATGTATGTGGAACAGTCAACTTGATTATTAAAGAACATGGGGAGAAGCACAAAACAAAGGTCCCAAAATACCCATTTAACTCTCCTGGGACTGCCATAGCATGCAAATGAGGGAGGTCACTTTCAAGCAAATTAAAAACTTAAGGAGGCTAACACTAATGAAAAACTGAAAAAAGGCAACTCTCCAAATGGAACTCCTTTCTTGATCATTGCTCTTAATGAAAGCTGGCTGTTGCTAGGAGTGACTAAAAAGAATTATAGTTAGGTTTAAGGAGTAGGCAAAATGGACATAATAATCAAGTACCTGTTTGGTAGTGTCCTGAGCTATTCTAGTAGCTTTTGCTTGTCCTGGCAAAGCAGTAGGCTAGTCATTTTAGAAACAGGTGAATAAGTAGGTGGTATGAGAGTACTTCAGGTGGCAGACAAAAACCAGTCAATGATAAAAGCTCAGGGTAAGAGTTTGCTAATATCTGTGTGAGCTCAGTAAACACAATAAATTTGACTTTTTTTTTACATGCCAGTAGTATACCCAGAACAACTATATTATTGGAGGTGATTTAACTTGAAGGGATTTTTAATCCTTTTCATAGATATGCTGCCAAAATGAGAATTTCATAAAGCCTAAAATCATACAAATGGGGGTTATACATTTAAGAATCTGACAGGTTTTAGGCAGAGATGGCACTTTGTAATTAAAATTGTTCTTTTTTTTTTGAAATCGAAGCCCAGCAATATCTGAAAGTATTTTCAGGTAAAATTGTAACCCATATGGAGACTATGCATGAGCAGGAGCCCATCAGCCACCATTTTAAAGTTCCCGGTAAATGCAAGGGAAAAGGTAGAGAGGGAGGAAAGGAAAATGTATTGACATGTATTGCAAAGGGTATTATATGTTTTCCAAGAGAAGAGGCAGGCCTCACTTGATGCCTTCTTCCTCGATATACTGCAAAGCCTCAGCAGCCATTGGCACACATTTCCTTTGGAAATTTTAAATGTGTAGGAAAAAAGTTGGGAAGAATCAAGCTAGACAATAGACTCGAATATAATTGCTGTGTTGGCTTGATTGGCTGTACTTTATGGGTTATGTACCAGGTATGATAGTTAAAGACCTGCAGAAACGGATGAGGCCTATTTAAATATGTATAATAACAAGCAGTGTCCCAATGGGATCTTCTCATTTCTTTATTCAGAACAGATGTCTCAATCTGAATCTACTGATAGGGACTCATTGTCCTTGGGGAGTTGAGGTAAAGACAAAGGGAACATGAAGGACTATCTCTGGAGCTGGAAGAAGGTCTTGTGAGACTAAATTTAGTTGAAAACATTTCCCTATCCTTTTTGCTCAGAATGGCAGCATTCCATGCAGAATTAATGCTCTTTCCTGGGGTTCATATACATCGTTTGAAGGAGAGGGGAACTTTTTTATCAAAACAACAGACTTTTTCTGCCAAAACTCAGTGTAATCACCTGAGGAAGAGAAAAGAATATATGGCATCTGTTATCAGACCCTTGCTTGTCTTTTTTTTTTTTTTTTGCTGGAAGGACAGATTGACTTTCTGCCTTTCTTAATGGAAAATAAATCTATCTTAGGATAGTGACAACCCAAGAGATAATTTCTTTTAGGCAGAGAAATGTCAGTGCAAGTACTATGGATAGAATTGCCCTTTGTCCTGGAATTTTGAAGGAATCTCAGCAATATGACCTGGAATCAAGCATACCCCAACACCATCTCCATCCCCCAAGCTATCTGCTGCCTTCTTAGAGGAACCAATCTGGATAACAACTTGTGTGGTCTTTCTCTCTTCTTTGGGGTGGGAGTCTGGTTGTGGGGCCTGAACTCTGGGCCTGGGCGCTCTACCACTGAGCCAACTTCCCAGCCCTGTGTGGTCTTTCTCAAAACAACCCATCGCCTTTTTACTCTCAGTTGTATGACCTAAGAACATTAAGAATATGGCAGGTATTTATTGAGAGGCCATCTTCTTTTTAATTTAGGCTTCAATATCATTAAAGAACTTTTCTAACTCCTTTTCTCTCAATTTTTATCTCCTCTCCAAAGGCAGAAAACTATCACTGTTTATGCTTTTATATATTTCAAGGGAAAATTGGAAATGTATACTACATAATCCTGAAGATAAAAGGGAAGTGGAATGAGTATCTTGGACAGAAAAGCTTATAGTCCAACTTGATTGTAAGCCCCCTGAAGCCAGGCAAGGATACCATATGTGACTGATAGAACATCAAGCTTCCCATGAGCTGAGAGTCTTAGTGAATTGAATCAGTATGACCATTAGAAGTAGCACTAGACTAGAGTCATGAAACCTGAGTTGCCAAGCTATATGACTCTGTGACCTTGTCAAAATTCTCTTCTCCTTTTTGTCATGTCTGTCTTATATTGGGATTTAGTTTTCTGATTTACCTAATGAGTATTTCTGGTGGACAGACTCAACTGGTTCTCATAGTTTTCTGTAGCATGAATTAAAATTTAGGCTGAAGGACATTTAAGAGCCAAAGTGCTTTTTAAATGCCCTCTTAAAACAACTCCTAGGGATAGTAGGGGGAAAACAAAGGAGGGGGTACAATGCTCGATAGGAAATATACTCATAATTGTAACCCCTCTGTACAGTATCTTTACAATAAAAAAAATTAAAAAACTCTCCTATTTAGGGGACATAAAAACATGTGGTTTGTAAGCTATTGGAGCTAGGACAATTACTCTATGGCAAAATCAAAGCTGCTGAAAGCAGGTAGACTAAAGTTCATAATGTTCTGCATAGCTTACATAATGGGGCACATTGTGTCCTACTGACGTTTTGTCTCAAAAATAGCCTTCTTAGAGATACAACATCAACTTTGATTTGAATTTCTTTAGAGGAAAAAAAACATTTAGGAATTGTCTGAAAAAAAAGTTGATTGGCTTTTTTATTCTTTAACAAATTTAATTCATTTGCCTTTTTGAGACTGTAAGGTAGATACTGAACTCTTTTGCAAAGCTATCTTCATCTCTGCCTTTCTTTATTTTTTCCCCTGATTTATTTTACATATTAAAAGCATAAGAGAAAATACCCTAAAGATAAATCAGTGTCTATCTGTGTAGTTTTTATATTCTCCATTTTTTTGCTTATTAAGTACTCTGGGAAATAATTAGGAGTTTTCTGTCCTTCTCCTTAAGCAACTTGCAAACCAAAAGAGATCAGGACTACCAAATATGCAAGCCTGTGTTTTCATCTTTCTTCATTTCTATCATTGATAGAAAAGTTGAAAACTTCCCTATGCCAAAAGATTAAAACTTGTACATGAAGATGAAGATACATTTAGCTTATGAGATCATCCCCATAACAGAGTTTCTGTTTGAAGCATATGGATGTCTAGTTTTTGTAGCCACAGGTTGTAAAGTAGAAATTGCTTTCCTGTCAGTTCTTGCCAGTAATATTGTGTTATAAGCCCAGAACGCATCAAGAGAATGTTCTAACTCAGGAGAGGAAAGAGGACATTTCTTTAAGATCTTTTGCTGGCTATTACTTTTATCTTTAGTAGAAATAACAGGAGGTAAACGATAGAAATTTTTCTTCTCAAAATTTATCTTTGTGAAAATGTAGAGATTGGTTCTGAATTACTAAATAAATAAAGGGCTCTGTCGTCCTCAAGCTTTCCTTACTAACAAGTACACGAACTAGAAAGAGAAAGAGGTGTGTGAAGATTAAATGAATGCAGTACTGAGGATATGTCAGAGGAGAAATAAAACCTAGTAAGAAAGCTATTTGTCATCTGAATAATGTCAGAAAATCTGCTTTATCTTAAACCACTGTGTCTCATATTTTGGTCAGTGCTAATACTAATCTATTTATAGAGTATGACGAGTTTCTTTTGAGACACTACAGAGCTCTGATCATTCAGTTTTGATGGACTTGTAGAACTTATGGAATAACATATCAGGCACTGTGGGCCAGTTGAAATTAAACCCCTAAATTTCTTGAAATGTTGTTATTGCCAAACAATTTTCTCTCCAGAATCAGTAGGGTATGCAGTGCCTTTTAAATGAATTCCAACTATCTTTCACAATAGGATGGGCCTGAAAAGTCCTATGATGGTTGGGTGGTAGAGTGTAATGATTTGAAACACATGGACATCGTAGTCAAGGATCTGGATTCAAAACATTGTGTCACAACTAAAATGTTTGTAATCCTTTCCTATGCTGAAATTGCAATTCAAAAGTTGATGGTATTGTGTCTGTAGGAGGTGGTTAAGTCATGGTACATAGCTTTCATGAATGAGTCGTACCTTTATAAAAAAAGACCTGAGGGACCTCTCACCCCTTCTACTGTGTGAACACTCAGCAAGAAGCTGCCATCTATGAGCCAGAGTAGATCATTACCAGACAATGAAATATTCCTTGTTCTTGAATATCACAGCCTCTACAAACATGAGGCTATTTTACTGCATTATAGAAGATAACATAGTCAGTATGGGCTGTTTGGACTTTGACACATGACTTGAGTTGAGTCTTACTGTTCTCATGAGGTTGCCTCAAAGATATGTTGTGAGGACTAAAGTATAATGTTATAAATAGTTTAATGCAGTATCTAGTAACCAGGAAGGTAGATGATAATCCTAATAAGAACATGGTAGGCAATAATAATAAGAATATTACATGGTATTTTTCCAACATGAACTTAGTTTAGTTGAGAATCTTCTAGTCAGTATAATGTGCCAGAGGTTAATTCATTAAAGCAAAAAGTGACTGTTTGCTATATATCATGTAATGTCCTAAGTACAGGGAAGAGTTAAAAGTAAGATAAGAAGCTGGGCCCAGGTGGCTCACACCTGTAATCCTAACTACTCAGGAGGCTAAGATATGAGGATCACAGTTCAAAGGCAGCCTGGGCAGGAAAGTCCGTGAGACTCTTATCTCCAATTAACCACCAGAAAAACGGAAGTGGCACTGTGGCTCAAGTGGCAGAGTGCTTGCCTTGAGCTGAAGAGCTGAGGGACAGTGCCCAGGTCCAGAGTTCAAGCCCCACGACTGACAAAAAAAAAGTGAGACAAGAAAACTTGGAGCCCGAGTGTTGGGGAGACAAAGGGCGTGAAAGAGGAGACTTTATCACCATCTTGTAAAGGAAGAAGTCTGAGCTCTGGGTCAAGATGTTTCAGAGTTTCTCCATGTCTTTAGAAATCATGTCATATGCTTTGCCCCTTGTTCAACCCTTTCTGTAATTAGAAAATCTCTTTCTCACTGTTGAGTTCACTTTAACCTCATGTGCAACTCAGCCCTGCCCCAGTTCCCAGGGCCAACCTTGACCTAAGACAGGAGATAATTGGCTCCGGTCCCACAGATGGAGGCTAAGTTTCAAGTTGCCATGCTGCTTGTTTGGCTAGAGGACAGTGTCCCAGTTTTGATACCTGGGGCCCAACCTCATTTTAAGCCTTAGTTCCCTTTTTGTGCCCTTATTTTTAGAAATGAGCTTCTGCCTTTGTGCTTGTTTCCAAAGGCCTGTTCCAAAAAACTTGTTTAGTGGCCCCAGCGCTCTGTAATGATTAGAGATTTGCACCATTTTCTTTCTGATTCCCTTCTGAAGCAATAGAGTCATTTTCTTGATGCCAAGTCCAATATATAGCCTGGACATTATCTCTTGACCAGTTAGGACTTCTCAGCGTATTGTACTTTCCACCTCCCTGATTTCTATATCTTACCTTTTGTCTAAAAGAGATTTATTGTTGCAAGAAATCTTTATGTGTTAGAAGTAAGCCTCTGATACCATGAGCAGACTTGGATGAGCTCTCTAGTGATTGGTTCATCTTGTGGTCAGTTCTTAACATCCAGTTCTGCTTGTCTTGGTATGCCTCCTTAGGTTAGCTAAAATATGTCATTTCTGATCACAGACCCAAACCACTTAATACCAAGTAAATGCAAATCTCTGAAGATAACACCATGCCTCTCCTAAAACCCTCATTATTGGTATACTTTTGTAATTGGCCTATGACCAAACTCTGGATCTTCCATCACTTCCTTTTAGTATTCATTGAGCTCCTACTATGTTCCAGACTCTGGGATAGTGAATTGAGTCAGATATGTATTTTGTTCTCAAGGAGTTCATAGTGTACTAGGGCAGGTGAATTTGTAAATATGTCATTACAATATAGTTTCAGAAGTGCTATATCAATGCAAAAAGTTTGATAAAGAAGTCAAGGGAAGAGGTACAAACTCAAACTGCAGGTGGGAAATAAGATTGGGGAAGGCTTTCTGAAAGAGGTATCTTTTGGCTTCTGGAAAATGAGTACATGGCAGTAGATGGTTGAAGAGAGGGGAAAGTACTTCTAGGCATGCTTTAACTGAGAGCTTAGTACCTTCAGGGAACAACACATACTTTTTCTATAGTTGGAGTTTTGGGTGTGAAGGGGAAAGTATACAAGATAAAACTAGAGAAGTAGGCAGCTGCTAAAATATGAAGTGCCTTATTTGCTATGCTAAAGAATTTGAGTTTTATCCTGGTTTTGAATGTGGGAAATTGCAGTAATGTGGAGATTTGATTTGCCAGGATAAAAATAGAGACAGAGAAAACCAGTCCAATGACTGCTACATGGTAAAAATCCTTCCTCAGCACAGTGATGATGATGGTGATGAAGGGTGTGTCTGGATTTGAGAGAATTAGGGTTCACAGGACATGTAAGATGGAAGCAATGAGATGAGATGGAGGAGTTGCTGAAGCAACTATGTGTGTGTATGATTTTGCTGCCAAAGATACAAAACATATAAAGAGTAGATTTTTAGTAGAGGGAAGAATGTGCTTAATGTTGCTGAGTGAAGTCTTCCAATTCTACTTTCCTTTTAGTAAAATATTCCTGTTATTCAAAGGATGCTTTTTGATAATCTACCCATTCAAGACTTCAACTGTAGAACACATTATAATTTGATGAATCTTATACTTGGAAATTAAATCTCCAATCTTAATTTTGTAATTGGAAAGCATGGAGTGAATCACAAATAGAATCAAACATACTTACCCCATAGACAAGTTCCCCAACCATGCCATTCCATATTTTAGTCTCTGGATCTCTTGCACCATATTTTCCATCACCAACAATGGACAATTTGTATTTGATCCTTACATGTTTGGCTATTTCATAGGCTAAATCTACACAATAGCCTTCATAGCGTTCATTTCCTTCCAGTTGCTCATGATTCTTCTTATACATTACATATGGTGATTCCTTGGGGACAAGAGAGAAGATCAAAAGATTATTCCTATACACTTTTCTAAAAGATGGTAAATGTCATAATATTTCCTCCTTTGTGGTTATTGAGCCTTGGTGTATGAAAAGGATCTTTAATTTTTTTTTAACAGTATAAGCAGAAGAGCTTCAATTAACTGTATATTGGCCCACATATCTCTTGGAGTCCTTAACTAATGTTTTAATGAAGAAACAGTTATATTCCTTTCCAGAGTTTGAAAGAAGTAGTAGTCTTTAATTTAGTTAAATTTGGTAGTGGTGTCTACCTTAGTTATAAAAAGGTGAATTGACTTTGGTTTCTCATTTACCAGGCAGTAACTACAACAATTCATTTTTCTAGATATATGACCTCATGTAGTACCTAGGACAAGGTGAAGATGTAATCTATCTATTTATCTATCTATCCATCCACCCATCTATGTAATTTTCTTGATATCTATCTATCTATCTATCTATCTATCTATCTATCTATCTATCTATCTATCTATCTATCTATCTATCTATCTATCTATCTATCTATGTATCTATCTACATATAGTATTTATTTAAATTAAAGGTTAACTTCAACCAAGTTTCTTTTCAGAGGTTTATATCTGTGCTATACTTACTTCTACCTTAGGTTTGTACTTCTTTCAATGAAAGCAAACCAGCTTTCAGAATACCATTGTAAACCTAAGAGAATATTCTCTCATATTTTAATAATGCTTTGATTTTGTAGAAAAACTTTATGGAGAAAGCCTTGAAATATTATGACACAGGTAGGAGATTATTATTATAATCTCCCAATAAATTTTAACAGCAACAAGCTGAGGCTTAGAGAAGTTGTGACTTGTACAGTTATACAAAGAAGTGGTAGATATATTACAACCTAATCTATTCTCTCCTCCACAGAACACTGCCTCTTTCCATGATGAAAAAATTAGATTTCAAGTGCAGATGAAACTTGAGACCTACAGAGGTGGGGAGGAAGTAAAATGGAGAATGATGTCTGAACTGTTTCAAATTCGAGTTTTCCCCCTTGTTTATTTAAAAATGATATTTTTCTCATCATCATGGTAAAATATTTTGATAGGCTTCTAAACTGCCCTGTTAGAAGTACTCACTGCTTGAACTTATTTCCTATTGGCTGAATAATGCATTTCAGAAGACTGAAGTCTTACTGTTCAGAAAGCCCATTTCTTCTCTACTACACTTACCAGAATGGTAGTCACTACAATGGTCCGGTTCTCTGCGGATGCACTGTCATTGCTGATTTGCTGATCTGAGAAAGGCACAAACCTTTCATACTCATTCCAGTAACCAGCCTAGAAAGAACAGATATTTAACCTGGATGTCTACTTTTCACTGAAGAAATGCTGCATGAAATTTGAGTGTTATTGTGCAATGAATGTTTTTTCTGTAGTGTGAATCTTCCAGGGATTGATGCCCTGTTTCCTTCTGTCTTGCCACTTCTACCAGGAAACCATCATCAGGCCATACATGCCATGTGTGTGCACGCATGTGCGAGTGCACGCACACACACACACACACACACACAGACACAGATAAACAGATGCTTTTTTAAAAAAATCATTTACTCAGGAAAGTTCCCATACTCACCTCACCCTTTACTGATACTTTGTAAAGTAACCTAGCCCAGCTTTCTTTGACCTTTAAACTTTTATTGCAGAAAAATATTTTGAACTGTAGTAGGGTTGGAAGGTAGGAGTAGGGGGCTAGTGGGTATCCTGTACAAAAGACACAACATATTTTATGTGCTGGGGTTTTCTTACATGGCTACTAAATTTTCACTTCATGCTTAACAACTATTAGGTAGACAGAACTAAATTGGTCATATAAATTTCAGTATAAATAGTACTTTTGGTGATGGGTTGGCAAAATGGGAGGATATCTATTATTCATTAATCTTTTCACAAGATCATATGTAGTTTGGAAACTTGTTTACATAGATAACATACCATATCATTTGTAATTCTTTCCTTTGTTATAGGAAACTCTTAATAGCGACTTGTTTTTGTACTGGTCCTGGGGCTTGAACTCAAGGCCTGGGAACTATCCCCGAGCATTTGTGCTCATTTTGGCACACTATCACAGTGCTACTTCCAGTTTTCTGGTGGTTAATTGGAGATAAGAATCTCCAATTTCTTTCCTGCCTATGCTGGTTTTGAACCACAATCCTCAGATCTCAGCCTCCTGAGCCACCTGCACCAGGCTAGGCTTTTTTTCTTTAATAGCTAATTGATGATAACCATTCTTATGAACTTTCCTGCCCAGGCTGGCATCTAACCAAGATTCTCACATCTTAGCCTCCTGAATAATTAGGATTATAAGCATGAGCTACTGGTACCCAACTGTAACTAGTTTTATAGGACCAGCTTCAGAAGAAAATCTTCCTTTAAAAATGTATAGATGATGCTGTACATCACTTTTATAATAACAAAGTAAATAAAAAATTAAAAAAATGTGTAGATGGATAATTTTGATTACAAATCCAAATATCTCATTTATGCTTCTTGTCTGACGAGAAGGAAAAATGGTAAGCAGAGTTTAGTTTGTGTTGTTTCCTAACACTCAATTTCTTGTATGTTGGTGTTGTCACTTTTGCAGAGAATTTGTTTGGATATTTGTTTTGGTCACTTACTTTTCGAGATCCAGAGACTTTCATTTCATATACATCAATGGTGTAATTTGTCCTACGTCCATAAGTGTCAAACTGGATGTTTCCAGTCATTCCTTGTACTTGCACCTAGTATAAAGGAAAATAAAATGCAAAACTTTTATAATACCACTACAATACTGTCTTCTAGAACTCTGGAATGGGATCTAATGACACATAATGAAATATTAGAGATTTTTCTTTTTCTTTTCTAAATAGTTTGGGCTGGTCTGGAACATTCAGCACTCTTGCATCCATCCTCAAAGTGCCCAAAGTGCTGAGATTACAGGCATTCGCCACTATGTCAGAGGAAATCTAATAAGAATTTTAATTTCAGGACATTGAGGTCTATACAGCACATCAAATCTTTACAGAGAAATGTACTCATTACCTTACTTATATAACTGCAATCCCTCTGTATATCACCTTTACAATAAAATAATATAAAATTTAAAAAATTTGCATTTTAATAGTTTTTTATTGTGAAAATACGGTACAGAGGGGTTACAATTACATGAGCAAGCTAATGAATACATTTCTTATCAAGCATTGTTGCCTCCTCCTTTGTTTTTCCCTTACCATCCCTGTCTTCCCATCTCCACAGCTACACTCCTCCCCCCCTCGACAAAGTTGTAAAATTTGGTTTTTGACATAACATCTTGTACATCTCATTGTTGCAATGGGTCCACCTGTATCCCTATTTAAACCATTTGTTTTTTCCCTTCCCCTCCCCAAATTATACCAACATCAAATGCAGTGAAAACAGGGGTTATACCGTGAGGGAGGGACATACAAAGCAACAAAGATATCACCTTATAAATATGTTAGAAACAATAGCAAGAAAGAAAAATCACTTGAGTCCTTATCTTGAAAATCCCAATTTTTTATTATATATATATATATATATATATATATATATATATATATATATATATATTTTTTTTTTTTTTTTGTCCAGTCGTGGGACCTGAACTCTGGGCCTCAGTGCTGTCCCTCAGCTCTTCAGCTCAAGGCTACCACTCTACCACTTGAATCACAGCTCCACTTCCGGCTTTTTTCTTTTTGCTTATGGGGTGCTGAGGAATCGTACCCAGGGCCTCATGCATGCAAGGCAAGCGCTCTACCACTGAGCCACCTTCCCAGCCCCCCAATTTTTTTATCTGCAGTATTTTCTTCATACACTTTTTAGTGATCACACTTTGGGTATGAGAAGCATTTACTTAGATGATGCAGTAAGAGCTTTACCACTACTTTAGAAAGATGTAAAGCTTCTGGATACATATCTCATCTTACCACTTACTAAGTAGATGACTTTGGATACATTCCCTAATATATTTTTTTTCCTCAGTGAGTGGGAAATCTACCTATCTCTCAAAGTTGGTGGAAGATTGAGTTACATGAATGTAATATTTTGAAAATATCTGGCATGTAGTAAACATTGTAATACATGCTAGATGTATTATTAGTAATCAAAATGAATTGTTACTTGGAAAAGTTACACAACTACTACCTTATTACAATGATAAGAATGACTGTTACCTCTTATTTAGCCTGTTTTCATGTGCAGACAGGTAGCAGAGAGCTAATCCCTGGAGGAATGGTTGAAAGATTGATGACATTTTTAACTGTAAAGCATCAGCAATATAGAGCACTAGGCAAGAAAGACAGAACTCCTACTGGGGATGCCAAATGCAGATTTCATGTAGGCCACTGAGTCTGGGCCTATCTCTGCTGAGAGGAGGGTTTTTGCCTGTTTTATAGTTCATGGACATTGGATGAACAGCCCTCCGTAGATGGAAGTCATTATTGTTAACGTCTTACTAATTTTGTGTGTAAGGTCAAAGAATTTGCTTCAAACTCAAAGAATCTGTCTTGCTATCTCAGGATAAAATGATGGACTATATTTTATCTCACTTAGAGAAAATGACAAGCAGTCAAATAAGTCAGAAGTAGTAATGGGCTTGTGCTGAAGAAGGAAAAAATGATGCCAAATATTAGGAAACATTTTTTTTAATCAGTCGTTGGGCTTGAACTCTGGGCCTGAGTGCTGTCCCTCAGCTCTTCAGCTCAAGACTAGCGTTCTACCACTTGAGCTACAGCACCACTTCCGGTTTTCTGGTGGTTTGTTGGAGATTAGAATTTCACAGACTTTCCTGCCCGGGCTGGCTTTGAACCTCAATCCTCAGATCTCAGCCTCCCAAGTAGCTAGGATTACAGGCGTGAGCTACTGGCACATGGCTAGGAAACAGTTTTTTTTTTTTTTTTAAAGGGAAGGAGGCTTGCTCACTACTGGTAGGACACTGTGAAATTCCCATTGAAAAAGTACACTACCGTAACTGGAAAAAAGATGATGGTTTATCTGAACCAAGAAACCAAAGCATTATTGCCAGCCTGAGCTTGCAAAAATTGTGAAACAGTACTTCTTAGTTAAAAAAAACTATCTTTGACAAGACAGTAATTACCTAATGCAGTTAGATAGAGATAGATATATCCATTTTGAGCATTGAATTCCAGAAGAATTAGGCAGGGCAGAGACAATAGAATAAGAACTTATTAAGGAAATCTTTCATTATTGAAAACACAAAGGGCTTCAATTCTCATTGAGATTCATATGTTTTCTGAGACAGGAGGAGTGGAAATATGGTGGAGGAAGTGAATATGTTCAAAGTGCAATGTGTGAATGTATGTAAATATCACAATAAACCCCTTCATGCCATAAATGTATGCTAATTCAAAACTAAAATAAAAAGAATCATATATTTCTGAAGACCCAATTTATCTAAATAGTGTTTGTGAACCAGACAGTTAAGATATGTCCATGATATGCCAGACCCTATGATTCCAACATTTGGTGAGCAGGAGTAGAATTTGACTATGAGTCAAAGAGAAGTCTATTTTTTAAGGCTATAGTGTGGTATTGAACATCAGTGACAGTTTCCCACATTCCATCTGGGAGCCCTTCTTTAATTCATAGGCCTTTGTAAGACTTTACCATAACATTTTAATCATCTATGGGTTTCCAACTCCCCTACTAGATTTAGAGCATCTTACGACGAGAGACATTCTGTTTCTATGTTCTTAACAACTGATCCAGTGGCTAGGATAGACCAGGTGCTCATATATCTATACCCAACAAGTCTTGATATCTTAGAGTCTGTGGCAGACAACTCAGTAAACCATGCTAAAGCTGATCTTTATACCACTTGCAGATTGTGAGGAGGAATAATTATCTAACTTGAAAGTGGCTTTAAGATATTTTAAAGCACTTATTTACGTATTAGCAATTTAAATGTGAGCTTCTCTGATTTCATACTTGTATACAAATATGGAGCCTGATATATACTTTGCAGGGGCTCCAGAAATATTAGCTGAATGAATGATGTGGTTAAATATTCATTAACGGACTCAGGAGTCTTGATCAGGAAATGTTTTGTTTGCCAGTGTTTTTTTCAAAGAAAAGAATTATCTATTGAGAAACAACTGCGTGCTAGTCATAATGAGGGATATGTTTACATCATGCAATTTCATCTTTAACTCATGTGAAAAACGATTTCTTCTAATGTAGTAAAACATTTAGTATTTCAGATAAGCCTCCTTGTGAATACTGCATTTTTACGGAGGCACTGTCTACTTTTAGAAAAGGCTAATACATTCCAGAATCTCTGGAGTAATAGAAAGAGGTTAGCCTGTAGAAAGAGGTCAAGGATCCTCTTGCTGAGTGTTTGATCATCAAGACATAGTAAGCAAGGTTTCTTTCCTGGCTTATAGCTTGAGCTTTATCAGTGAGTTAGACATACTGAAACTTTTCTATGTAATAGTATGATTGACCTCATTTACATTTTTAAAATATAATTTTATTGTTATTATTAAAGTCTTGTACAGAGGGGTTTCCACTTCCTAAGTCAGATAATGAGTACCTTTCTCTTTTTGGACAATGTCACCCCTTCCTTTGCTTTTTCCTAGTTTCCCCCTCTCAGTCCTACCCCTCAAGCTGATCTATTTTTGTAGCCAAATTAATTTCTGATTCTTCTTTCTAGTGGCTAACTTTCTATTTTAGATGATAGTTGTTTGTGTCATGAATGGGCAGTCAATTGGAGATGTTGGCTTTTGCCCCTAGAGGTTTTGTTAATGAAACTTCCTTTTGATTCACTCAGAAAGAGTTTTATATTTCACTCATCATTATGTTTTACCTGACAATACAAATCTTGTAACTTCTATGATGGTTGAATTTAATTAACTGCTCTTCAAAATCCTGCAATGCTACCTCCATGAAACTACACTTAGGGCATTTGCTAGGGAACTTACAATGACTTAAAAATCTGCATGATGGGAGAATGAGTCAGATCTGTTTCTTGGAGAGAGACACAGAGGCTACTAACCCCTTTTGAGAATGCTTTCAACTTGGCAAATTCAAGGTAGCAGTAAGAGAGCCAACTCTACAAAAGTATGTATGTTATGAGGCTGTTACAAATTCTTTATTGCTGAGTTATTCATAACATTATATTATTATTGCCTATCTCTTTGTTCATTTGGATGTCCTAAATATCAGGATAATTAAGTAGCAGTAAGATATTCTTATACTTTTGAAGGCTTGTTTTGAATGTATACAGTCATTTGTGAAAGGCATAGAGGCAAGATTCAGAGACTGCTCTTGTTTGACTCTCTGAAATGGGTGGGTTATGCTGCCCCTACTGTAAATAATGAAATCTGTTCAAAGGACACTTTGGAAGCCTTGAATTACCTCCCATGCAAGAAATACTAAAAAGACTCAAAGAGGGTCTTACCATTTTCAGAGCTCTCTCAATATCAATTCCTTGACTCCAGGGTACAGCAGGGTTTGCTAAGCAGTCTCCAGCACTACCTCTCCGGGACACATCTACTCGCTGCCTCCTCAGGTAGCGGAAGGCTTCTGCTATGACCAGTATTGCATCATGCGTCAATGCAGATGTATACTAAAATGGATACATGGCAAACAAGATATTATGACAAATGACATACTTACAACTTGCTTTAGTTCCTCAAAATTTTCATCCATTTCTTATTTTTTCTCAAACGAAGATGTCATCCTAATTATTTAAGTCAGGAGATCTCTCTGGGTGAACCTGACTTTGATTCATTCTAGAAGGATGCCTCTTACCTGATGTTGCATGTGTTCAGATTATTAAGATCAAATGAAAGGGAATCTGTCTCTTGCTCTCAATACTGTTTCATATTGAGTGAGTGACTATTAAGAGGCTGGGTCTTTTGTAGGGAAAGAAATATGTGGGATGTTGAAGGATGACATGTATAGATTGGAGAGGAAACAGCATATCCTAAAGCAATGCTGAGTTATTGCTGTTTGTAATAGAAAATTCAGATCTGCTGTTTACTTAGGGGAAAATGGAAATAGCTAAGTTAGACAGCTTGAAATTAATTTGGAGGGAAACATTAATCATTTCTGTCTGGACCTTGTTTTTTAGCAAGCTAGGACCTCTGGCCAGCAATAAATCAGTTTTTGTTTCCTGGGGGGTAGCAAAAACCAAAGTTAGTTTTCAATTGTAGAAAATTACAATTGTTATTGAGTTTTAAATCTGATAACGTTGACAATTTGTAGGCAACATTTCATGATGCTACTTCTTTCGGGCAAAAATACTTACTGTTCTGTTCCTTGGATATACTGTTATGCTCTATTAGAGATGAGGCCAATGACTTAATAGAAGAGATTTGATTATCTGCAATTTGAAATGTGAATGTTTTTCATTAAATGAATCAAAACAAAATATGATTTAAAAAAGCTGACCTCTATTTTGCAGAGGTGACAAATTTTGGTAAAATTTAAAATCCCTCTGACATCTTTAAAAATATCCTGGGAGGAGTTCTCATATCAAGTATATCCAAGTACAAATTGGGAGTGAATATATTGTTTCTACAGTTTTCAATTTAGTCTTCTCATGTTACTCTTCTTTCAGAAGCAAATCATCAATGATGACTACAACAACAAACTTTCATGAAAAAAAAAATCTTTGTTTCTGTCCAGCTCAACAACAACACTACCTACTCTCATGTGATTTTTTTTTTTTTCATTCGTGGGGCTTGAACTCTGGACCTGGGTGCTGTCCCTCAGCTCTTCAGCTGAAGGTGAGAACTCTACCACCACTTCTGGTTTTCTGGTCGTTAATTGGAGATAAGAGTCTCATGGACTTTCCTGCCCAGGCTGGCTTTGAACTGCGATTTTTAGATCTCAGCCTCCTAAGTACCTAGGATATGGGTGCGAGCTACCTGTGTCCAGCTAGGTGATTTTTTTTCTATCCAACTGTTAGTAACTTTAATGTAGTCCCTCTCAATCTATGCTAAGTGAGCTATTTAATTTTCTATTTTATTTAGTTTCCACTTAACCAGATATAAGAATATCCATTTCCTAAACAAACAAAAGCCTTAAAAAGAAATGTTTATAAAATGTAGGTGCAAATTGT
Source organism: Dipodomys spectabilis (assembly GCF_019054845.1). NCBI lineage: Eukaryota > Metazoa > Chordata > Mammalia > Rodentia > Heteromyidae > Dipodomys > Dipodomys spectabilis. The sequence goes on along the minus strand of NW_024870748.1, from coordinate 1,683,287 downwards.
ATTCCAGCATTTTAGCCTTAGACAATTTTCTTTCCTACAAGGAAATAATGAGCATCAATTTTAATGTGGGCTTTTTTCTAATAAATTAAATGAAAGATTCTATAATAATGCTAAGGAAAAGCAATCTGAAAGTTGTAACTATCTCTTTAGCTATTCAATTTTCTTAAGTTTGTTGAAGGCTCTTACTTATAAGCCATCAGATTTTTTTCTTAGCAGTTTCTAAAACATTATAGTACAAACATCAGTTACTATCAATGGAGATTATCTTCCTTCTGTACAAGTTACACAGTATGAACATACTACTCTGAAGTATACTTTTTACCTTTGTGCATTTTGTTTTACATAACAGTGCCTGGCACAGTATAGTAGCTACCTAAAATGTTGCACAAATGAATTTACCTCTAATCTATCACCTATGGATAGCAAATCAAGGAATTAGAAGTATTATGAAAATCTAAATTTGTAGAAGTTCACATAACTGTATTACGAAGGTAAATATCAGTTTAGCATGTTAAAATTAATTGATTATAGGGATTTCTCATTGGAGTTGTGGCCATATATACTGAATCCAGATAGAATACTTGATCTGAATGCAAGGCAGCATGTTTTACAGTGGTACTGTATTAGGGAAATCTGGCAAGTATAATCACTATATCCACAGGGTACCACTTAACTGGTAAGTTACTTAATGAAATGATAAATATGTTTAACTCAAAACTTTTCTAGAACATACCAATTGTGTAGAGTAAAAACTCACTTGTTTTACGTGGAGCTACATATGTGGTACAGGATGTATTTGTTCTCTGGTATTTGTTCCCTACTGTTCTTCCCTTTGCTTTCCTTTCCCTTTCTTTTTCCTTTTCCTTTTTCCCCCCTAGGGAAGGGTCTTAAATCTAAATGATCCCTCAGTTTACCTCATATCCGTAGTATATATTTATTTACTGTAACAGGAAAGAAGAATATATAGTCAATTTTGTACTCAAATCACTGCACTGAGGGGATGAGTTATTTTAAAAATACATTTGAAGGATCATTTGTGTAACATGAATAATTTTCCCCTAATTTATCTGTTTTAATTCCTGAGTTTTAAATAATAGGATTTCTAGCCATAAGGGAACACATATGAAAAATATGTATTCTGAGCATGAATTTTCTGCTTTTAATATTCTTATCTTGATTTTGTGAAAGTGAGCAACTTAGGTAATCTAATTAATTTTAAAGATAATTTTAAAAGCAGGAAAATGTTTCTATTGCATAATATTCACATATATACATACATACATACATATGACACATACCTAATTCACTTGGGTGTTTTGAGATTCATGGATCTTATTAACACAAAGCAATCACATAAATAATGTAAAATCTAATTTTCTGTTTCAGACTATCAATCTTCCTTACTTATTCCCACTGCTTTCATCGTTTGACTGACTCAGGTTCTTGTAAAGTTGTAAATTATTGTGAGCATATTACAAATGAAATTCATTAAAAATTAAAGTAACTTACTCCAAAATACTGAATTTTAAAATATTATATTCTCTATAGCTTCTTTGGTTCGGAGCTTAGTTTTCAAAATCAAGAGCATCATCTGCAGTTTTTTTTTCTTTTCAGCTCCCCAAATAACTTCTGCATAAAGACCACTTGATGAAAAGATGGCCCTTAGCTGGCCTTAGGTTTCTATATGCTGTGGACCATTACCTTTAGTGGTGCATTCTTGGCTTCAGGAAATTCTCTTTCATCCAACCTCACCCAACGTTGTATGAACTGCTGGACCATAGGGTTTTCATTGTTGACAATCTGGAAACCTGTAATATTGGCTCCGCCATGCATTACTCTTTCCAGCAAAATGTCAGTAAAACCCTGAAAAGATAATGAAAGGGAATTATGATTGTAGGAGACCATGTGTTCCTACTTACTGTATCTATTTGAGTACTAAGGATGAAATGGAAATTTCCTTCCTTAGAATTACTTACTTGCAATAAAGAAGCTCTTGGATATGAAACTGGTTCTTAGAGTACCATGTCTGAAGCTATAGGTAACATAAAATATGCATCCTTCCCTTTTACCATCTTTTATTTATTGTAGCTGCTACAGAGACAAACATAAGTGCCAACTTCAAGCAAATATTTTGTTTCATTTACCTGTATTTTCAGTCTTTTTTCACTGAGTAAAAATATAATACTTTATGTAATTGGAAAATGTTGAACAAGTTTGATCCTAATGAGATCTATAAAAATCTTTTCTTTAGCTTAACATGCCAAAGACAACAGATTGCTTCAGAGTCTAGTGATGAGTACTTTAGACATTTTGTAATTCATAGCAATACCGGTGAGTGAAAGTGATAGCTTGGTTGTATTAAAAAACCTTAATATATGTCTAATGTGTGTCCACCAATGAGTCTTGACATCTGCATAGCATCTACCATTTGCTTTTTACCTTGCTTTTATTACCATTGGTTATCATCTCCTGAAATAGTCGCTTCAGGATTCATAACTAAGACATTTCCTTCTGGGCACCACCAGTTCCATTGGATATTAATGTCTTAGTTACCACACCCAAGAATTGGTACTACTTTTATTGGATTCTTATCTTCTGCTTATTGCCGTTAATATGTTAGACTCCTTAATGCACTCCGGCTAACTTTCTATTCATAAGGAAGTAAGGAGAGTTCTTCTTTGTTAGATATCCTCAACATTTTAAAGTGAGAATATTTAAATACATAGAAGCTTAGTGAGAATATTTAAATATATAAAAGCCTCGAAAGAAGAGTACAGTAAGCACCCATATAGTCACTCTTCATAGTTAAATGTTAATTTATTCCTAATTGTCCATTAATCTGTTTCATTTTTAGGATGCACTTCAAAATAAGTTGTAGATATTATACTTTACCCATTATGAATTCAGCATGTAGTTGCTAACTAAAGTTCAATGTTTGTGTATAGTTATTTTCTCTTTCCCTTGCTTTACAGGGTAAACTTTACATCCAATAAAATGTACAAATCTTAATTGTACCACTCAGTGGGTTTTGAATTCCCTATTAATTATTGAAATGCATATCATTTATTCTTTTTTGGAATTCTAGAAACATTTTCTTGAAGTATAATAATCATATGGAAGACTAAACCAACCTTCAATGTATATCTTGATGAATATTCACAAACTCAATACAAGTTTAGACCCAGTATTCAGAAATGTCCCTGTATAACTCCCTAATCACTGCCTGAACCCTGAATCATTAATTTTACATTTCTATAACATGAGTCACAAGACAACCTTAGGAAATACTTTTGTGAAACGTATTTCTCAGTTGTTATTTACAGCCCCTTTTATCTTCATTTCATATATGGAATAGGAGGCCAAGGAAATTGGACAGTAAGCCAAGTCATTTGATTTGTTTCACTGAGAATACCTCCTCCTTCCTGATAACCACAAAGTGTTTTATGAATTAATACTAAATTATTATGATAATATTCTTCCAAATGCCTTCTTTATGAGAGAAAGTAGGACTCAGTGTTTGCTTCCATTTGTTATTCTTTGAACTAAAAGAAGCAGAGACTAGCTCGTGTGCAAAGTCTAGTCGCTACTATCATTAGAGCTCGAGCATGTTCCTTAACTCTTTCTTTCCCAAACAGAAGTACAAATAAAAATGGAAGACAAAACTTAAGTGAATATCTTTAATTAAGATGCTGCCAAACCATATTTGACAGTAACAAACAGCACATGAGAAAACTGACCAACTATCCATCTTCCTGCCATTGTGGTCAGAGTTTAGCTTGTATCATAAAAGCCTGGACTGGAGAATCAGAATTCACTTCCTTGGGAAGAAGTGCTTTTAAACCTTTCTGTTTCCAAGTGTAACTGACCAAAGGTACACTAGAAAGCTAAGCAATGTGTCCCACACTGATAAGCATCCTGTTTACCCCAAACCCATAGCATACTAAAATAGTAAGCAGAATTAAAGTGAATGGAGGGAAAAAGGACCCCAGAAGTCTGACTTCTGCCTTAAGGCCTAGAGTCAGATTTGCTCTTCTACTTACTCCCAAGAATCTTCACCTTGTCACACCGACCCACACCTGTTCTCTCTTAGAAGTCTTCTTTCTTCAGGGAGCATATTGTAATTTGAAAATGCTTTTATAGCCCTACTGTGTACTCATTCTGTAACAATATTTCAACCATAGCACAGAGGACAAACACGTTTCTCAGTCAACCCAGGTTTTATGACAAATATAGCCAGGAATGAGTTCTGGTACACAGTAGGCTAAAATTAGCACAATGTTCCTGATGATTGCGCATTATGCAGATCAGGCCACGGAAGATCACTGCAACCCTTTCTTCTTACTGACAAGATCTCAATATCACTAGTTCCTACTGAGTGCCTTGAAGTCTTATTAGGGAAGACTTGAAGAAAGCACGTTAGTGTACCCCATTGTACAAAGTAAAGAGAGCAGAAGTAGGTGGAAAAACAAATGAGGCAACAGATGCTTAAGTACATAAAAGAGCTCCTATTGCTAAATGGCAAGAGTTGATTGGCTTCTAATCCTAATTCTGCTCCTACCTATTGGTGCACAATTTGCTTGTTCAAAATTTCTGTCAGATTTCATAACTTGAATATCATTCTAGTACTCAACATTTAGGCATAGCAAACCCCAGTGCTCAGAGATAATCCACAGCATATTTTCCCTAAGCCCTATGAAGTGGTAGAAGACAGAAGTAAGGAGAAAAGTTTGGCAAAAGTTTCAGTGTTGGAAGCATAACTCATGTTATAGTTCCTCCTTAAGACTTGGTGAACCAAAGTACTCAAGGTGGTCAACTTAATTCTAAGTCTCTCAGAAGACCCCCCAAAAAACTAACATTCAATAAATGACCACTAAACATATGGTCGGCAGAAAGGGAGAATAAGAAGGTGGAGGTCATCAGAGAAGAGGTCGCTAAGGAGAATGATGTTGCTGGCTCCTGCTCATATTCCTACATAGATTCCAATTTTGAAAAATAAGTTTATCATTATTTCTCTATCAAGTTCTTAGAATCTATTGTAATGTACAACCATAGCTGGCAAAGTTGTTTGTTGAAGCCCAAGACCATCCACCTCATCAGTGAAATCACTAACGTAACAATGCTAACCAGTAGCATACAATAGGTAGGAAATAATGAATGGCAGAGAGTAGAAGGAATGAAGAGTACAAGAGAGGATAGAAACTTAAAGAGCAGGAAATGCTGGGCTCCTGTCCTCCGTATCTGCTATCCAAAATTTAAGATACTATTTGTTTCCATAATTTGTTAGACTTTAATCATTGGGCTGGACACAATCCATATGGTATTAATACTGAAGCTTTGTATCTTTGATACCAATATAAAAACAATAAAATAGAACAGAGACCATACAACTCACATAATATAAAAAGAGAAATAAAATACAAGTAGGATGATGGAACTTATGAGAAATATTCTGATTAAATGAGAAGATTTCTGGCCAATGATTATTTATATACACCCATGTGATTAAGACATTTCACTTGTCTATGATTCTTTTTGTTTTTGTTTTTGTCAGTCATGGGACTTCAACTCAGGGCCTGGGTACTGTCCCTGAACTCTTTTGCTCAAGGCTAGTGCTTTACCACTTTGAGCCACAGTGCCACTTCCAGTTTTCTGGTGGCTAATTTGGAGATAAGAGTCTTATGAACTTTCCTGCTCCAGCTGGCTTGGAACCGCTATCCTCATATCGCAGCCTCCTGAGTAAGATTACAGAGGTGTGCCACACTCACCCAGCTTGTTTATAATTCTTTACAGAATTCACTTCTTGATTGGCTATACACAGACCTTGAGGAGAAATATTGATGAGTGCCTCTAAAAGGCTATTTACAGGCATTAACCCAATAGAAGTGATCTTTAAAAACCTGGATGAAAAGGGCAGAAAATAAAAGATGACAGTTATAGAAATTAAGTGTTAGGATATAGTTTCTGGCTGGGGGAATATATCGATGGACATTCACTTATTATCTCAGTACATTAAGGCATTTAACTTGTCTAACAACTCTTACGAGATTCCTTTTTTTTTTCTTCTGGCACTGAGGTTTTGTGGTACTAAGAATTACTACTACTTGAGCAGGCTTCCAGCCCTTTTAACAATTTATTTTTCAAATGAAGTCTTGAATTTTTGCCCAAACTGTTCAGGAATGTGATTCTCCTATTTATGTCTCTCCCCACCTCCTCTCCCCTGAATGACAGGTACTCACCACCACCTCATGCTTATTGGTAGAGATGAGATCTCACTAACTTTTCCCATGCGCTGCCTTCAAACCATAATTCTCCTGATCTCTGCTTTCTCAGTAGCTAGAATTACAGGCATGAGCCACATGTCCAGCATCAGATTTCCCTTTAAGAGTTGGCCAGATAAAGGTTTCAATTGAAAATACTGACTGAGTCTCTTGAAAAGCTCTGCAGATACACTAGTACAACAAACATAAGCATCAAACATTTTGGTCAATCAAGCGGAAAACAAAGGCTTAAGGTTAGTGCTAGAATGATGGAAACTAGGAGAGAGGTGTTGAATGAAGGCAGGAGTCAGCTGGATCCTGGACTACTTTCTATTTAAGTTCAATTTTGTATTGCATGTACAGTTTCCATTTCCCATTGACACTTTATATTGTGAGAAATTATAGTCTCTGAGAATTGAAAATAGGCCTAATTTTTCCCACAGGCTTAACAAAGGCGTTAATGGGAAAGAGGTGACCAAGAAACAATTAGCAAGCCTGAAAACATTCATTTAGATGGAGTAAAAGTGAGAGACTGAGAACCACACAATATCTGAAACATAAAGTAAATAAAAAACTCAAAAGAGCTTTGGAAGAAATAAAGAAGTTAAGAGAGAAGGGATGTCTGATGGGCTAATTGACTCCCAATTTGCTATTTTCCCTTCTAACATGGTCCAAAGTGTGTTGTCTTTTGTCACATTTCTAGTTTCTATTTTGACATATGTATGTACAGTTTACAGATACTAACAACAGATGATTACTTGGAAAATTTTAACAAACATGATAACATGAAGAACTTCCCTTCTAGTATTTTATAAATACCTTTTAATTAATATAAAGTACATTTTTTCTAATACATTTAAAATATAATTTTATCTTGGACAAATATTTCTAGATTTGATGATTGATAAGCACATAGAATGCATAGGAGAGGGAGACTTGATTATTTGAAAAGGTTGGTTTCCCTTATTTGCAATAACTAGTATATGTCTGGGAAAAGCAGAAAAGGTCAGATAAGATGATGTTAAGTGAAATGAATCCCAAGATAGGGACACAAGTGGTTTTTTTCTTCCTTGCTATTGTTTCTAATGTATTTATAAGGTACCATGTGCTTTTTTTTTGTTGCTTTGTATGTCCCTCCCCCATGGTATAACCCTTATTTTCACTATATTTGATGTTGGTATAATTTGGGGAGGGGAAGAGAAAAAACAAATTATTTAAATAGTGATACAGATTGACCCATTGCAACAATGAAATGTACAAGACGCTATGTCAAAAAATGAACTTTACAATTTAGCCATGTGTGTGTGTGTGTGTGTGTGTGTGTGTGTGTGTGTGTGTGTGTGTGTATGTGTGTGTGTGTGTGTGTGTGTGTGTGTGTAGCGCTGAAGAGGTGGGAGAGAAGGGATGGTAGGGGAAAAACAAAGGAGGAGGCAACAATGCTGGATAAGAAATGTACTCATTACCTTGCTCATGTAACTGTAACCCCTCTGTACAGTATTTTCACAATAAAAAAATTAAAATAGGGATACAGGTGGACTCATTGCAACAATGAGATGTACAAGTCGTTATGTTGAAAAATGAACTTTACAACTTTGGTGGGAGGTGGGGGTGTGGGGTGGGGTGGGGGTGGGGGAGGATGTGGGTGTGGGGGGGTGTGGGAAGAGATAGGAAGGGGAAACAAAGGAGGAAGCAACAATGCTTGATAAGAAATGTACTCATTATCTTGCCCATGTAATTGTAACTCCTCTGTACGGTATTTTCATAATAAAAATTAAAAAATAAAGTTCAGCAAAGACAATGATGCAGCAGAGCTGAGAACAAATTCCTTTCTACAATGTTGTATGGTAGGCCAGGCTTACAGTGTTAGCTGACTATTTCCATGAAGGGCAGGAATTGGCTGGATCTTCATCCTGCTTTACCTTCTGTCAATCCCAACTTAAGCCTCTATAAAGACAATAATGCAGTGGAAATGTTCACTGAACACCTAGAGGATCAAAGGAAATGTAAGAGGCTAAGGTCTTTGACAGAAGGTTTGTCTAAGAGTAGGTTTTGTCTTGCTCCTGGTTCTTATTAATGTACTATGTCATTATATTTAAGACAATTCCTTATTTGTAACTATTACCACATTTGTCTTTTTATATTTACTCATTTATTTCAATTAGATTTTTATTATCTTTACACGGTTATACAAAGTGGTTTTAATTTCAGAAGTCAGGTATGAGTACAATGCATTTTAATCAATGTCATACCTCCCCATCTTTCAGATTTGTCTTTTTGAGTTGACAATATGCCTATTTCAAGTTTGGGTACAAATGCCAAATATGTCTAAAACCTCTAGACAAAAACCTAGCATAACATACATGGCCACCAAACATATAAAATAGGCACACAGATAAAGTATATATAAGGTTGAAGAAAAATGGTGGAAAAAAGGAGATGCATGCTGAGGGAAAAAAACCACCTGGTTGTTAGTGTATCTTCCATCTCTATTGCTTTACCATGTAATGACTGGAGATATAGCTCAATAGGAGAGTGTTTGCCCCTACCTACATGGCCCTAGGTTCTAGTCTCAGCACCACAATATATTTTCTTTTCTAACAAATTATTAAGGTATATTAAAATTATTAAGATATATTAATTGTTCAAAATAATGCATTTCATCATGACATTTTCATATAGATAATATACTCTCTTCTTCCTCCTCTTCCTCCTCTTCCTTCTTTTTTTTGGTAATATTATTTGAAGTTTGCTAACTAAGGTCTTCAGAAGTTTTGTTCAGAAATTTTGATTCCTTGTTTCTCTATACTTTACAAAACTACCATAAGTGAAATGACTGTCCAGACTGAATATCTCCTAGGACAACGTTAGAGTGTGGCCACAACTATTATATATGCACCTCTGGCTATGGTTAGTTTCCTAGCCCCTGGACATTTTTCCTTTCACATTATAAAATGTACAAGGGAGATTTACCACACCTTTTTTTCCAGCACTTTAAATATCTGGCTTCCCTAAGTATTTGTAAAGTTGTCCACATAGATTTTTATTGCTCAAAAGCTATTAGGGAGAGAGTAAAGGTAAAATAATAGAGAAAGCTATTTCAGGAGACAATGTCAGACTAAATTTTTGTATTTCTTCTTCCTTCTTGGCTTCCCATTTCTTTATTTCCCAGGATCACCAGCAGTTGGTGATGGCTATACACAACTATTATGTGGGAGAATTCAGTCCTTGATTTCTCAAAATTTCTGTAAAAATCTAATGAAGCAGAGTTATGCTTCTAATACCAAACCTAAGAGATAAAGGAGAAAAGAGATAGTGGAAAAAGGTATACATAGAGTCTATCAGATTTCAAATTATTCTCCATGGCTATCACAGCCTCCACCATTGCAGCTGCCTCTTAATCTCTCTTTATTATGTGAGCATGTCTACAATGTTTCATCCTTATTCATTCTGCCTGAGGAGTAGGGCATAACTTACTCATCTAACCAGCTCTAAATATTCCTGTGAGACCTTCTCATGTCAGACGTACTCCAACTCAGGCCATTCAGGCTTTCATGATCTCTCATTTTCTGCTGTCCTGGTTGTGTCTACATTATGCCTTCAACACACTTCATATGTAGCTATCTTTAACCATGCCATTTTTTAATTTTATGCCAGACCTAATATTTATTAGTCTTTAAATCTGATTGACACCATTACCTTATTGTCCAAAATAACCATGTTATTCTTCATAATGAACAATTTATCAATGTATTAGTAAAATAAGTATTACAGTTATTAAAAAAAATACTACACAAAGCCAGGCACCGGTGGCTCACGCCTATAATCCTAGCTACTCAGGAGGCTGAGATCTGAGGATAGTAGTTCAAAGCCAGCCCAGGCAGGAAAGTCCATGAGACTCTTATCTCCAATAAACCACTAGAAAATCGGAAGTGGTGCTGTGACTCAAGCGGTAGAGTGCTCACCTTGAGCTGAAGAGCTGAGGGACAGCGTCCAAGCCCAGAGTTCAAGCCCCATGACCGACCAAAAAAAAAATACTGCACAACTTGGGGGGGAGGAAGGGGGAGTTGGGGAGATGGGGACGGAAGGGATGGTAGGGGAAAAACAAAGGAGGAGGTAACAATGCTTAATAGGAATTGTACTCATTACCTTACTCATGTAACTGTAACCCCTCTGTACACTATTTTTTACAATAAAAATATAAAAAATACTGCACACATAAATTGGATATATATACGTTACCCATTCCCTCATTTTTCTCCTACTTTCCCTCCACTCACCCTTCTGTCAAGTTGTACAGATCACTTCCCACATATATTGTATATTGCTGTTGCATTGGTTTCCCCCTTGTCCTTTGTCTCACCATTCTGTTGTTCTCCTTTACTTCCCTAATTCAAATAAACGTATATACAATTCCAGGGAACCAAAATCAAATACAGTGACAACAGAGGATATACCATAGGGGGAAGAACATACAAAAGAAACAAAAAATCATGTAGTATATTAAAAACAACAACAAAGAAAAAAACCTCTTGTGTCCATGTTTGGAGTTCATTTCGCTTAGCATCATCTTATACGATCATATGCACATAGCTATTGAGCTAGTCTGCTCATCTGATAAGATTATCCTAGACATATACTAATTATTGCAAATAAGGGGAACCATAGGACCTATGTTTCTTTGTGTCTGGCTTACTTCACTTAATTATGTATTTTTTCCATGCCATTTTTCAACCTTGGTATCTTTGTCTCATCTCTTCATCTAGAAAGTATCTCTACTTCATTACCTATATCTTAACATTTCTACTGTAATTTCATTCTTTAATAATCCATTTCTTAGAGAACATTAGAAGGTGATCAATACCGAAATATAGTGGCACCTGTGAGTGACAATAACAAATCAAAATTACTGAAAGCTCTTTACATAGACCTGGGGAGCAGATTAATCAGTATTGTGCTTGCCAGTGCTCAAGAGCACCATCTGAAACTTTGTAGGCTTTGATCAACAACTCCATAATCCTTCCTCTCAGCCTCTAGTGACTATAATTCTTTTTTCATCTATTTAATTGTAAAGGTGATGTACACATAGTGACTACAAGTCTACTTACTAAGAGTTCAGTTTTAAAAAATATTGTGCCTATAAAATCATCATCAATCCTCCTGTATCCATTTCTTAACTAGGTACAATTGCACCAGTCTTGTACCACCATGCACAGTTTAATATAAATGCATTTTTTAATTTCTGTGTTTATTTTAGGAGGGATTTGTTGGGATATAATCCCATTGTAAGTAAAGGAGCATCTGTAGATCCAGAAGTAGAAATACTGGGCCTTATGACACTTCTACTTTTAGGACTTTTGGGAAAAATGCCATGTTACTTCACAAAATGGCTACACTAATTTATATTCCCACCAATAATGTATAAAAGTTATTTTCAGCATCTTTACTAACAATTAAAATAAGTAAAATAATAACTAAGAGGCATCTATATTAAATTTGTCTCTGTCCTTTACTAAAATCTGTGCTATTTTATTTTTTTCCTCAATGATTGGGCCATGTGCACAGGGGGCTTGAATTTGGGGCCTGGGTACTGTCCCTGAGCTCTTTTGCTCAAGGCTAGCACTCTACCACTTTGAGCCATAGCACCACTTCTGGTTTTTGGTGGTTAATTGGCGATAAGAGTCTCACAGACTTTCCCCTCCCTGGACTGGCTTTGAACTGGGATCCTCAGGTCTCAGCCTCCTGAGTAGGTAGGAATACAGACATGAGCCACCAGAATCTGCAAGCCCTGTACAATCTGAGGACTGTACATGGACCTTTGTCTTCTCATGACTTCTGTGCAGTAAGTACATGTTTTTTATAAAAACAATTATTTATTTATATTGTAAAGGTGATGTACAAAGCAGTTATAGTTATATAAGTTAGGTATGAGTACATTCCTTTATGAACATTGTCACCTCTTCCCCCTGAGTAAGTACATTTAAATACTGTCCAATGCAATTGATGAAAAAACTCCCTGTTTTGCTAAATGGAATGTCTGTTAAATTCATTTTAATATTTCATAGCGATTTTAATAATTATATACTCCATGACTTTTATGGGGTAAATCTAACTGCATCCAATTCTAGTGTTTACATTTCACCAATTCTGTTTGGCTAAAGCTGATGGCTTTGTTGGCTAATTACCACAGTGGTTATGTCATTAAAGTTTATGTTCAGAAGGAAGAGATTAGATTATATGAGAGAAAGCAGACATAGTACTATCCATAGGGTGAGTGGAAGCTCTCACCTTCTTCATACTAATATTTACTGCTGTGCACAAGAGTAAAGAAATATAGTTTCTCAAAGTGATTCTATTCAGAGGGAAACTACTCACTTGCATTTGTAAGTTCTGTTGTATTTAATCAATTATATCACTTCTTAATCACCTAACACCTGTTTGAGTCAGTGTACTTTTGCCCACATTTGAACATAGCTTTATACAATGGACCACAACTTTGTGCCTGAGCAGTTCATGCAGGGATTTTTAGGTACCCTTGGTAAGGTTTTCAAGGCCATTTTTTTCCACATGATGAAACATCTGTCATCCAAACACACAGTTTTTGATTTGAGAATACCAAAAAAACCCAATCTTCAAAAGATTCAAGTAAACATAATTATATTCCATGCCCCTTGCTTTACACATACTGAAATCCATTTTCTTTCTAGTGTAGATAATTAAGAGCTGAAGGTAAATATATTCTAGTACTATTTTTGAGCATTTATTTTCAAGATATTATGCAGATATGTCTTTCATATAACATTAATTTGTGGGTGCATTTTGTATGTAGAGGGGAAAAAAGACCAAATTAAGTGGTTGACTTTCACTGAGTTGTTGATCATGAGCAAGAAATGGGGAGGGTGGCCTGCCAAAGGAGATTAAAACAATAGAATGAGGACTGGAAGGTTGCCAGGGATGACAATTTATCTCACAATTTGGATGAAGGGTAGCTGTTTATTTTATGCTATTTGAATTATTTATCTGGGTGATGCTTCTATACAGAAATGCATAGTAATTGTGGCTACTCAAGTTATCATGTTGCTAATGAAAGACACAAGTCTTTTCCTGGAAATAAGGTCCATCCTCCAGGGAGCATGTAATGTGCAGAGTGAAAGATTATACCATACAAATTAGCACTTGATTACAGGCTGCTTGTATTGTTCACTCTTTTATTCTCTAAAGCAATCAACAAACATACTGTGAGCTGTTAGTGCAATGGTGAGCCACACCAAACTTGTGCACCACCCTCATAGCACTTCAGTGTATTAGCTGTTATTTGTAAGAATAAACAAATAATAATGACGATAAACAAGTGCTGTTAGTAGAGGAAATAGCCACTGATGTCTTTTTCATTAACAGCTTTATTGAATTGCACTTTATATACCACAAAATTCTTCCATTGGACACTGATCTTTATTTTGGTAGCAGAATTTTATTTTTTTTTAATTTTTAAACATTTTTATTTTATTGTAAAGATGCTGTACAGACAGGTTACAGTTACATCAATAATGAGTACATTTCTTTTGGAGGATTGTTACCCCCTCCTTTGTTTTGGACACTGATCTTTTAAAAAGCATATGTCACATCAAATTTTAAAACTGGTCAGAGGTTTGCATGATAGTATCATGGCCTAAAGAAGCCTTATATAAGTTGTCCTATCTTTTATTCTGTTTTAATATTTTTTTTTCTTATAATTCAGAGAACAAAGCGTGCTCATATACTGTTCCCTATGTATAAACATTTCCTGATTTTCATGTAACTGGACCTTTCTTATCATTTAAGGTGGGTTTTTTTGGTTAGTCCTGGGGCTTGAACTCAGGGACTGAACATTGTCCCTGAGCTCTTTTGCTCAAGGCTAGCCCTCCACCACTTTGAGTCACAGCTCCATTTTCTGCTTTTCTGGTGGTTAATTGGAGATAAAAGTCTTACCGACTTTCCTGCCTTTGGACTGCATTCCACAGATTTTCGCTTTCTGAGTTAGCTAGGATTACAGGTTTGAGCCACCAGTGTCTGGCTAGGGTGTTATTTTTAAGTCACCTTTTCTACACACTCTTCTCTGGCCACACATGTACAAATGCTATAGAGACAAAAAGTTCCTGTAAAGAACTTTAGATCAGCACTAGCCAAAGTGTGTACAGACTGGACAATTATTGTTTTTTACCAGTCTGAAATGATACAAAGAAAAGAAAAGTAAGAATAATTTTGTATCAACCTTTGCTGCAGTTTGACCTGGTAATATAACTGCTGAATGTCATAATGAGAAGATTGGACTCCTTTTATATGTCTTAATGTGTTCATTTTAGCGAACTAATTTTTGTCATTTTTTTTTTTGGTCGATGAAGATTTTGGCGGAAAACTGGTTCATCTTTACAAGTAGCTTATGAATTAGTTTTTAGAGGGCATGATCTAGGTTGGGAGAGAAAACAGAATTGTCAATTAATTTTGCTAGGACATTGGTTTGGAGGTGGTGTTTCTTACTAATTTCAGATAGAAAGGAAGGAGTGAAAGGAAGATGGAAAGAGTGAGTAAAAGTGAGTAAGAAGGATGGGTGGGGAGTAACATGGAAAACAATGTTTCACTCTAATGGGGAAAGAGAGAATGGGTATCTGAATGTTGGCTACTTTATGCTAATACATTCTAAGTGCATAATAGGAAGTTAGACTCTAGACCAATCCCCATTCGCCATTCTCTTCGTATTATACCAAACTGTATCAATTTGAAGAAGAAATTGAATCATGAGCCATCAGAGAGATTTATAGACAGGAGACATGACTGGGCTCGCTGGGACTCAGAACCAGTGGGAACTTTTCCCTCTAAGCCCACTCTCATTGTCTGCAAAGCTGACCTCCAGTTTAATGAGCTCTGTGTTAACATGCCATCTGCTAAGGTGTCACTGATCACAACACATGGATTTGCGTATGTCATTTTTTATTTAGAACATTACAATTGGGAGCACAAAGAAAGGGAAAGTAGAGAAAAGAACAAGAAGACCTGGAAGGGGAAGGGAGCAGACGGGAGTAGTTGTTATTGGCAAGCAAAACAGCATGACTCAATCTCATTCAAATCTGGTTTTGTTTTAAATGGAACAGGCTCTTTTCTCTCTCAGGTACATTCTGAGATATGGTAAACTGCAGAGTTCACTTTGTCAAGCTTAATCTGGGCTGTCTTTTTGGATTCTATTTTATGAGTAATGCTTTTCTATTAGTAAAAAGTTTGATGTCATCTAATATCCCTCCATTAGCATACTAATCACATGAAAGAGGTGGCTGGAGAAGAAAAGAGAGAGACAAGAGGGAGAGGGGGAGTGGAAGAAGGAGGAGGAGGAAGGGGAGGGGTAGAGGGAGGGTGGTGAGGCTCAAATTCAGTTTCACAAAGTTGTCCTAGCTCTTTTATCTATGATTACCTCACTCAAACAGATACTTTGTGCTTTTTAGATTTTTCTTATTGAATATGTTCTCATGTGACTGCTGTGGAGCTGGACTTCTGATTCTGAGATATTTGGTAAGTACATTGGGAAGAGCAAGGAAATCTACCAATTGTCTATCCAACCTGGATTGGAAACCTAGCTTTGCAATGGATTATCAATGAGAGTGTGAGCCAGTCAAGTATCTTTTCTGACTTCATTTCCTGATCTTGGAGAGGCTTGAGGAGATGGGTAGACAAGAAGTTTCTCCTTATAGTAGTTCTGAGATGATCAAACAGGAAGTCTAAAGAAAATAGCTAGCACAGCAGGCCAAGTGAAGATACAGTTATTTTCCTTCCTTCTTCTTCCCAAGCACAATGACTTGCTTGATTGCCTGCTTCTGCTGCTCTCTACTACTGACAGCTGACATTACCTTACCTTACTTCCACTTGGGGACAACTGTCCTTAATCTAGGGACCAAACTAACTGGCTAACTGGTACAGCACTGAATGAGCTCTGCGATGTCTCATGTTCTCCTCTGGAAACTTCAATTGCTTAGATTTCTTATTTTTTTGGGTTAACAGATATCTGTTGTTGTACCATCACATCCCAGATCTAGGACTGGTAGCATTTCTTAAAAGGTAATAGTTCAATTTTCAGTAACACACACACACACACACACACACACACACACACACACACACACACACACCCCTCAAATAGATCTAATTTGCTTTCTGTCAACTGCTTGATAGAGTATTTTTATTGATTAATCACATCTTTATCTCTTTATAACTAGGATAAAGGTACTTTCACTCTTCTTGGCATTTTCCTGTCTGTACTGATTTTAAAGCTTCAGTCCACCTTAAGATACTGTAGTCTCAAGGATAACGTTGCTGGGGTTTTCTCCCCTCATTTTTTCCTTATCATTCACAGCTGCTATGTCTATACTCTTGCTGTGTCCTAACCTACCCAAAGTGGCCTTCTAAGAAGGACTAAACATGTTGGGATTGTTTCCCAAATTTTAGTCATTAGCATGGTCCCTTTATAGTTTATTTTGCTATAAAGGTGAGTTATCCAAACTATAATTTACTTAATGTCTTTTCTTTACATTGACATGGGTATTTTTGGACCTAAATATCTGCTTTAACCTTATTGTAAGGGATGTTATATGTAAAAATCAGTGTCGATGGGATAGTTACAATTTACTATTAATTTAAAAACTAATAAAATTTGAAAGAACTTTTTACCATGTATGACCTAAAATTATCTCATGTCCAAATAGCACCTTTTTGGTAAATATTATCTGACTCCATTTTATACATTAAGAAGCAGGTTTATAGGGCTTTCACTGACCATAAGTCTAGTTAAATGAATTCCTGGAAATCAAACCTGTCTACTAGCTTCTAGTCTAGTGCTTTTTTCTTTCATTACCCCACCCTTCCTCATTCCTTTGCATCAATTCTTAAACTTGGCTTATGAGTCTGGATTATTGAAATATATAACAAATTAAATAATGATATGTAATATGCCTGGGAATACAGTGTAAAGATCCTTATCTCAGACCTTGTTCTTGTTGTAAGAGAAAGAGAGGCCATTTAAATGGCAGGTTGCATACAGGCTGGTTACTCTGGGACTAGAGTAGAGAAACAAGACTTTCTTAGTCCTGGAAGAGAAAACAAGAATCAATTATGGAAGAACTTGTAAGAAGAAAACACATCATCAACTGTTACAGAATTTTAAGAGACTTACTTGCTCTATTGGGATATCCACTCCTGGCCTGACCAGATCACCTTTCTGGCTCATGTTCCTGGTAGAATCTTTTGTTTCTTTCAAGGATTTCAAAATGTTAGAAAAGTTTGCAGCTTGTTTTCCAATCTGAAATGTACATCCTGACCTGAGAAAGGACTTTGCTGAAGCATTCATGAGATATCCATTTTCTTGCTTTAAGGGAAGATTCATATAAAAACACATAGAACTCTTTGCCAAGTAGATGGTTTAGTATCAAAGGAGACACTTGAAGCTATGGTGAAAGTGATTTTAAGAAGCTTAGCTAGGCAGAGTGAATGTCCTTCAATGCACATGTGTAGAAGAAAGAAGTGGTTGGTTTATGGTGTTGTAACACCAAGACTTAGTTTTAGAGTTTGTTCCCCTGAATACATATACATCTTCAGCTTTCACCCAGCTGGCTCATCTTGCAAGGCCAGATGGCTCATCTTGAAAGGAAACATCTTCCTTTTTTGACCACTCAAATAGCTTTTAAATAGTTCTGGTTTACTCTGTATGTGTATGCCTTTGCTAGAGGTGTTTGGGAGTATTTTTATCTGCTTAAAAGTCTGGAAACCATAGAAGGGACAGTCAGTTTCATAATTATTATCAAAGATAAGCAGTATTTCCCAGATCTATTGCCCAAATGCAATTTGATATAAAGTATAGAGACTTCTGGAAACACATGGCTGAGTTTAAATGGAAAGAAGGTCACTAGAGAAAGAGAAGAGGTAGCAGCTCAAAACATGATAAATAAGTTTTTGTTTTCATTTTCCAGACTGACTTGATACTATACATTTTATTTTTGATTGTTATTCTAAAGGTGCTGTGCAGAGGGGTTACAGTTATATAACACCACTTTCTTTTGAAGGGAAAAATTGTGCTTGATTTTGTAACAGCCATACAAGATCATTCACTCTCTTCTGAATTGTGTGGTTTGGATTAATTCTTTACTTCAACTTTGTCCTAGCAATTCTCACCTCTCTCTTTCTGCCTCTCCTATGTCTGTCTGTCTGTCTCCTCTACATTTTTGCATATACTAGGTAAGAACACTTCCACTGGAGGTATATTTCCACCCTTGCTTTTTGAATGACTCTGAAACTGTCCTTGAATTTTTTTATGTATCCCAGCCTGTCTTCAAACTTAAATCTTCTGCCTCCACCTCCCAAATGCTGGAATTACATGTGTGTACTACCACACCTGGCAGAAATTGTTTTTTGTAGTTTTTCACTCTGCAGGCTTTCATTTCTGCCAGATCTAGGTCTGAAAACTGAGAGAAAAGCTTTTCTGAAGAATAGCCACTTGAAGATTAGAAGTCTGGCTTGAAATTCTAGAATGAGAAAGGTCTCTGTAGATCATCTTAGGTCAACTGAAATAACCATTTGTGCACAGCTCAAATATCCCTTTCAGAAAGAAACTGACAAATTTCAAAGGTCTTCAGTATCTTCCTGGGTTTTCAAATAGAAGGTGTTTGCTTCCTGGGCAGCTGGCAGTCAACGACAGCAAAGTGGTGATGCAATGGCTTGCTAATTGGAGCAGTATAGGTCTCATCTATGTGCAGTCCTTGCAATGTAGCTCCCAGTTTTGCTAGCCAAGGCTTTCTTAGAGCTACAGCATAGTCTGAAGTTCTTCCCAACATACTTCTGTCTTCATCTCTTTCTTCAGTGGTATCAGAGGTCTGCTGTGGTATGAAGCTTTCCCTGAATATTCATGTTTTTATCTTTTTTGGTCTTTCACAGGGACCACTTCCCAAAATGTCTTGTACTTCTAATGATGTCTTAGCATGTGCTTTCAACGAATAACTAAACACATAAATGAAACCCCTTCTATTCCTACCTCTACATCCACAGAAGAAAATAGGGTGCATACAGACGAAGTGATTTACTCAAGATACCATGGCTGGTTATTAGCAAATGTAAAATGGCAACCAAAACCTTGTGACCTCAAGTTCAGTGTTCTTCCTCAAGCTTCAGTGAAGCATGTACAATGTGAACCACTTTTTGGAGAAATATACCAAACCCATATTTGGATAGATCTCTTTATCGCAAATACTATTATTTATTTAAACATTAAACGATCATTTCATATTTGTTAAATCTCTATTTTAGTTCCGTATCAGATGATGTCTGTAAAATTATGATGCACTATTTTTATATACTGCCTAGTAAAGAAATATATTTTATTTATTTATTTATTTATTTTTATTGTGAAAATACCATATAGAGGGGTTACAATAATGTAGGCAAGATAATGAGTACATTTCTTATCAAGCATTGTATATTTCTATTAAAATAAAAGTTTGTGACAGGACTACCTAAAGTCATCCCATGTACTGTTAGTGATGGATAAAGCCCACAATTTAAACACTGTACTATACACTTTAGTACTTTCTAGGACATAAAGATAGAGGCAAAAGAGGAAAGGGATAGAGGAAGAAGCAGGAAGGGAAGAAGGAGAATGGAATATTTATTGAAGGTGACTCAGTGGTAGAGTGCTTTCCTCACATGCATGAGGCCCTGGGTTAGATTCCTCAGCACCACATAAACAGAAAAAGCTTGAAGTGGTGGTGTGGCTCAAGTGATAGAGTGCTAGCCTTGAGCTGAAGAGCTGAGGGACAGTGCCCAGGTCCAGAGTTCAAGCCCCACACCCGGAAAAAAAAAAGACACATTACCAGTAGCTGTCTTAGGTGCTTAGTAATAGCTATAACTGCCAACCATGCCTTAATTTAACCTTTATTCAGTTAAACATACTTTTACTTATCAGTTGTGTAGAACCCTAATTGAACATTTTTAAATGTGAAGTAAGAATGAAGATTTTTTTCCTTCCTAAAACAGTGGATTCATGTGGCTTGAAGTGTTCCACATTGATTAATTTATTGAAAATGTGTACCAAGTTTGAGAGCAGTTTTATGTAAGACATCTTTTGAATACACATACTTTCAAAGAAAGAATCTAAAATAACATTTCCTTTCTCATTAAAAATACTCATTAATAAAACGAAATACTTTAAGAAATCTAGGAATATAATTACAATAATCTTTTACCTTTGTTACTCTTCTTTTACTTTAGAGCTTTATAATGATCCTGGTTCCTAGTGCTAATGAAACAAATTGGGATTAGAACTCATGCTATATAATATTTTAATGGATTCTCAGTATTGTAATAATTTAACATTTCTCTTTCATTCCATGGAGATAGTATTATTCAGATCATTCGCCAAACAGATATTACAAATAAGCCATTTTGTTAATTCTTAAATAAATTATTCTTTCAGATAAAGAATAGGTATGAAATAACCTTAAAGAAATACTAACTCCTGAGATGTCACAAATCTTAAAGGCAAGAGAAGTTTGAAGGTAAAGATTTAGATTGTGTCTTATATAAGGAGAAAGGTGCCTATACATTGTGACAGTTATTTAATTATGCCATGGTGAAATGTACTCTGGCGTATAGTTTGTAAAGATTGGGTAGTGATCTTCTTCTGAAAGGGTGTATCCAGTACTGATGTGCACAGATGCTTATGTAAATTGTTTAAAGAATTAGCTTTATATGTAATTTGTCCCTTGCTTTACATTTCAAACCCGATTAAAGACTTCACATTTTAAATCCAAATTTAATCTAACAGTAATAAGGGAAGAATCATATCAACTTATTTTTAAGTAAGTTAAGAATACAGTTTCACAGCTTAAACAAAGAGCATAATTGAAAATGAGACTACTGCATTCAGGTTTGGATATTTTCTAAACACATTTCTTCAAGCGTGTACTGAATACATTAAGTACTTCATGTTTTTCCTGCTTAGATGATTATAGATGACACAATCTAAACAGAATATATTGTCTACACATACTTTAACACTGCTTTTTCTTACCAGGTTAGCAAGCATGTAGTGATAACCTCTCGAATGTTTCCCCAGGATCACAACCTGAAGAAAAAAAAAAGAGAAACATTGCTTATTCAAGAGGTACATTTTGAATTGCACAATCAGTGGCATGGCTAGAACTAATAATGTCTTTAAATTGTCAACAAAGCAAGATGTATTTTCTATACAGTAAAATAACAGTTAGTTGGATCTGGCTTCTTCTATGTGCATTTTCCTTTCTGATAAAACAGAAAAAATATTCCCTGTATCAAAGTTAGTGTGAAAACAAGGGGAAAAAACTCCAAACTTCCAGGTCAGTAGCATCATTGTCACTTAAAATAGATGGCAGAGGCAATGAAGCTGATAGCCCACCCCCACCAGTGAACTGGATTTCTGTACTTAGCTATTGAGATGGAAAATGAGCTGAACTTTGCATGCAAATTAGAAAATAGAATGTACAGTACATTTTTTGTTATCTGGAATGCTTAGGGAATACAACACTCAAAGAATGGGGTTAATGGGATTTTCAGGTTAACTGAGGTTACTTTTGCTTATTGAAAACCTAAATGTTAACTTTCCTTTTTCTGTCTTAATGGGAAAGACTTTGAGACCATCAGTATAACTTTTTGTGCTGATCACAATACCTTAGGCCCATCAAAGTCAGTTTCCCTCAGGGAACATTTGACAATACCTAGAGAGGAAAAAAATCCCTAAATATCTAGAGACATTTTTACTTGTCAAAACTGGGAGGAGTACTACTAGTATCTAATGGATTGAGGCCATGAATGCTGGTAGATATCATCCGATGCAAAGGGCAATCTTTACTACCAAGAATTGCCTCACAAAAAATTGTCCGTTGTTCTAAGGATGAGAAACATTCCCTGAGGTTCATTATCATTATCATAATTTTCATGAGCAACACTGTGATTAATAATAAGCCTTAGATTTTTCAAAGTACATTTTTATTATATCAAAATATGAAAGTGGGCTAAATATTTTCCAGCCAAATATACTGGCAAACAGTTTTGAGTAAATACCTGATGTAAGTTTATGTTCTCATAAGAAAATTGCACCGTTTTATTAAAGATTTTACAAAATATTTTATTTGAGGAGAATAATAACATAGAATTTAAAGAAATAGCTCGGCATCAGTGGCTCATGCCTGTAATCTTAGCTACTCAAGAGGCTGAGATCTGAGGATTCTGGTTCAAAGCCAGGCCAGGCAGGAAATACCGTGAAACTCTTATCTCCAATAAGTCACTAGAAAACTGAAAGTGGTACTGTGGCTCAAGTGGTAGAGCACTAGCCTTGAGCTGAATTGCTGAGGGACAGTGCTCAGGCCCAGAGTTCAAGCCCCACGACCAACAAAACAAAACAAAGAATTTAAAGACATGACCAAGTTTTGTACTTGTCTGAAGCTAATATAACTTTTGGGACTCTTCTTATGGAAAATAGGACACAAAATTATGAATACAATATTTGAAACAGGGCCTTGGAGACATGCCATGCAAATAAGGAGTTGTTAAGCTTAAGCTTCATGATGAATTCTTTTCTAAATGCAGCTGTCAAATGGCTTAAAAATCAGAAAGACAGAATTGCATACATATCAAATCAGAACTTTATATGAAAAGCTGTAATAGTAATGAATACAACTACCCTCATTTTACTGCCTATGCCATGCATAATTCCTAAGTTAACAATCTTATTTTATGGATAAAGAATATTAGCTCAAGGACAGTTTAAATTATTTGTCCAAGACCACATAACTAGGAAGTGGTAACGCTGGAATTAGTATTTCCTTTGGAAATACTTCAATAATTTAGGCAGAACCTCCATATCTCTGTGTTATGCATTCACAGATTTAACCAACCCTAGGCTGAAAATATTTGAAAAAAGTGTTTGCACAGATCATGTATAACCTTTTATTCTTAACATTATTCCCCTAGATATAACATTTTATAACATTTATAACATTTTACTACATAAAATATTATAATATAGAGATTATTTAAAGTGTGCACTTTAAAATATATGTGTAGATTTTATTTAAATACTATTTTATATAAATAACTTGAGCATCCACATCTTTTGGTAACTGCAGTGGGTATGGTTATGTGTCCTGGTACAATTATGTGCAGTATGGTGTACTACATGGCTTCTAAGTACAGGTGGTCCATAACATACCGTGAGTTAACTTATGCTTTTCAACTTTACAGTGATGTGATAGCTAATAAATGATAATAATTGCTCTAAGTTCTTGGGAAAGAGAATGACAAAATGTCTAAGGCATGCACAGGGAGGGACACATGGAAGAGAGCAAGTTTAAGCTGAGCCAGACAAATAATAAATTTGAATCTAATCCTTAACATGCTTTCCTTAGAATCAATCATGTAATTTCAGATTTGTGTTTTGTGTGTGT
Organism: Dipodomys spectabilis; assembly: GCF_019054845.1. Lineage (NCBI taxonomy): Eukaryota > Metazoa > Chordata > Mammalia > Rodentia > Heteromyidae > Dipodomys > Dipodomys spectabilis. The sequence goes on along the minus strand of NW_024870748.1, from coordinate 1,659,544 downwards.
GTGTGTGTGTGTGTGTGTGTGTGTGTGTGTGTGTGTGTGTGTGTGTGTTTATGCAAGAGAGAGAGAGAGAGACAGAGACAGAGACAAAGAGAGCACAAGAGATCTGTTTTCTATTATTTTAAAATATGAGCCATATTTCTGACTGATTACTTATGAAGGAAATGAAAGGTTAATGAATGTGTTGAGGAGGTGATTTCTCATGCTGCCTTGACACAAAATGAGCTGTTAGGTGTCTTCAGGATGTATTCTTCAGTGTCCTCTTGTGAGAAACATCCATGCTGGTGACATTTGTTAACTTTTGGTGGCAAGTTAAGACCATATATTTGTTGAATTTTTAATTCACTGACAACCCTCAATATAATAAAGCCAGGGATTTTTAAAATTTTGTTACACACCGCAGTCTTAGAAATAAGGAAGTAAGCCCAAAGAGAGTGAATATGTCTTTTTCACCAGAGTCAGAGTTTAATGTCCTTCTGAGAGTAAGCAAAGTGAGAGGGGGCAATAGAAGATGGTAGTGGTGTAAGAACATGGAACGAGAACCCAGGAATTGGACTTTGCCATTCACTCACTGCTTGACTGTGGTCAGATCACTAAATATTCCTGAGCCTCCATTTCCTTGTCTGTAGTCTTGACTTTCCTATCACAGCCGTGTTGCTAGGATCAAATTGGATAACATATATATATATATATATATGTATATATATATATGAGATGTATTGTGTAATGTGGAAAGAGGCCATTGTTTTGGACACTGTTTCTCAGGTTAAAAAAAATAACCCAAGAAGCTCTTGGAATATCTGCTTTAATCCCTACACAGATTGAATGCCCAAGACAAACTGACTTATTTGAAGGTAACTACCACACATCACTCTTTCAATAGTTAAACTTAAACTGGAAGAGATGGGAAAGTTATCTAAAGATAGGAACATTTAGGTGTCACAAAGCTGCTACACTGAAGCCCATAATTAATTCCTCATCCTTGCTTTCAGTGCCTTCTCAACTCGTATTTAACATACAGTCTTTAAAATCTTAGTTTTCCAGTTCACAGTAAATTAAACACTGCATGCTAGAAGGAGTGTGTATGGAGGCAGGGAGTGATATTAGAAAAAGGTACATTAGTAGCAGAAGAATTGATGGACTGATTTAAAGAAAAAGGAAGGGATCAAAAAATGCAGATGTTGTATTACTACATAATATAATCATGGATGCTTGCTATTTTCTGTGAGTTCCTGAGTCATCAGGCTATGATTTATTGTGTTCAGAAATTGCTGCTGAAAGATATAGGTATATATATAATATATACCTATGTATAATATATAACATAATATATATTATATGAGAATATATATATATATATATATATATATGAAGAGAATGAACTTCAATTCTATTGAAATCTTACTTATGCCAAACAACTGTGATTATACTAATGTGAGCTAAGTAAAAAGTGTCATGGTTTGTTCTTGGTATCCTCACACCTTTAAAATATTTTTTGGGCCTGGGCTTGTGGAAACAGAGTGGTATGGGATGGTTATATGTAATGTACTACACAAAAAAACTATGTAGTTGCAGAAGTGGTTCTTGTTCAGTTAGTCCTAAGTCTTTATTCTTTCCATGTGTGAACGATGAACAAGACATAAGTTGTCCCCTCAGCTATTTAAGAAGTCTGGTAACCAAGAGAATATTCAACTTTGCTTTTTACAGTAATTATAAAGCTTTTCTGAATTCATTTCAGAAGTTGAAATATAAAAAGCTGTTTTTTTTACAGTTGACAGTGAATCTGAAGAAGAAATTCAAAGTTCCCAATCCATCTTCTGTACTAACTTTGCTTTTGTAAGATTTGTCGGAGATGATAGATGGCTTGCCCTGATGGCGAATATGATAAAAATAATAAAGGGAAATGTGTGAAATATTGATAAAATTCACTGTTTTAAGGAAATTTATTTATTTTTTTTTTGTTGGTCGTGGGGCTTGAACTCGGGGCCTGGGCGCTGTCCCTCAGCTCTTCAGCTCAAAGTGAGCGCTCTACCACTTGAGCTACAGTGCCACTTCCGGTTTTCTGGTGGTTTATTGGAGATAGGAGTCTCACAGTCTCTCCTGCCCGGGCTGGCTTTGAACCGCGATCCTCAGATCTCAGCCTCCTGAGTAGCTAGGATTACAGGCGTGAGCCACCAGCGCCCGGCTAGGAAACTTATTTTTATCTCCATATATAGCATCTCAAAAAAGGCCACAATCCTCATTCAGTGAGCAAAAATTTCTTCATAGAAGAAAGAGCGGTTACATATGAACACAATGAGTCAATGCAGATAGCATTAAATGGATTGTCAAGGAAGCTATTGAATTATAGTTTACCCGTTTAGGGGAGATTTCCTTTTACTGAGCCCCCTTATGCACTTCTTTGTGAAATTAAGACTTGGGTATCACTGAGTAGTTAAAAATAATTTATAAATTATTCAGTAGGTTTTCTGTGTAAGAGGCCATTTCTTGATTTAATGTTTAATCTAGACATTTCATAATTTTAGAAATGTGAAATGAAATTGCTCCACAAGACTACTTGGGAGAGGCCCACAGATCCGTTGGGAGGCAAAAGCATCTGTTTTTCTATGCTCACATTTTAGGGGAAAAAAGTGTGTGAAGAAGTGTGTATGTTTTTTCTTTCCTTAGATCCATCTGGTATGCAGATTAGGTTATTTGCAGACCTAAGTATCTCCATGTTTGGATTTTTCTACATCACTGCCAGAAAAGGATCTATGTATAAAGATTGATCTTGCGTTGAGTACAGAGCATGCCTTGATGTTCACCTTACTTTGTTTCTCTTTGATTTTGGCACCTTGTGAACATTTGAGGAGATGGGGGAAAAGGTGGGTGGGTGATATTTCTGTTTTAAATTCACCAGGGTGTTCTGTGTTACTGTATGTGTATTATCTCTTTAAGAGAAAGCAATTGTAGCATATTCTATTTTTTGTTGGTCATGGGGCCTGAACTCAGGGCCTGGGAGCTGTCTGGGAGTTCTTTTTGTTCAAAGCTAGTGCTCTACCACTTTGAGCCACAGTGCCACTTCCAGTTTTACAGTGGTTAAATAGAGATAAGAGTCTCATGAGGACTTGTGTGCTGGCTTTGAAGTGTGATCCTCAGATCTCAGCCTCCTGAGCAGCTTTCCTATCCCTTCAGATGAAAAGGAAAAGATATAGTTATCCTAAGGCATGCTATATAATTTCATCTGTACAAGTTGTTGAATCAATGATATAATATACAAATTAGCCTTAGAACATGTCAATACTTTCCAAAAGAATTTGTGATATGATCTAAAGTGTTAATCTTCTTGAATAAAGACTCCAAGTAACTAAATTGCTTGAGTCTTGGCAAATACATATCAGAAGACATTCTAGTAATCAATCTGCACACACAGTCTTCTATGACTTAATGACAGTATTTCTAACTTGGATAAATGTGATGAATTAGTGAGACAGAGAAGAACCGATCACCTATACCAAACTCAACTTAAAGGCAATAGAGATGGGAATGCTGCAGACAAAGAAATGGCAAAGCTTTTCATACAGGAGAAAAATCGAATTATAACCAAGGAATCTCATCAGTGTTTATGCTGTTTACAGGGATCTGTCTGCAGAGAGAAGGCAATTGAATAAGCACTGAATAAGATGCTAGGATGTGAGGATTAGAAAAAAATATTTTAAAAAGAATATGGTTTGGGCTGGGAATGTGGCTTAATGGTAAAGTGCTTGCCTAGTATGCATGAAGCCCTGAGTTCAATTCCTCAGTACTACATAAACAGAAAAAGCTGAAGTGGTGCTGTGGCTCAAGAGGTAGAGCTCTAGCCTTGAGCATAGAGAGGCTCAGGGACAATGCCCAGGCCCTAAGTTCAAGGCCCATGACAAGCAAAAAAGAAAAAAAAGAACATGGTTTGGAAAGTTTTACTTTCTAGACTTGAATATTGCAGTCACCATGACTAAATAGAATACATGGAAGAATTAATAATAAATGGTAAGCAAGGTAAAAGGCAATGAATAAAAGGCAATAAATGACCTATTTATACTTGGAAATATTGTAGTTAAAGGGATGTATTATCCTTGCTCTTAGTGATAAGATAAGATTTAAATGCTTAGTGGGTATACCTCATCATCTCAACCTTAAAATAGGATTTGTCAAATTCTACCCCATAAACGCTTATTGAGTTATGCCTTTCCTGCATATTACAATACTATCATTTCCCTAATTCCCTTATACTAGCTTCTTTAATGTACAGTAGCCATGTCTAAAGTAACAACAGCCATGAAATAATAATAATAAATACAGTTGTATGAAAATAAAATACATTCATCTAAGCATATTGAAAACCCACTAGCATGTCACTAAGGTAGTGGAAAATTATCTTTTTTTCATGAATATTTAAAAATTATCTTTAGTTTTACAAAGGAGTTACCATTTAACAAAGCAGTTTATGCATACACTCTTAAAACAGTTGTTTCTTTAGGGAATCGAATAGAGATCCTGTTTCTTTGTCCTGTTAGAAGGTTAATTTGTTTATGGCTTATACCTTAAGAGTATTCCCATAACTACCGATGGTTCTTGAGCATTCTAAGGAACCAAAATGAAAGACACAGTTTGGAGAGGGCAGCAAATGATGCTCAGGACTGGATATGAGTGCAACTATGGAGATTTATAAAATCATTTCCTAAGGCAGTTTACATGTACTGCCCCAGTCAGGAAGCCTTCATTGCAAATTTATCATCTAGATTCCTTGGATACAGGGCTAATAGCAATCACTTTAAATACTCAGACCATCTTACAATTTCCTGTGAAACGCGCTAATAAAAAAAATGATGTTACACTGAGCTACAATGCATTTACAAGTACTGTATCTTTTTATGTATTTGGAGTTACTGTAATTTTTTTCAGAGGGTGGAGGTGAATAGTACAGAATAGTACAGCAATAGTGAATAGTACAGCAAAAGGAAATTTCTCTTCAATGTGATGGTGTGAATAATTACTTCTCTGCAATTTGCCTGAGTATCTCCTTGGCGTAGTGATGAACTTTAGACAGTAAACTTTATTTGTACCTCTCCTGCGGCTTGAACTCAGTGCCTGGGCACTATCCCTGACCTTTTACTTTGCTCAAATTTAGTGCCTTACCACTAAAGCCACAGCTCCACTTCTGGCTTATTTTGGGTAGGTTTATTGGAGATAAGAATCTTACAGACTTTGCCCAAGGTGGCTTTGAAACACCATCCTCAAATCTAAGCCTCCTGAGTAGTTAGGATTACAGGTGTGAGCCATTGGTGCCCAGTGAGACAGTAAATTTTAAATGACAGTGTTTTAGATATAAGCTTTTTATGAAATTTACTATTAACTACTTTTAGTCTTATATCTATGCCTATAGTAGTAATTTATTACTTATAGTCTTATTCTAAATTAGCAAACTGAACATTTAAAATAAAGGTTTAATGATAGAGTTTACATAATCACTTAGACTCAAACCATTATAATAGTGAATTCCTGAAAAAGACCTACTGGATGGCCTGTATTTGTACTGAGTAGCATGCTTGGGAGTTTCAGTGGATTCATTAATTGCATTAAAAAAGTGGAATGGATTTAAAGATAATAAAATACTATGAAAATGGAATGGCAATATCTGGCATATGGTTTCATAGTTACATAAAATATGTGGTATTTCACCAAGTGCTGGTGGCTCGTATCTATAATTCTAGCTACTCAGGAGGCTGAGAACTGAGGAACAAAGTTTAAAGGCAGCCTGGGCAGGAAAGTCCCTGTGAGACTCTTACCTCTAATTACCCACCAGAGAACCAGAAGTGGCACTGTGGCTCAAAGTGGTAGAGCACTAGCCTTTAGCAAAAGAGCTCAGGGACAATGCCCAGTCCCTTGAGTTCAAGCCCAGGACTGACAAATGTCTAATTTCTAGCCACAACTACTTGAAGATGAGTGGTACAAAGCAGGACTTTCTTGATGGCTCAGGAGTCACATCTTTTCACCTTTGCATATTTATTAGGATGACTAACTTCTAGCATCATACCTGAAATGATACCTTGTGTTATTTAAACTTGCAAGGGTATTAAATCCATTACAGATGTTATCTTAAAGCTTCAAATAACATTTATTAAAGGAAGTGTATGAGCTGTGAATAGTTATGGACTCAGTTTTGCCATTACTTACTAGTTCCAATATTATGTACAAAATTGAAGCATGAATGGCAGAGTAGAATGTTAGAAACTGAGGTATAGGTCAAAATGATGGCATCTCCAAGCAGGGAAGGAAGAGAAAGAAATCTGAGGATATAGAGGAGAGTATTGTTTCCCTGTGAACTCCTGAACTGACTCCTGTGAATACATTTTCTATTTGTGTAATGTTCCCTGTATTCGGCTCTAATCTGTGAGATCTTTTGATTGCTGAAGTGAATGATCATATTTACATTTTCAAATAAAAATAAATACCTCTCAGAAACCTAATGTGTTTTTGGGTCTTTGATTTTTCGGGATAATTGCTTATTTGGCAGGTTTCTTCTACATTTGGGAGCCATATTATTTAAGTGGATCTCAATTTGCAAATTGATAACAAATAACCCATGCTCAGTTTATGGAAGCAAAAAACATAGAATTCTCCTAATTCACAAATATTTGGTTTGGTCTTTCATTCCTGTTATTTGCATTTGGCATTTATCTCCATTGGCATTTATTTGGCCAGTTCCTCTAACCTTGTGAGCACCATAACATGCACTCGGTTAAAGCACCTTAGGCGGAACCACTGTTTTTCATCCAACTCAGGAAGCACCTAAAAGCCATTTCTTAACTATGTAGGAATCACTGGCTAGTTATTAAACCATTGGTAGCTGAAATCAGCAATGGGAGGAATATTAACACTTAGATCAACCTATAAACACTTTTTCAATTGCCAAAACCCAATTTTCCAGTATAGCAATGGACCCAGGGGGAATATGGATTGAACTTGCTAGCGAATGGAAGGGCTGTCTGTATAAATCACATTTCATTCATTCATTCTTCTTTTAATGAATGTTAGCTGAATGGCCACACTGTGCCAATTCTGGGGCTACACCATATGGAGACAGAAGTTGCAGAATATTGGTTCCTCTTCTGGAGGACCTCATACTTAAATGGGTAAGACAGCAAAGTTATCAGAAAATTCTAATCCAGTGGGAGAATAGAAATATGAGCAAAGCACATCTGAGGAGAGAATGATTAACTAATAACCTGCTATAGATAGAAAGTACTTTGTCTTCAACCAAAGATCTAAGGGTTTTTTTTTTCCCTGTAGCTTTTTTAAGTGGGAACCTGACAAATAGGTAGCTTAAAGAGAATGCTATTTTGAAAATGGAGAGAGAGATATTGTAGAGGCTATTCCTCTTGATTTTAGGAGAGTCTTGCTGTTTTTCAGTGCTTACACCCTAGAGGAGATTTTTATTTGAGGCAACTATAAGCATTTGGTAGGATGGTAGTCAGGGCTGGCTCCCTAAGAAAATGTGGTTGAAATGATTGATGAGACAAGCTAAGTTAGAAGGACTATAAATAGCCAGATACTAAATGGAAGGGTATATATTAAAGGCAGTGCCTCACCGCAGCTGAGGGGGATCCTGAGTATGGCTGACTAGAAAAAGAATAGCCTGCTAGACTCTGCCTCCTGAGTCCCACTGGAGCTCCGAAGCTCCTCATTGGAGTGCTGATAGAGCACTGGCCCTTGGGCTGATGAGTCTCTCGACTTTCCTGCCCTGGCTGACTTTGAAGGGATCTCACCCTCCTGAGAATCTTGGATTGCAATCTCTCTCTCTCCCCCTCCCTTGCTCTCTCTTTCTTTCCCTCCCTCCCTCCCACCCTCCCTCCCTCCCTCCCACCCTCCTTCCCTCCCTCCCTCCCTCCCTCCCTCCTTCCCTCCCTCCCTCTCTTCCTTCCTCCCTTCCTCCCTCCCTCCCTCCCTCCCTCCCTTCCTCCCTTCCTTCCTTGCTTCCTTCCTTCCTTCCTTCCTTCCTTCCTTCCTTCCTTCCTTCCTTCCTTCCTTCCTTCCTTCCTTCCTTCCTTCCTTCCTTCCTTCCTTCTCTCTCCCTCCCTTTCCCATCCTCTCTCTCTTCTCTTTCTTTGCGGCAATCTTGTGTTTTTTTTCTTTTTTTGTACATTGTGAAGCTAAAATCAGGACCCACAATGATGGAGTTTTCATGAAATGGTTTAATAAGAGACATTTACGCATACATGAGTTCTCATGAGAATCCCTGGGCAAACAGCAGGGAGCATGATGATACTCACTCAGATTCCTGGGAAACAAGGCAAAGGAGGAACTTGAAAGGTTATTGTTTTAAAGAGGGCTCTCACAGAGGTGGATTCACAGTCAAAGATTTGAGAACTGATAGGAAGCACTGGTTGAGGAATGTGGAAATCAGTGAAAAGGAAGAAGCCAATGTAGGTATATTCAAGCAGATTAATTCTGGAGACCTCTGAGAATGGTGGGGAAAACACCAACTGGAAGGCCCTAAAAGCTGAGGTCTTTGACTTTCAATTCCCATTCACTATTGGCTGGTAATGCCCTCAGAAGTACTACTTCCTACCCAATGCTTCTGGATTGCCACACTCTCAGTATGAAAAAACTTCATGTGGAAAAGAACACATGCAAGCCTAGTGTCAAGGAGATATGGATAAAGCACCAACAGCATTTGCTATATTGTATTAATTCTTGAATCAAATTTCCAGTAATGCAGCTATGATATAAGGAGATTTAATCAATATCCTTCCCTTTATCTTGGTTCATGTTCTCTGTAGAATATAGCTTCAACATATAGTTATAGTGGTGCGGTAGTCATCACTAAATGTTTCTTTTTCTTTTTTTTTTTTAGGGTCCAGTTGTGGGGCCTGAACTCTGGGACTGGGTGCTGTCCCTCAGCTCTTCAGCTCAAGGCTAGCACTCTACCACTTGAGCCACAGCACCACTTCTGACTTTTTTCTTTTTGCTTATGTGGTGCTGAGGAATCGAACCCAGGGCCTCAGGCATGCAAGGCAAGTGCGCTACCACTGAGCCACCTTCCCAACCCCACTAAATGTTTCTTGTATGAAGGTCTTAAAAGATACAAAACCCTGGAGAAAAATCCAAAAATTTTAGTAAGCCAATAAAAGATAGTTCCAGGCCAGGTGCTGGTGGCTCATTCCTGTAATCCTAGCTACTCAGGAGGCTGAGATCTGAGGATCATGGTTCAAAGCCAGCCCAGGCAGGAAAGTCTCTTATTTCTAATAAACCACAAAAAGCTGGAAGTGGCGCTATGGCTCAAGTGGCAGAGTGCTTGCCTTGAGCTGCACAGCTGAGGGACAGTGCCCAGGCCCAGAGTTCAAGCCCCACAAATGACAAAAAAAGAGATAGTTCCATATAAAATAAGAAAAATGTAGAAAAATGTGCTGAAGAGGTGGGGACAGAACAAGCTCAAATGTATGAAAATCTCTCTATTAGAGAGGAAGGAGTTATTGTTTAGACTAGATTTGAATGATAGTGGAACAGTTGCTGGCATGAAGAAAGGCAAAAAGACTCCAGGTAGGAAGATGTTCTAGACAAAGGACATATGGTGGGATATAACAAAATAAACACAGGTTAACATTTACTGACTACTTACTGTGTAGAAGGTACTCTATTAAATGATATTAAAATTATTGTAAAGGTGATATACAGAGGGGTTATAGTTACATAAGTCAGGTAATGAGTACAATTTCATTTCAACAGTGTCACTTCCTCCCTTATTCTCTCTCAGTTTTTCACCTCCTGACCTCCTTCCCCCCAACCAAGTTGTATAGTTCATTTCCAACATAGTATCTAGTAGGTTTCACTGCTGAATTGGTTCACCCTTTTTCCTACTGTTTCTGTGCTTTCCCTTCCCCTCTCCAAATCAGATAAACATATACAAGACAAAGGGTACAGAAATCATAAAAAATGTCAGAAGGGAATAAATCAAAGAAAAATGAAAGAAAAAAAGAACTGAAAGTAGTACAATAGAAAACCTCTTGCATTTCTTTGAAGCCTTACCACTGCCCTTTAAGGCAGGCCATTAATAATTTTATCTTTTTGGTTAAGAAATCAAGGTACAGAGAAGTTTGGAAATTTGCTGTAAGCCCCACAGGCAGAAAGTAATGAGACCTGAAATCAAAATCAGATTTGACTGCCTCAAGTCACTAATCGTTAGTTAGAATAATAAGAACTGATGGTATTGTGGGATGATCAGCTCCTACCATGAGTTCAATTCAACAAAGACTCAGTACTTACTGCTATTATGTATGATTACCTAACTGGAGAGTAGTTGTGGCCTGAATCTTAGGAAAGTCTCCTCTGTTGCTGGGCATCCTGGGAATCTCCGTTTGGTTTCTTCTAATTATTTTGCACAGCTTTGTACTTGGTTCATATGATCATGACTCCAATTTTCGTTTCCATATCGGTGTGTGACATAAGTTGTCATTGTTTAATCACAACTGTACTTGTGATGAATGTTGGATAATCAGAACAAAAGCACAGGAAAAATAATTAGAGGGAACCAAAGGGAAGTGGCTCACAGCCTTCAACAAGAGACTGTGTAAAGGTTTCTAGGACTTAGTCCCTGAAGCTTTGACAATGTATTTTGATCTTTGTCTGAATGCAAATGAATGCCTCCATCAAATCATAGGCAGCTTGTCACAATGCAGGTTATTTAGCTAGTTAATTAAAGTCTGAGTGAGCCAGTGGCTCTCTGCACTGGGCTCTGAAGATAACCAAACCTGTATTCTGACCAGGCAAGTTAATTTAAAATAAGTGACCTCAATTGGGTAATGGCTCTAAGTTCAAATTCAAGAATCACTATAATTAGTCCCAGATGGACCTTAATTGTTCTTTCATGAAACAAACTGAGGAAGGGGAAAGAGAAATGCCCAATCCCAAAGTAAGGGTTATTAGCCATAACTTTGGACAGCATGGGAGCTGATTGAAGAAGCGCATAGTTAATTTTGTATAACAAGAGTTCCATTACTGCCTTTCCAAATGCATCCATTTAGGTGTGGAAATAAGTACTAGAATTCAGCACTCTTAACCTTGTGATCTTTGGCAAGTTATTTAAATTTCTTCTAGGGAAAAACAAACCACAATTAGTCCAACCTATTTCAGAGGACTAAAGGAGATAACTTTGTGAAAGCTTCGAAAAGTTTTGCAATCAAAATGTCTTGATTTCAGAGTATAGGGTAAAAGTTGTGGCTTGTGAAAGTTTTTTTAAAATACATTTTTAATTGTAAAAATAGTGTACAGAGAAGTTACAGTTACATGAATAAGGTAATGAGTACATTTCCTATTGAGCATTGTTACCTGCTGCTTTGTTTTCCCCTACCATCCCTGCCTTCCCCACCTCCCCTACTCCTCCCTCCCTCCCCCCACAGTTTGTAAAGTTCATTTTCAACATAGTGTCTTGTACATCTCATTGATACAATGGGTCAACCTGTATCCCTGGTTAAACATTTTGTTTTTTCCATTCCCTTCCCCAAATTAGAAAAGTATATATACAAGATGCAGGGCACCGGAATCAAATACAGTGAAAACAGGGATTATACCATGGGGGAAGAACATACAATTACTATATATGGTCATATGTACATAGCTTTTGACCTTTTCTGCCTATAAAAGTTTTTTTGTACACTCTGCCATAAATCAGGTCCTCTCCAACTGGGAAAGGATGAGAGGGGAAAGTATATTTCACCACTTCTGTGCAGTGGCATATAGTGTTCTTATTTCTTAGGAGGTATACTCATAGAGCTGAACGTGATTTTAGCCATTGAGAGGAAGTCAGAGAGTGCACAAATTTAACATTCATATTATGAAAGCAGATACATCTCCATTCATATAATATAAACCTTAAACTTGAATCTGTATACTGGAATAGCACTGTGGTACCATGAGGTCAGACTAAATCACAGGGAGAACACAGTGGCTTTATTCCCATTTATTTTTTAAAATAAATGCTTAGTTTTCCCATTTGTGACTTTAGATTAATGGTATCTCCCAAGCCCCTCAAGCTAAAAGTAATCAGAAAGAATTAGTAGATTTATAACAGTGCAGTAAGTAAAAACAAGCAAACAAACAAGCCCTCCCCCAAACAACCCATAATCTAGTCTAAAATCTTGCAAAAACAAGAATCTGGGATGCACATAATAGATTTGAAACTGTGTTTCTTTCTTAGTTCCATGTTTTTTGTTTGTGTTTGCCTGCACTGGTGTTTGAACTCAGACCTCACACTCACTCTACTTGCTTGCTTGGCTGGTGTTCTAACATTGGAACCACACTTGCAGCCTAGATTTTTGCTGAATATTTTGGAAATGGAGTCTCTAGGACTTTTCTCTGTGGGCTGGCTTCAAACCACAATCATTTGAACATAGGCTTCCTTAGTAGCTAGGATTACTACTTAGTGGTTACCAGAACCTAGCTCTGCTTCTACTTTTTAAGTGGAATTATATTTGGATGCCTATTTGAACTCCTTGTAACAGAATATCAGCATCTAAAATAGATTTATAGCGTATGCCTACTGACAGTAATCATAACTATTTATCCTTCAGTTCTAGCCAAAACTCATTAAAGGAGTTTAGGTTAAACCAGAATTTGTATTCTTTCTTCTTAGACAAGATTTATAGCGTATGCCTACTGACAGTAATCATAACTATTTATCCTTCAGTTCTAGCCAAAACTCATTAAAGGAGTTTAGGTTAAACCAGAATTTGTATTCTTTCTTCTTAGACAAGGCAAGGGTACAATGAGAGTCGTATTTCACACAGTGGCATTTCCATGTAAGGGCTTGGGCTTTTGCTAAAAAGAGCTAGAGGTCACAATGAGCAAAGAATAAAAAGTCCTGCTCCCCTAGAAAAAGTCATCACTGGGAAACACCCATAAATGGAAGAGAGCAGCAGAGAAGACAAAATCCTTTGCTAAAATTTGGTAAAATTTTAAGTTATAGCTCTAATAGTCAATTCTACAGGTCTAGAGAGTTCCTGTTGTGCATCTGTAAGTACAAATTGTAGTGCACAATGCATATAGGACTAGGAATTATTCCCCAAATGATGGATGTCAGGACAACTCCCTCTCCATTTAAAAAGCTTATTTACTTATTTTTAACACATGTTGATTGAGTTGTTACTGGCTTCAAAGCTACTTAACAGCAGTGAACAAAAGAGATAAACCTTGCTCTCATGTACCTTATCTTGTGATGGTTTCTTTCTGTGGATTCCTAAATTATCTCTACCTCTCATCTTTCCATTAGCCGATACCAATTAGCCTCTCAGTCCTCAAAGGAAGGTTTCTTCTCAGTGTTTGCCTTGTAAGTAGTGTTTATGAATGATGAGAAAGGAAATAACACTGGAAATAGGGGAGAAGGATGGGAAGCAATATTCCTTTCACATGTTGTCTTTCTGGTGTGATATACTTTCAAGTGAGGAGACTGTGTTCGTCTAAACACTAGTTCAATGTGGTTGGGTGGGAAGTGGTATGGGGTTGAAGACAGGTGGCCTATTCCGGTGAACCCATGCATAGTTGTCTGTTTTGTATATGTATTGGCATAATCTTGGGAATGTGGCACGAATAGGATGGGAAATGGAGCCTGGGTGATTGTCCTTGCTCTTTTGACTCATGATTTGTGAGGGAATGATGTATGCTCCTACTTCTCTCAGCAACTCAAAATTGATGAAGGGGCAGTAAAATACCTAAGAAAAATCTTATTTCAAATACAGGGTATTGTATTGGCTGCTAGAAAATGCTGGTTTCTAAAGGTCATAATGAAAAATCAGGTTGAGTTCTGGTTAATATAGCTCATGTTCTTAGTGCATCAAGTTTGTACCATTCTGCCTTATGACATGGGTCAGTTTTAACTTTTCATCTGCTAACATTAGCATTTACCCTGAAAAATACATGAGGATTGTCCTACCTGGGGAAATTTCAATTTCCGTCCCTTTCTCTCCAAACCATGAATTTTAATGAATCCTTGAGGACACCTTTCATCTGCCCATGCGGGGAAGTCCTCGCAGACCACTGTCAGTCAGAGCTAGTCATGCTTTTACCACATTTGTGTACCCCTTTTGTTACTTTACTTATCACACGAGATTGTGATCATCTGTTTATTAGGTTGCTTCCCTACTAAACCATGAGCTCCTTGATGGCTGAAACCAAGCCTTACTTGTTTTTCACTTTGCTTTAAACTTATTACTAGTCCTTTTCCAGGACTACAGAGGCAGAATGAATAGGAATGTTGTCTTGCTTTTAAGGAGAACTTGAAACCCTCTCCTCACATTTCAGTAGATCTATGGGAAAGGATTGTGCATAATGGCCTTCTGTTTCTTTTTTCATGAACCTAAGAAGATGAAGCCATTCACTTGTGTCTCCCACTTTACATGTTCTTCCTATTTATGTAGAGTCTATGAGGAGAATACATGAATAATGGGTCCTTTTCAGTTACCATAAAGAACTGACTATGAGCTAGCACTCTTTGTGCAAAGTCTCTATTAACTATGTTGGGCTACGATGTAATAAGACTGTAGACAGAACCATTCCATTGAACCATCCCTATCTCCCTCTAGAGTACAGTAAAGGGAAATTCATCACCATCAGCTAAGCTTTGAAAAAAAAAAACAAATAATTTAGAACTCACACAGAGTTTACATGCTGAAAATATTTGGAGAAACCATATTATTTCCCTTTTTTAATTTTAATTTTACTTTTTACACTATTTTTCTGTTGGATCACAAATTCTCCAGTACTTGGGACTCATTTTCATTGAAAATATATGATGGTATGAGATTGTCATGGTTGTGTTCTTGACATGGGCTAAGAAGGATAAGAGGATGAATTGCAGGCCACTGAGTGGTGAGGACCATAAAACAACACATGGAGGATTTTATGCTTGTCTTTGGAAAGTTTCAAGATCACTGTCTACTTTTAAGGATCTCTTACAGCTTAGCAATCAGGATGTTGTAGTGCAGGCTGCAGTGACCTGTTTCAGAGAGTCATTGCAGGAAATATACCATGAGGAAGTAATCTCTAACAAATCTTGTGCTCTTACTAATCCCTATAATATAAACTCAGTACTGTATCTTCAACAGGTTAAGTATGAGAAGTAACCATATTCAACTCTCTGTGGGTAAGAGGCAGGAAAAACATTCCTCCTCTCTGGTGGAAGAAAATGCCTGAGGATCCAGGGATAGGCATGATGCCACCTGTTATTGATGTGACTAATACAGAAGAGCTAATGGCTCTGCTGGGAGGTGTGCTTTCCTGTCACTCCTTGCAGCTCTCTCTGAGCAGCTTGGTGGTGGTTGCCATGGACACTAAATTGTGAAGGGGCTTGGGTCAGAGTTTGAAGGATCATGTTGTGCTTGAGTGAGAGAGACTGAAATTAAATTAATGTGTATAAAATGCGATGTGTTACTTTCTTTTGCACCTTTGGGAAAGCTGCAACAAAGCAGTTTGTCAAGTGACAATTGATTTTATACTGGCCAGGGAAGAGGGAGGAGCAATTTATTAAGTAAGAAGTTCTCAAGTTAAGCACAAGTAGTAGTCTGAAATAGGTCAAGAGAAGTACAAAAGGCTCTTAGAATTGTTGAAGAGATAGCAATGATGGCAAAGCATTTAAGAGTGGCTATTAAGAAGCCTTTCTAATACACCATTGCTTCAATGTCATTGGATCTCATCTCTTAAGGCAATGCACAGTAGTGTTAAGGTCATACTATTTTTTGTTTTGTTTTCTTTTTCTTTTTTTTTTTTTTTGCCCCCTGAAAGGAAGTATGTCCATGAGTTGGCCTTACCTCCAGGTTTTGATTTGCAAATCATTTCACATTTACTTTTCTAGTATCCCCTTTTTAAAAATTAGTAGGATTATTTTATTTATTTATTTATTTTTGGGGTCTGGTCGTGGAGCCTGAACTCTGGGCCTGGGCGCTGTCCCTCAGTTCTTCAGCTCAAGGCTAGTGCTCTACCACTTGAGCCACAGTGCCACTTCCGGCTTTTTTCTTTTTGCTTATGTGGTGCTGAGGAATTGAACCCAGGGCCTCATGCATGCAAGGCAAGAACTCTACCACTGAGCCACCTTCCCAGCCCAGTAGGATTATTTTCTATAATTCTGAACTTACCTGTCAGGGAGCTTACCTGTCTTCTCCAAGTACCCAATAACAATCCAGATATACATAGAACTAAGATTTGCATGATTGAAACAATTAAATGTATGAGTGCAGTTCAAGTCTAAACTCTTGGCATGAGTATGTTACCTTTTTTGTGTGACCAGTAATCCTACTCTATAAGGCAAGACTTTTTGACCTACAAAGCCATAATTAAATCAGCACAATTACCACTGTCTTCATAGCACTCAGAAATCTAAATCTCTGTGATGACCATGGTAAAGTAGCATCATATTGCCAGAGACACACAGGAAGCTTTCTAATATCCTGGAAGCATTCCTAGCCACTCTTACTGGCTGAGAGAATAAGTTTACCTGAACTTTGCTCTCACTATAACAAGTCAAGTTCCCTCAGGTTTTTAAATACTTAAATGTTTCTGAGTTCTCAGGCTCACTGACCACAAGTTCCTTCTCTCATTTTCTCCTCCTAAAGAAATGGAATGCAGTGATTCTAATTATAATGCCTTGTATATGTAGACTTTACCTTACTGAGGATCTTAGAATGCCTTAGAGAAATTATCTGATTCATCCTAATGTCATCCATGGAAGAAAGGAAAGGATTTTTATACTTTATGGTTGAAGTTGTTAACATGATGAAAGGTGAGCTGGCTGTATAAGTTCAGGCAATGATCTTGAACAAGAACGTAGCTAATTTTCTAGTCTTTGACCTAGAATGATATTCTTTCATGAGATATTTGGTCAGGGTTGAATGGTTGTGGTATGTATATATATAGGAGGCTATTTGGTAGCTGTATTTATTTTTCAAAAACAGGTTGGACATATGATATTGGAATCTATCTACTAATCACTTTCGATTAAATCCAGCCTTGGAGGTATGACACCAATTGTCACCAATATCCACAGCCTTAACCCTGGCCCAATGAATGGTGCCTCTCACTTGTCAGTTCATCATGACCTTTGGGCAAAGATGGTTTGACCTTGTCAAATATGGACTGAAGTAAAGCTGCTCCAACAAAGATGGTACTAATGGGCCAAGTAATTGCTTGAAAACAATGTCATCAGCTATTATAGAGCTATTTCTCACATTCAGTCTCATCTAAGTCCAGACATTTGGATGTATCTATCAGTGATCTTTGCCCTTCAGTGCTAGTATGGTAAAGAAGTTGAGCTGACACACATTATTTGTTTTTTTTGGGGGGGGGGTCTGGTCGTGGGGCCTGAACTCTGGGCCTGGGCACTTTCCCTCAGCTCTTCAGCTCAAGGCTAACGCTCTACCACTTGAGCCACAACACCACTTCCAGCTTTTTTCTTTTTGCTTATGTGGTGCTGAGGAATTGAATGCAGTGCCTTATGCATGCAAGGCAAGCACTCTACCACTGAGCTACCTTCCCAGCCCCACACATTATTTCTTTTACTGCTCTTTTACATTGATTTGATTCCTTTCTCTAGGAGAACACGAGGGCTTAGTTATTGTAAACATAAGTTTCCTGTGGCAATTGAGCTTGAACAATATTTTTGTGCTGATGTTATTAGATGTAGTTGTGAGAGCCCTCATAAAACTGTTTATTATGACATCTGTTATAATAGGATTGCTGTAATCATGCAGCTATATGACAAACTTTTAAATGCTACATTTTATTGATCTTTATCTAGGGAAATTTCCTAATCTAGAGGACTATTTAAAATATAGCTAATGAGTCAACAATTGTATCTCTATACATGTATACATAAGTATATACATACATACTTACATATATACATATATACACATACACATATCAGATTTATGTTTTCCCTCAAATTTGTTCAGATTTTCGGAGTTTTTTTTTGATGAGGTACAAACCTTAATCCTAAGATTCTAGAATTAATGGGTGGGGAAAATGGTCTTGATTTAATAAATTTTCACTATAATATACACAGGGCATCTAAGCAGAAATACAGTAGTGGATGTGGACATAATGAAGAATTTATTATAGGTTTGTTATAAACCAACAGATCTCAGTTAATCAGAATCTAACTACCAGAAGCCTTTAATTAATAGGAATTTTCCCTAGGCATTTTCCAGAAGGGCTAATGTGATATTTATATATACATATGTGGCACAGCTTTGATCAACCAGAAACTCCTATTAATGGGGACATTTGTTGTTCTGTACTCTAAAGATAGAGGAAAATGATAAACTTCCTGGCTGGGTCCTGGCCTTAGGGCATATCATCTTGATCTTTCCTTCATCTGTCTCCAATTCTCATCAAAGCTAACTGATGTTGAGACTTTCAAGAATCTCCTTGAGAAAAATATATTTAATGGTGGTCACTGGGCTGGAAATCTGAGGTACAGGGAAATTGCTTTGCACATTTTAAGATAGTTATCATATTCCTTCCAGAATTATTATATTGTCATATCCCCCTATTATAGTGCAAGTTTCTTTATCAGGGAAGATGTGTTCTTTTCCTTCTATCATATTTAGCACTAGGTATAACAAAATAGGTTGAGAGCCTATCAATCTTTCTCTTTCTCATACTCTCTTTCTTTTATTAAATTGCTGGAGATGGCACTCAGGTCCTCATGAGTGCCCAGTGCATACTACTGTTGAGATATACTCCCGATGTTCTCTCTATATATAGCTATCTGTATCATGAATGCTTATCTCTAACTATATCTACCAGTACTGAGGTTTGAACTCAGGGCCTTACATTTGCTTGGCTAGGATTTCATAACTTGAGACATGCCTCTAGCTTTGAATTTTGGTTATTTTCTGGTTTATTTGGAGATGAATTATAGGTAAACTTTTCTGACTGGATTGGTTTTTCATCAAGGTCCTTCAGATTTCAGCTTCCCAAGTAGCTAGTATTACAGACCTGTGAGCCACTAACATCTAGAATCAATCAATATTTCTTCCTGTTTTGGTTGGTTGTGAGGCTTAAACTGAGGGCCTGGATGTTGTCTTTGAGCTCTTTTTGCTCAAGGCCAGTGCTTTGCCACTTTGAGACACAGCTTCACTTCTGGTTTCCTGGTAGTTAATAGTAGATAAGAATCTCACAGACTTTGCTGCTCCAGCTGGCTTTGAACTGTGATCCTCAGATCTCAGCCTCTTGAGTAGCTAGAATTACTAGCTGGTGAGTCCACCAGCATCTGGCTTCAATCAATATTTCTTGAATTGACTTGCCTACCTTGTTTTATACAAAACTGGGAACCATAGCTAGCCCATTAGAAGAGGAAGGGGCAGTCATATTTAACACATTTGTTTTAGGGTTTAGTAAATGTAAGTGTAGAGATACTATCTTTTTGAAGTCATGTATCTTGAGTATAAAACACAAGTGTACAACCTCTAAGCTTCTAGGATTCTCAACCCTTGAGAGTTTTCATTAGAAGCCCTGAAGTTCTTCCCTAATAAAAGTAATTTGAATTTGTGTTGATTTTAAAAAATAAACCCTCCAAGCCTCATAGAAAATAATCAAGCAAATAATGAGATATCTTAATTTTTTAATGTGAAGAAGCAACTATGATTTAGTAGGAACATTTCCTATTTTGAGACCACAGTTTCTATCATCTGAAATAAACAAGATTTGCTGTTTCAAAATAATAATCTTGAATGTGTTTTTTCTTCTTATTTTCCCATAGGGAATTTGCTTCTAAATATTCACAAAGCCAGTTTAGTCAGTCTAGTGTGATGTATGGTCAGAGAATCAGGCCATCTTTTTTTTTTTTTTTTTGATTAAGCCAAAGGTAAAGTACCTAAAAATAGAATACTAATATCTGCTACTGTTAGGATAAATTATCTTTGTATTTTAGGTAGAAAGTTTATTTCAGTCAGCCAGTGAGTGTCTAAGTCACCTAACATATTGAAGTTTCACAATCTTAGGTTCTTGGAGTCATTAGTTTTAACCCAATTATAGAGAGTGTCATTATCAAGTCTAACTATAGGTTGTGCTTTGGCATTACTGTTCTGTAGCTTTAGGATGCATGTATACTCCCAAACATTTACTCTGCAAATCTAATAATGTTAATTAATAGCATCAAATCATCGTGCAAGTAGGCTAAGAAAGAGCCTCTGGTACTATGATCCATTAGGTAACAAAAGCAACCCTGAAAAGAATTAGTGAGACATCCAGTTTGCAGAGAGAAAACTAGAATGGTTGGATATGTAAAAATAAGGGGTACAACCCAGAAAGACATACCAAGAGTAAAGGATAATAGGTATTTTTGTGTACATATTGAGGGGCAAGAAAAGCAATGAAGAATGGGGCTACTTCTGCTAAATATGGGACTGGAAGACGATAGAAATTTTAGGCACTAGAAACACTTTGACCTTATATTTTGTAATTCCTTCACATGCAAATATAAGCTCTAGGATTTTCTAATATTTTCAATCTACTATACTTATGTATCAAGTTTCTATTAAGCTGTGTTTGTTAAGAAGGTGCTTTCAACTTAATATTGATAAGGGTATAAAAAAAGAATTTTTGTTTCTCCCAATAGTACCTAGTATAGTACTGTGAGTTGGCTGTATAGTGAGTGGGACATTTTTCATATAAATTTCAGTGCCCATTTTAGAAGTCTGATCCTATTTGCTTTTTTCATGAGTTACCTCTTGAATATGCAGTGATTTCTTAGGTAGCTAGTAATTACTCATCCTCTCAAGGAAGTCTCATTCTGAATAGTTGTTGTTTGTTTCATGTGAATGTGATGAGAGATTGCCCTCTGAAATCCAAGCAAGAGATGACAAATTATCTGTCTTTGTATTCTGAAGATTCTGGAAGACTTTGCACATAGTACACTAGTATACCTAGGCTGGCAAAGAAATTCCATCTTGCTCAGGATCAAGGTAGTTTCATTATATCTGTTCTGTCTCTTGTTTACTTTTCAGCTCATCATAAAATTTGAATGTCAAGGACACATACCTAATTGTGAT
This sequence comes from Dipodomys spectabilis, assembly GCF_019054845.1. NCBI lineage: Eukaryota > Metazoa > Chordata > Mammalia > Rodentia > Heteromyidae > Dipodomys > Dipodomys spectabilis. The sequence goes on along the minus strand of NW_024870748.1, from coordinate 1,638,491 downwards.
GTATAAAACTACTACTATGTGGTGATAGAAGAAGGTTTAACTCTTATCTCTGAAAACAGGTTCCTAGAATATCATTGGAGTTCTACATGTAGAGAACCTAGCTAGACATAATACCTCAGGTTAAGTTATAGCTGTGAGTATACAAAGCAGGGACTATCTTAGTAAATTCCTTCTTTATCCCTGTCCCTCTAAACCTATAATTTATCCCATTCATACCATCTGGCTAACTTATTTCTCAAATATTAAACAAAATGAAAGGGCATGTCTATGCAATAATGCAAAAACAAACCCTTGCTTCAGTAATAAAAACAATTATAGGTGACTGAAGAGCTTATATGGACACTGAAAACAACTCAAAAGTGTAAGAAAACCATCTCCCCAGGAATAAGCTGAACATTTTGAAATGGACATTTATTTATTTATGTGTGTGTGTGTGTGTATGTGTGTGCGTGTGTGTGTACATGTGCCAGTCCTGTGGTTGATGAGGCCTGGTGTGGTCCCTGAGTGTAAAGGCTAGTGCTCTGCTACTTTGAGCCACAATGGCACTTCCTCTTTTATTTTTTAATACTCAATCATTCATTATTTATTTGGAATAATTGTAACAAGGTGTCTTGGTATTTTTTTCTGGAATTTTACTTCCAAATAATGAGTCAGATTAATAAAGTACTAGGGACACTATCTGCTATGCAATTCACTGGGTTCTTCAAGTCTAAGCACAACCTCTCCTAAGTTACTTTGGCTGTTCAGAAATACGAATTTCTTCTCAAATTGGTGCTTCATTTGGTTCCATTCAGCCTGAGTTGTAACAAGTTATCACTGTGGTGAGGCAGGTTCTGATCTTCCTTCTATACACTTCTCCCATGAAATTTGAGCATGGCCCACACCAAAACTCAAGTGTGAAGAAATGCCACCACTGCTTTATATTGGTGATCTCCATTTTCTGTCTCAGGCCTCCATCTGATAACAACCTTGTTACAATTCTCTCCTGGGGACACTGAGATTCTGAGACATGAAATTCCAAGCCCAAGCTTTGAGTTGAGTTGAGCCATAACTTCCATCCTGATCTACATCTTAATGACTGTGAGCAATCTCAAAACCTCCCACGTTCTTGGCTTCCTTGCCCTCTTCACCTCATTTCTTCAAAATTACTCCAGTCAAGGAATTTAAGTGATGGGTTTCTCCCTCAGGAAAGATAATCTGCAAATTTTGGCTTCTCTAACCCTTACTCAGAAATTGAAACATCCAGAAAGAAAATGAAGCACATATTTGAGATTTGGGGAGGGGAAGGGAAATAATAAAATACTGAAACAGGGATACAGGTTGGCCCATTGTAACAATGTGACGTACAAGACTCTGTTGAAAATGAACTTTACAAATTTGTGTGGTTTTTAAATTTTTTATTATGGAGGCATTTTCATACTTGAACTGTTTGGGCACCATACATGAGCCTGTGTTTTCCTAAAGAGATATTCAACAAAGGAATTATTTAAGAGATATATTTTAATTCCATGTTGTAATAGAATATGGCCTCTCAGCAAATGGAAAAAAAATCTGTGAAATGCTTGTTGTACAAATGAAGCCACTTCAGGCTTTCTCAGGATGCTCATGTCTTACAATGTATTATTTTTTATTTTTTTAAATTTTATTTTATTGCAAAGATGCTGTACATCTACGTAAGGCAATGAGTGCATTACTTGTTGATCATTATTACCCCTTCCCTTGTTTTTATCCCACTATCCCTTCCCTCCCCTACCTCCCCAACTCCTCCACTCTATCCCCTCTCCCTAGCCCTGAGTTGTAAAGTTCTTTTCCAATATACTGTTCTGTAGGTGTCATTGTTTCAATGGGTCATCCTGTGTCCTTCTTTCAGTGTTCTGTTATTCCCCTTCCCCTCCCCAGATTAGACAAATGTATATACAAGATGCAGGGTACCAAAATCAAATACAGTGACAACAGGTGATATACTATAGGAGGAATAATTATACAAAGGAAACAAAAGAAAACACATAGTACATTAAAAACAACAAAGACAAACCTCTTGTGTCCATATCTTGGGGTTCATTTCACTTAGCATAATCTTATATGGACATATGTACATAGCTTTTGAACTTTTCAGCTCATTTGATAAGATTTTCCCATATGTATACGAATTATTGCAAATAAGTGAAACCATGGGACTTAAATTTCTTTGGGAATAGCTTACTTCACTTAATATGATTTTTTCCAAGTCTTTCCATTTTCTAACAAATGGGGTGATGTCATTCTTTCTGATAGAAGCATAGAATGTAGAATATATATATATATATATATATATATATATATATATATATATATACATATATCACATTTTCTCTAATCATCTACTTAGGGGCATCTGTTGGTTCCATATCTTAGCTATGGTGAATAATGCTGCTATAAACATAGTTGTGCTGGTAGCTTTAGTATGGCCTTGTTTGTGATCATTTGGGTAAATACTTAGAAGGAGGTTGCTGGATTATAGGGGAGCTCTATGTGGAGTCTTTTGAGGAACCTCCATACTGCTTTCCAGAGTGGCCGAACAAGTTTGCAGTCCCACCAACAATGAAGTAGGATGCACTTTTGCCCACATTCTCTCCAGCATCTATTGTTATTAGATTTCTTGATTATAGCATTCTAACTGGGGTGAGGCTGAATCTCAATGTTGTTTTGATTTGCATTTCTTTTATAGACAGAGAAGTTGAGCATTTCTTCATGTTTCTATTGGCTATTCTTATTTCCTCTTCAGAGAAGTGTCTCTGTAAGTCTTTAGCCCACTTGTTGATGGGGCAGTTGTTTCTTTGAGGATTTGGAGGATTTAATTTTGTGAGTTCTGAGTATGTTAACTTCTCATATGTTTTATTGAATCAAATCCAGTTGAAAAAGTCAGACACAAGAGCAATTAAAGAACTGATTAATAACATCTGAGTATGAATTCCTGGGTTCAAAGTCCAGTTTCATGAATTATTATCTGTATGACTTCCAGATATCAATTTCCTCATCTGTAAAATGAAGACAATAGTTCTATCTACTTTATATGGTTAATATGTGTCTTAACTCACATGAGATACATATGTTATATACACATTGATTAAAATAGTATCTGGAATATAATATGCACTTAGTATATCTTGGTTTCAAAAAGGACCAATTAGCATATGAAGTCAAGATTTTAGTTTCTTTAATTATTTTATGTGATATTGAAAAGCTGTCAGTTTTCAAATAGTGCATAGCTGATCAATCAACTGTGATTACTCAATGATATAATTGAGAAAATTGAGAAAAAGCAGATATTTGAGCATTCTAAATTCAGTGAGACTCAATGTCTTGGAAAAGCCACAAGAACCCATCCTTAAGCAAAAATCTTTAAATATCTTGTTTTCATAAGTATAGAAACTCATGAGCAAATAACTATGGCTACCAGATAATGATTGACTAGTGGATGCCAAGTACTGTGCCAGGTGCTTTCCACATATTATCTGATGTAACCCTTACAAAAATCCTAAGAATAATTTCAGTGGAAGTTAATGAAATGGGCTTGTTCAATGTCCACCCATCCATCCATGACTATGGGTCATTTTGTTTAACACTGGTTACATATCTCCTACAATATAAAACTTTTAGCCTTGTAGGAACTCCTTAAATGGAAGAGAAAAAAAAGAGGATCTTGGTTTATTATAATTTTATGAAAGAAAGTAAATAAAATTGCATCCAAAGTATTTTATAGGATAAAGTGAATGGGCAAAAAGACAGGAAGATAGAGAAGTGAGACATGTAAAGTGTTTTCCTGACTGTAATAATATATAGTATATATTGTATAGTATGTATAGTAATATAATAGATAATGTATAGTAATAATTATTTTTCTATGACATTTTCTTCCAACCATGTGAGGTAGAACTAATTTTCTTTTCCTCATTATGTAGATGAGAAAACTAATGTGTGGATATTAAAATTTCCAAGATCTCATAGCTCTAGAGAAGATAGAGTTCTACCTACCACTCTTTCTATTAAAGTTGGAAAATCCCATATTCTAGTATAAGGTCCTATTAGATTCCAAATACTTAACAGAATATTAGATATTAAAGAAGAAAAGTCAGTAATATAAAAGAAGGAAAACAAAATATGAAAGATAGGATGTTCCTTGTTTGGGCTATTAAGTAGGTCACCCACTAAAAGGCTATTTTGGTATAAAGTTTTAGAGGGCATGTAGTACATATATCAACATCACTGACCTGATTCTTCACTTTCAAGATCTAAGAAAATCAGAGGAACATTTTTTTCATAGGGGGAGATCATTTGTGTAGCTCAAGAAAATGTTGGTTAAGAAATTTGATTTAGCCAGGCTAGTTCTCTAGATTTTCTGAGCTTTGATCCACTAGGGGTAATGATGATCTAAATAAGAAGGATGCTTTATATTTTTTACCATTCATACTCAGCACTTTACTCCCCTTCCATCCCTTCCCTACTCTTCTTCCCCTCACCTCTTCCTTCCCCTTTCTCTTCTTTACTGCATTTTCTTCATGTTGGGCATATATGACAAATTATTAATATTTTAATTCACTATTAAGCAGCTCTCTGAGGCAATGACTACTCCCTATAATTTTTATCTCTGAAGTTTTTCGGCCCCCAGGTTCATTGGGATCAAATTAAAAGGGAAATATTTCCTTTGCAGTTGTGTTTATGGCAGCCTAGGCACTTTATTGAGACAGTGGGAAATAAATTAGGAAAATAAATTTTCACCACATTACAATTTGACACTTTATCCTAAATGCAATGCTCTTCAGGCTTAGGGTGACACATTCCTTCTAAAATTTTTTTGTCTTAAGTCTAAATATCTAAGCTTAATAATGAATATATTTGACCTATTGAATTGTAATTTCCTCCTAATCTTGTACTTTAAAAAAACCTTTGTTTACATTTGTTGAACATTCGCCCTCCCTATCTATGTCTCCCTCCTACTTTCTCTCCTTCCCTTTCTCTTTCCCTCACTCTCTCTCCCTCTCCATCTCTTTTTCTACCTCCCTCTTTCACCAGAAGGCTAATTTCCATAAATACAGATAATTCAAACTTGATACATACTGCCCTGACAATCTTCCTACCCATACTCATCAAGAGTGGATGGTGATCTGTGGAAGGGGTTAGGAATAATGCATATTCCATCAATGAGAAACAGAGACTGTACCCTACAGTACTGCCTAATCCCTTGTATAGTCCCTGTTGGGAAGAAAGTATGGGAGAGATTACTTTGAAATAGTCAGGTATCTGTTAAACAGAGGCGTGTGTGTGGAGAGAGGGCTGTGTTTATCTGATAGGTAGCTTTAAACTGCAGACACTTTCAGATTAATTATGGTTTGCAATTTTTAGTAGATTTAGAATTTTCTTCCCCCCCCAACCCACTGGGGAGGAGAAAAAGGATTAGCAACACTATCAGAAAACTGTTGGGTACTTAATTTATTAGTGGATAGAGAAACTGCCTCAGGATGATGATTTAACATGTAGGATTGGGTGGAATAAATCTCAAATGTACCTGTTCCAAAATTGTGTTAATCCTTTCGACTTCACAGTCAATCAAGTATCGCTTTTCCTGCCTTCTGTCCATTTCTTCAATGATGCGCCTGAATTCCTGGACATCCTTTATGTTTCCCACAGACCTTGCTGTCACTTGCCAGTTGTTTTGCACTGCTGCTTCCATAATAGCTTGTAGGATGGAAAATCCTGAAGGAAGAAAAGAAAATAGCTATAATGAGTTTTTCCTTTAAAAAATTTCGGTAGGTGTTAAAAAATTCCACTGAGTTTGTATTCACAGTCTATTGGGTCTTTTGAACTTTATCCAATTGAGAGAGCAGGCTTAGTCACAAACTCAGCCTTAACCCTCCAGACAATTGACACTTCCATTTTGTTTTAAAGAAAAGAAGCTTCCACAACTTGCTGCAACCAGTTTAGATGTTTATAAAGTCTCCATCTAAGAACTTATAGCTGGGTTATGGTATGTAATTTTTTGTATTAATATGGATTATCAAATCACTGTGGAATGGGTGAAAAGAAATTCTTCCAAAGACCTATTTTCTAATTTCAGTTGAAGCTTATTTCCTTCATCTTTTACATAAGCACTCTTGGAATGAGAAATAACTTTAGTAGAGATAGCATTCATTGTAACACAACTGATCCTTATATGGATATGACTATTTAATAAGGTGATGTTTTTCAGGTAAAACAACTCTATGAAAGTCAGACAAAGATGGTCTATAACAAAGATATAGTTCTTCTCCCTTGATTATAGTAATATGAAATAGTTCATTCAAATTAAGACCACACATTTTCCCCTATTTCTCAGTTAAATTTGCCAGGAATTTCAGGTTCCTTTTTGGTTAGTTTATATCAGACAATGAAAAGTAACTATAACAATATCCTAGATCTATGTTGAATCTGAAAAAGAGGAAAGATCTGAGGTTTGAATTTCAGGTAAACTACTTGGATGTATAGCTACAGAAATTGGGAAGAAGTGTATATCAAAAGTACATGCTACAAGCACACCGTAACCATTTTCTACATATAATCCCTTAGAGTAATTGTATCTCTATTGTTATGACTATAGTCTTGCTGTTAGTATGAATCCATAAATTGAGGATAATTTCATCAAATATAGACATCATTTTATTAGGATATTGTCAAGAGCACTTTCTCTCCATAGATTTCTATAGGTTTTTTTTTTCATTTATAGTCAGGTAACAATGGAGGTACATGATAGGGATGGTTTGTGATGTTCAAATGATGCCTGGAATAACAGTTGTCCACTGGAGGAGTAGAGAATGGAAGAAGAGCCTACTGTCCTTTGAACACAATGCAGGTTCAGTTCTGTCTCAAGCTCACCCTGTCGTGTAAGCAGGCTACATTCAGGATTGGCCTCACTGTACCATAGCAAATGGTATTGACATTTGGAGAGCACGCTTCAGGGAGATGGCAGCAGTGACTCAGCCGGTCATTACGACTCCTTTGTGCACTGGATGTATGCAGGAAGAAGATCACAAATGAGACCCAAGCACTTGGTAATTTCCAAATGAGCAATTTCAGCACAGGAGCTCAAAATTACAGATCAGAGAAAATTACCATTGCTTTAAATGTTAATTCTTACTCTTTTTAAACCAACCACGCATATTTATTTCTCAGATTTACATTTTCATGGGGTTTTCGATATACTCTCAGCTTCAGTGGGAGTTGAGGGTGCATAGTGGGCCAAGGCATGGGATTAAGAAATAAACATAGGAAGAAAGAGATTAAAGCATTTGGAAATGTTTCTTAAGCAGTATACAATAAAGTGTCATTATTCTGAATCTCACTAATTAAGAATTTATGAAAATTCAGTCAGGACTGGCTTGAATTTTATTTTTGTACTATTTATTGACTGAATAATAACAGTAATGAACTTACACAGTCTTTGGTATATATAAAATAAACTTTTAAAAAGGCCCTTTAGAAATATACATGTGTTGAATGAAAATCTGAATTCTTGGAGGGGGAAAGGAGAGAGTTATGTGGGGTGCATATGATCAAAGTACATTATCTATAAATATGAAAATAATATAAAGCAACCACAGAAACTGTCAGAAAGAGGAGAGGGAGGGAGATAAGAGAATAATAAAGGCTATGAATTTGATGAAAGTGCATTATGTGTAGGTATGGAAAAATCTCAGCAAAACCTCTGTACAATTTATCCTGATAAAAATTAAAATTGAATTCTTTTAATATCTACTCACTGGTCTTGTTCTACCATTTGGGATGATAAGGATCAAGTTTAATCCTTTTTCTATGTGTCAATCCTCACAGTTTTGAAAGCATGTCTCTCCTTAGCCTGCATTTAAAATTACAGAGGTCCTAAACAGCTAATTCTTCGACATGTTGACAAGTTTCCTCACAGTTCTCTCCCTTTCCTAGGGATATTTGTCAATATTTTATTGATGCTAATAATTCAGATGTGATCTGGCCAGTAAGTATGGATGAAAATAAGATTATTGCTTGCTTTAATATAGGGTATTAAAAACTGAAAACTGCAAACATTTTTAATTAGCCAGAATATAGGCTTAGAATCAACTAACAGTATATCAGCTCTCTCCATAAACTTTTGCTGTGTACTAACTCAACATCCTATATCAAGCCTCATTCTTTACTAATTTGCTTTTTATCTCTCTTTGTTTTTACTAATACTATGGTTTGAATTCAGGGCCTGGGCAGTGTCCTTTATTAGTCTTTTCTCTCAAAGCTTGTGCTCTACAATTTGAGCCACAACATCACTTCTGAATTTTTTCTGGTTAATTGGAGAAGAGAGTCATATAAACTTTCCCACCCTGGCTGACTTCAAATGATGATACTTAGATCTCAGCCTCCTGATTAGCTAGGATTAGAGGTATAAGCTACAGGCACCCAGCTGTTACCTCTAGTATTTTTTTTAAGTCCTTCGCTCTATAGTACACTCACCACTTCTTTATTTGATGATCTTGCAAATCTGGAAAATAGTCTCATCTACTTAGTTACTATCATTGTTATTCTTCAAGGTGACTGCATAAGTATGTCCAGGTACACCCTAGTACTTGTAGACATTAATGGTTGATTCTTTCCCTTATTTTTACTGAGTTCTCATTAATTTTACCGGAGATGAATAGATTTAAATTTAAGTAAAACAATCATAAGCAATGGAGAAATTGATAGTGTACTGTAGAAATTTAGAAATGCAAAATAAGAGTTTAATACTTGTAGCCTGTAAATATAGAATGCTATGCTGCAGTAAAGGATAACCTATTGTATATATACTAATAGGGAAATATTCTCAGTCTAATATATTGTGTAATTTGTAACAAAAAAATCTGAACTGCAGAATAGCAATTTTGTGAGGAAAACTCCATGCTTATATATGTATAGAAAAAAAATCTAAAGAATTTGCTAGAAGTTATTTCAGAATTACCAAGAACGTCTTTTCTTCATGTCTTTGTATAATATTTGACTGTTTTGTAAGAAACAGGTAGTATTCTCTGTAAAAATGAAAATAATAAAGGTTTAAAAGTACAAGTCATGCTGTCCTCTCAAAACACAAGCTCCTAGAATATGCACATGACAGATGAGGACTTCTGTAGCTGCTGTCTATTCACACAAAGAGAGGTCTCTTAAAAAGCAGCGATTTTACAGAGTTTTTAAAAATAATTTTGTTATTTGAACCATAGGAACATACTAATAAAAAATTAAGTAGAAAAAGCACACTGATTTTTAATGAGTGTGTGTCTAGAGCCTCCTGGGCGAGAGCCTTGTTCTCATTTTCTAAGCAAATGAGAATTATGACTGAACACTGTAATGTCTTTTCCTATGCACTTTCTCTGTGTCTGCTTAAGCAAGTGTCTGTTGCACTCTAGAACCCTGGTGGGGAATTGTCACCTCAGTTCAGAATATGTCAGTGGGCAATCCAAAGAATGATTTTGTTTTCATACTGAACTTATTGTAGTTTGACTGTTCTATGTTGTGGCTGACCAAAGAGTAAATAAGAGCTTGAGGGAGAAAAAAAAGTTTCATTTGGAAGGCAGAGCAAAAGCACAGTCTCATGCTTGTAGGAGGTGAGGTTTGTAACAAAACCCTGCCTTTGTAAAAATAAGCCTGCTGTTTTAGCAGTTTCAGAATTGTCATCTACTCTGTGTGAGTTTTAGCAGGCCCAACTTGGCAATGTTTAAAGCTACTTTCATTTGCACAACCAATTCTCTCATCTTGATTCCAGACCACCATTACATGTCCACCTTCTTTTTTTCTTTCTCGTTGTAAGGAATGGGAGCTACAGCATAGGTAACAGAGTGAGCGCTGGATAGCCTTTCACCAAAATAAACTAAGAACATGAGAGAAGCATAGTGACAAGACAATTATGGATGAAGAACTGAGTTATGATCTAATTCCATTGCATGGTTGTTGGGCTACCCTTGGCAAACAAAGTTACAATCTTGGTAAGATGTAACATAGTAGATGCTGATATGTATACCGACCCTTCTGTAGCACCAAAGACTAATTCCTTCAGCTCCTGAGAAAATTGTTGGTAGAAAAGAGCCACTTGGCTTAAATTTATTTCCCATTCCTTGATCATCCTGCAAGATAGGAAGGCACAGTTTGTGACTCCCATTCCTCACACACAAACAACTTGCTTATCTCTAAAGGGTTATTTCTGCTTTAGAGCTCCCTGAAGGGAAGGGTGGCTTTGTGACTTTGCCAATTTTCCCAATTTTCCCTCCTCAAACTTATATCCTTCTTATGTCCTCATAAATGCTGACAATAAGTGGGCTTCCTAAAAAAAACAACAAAAAACAACCCCCCCTCAAATCCACTTGCATTGGAACAACATTTCAAAGCGTGCCCTGAAGCAAGCCAATCTGCAACCTCATACAAGAGATGGCAGCAGATATAAAAAAGCTCTCAAACTTACAGCTGTTAAAATCATTTTCCGAAAAGGAAAAGGGGCCAAGATTTTTATCAAAGTACAAATACACTGTAGAATTGCTCATGCTAAACAAATTTAGTGTTTGATCTGAAAAGAGAAGAACAATAAACAAGATATTGGCATAGGGGAGATGGTAATGAAGACATCCAAGGAAATAGAGTTGAGGATAATTTTCTTCTTTTTTCTTTATATTTTCCAGTAGGGGCTATTGGCACCTGGTGTCCCTCAGAACCCGTACCAAATCTCTCAGAGCCACACTGTGTGTATTGGTTGTATGGTTTGTAGCAGTCTCCCAAATGATGGGAGTCTCATATTGGGGAAGGGGCTTCACAGGAGTTTTAGCATTTATACCAGTTTGTGCTTGGTATGGATTGTCAGTGCCACAAAGCTCCCACAGGGTTTGCTGACATTCTGGAAATATTGTAGAATGGCAAGTTGATCTTTCCAAGAGAATAATTCACTTCCATTTCCTATGTTAGCCTTTCAATATTTGCACTTTGAAAAAGAGATTTGGTATTAGGGTTTTGATGTGCAATCTTTTTCCCACCACCTGCCAAGGCTCTTGTATTAAAGGTTTGGTTCCTAGATGACTGGGCTCTGGGGAGGTGATTGGATCATGAAGTCTCTGACCAAATCAGTGGATTAATGTACTGATAGTCTCATAATTTGGTGGCATTCTTGGAAGGTGACAGAAAATAGGAGGCAGGCCTAGTTGGAGGGAGTAGGTCACCTCCTTTGTCTCTGGTCTGTCTCTCTTTTCTGTTTCTGGCTTCCATGAGGTGAGCAACATTGCTCCACAATGCTTCTTCCACATGGTGTTCTTCTCCAACACAAGCCAGCAGTGTTGGGGCCATGCATCCATGGACTAAAAGCTCTGAGACTGAGTAAAAAATAAATTCTCCCTTAGTTTGTTTATATTGGGCATTTGGTCACAGCAATGGAAAGGCTGAATACTATACTGACACTGGCCCAGGAACACTCTTGTGGCCTGCAATTGTCATAGGACCAAAGTGTTATAGGTTACAAGGGGCACTTATAGATGACTCAGAAAAGTGGGATGCAATTTCTTAAGCTGTGTAATTCTTTTTGCAAATGACAGTTTATGAAAACCCAACATCTGAATCAGACAAAAGTAGAACTGCTATTGTTTGGAGGGTGGTGGTTAGTGAGAGTAAGGTACTAGTTCCAAATCATAGTTTAGAGTTACAAACTGGAGTAGAATCTAAGCAAGGCTAGGGATAGACCTGTAAGCAAATTTCCTAATTTCTATTGTAGTGCTGTTTCAACTATGTTGTGTTCTCCAACCTACTTTAGATTCTTATTTCAGGATGATGATTGACAACTTTGTGAAGTGGATTCACAGTATGTCTTTGCATCCATTCTCTCTTCTCCTCTCCTCCTCTCCCCCACCTTTCCCCTCAAACCAGATCTTGCTATGTATAGTCCAGGAGAGCTTACAACTCACTATGTAGCCCAAGCTGGCCTTGAATTCTCAATGCACCTACCTCAGTATCTCAGTGCAGGGATTATAGAGTTCTACCACCATTCGAGGCCTTTTTATCCTTTTTTTAAAAAAACTTACATTCCTCTGTCTCCCAAGGGCCATTACTGCCATTTCCTTTTTCTTTTTCCACACATCAGAATTTTCCTGTTTTGTGCTCAGAGAATAACAAATGCCTTAATGTGTTTCCCTCAAAGCTAGCATTTTAGCAGTGACCCTGGCCTAAGTGAACTTACAAGGAAAGGAAAGGAGGATATTTACCAATTTTTTTCTTTTTATCTTATGGCATCATTCAGATGAGGAATATGAAATTGGTGATGTGTTTTGTAATCTCATGGCATTTGACAAATGAAGAGCTAATACCTTGTGGGGAGCTCAGAAGCCAGTAAAACAGAAGTCCAATGCTGGGTCAGACCCCCAGGAGTCAGTGTACATCTTGGATCTGTTTCCCAACTAAATGCAGCTGAAGGAAGTATTGATCTCTTTTTAATTTCACTTTTTGTCAAAGTTTATGCCTTTTTTGAATATTGCCTAGTTATTTCATTTGTCCACATTTGTAGTTATGTTAATGTCTTGGTTACTGATTTATAAGAGCCATCATATATTGATATCATGTCTGTAGTATGTTATATATTTTAATCAAAGATATTGGACTTTGGTGTTGCTTATAATTTGATGAATATGTTTATGATGTTATGAAATTAATAGTTGATTAAACAATATGTAAGACTAAAGAGGAAATGAAAATTGCTTTTAAATTTTTATTCGTGTATTCGTCTAGACTTAAAAAACCCAAAGTTTATTCAAACCAGTCTCTATTTCTTGCAACCTGTTTGGTCTCTATAGCTCTTATCTGAATATTATGACAGAATAGAGGCATGAGAAATGGAGATTGTAGTGTGAAGGCAGTTTCTGAGACAGAAGGGAAGACTACAAAAACAGAAGCAGAAGAGAGAATGAGCTCGTTAGTTATTTTGAGTTATTTTCCATCATCGATTCAAATTATGCATAGATTTGGTCTTCTGCACAAATTCACTAGTTTTTTTTTTTCAGTTGTGGTGCTTGAACTCAGGGCTTGGACACTGTCCCTGAGCCTCTTTATGCTCAAGACTACCACTTGAGCCATAGTGATACTTCCAGTTTTGGGGTGGTTAATTGGAGATGAGTCTCATGAGAACTCTTCATCCCTGGCTGGCTTCGAACTGCGATTCTCAGATCTCAGCCTCCTGAGTAGCTAGGATTACAGGCATGAACAACTAGCTCTTGGCTTTATTAGATCCCTTTGATATGTTCTGAGTGTTTTTGCCATGCCTTGTTGTTTGTTTGAATTTTTTTGTTTTATCTTGAACTGCTGGTACCCTGTTTTCAACTACTTTTCTATTGCCTACGCTTTCAACTGTGCTTTGTAATAGGGAGCTAGAGCTCTTCGTGCTTCTGAGCTCTTTGTTGATGTCATTTCTCGTGTCCTTTATTGAAGTTTTATGGTGTCTATATCCCTATTAATAATGTTTTTAATTTTCTTTATTGAAGTCTTCTTGTTGATATTGTCTTGGGTGTCCTTGATTTTTTTCATGCCATTTTGCCTTTTGTCTGTTTTCACTTTGTATTCTTCTAGTTGTGGATTTCTCCTTTGGTTTCATTGGCCAATTCTTTCATCATTGCTTTAATGATTCTTTTGTATTTCCTCTCTTCTTCACTATAACTAACATCCTCTTTTGAGTTGTTAGTTTTGGAGAGTGGCATGTTTTCTTGATTTTTCATGAATTTTGTGATCTGTAGCTGTAACTTACACATCTGGGTTCAGGGTTTGTAAGGTTATTTAGATATTAATTTCCAAAAGTTGGAAAGTGTAGGGTCTAGGGCAAGGGAAATATGGATAGGGAAGAATTTGTGAGAGATCAGTGGAGACAGAAAATACTAGATTATAGTGGAAAGACAAAGAGAAAGGAAAATAATAGGACAAGTAGGGCAAGCATGTCTAGAATAATAGAAAGAGAAACCATGTGATCTACTCCAGTGAAGTAAGAGAGCATTTGAGAAGCATTGAGCCTCAATTCTAACCAACTTAAGCTGGGTTCTGATATTCACACTTATGTACCCCTACACTTTTAAAGATGGAGAGGTAATAGAAAAGGAAAAAAGAAGGTAATACAAACAGCCAAACAAAACTACAACCAAAATCCTTAATAAATGCATAAACAAAAAACAAAAATGAGAAAAAGAATGTTCTCTTTTCAATGTGTTCAGGACTTGCTATCTAGAGAGCTGTTCTGTGGACAAGTTTAGGGGAGTTGGGGTCTTTCTATCCTCCGTATTCTGTCCTCTGTATTCTGAAGCCTTCTCCTGGTAGTTTAGGGCTGGAGGGGAGGGTTGGCAGTCATAGAGAGTGGTGCAGAATTTCTCAGCCCTTGTGCTTGTTTGAGGGCTGCATGCAGGTTGGTCCATGGCAGGATGCAATAAATCAGTTATTTTGTTTTAAATTTTGCCATGTCTAAGAAACTTAAAACATAAAATTGTGAACTTAAAGCCAGCACTTTAGAGAATGAATGATTCATATTACAAAATGTAGTTTTCCTTAAAAAATAACTTATGGAAAGTTTCCCATAGCAGTTTGAATCCGCATTTTATTGTTTTGTGGTTTCTTGTTTTTGTTTTGACTTGTTTTAGTACTTTTGGTTTCTATCAAAATCAATATAGTGATTGCCTAAATTTGAGATGTGAATGCAGAAACTGTACTGTATGTGAGGAGTTCCAGATGGGAAGATCAAAAACCCCTGTGTTTGCATATGGATGTCAATCTGTGAATTTTATGGAACAAGATAAAAACAAATATTCACACACACACAACCCAATTTACCCTCCACACGTTAAGATTTCCCTGTGGCCTTCGTTCTTCGTAATTGTGTTTGTTTAAGTTTTTCTTTAATTAGGAAGTGGCCCTCTGAAAATCTCTCCCTTGAAGATGCATTATTAGAATGAGTCTTTCAAACTAATTTGTGGAATCAGTGAAAAAGTACTCTCAGTTTCCTAACTCTGTGTCTTTTTTTCCTATTTTCTGAGGCAGATAATCCTTCAACCCAAATCAAACTTGTCCTAGACATGATTTGATAGAAGCATTGATTATGACCTCTTCCATGGAGGATTTGTTAACAATTACAAAAACTTAGTAAAGCACCAAAATTTGAAGGAAAAATTGTATGCAACAGTAAGTGATAAGTTGTTGTTTGGACTCTGGAGGTATTTCTAGTACCCTGATAGCCTTTTCAAATCTGCAATTAGTACTTATCAAGTATAAGGTTGTTGGTGACACTGGCAGTGCATGTAACCCTGCCTTTTCCAATTTTCTCTTTTATCCTTATGATCTTTGGTTTCCTGATGGTGAATTATGAAGTTCTATTCCCTTCACTATAAGCTGAGGAAATATACCCAAAGAGACATGTTGGCACACTTGCTTTGTATTGTCAACAGAATAAAAATTTATAAGTCTATCTGTACAATATATGCTTAAATGTGGGGGAGAAGCAGAATAAACAAGCCTCTGATTCACAACCAAGGTCTGATATTAAAAACAGAAACAACTGAGAGTATTGGGGATTGAGTAAAGGAATTACTGCAATGGTTGTGTGTTAGTGTCCTGTGTTTCTGTTAGGTACATATGAAATTGTCCTGGGATATGGTGCCTACAACACAAACTTATAGGGCAAGATTTCTCAGAGTTGCTCTGTGGTCTTGATCATTTAACACAGCAATGCATGATCCTATTCACTAATATTTCTTCTCTTGGTTTCTTAATCCCATTTAAACAAACATTAATCACACGTCTAGTCTCCTAACTAAGAAAGTGGTGAGTGGCCTGGATCATAGAAAGAGTTTTATAGGTACCGGGGGTAGAAAGCTAATGCAGATCTCAATTAAACATTATGTTAATTGTTTTTTAAAGTACAGAAATAGTAGAAAAATATTTACTTCTGAATTTCCCACATCACATTTAGGATATTTCCCAAGCAGGTTTTAAGATCGCAATATTGAGTAAAAGAAAAATTTTTTTGACTTAAGGGAAAATTTTGTTCCATCTTGTCTTCAGGACCTTTGACCCTTTCCTATCCTCTAGGCAAGTCTTCACCCTTAACATTATTTTTAGCAGTCCTTCACTACTGTCAGGAGCAAGAGATGTAGCAGATACAGCAAGTACAGTAAAGTATAGATATCTGCATTCAGATCCAAAGTTTTTTCTACTTTGGCATATATAACATCTATTTGTTATCCATTTCCGCCTCATTCTAGCCATCATTCCATCTCTTGACACCAAAGCTCAGAAATGCTAAGAATTTTGTCTAGGCAGTGCTTTCTAAAAATGGAGAATGCTGAAGAATATTCTAGATAAGTCATTTTTTCCTTATGGGAAACATTTTATTTTGTGTAACTCAAGCATATATTTTCTGAGCTCAATTCTAGTGGGTTTCACCGCTGAATTGGTTTACCATTTGTCCCACTGTTTCTGTGCTTCCCCAAATCAGATAAATTTATATACAAGACAAAGGGTACAGAAATCATAACTGTGACAGAAGGGAATAAACAAAATAGAAGGGAAAGAGAAAAGAAAAAAAGAACTGCAAATAGTAAAACAATAAAAAAAAAACCTCTTGCTTCCACTTCTTGGAGTTCATTTTGATAATCATCATTTTATGTAATCATGCACATAGTTACTGAAACCTTGGGATCCTCTCCTAAGAATATTCTCCTTTGTACTTATTGTGTGAATGTTTAGAGTGTTGTTTAATTAATCATGTCCAGGTGTATTTGTCTTTTACTGTCCATTGGGTTTACTTGTAGATTTATAGGCATAATCTAATGATTACAAATGAGGAAACTGTGCAGCCTATATTTCTTTGGATGTGGCTTATTTTGCTTAATATAATTTTTATTCCCAAGTCTTTCCATTTCCTTAAGAATGGGGCGATGTCATTCTTTCTGATGGAAACATAGAATTCCATTATGTATATATACCACATTTCTTGATCTATTTGACCATTGAGGGGAATCTGGGGGTGATTCCATATCTTGACTATAGTAAATGATTCTGCAATAAACATGGTTGTGCTTGTGGCTTTAGTGTGGTCTGATTTGTGGTCAATTGCATAGATGCCCAGAAATGGGATTGCTGGATCTATTTTTAGTCTTTTTGAGGAACTCCATACTGCTTTCCAGAGTGGTTGACCAAGTTTACATTCCCACCAACAGTGGGCCACATCTCTGCCAGCATCTGTCATTGTTAGTTTTCTTGATAATTGTTATTGTGACTGGGGTGAGGTAAAATCTCAATGTTGTTTTGATTTGCATTTCTTTTATGTCTGGAGATGTTGAACATTTCTTCATATGTCTATTGGCCATTCTTATTTCTTCTTTGGAGAAGTCTTTCTTTAAGTGTCTAGCCCATTTATTAGTGGGGTTGTTTTTTAGGATTTATTTTTGGGAGGTTTAATCAGAGGTCTTTTTACTTATCTTGCTAGCTATGTCCTTTGCCATGCAGAGACTTGAGTTTGATGCAATCCTATTTATCCAGTCTTTCTTTTTTTGGTGATTCTGTAACTTTACCTAGGAAGTTTCAAACTGTAACAAGGAGTCCTAGTGTTTCCCCTATCCCTGTAGTATTTTCAGGGTATCTGGTTTTACGTTAAGGTCTTTGATTCTTTTGGAATTATTTCTGATGCAGGTTGATATATCAGGACCTAGCTTCAGTTTTCTGCATGTGTGTAGCCAATTTTGCCAGCACCATTTGTTGAAGAAGCTGTCTTTCTTCCATCCTGTGTTTTTAGCTCCCTCATCAAATATTGGGCAGCTGTAGGTGTGTGGGATCATTTCTGGGTCTTCTATTCAAGTCCATTGGTCCTCATGCCTATTCTTTTGCCAGTACCATGCTGTTTTTTTTTTTTTAATTACTATAGCTTTGTAATAGAGTTTGAAGTTTGGTATTGATATGCCTCTAGCATCGTTCTTCCTGCTTAGAATTGTTTTTGCATTTTGGGGTTTTCTATTATTCTATGTGAATTTTTGGATTGCTTCTTCTATACCATTGAAGAATTTTGTTGGGATTTCGATGGGTATGTCACTGAATCTGTAGATAGGTTTGGTCAGTATTGCCATTTTCACATTGTTAATCATTCCAATCCAGGGGTATAGGAAGTTTTAACATTTCCTTAGATCTGCTTTAATTTCCTATTTCAGATTTCTAAAGTTTTCATCATAGAGGTCCTTCTCATCTTTGTTTTAGTTAATTCCTAAGGTGTTTTTTCTTTGAGGCTATTGTGAAAGGAATTGCTTTCCTGATTTCAGTCTTCTCATTGTTGGCATATAGAAAATCTGCTAATTTTTGTAGGTTAATCTTATACCCTGCAATTTTGCCAAAGTTTCAAATCAGCTCAAGTAACTTAGGAGAGGAATCTATGGGATTCTTTAAATATAGGACCAATCATGTGCAAGGAGGGAGAGATTTATTTCTTTCCCCATTTGGATCACCTTTATGTTTGTCTCTTGCCTTATTGCTCTAGCTAGGAATTCTAGTACTATATTGAAGAAGAGTGGAGAGAGCAGACATCCTTGCCTTGTTCTTGATTTTAAAGGCAATGCTTTAACTTTTCATCATTAAGTATAATGTTGGTTATAGGTTTTCATATACAGCTTTTATTATATTGAGAAATGTTCCATGGATTCTTAGTTTCTTGTATATATAGGAAAAGTTTAAATTAACAGTAGTGTTATGACACGTGTATGCCTTACAGCATGCCTATAAGCCTTTTATGACTTCTTTAAGGGCCTCATCCTTTACTTTGATCCCTCTACATTTAAAAATTAGAAAGCACATTAGTAAGTTTGTGCATTAAAGCACATCTTTATTTTCAAATCATACTGAGCCTCCCATTTGATATTGAGGCCCATTGTTACCTTCACATACATTTGAGTTGATGATTTGGTGACTCCTGCTTAATCACACAAATTGTTTTGTAGGATATAGCCTGTTCCAGCATCTACAATCGCCAGTGATTTCCTCTAGCTGGCTCCTATACCTAGAAAATCCTCACTTCTATCCTTCCCATTCATTAACACTCTGTTCAAAGAACTTATCAATGAACAGTTCACCTTGCGATAGTTGGAAATGAACGTTCTGAGCTTTCAAATCTATTTAAGATAGTAGCACTTAGAATTTTATGCTTTAGAAGGTGGTCACTATCTCTAAATAATTATGGATGAGGGTTTTGCTTTTTGTATATTTATATGTAAATTTTTCAGAGTTATCCCTTAGATTTCCTTTTTCTTTTTGGCGGTTGTGGGGCTTGAACTTAGGACCTGGGCACTGTTCTTGAGCTCTCTATTTTTTATTGTCAAGAGGATGTACTAAGGGGCTACAGTTATATAAGTAAGGTAGTAAGTACATTTCTTGTCAGACTTGTTACCCCTTCCCTCATTTTTCTCCTACTTTTCCTCCCTCCCACCCCCCTGCAAGTTATATAAATCATTTCCAATATATCGTCTTGTATATGTCGCTGTTGCATTGGTTCTCCCCTTGTCCTTTGTCTCACCATTCTGTTGTTCCCCTTCTCTTCCCTAATTCAAACATATGTATATAAAATACCAGGGTACCAAACTCAAATCCAGTGACAACGAGGGATATACCATAAGGGAAAGAGCATACAAAAGAAACAAAAAAATCACACAGTACATTAAAAAAAAAAGTCACATAGTACATTAAAAACTGGATCTGTCTTATTAGTTTGTATTTTGTCAGTCATGGGGCTTGAACTCAGGGTCACTGTTCCTGAGCTCTTTTGCTCAAGGCTAGTGCTCTACCACAGCTACAGTTGTGGTTAATTGGAGATAAGAGTTTCACAGGGACTTTTCTGCCTGGACTAGCTTCAAACTGCAATCCGCAGATCTCAGCCCTCTGAGTTCTAAGATTATAGGTATAAACCACCGGTGCCTAGCTGTCCCTTAGATTTACAGTTCAAATGCTTTTGCTTTCATTGTCAAAGTTGGGGCAAGGTAAAACACTAACATTTACTGAGTGTCTGTGTTATGCTAGATACTGGGTCAACCATTTACATGTATCATCACATTTCTGTGTGTGTGTGTGTGTGTGTGTGTGTGTGTGTGTATGTGTGAGTAGTGGGGCCTATGTACTGTACCTTGTCTTTTTTTTTTGCCCAGGAGTGGCAATCTGTGACCAACAGTTTCACTTCTGGGGTTTTTTGGGAGTTAATTATATAAGAGTCTCACAGACATTTTTGCTTGGGCTGGTGTTGAAATGGGTTCCTCAGACCTCAGCCTCCTGAGTAGCTAGGATTACAAATGTGAGCCACTGGCACCAAGCCGCATTATCACATTTAATACTGCTACCAACACTAAATAGTAGTGGTTGCTTAAACAAGACACAGTCAGGGTTCTCTGCATAGTAACATCTCTCTTATCAGCGCATTACCACCTTTAAGCAAACTGCATGGGGTTTTTATCATTCCTGATTTATTTCTCACACTGTCTCAGATGTCCTTTTCTTCCAAAGCAGTTACTTCTAACTTTCCTACTTCTGTCAATTTCTATTTATAAAACCTGAACATTGGCTTGGGCTCTATCATTACCTCAAACATATGTGAAGTAAATTGAATTTGTCTTTCATATGTGTATTATTTCTTCATTTTCCAAGTAATGCTAGTTATTTTGAAGCTGTTACTGATATATGCTTGTGTTATTTCAATGGTCTTTCCCATTCTGCCATAACTATTCATTAAGACAAATTTTAACTTTGTCACTCAATTGATTATATTATAGCATATTCCATTCTCAGAAAAGTTCAACTTTTTATTTTCTTGTAGGATGAAATTCAGAGCAGGTATTATAAATATTACCTTCTAACCAAGGGAACATAATAGAGGCATAGAAATAAACCTGAAGACCTAAAGCCATCTAATATTTGATAAGGGAACTAAAAACATAGGCTGGAAGACATCCTTTTCAACAAATTGTGGTGGGAAAGCTGGATATCCGCATGCTGAAAACTGAAACTGAATTCCTATCTACCACCTTGTACCAGCATCAATTCAAAGTGGTCAAATATAAGACCTGTAACCATGAAGCTGTTACAGGAAGCAGCAGGACTCACAGGCACAGGTAGGAAGTTTCTCAGTAAAGATCCAGTAACAGATCAAAGAAAGACCTGATAAATGGGATTGCATCAAAATAAAAAGTTTCTGCACAACAAAGGACATTACCAATAAGCTTACGACAGCTTACATTATGGGAGAAGATATTTGTTAGCTACACATTACACAAGGGCCTGATATCCAGAATATACAGAGAGCTTAAAAAAATTAAATGCTCAAAAACCCAACAAACCAGTTAGCAAATGGACTAATGAACTAAAGAATAAAGCAAATGTTCATTGCAGCAGTATTCACCACAGCTAAAATATGGAATTAACCCAGATGCCCCTCAGTGGATGAATGGACCAAGAAAATTTGGTATAGATACACAATAGAATTTTACTCATCCGTTAGAAAGAATGATATTGTACCATCTGTAAAGAAAGACTTGAAAAAATTTATAAATTATATAAGTGAAGTAAGTCAAGCCACAGAGACAAACACTGCATATTTACTTCATATGTGGAAGCTAGATTTAAAGTATAAACCTATATGTAAACACATTGGATGGTATGCAAGTTTACACAAATAAATTAATTGAAATATAGTGGATTCAAGGCAGAAGTCAAGTAGTGCAATGCCTTAGAAAGGCAAAGTTAAAGATCAACAAAATTATTACCAAGAAACAGATATTTGAAAGGGGGTGGAGCAAAGGGGAGAGGGTTAGATGGATGAAGAGGAAAAGGTAGGGAAAAATGCAGTCAAGAATTCAATGTAGATATTAAAAAAGTAAGAAATGTAAGGAAATGGGTGGGTAGGGGAGGCATACAGTGATAATGTTGAAAGAGTGGCATTGATAAAAATGCATTGTATTCATAAACTGCTGTTAAATGGCTCTCCCTTTGTACAACTATGTAAAGGTAATAAAACACAAAAAATAAAGGCTATATCTATAAAAACAAGATTTACCTTCTAATCTTGAGGGAAGGGGCTCATTAATCTGAATGAGCTGTGGTTGTTCCTTTCTCATTTTGGAGCTCAGTTTCTTCTTATGTAAAATGCTATTCTATTTCTAGGGCTCCCTCTAGGATTATATAAATAGAATTTTCAGAGTAGATCAAGAAAATTTAATTTTGATAAGGCACAAATGGAGGATGCAATTTAGGTGAAAAGAGAGGAATAGCTGGAAGAGAGCAGATAAAATACCTTTTGCAATCATTCTGTTAATCATTCCAAGTTGACAAAATTTGATACTTTGAGTAGAGTGTATAAAGTGATTAGAATTAAACAAAGCCAACCTACATTTTGGCAGGCCATAATGGAGTAAAACCCATAAATAACATTGAAGCTAACTGGGCCTAGCAGCCATCAAAACCATGGCCTTGGCTTCATTTGGTTGGAGTATCTACCTAGCTGGGATAACTATTTGTGAAGGATAAGCTTTGATAAGTAATGGCTTTGAATGCAAAAGAGTGCTTCAGCAATCTAGGATCTAAGGGATTCACACAGGGCATGCCCTGAGTGACTTAGAATTAATATGTAAACTATCGTTATGAATTGCAGGAAAACTGTCCTGAGTAGGAATTCATGTGAATAAAATGAATCATGTATCTAGCCATCACATTGCAAAGTACAGTGACAGAACTTAACAAAATGGCTGAATTCTTCTTATCTGGAAATTTTTTTGTCACTGACTAGTGTTCTTAGTCTTACATATAACTTTGTGTAGATGAAAGTATAAAGCTGTTTAGGAAACTTAAGTAATCAAGTTAGGAGGGCAGAGAGAGCATACAAGGGGGGCAATAGTTAATGATGAATATTTCTTTAGCTTAGAGACTCGACCAGAACCAGAAATGGGCCTATTCAGCAGAAATTTGTTTCCACACAAACAACGGTAAGAATAGGTGTGGGACAATATTCTGTATCTTCAAATTGGCCTACTTTAAAAGCTGTCTTAAACTTGCCAGTGTGTTTAGAAACATTGTCTGACAACTCCCTTAGGCCATAAAACATGTTTATGTTTTGAGTTGAAACTGAAGAAAAATCATAATACTCTGGAATCTTCTTATGGGACTCTTCCAATGTGTACTGTTTTGCTCTTAAGTATCAGTGCAAGAAAGCGTCCTGTTATTCAAAACATGGATAAGTCTGGAGGACATATTCATTAGTGAAATAAGCCAGGTACAAAAAGACAAATATTACGATCTCATTCATATATGGATCTAAAAACGTTGTGGTCATAAAAGTAGATAGTTTGGTGGTGACAAAGGCTGAGTAGATGAGGGGAGGAGATGATGGCGTCATACTGGTCATAGTCTACATAGTTATACTTAGGTAGGAAGAATATATTTAAGCAAAGTGACTATAGATAATGGTGATTCATTTTATTCCTTAAAAATAGTGTGTGGCTAGGTACTCTCAGTGGCTTACATCTGTATCCTAGCTATTCAAAAAGCTGAGATCTGAGGATCATGGTTTGCAGGCAAGAAAGCCCATCAGACTCTCACCTCTTTTTAACCTCCAAAGAAAAGCCAGAAATGGAGCTGTGGCTCAAGTGGATGAGTGCTATCTTTGAGCAAAATAGCCCAGTGACAGTGCCCAGGCCCTGTGTTCAAGCTCCAGGACTGGCACGCATGCACACACACACACACACACACACACACACACACACACACACACACACACACAGAGTGTATATTCATTGTTTACCCCACAAAAATGATAATTAAAGGAGGTAATGCATTTATTATTTAGTAAACTTTAACTGTTGCACAGTGTATATGTGCTTCAAAACATCTTGTAGTATAATTTAAAAGTATATTATGCTGTCATTAAAAAATAAATGAAAATTTAAGCAAGGCTTGGTGCCACATGCCATGTGTAAACTCAGCTATTTGAGAGGAAGGGTAGAAGAATTGTGATCTGAGGCCAATCGAGGCAAAATGGTAAGACCCTATCTGAAAAACAAAAGCAAGAGAACTGGGGGCATCAGAAACACAACAAATCAAAGAAAGCTTGGACAAATGGGATTGCATGAAATTGCAGAGCTTCTTCATGGCAAAGGACATAGCTAGCAAGATCAATAGAAAGCTCACGGATTGGGAGAAGATCTTCACTAGCCATACAACAGACAAGAGTCGCATATCTAAAATATACCAGGAACTCAAAAAATTAAATCCCCCAACAACAAATCCTCAAAGAAACAACTGCCCAATAAATAAGTGGGCTAAAGACATAGAGAAACTTCTCTGAAGAGGAAAGAAAGATGGCCAACAGATACATGAAGAAATGCTCAACCTCCCTAGCCATAAAAGAAATGCAAATCCAAACAACATTGAGATATCACCTCACCCCAGTTAGAATGGCTATAATCAAGAACTCTAATAACAACAGATGCTGGAGGGGATGTGGACAGAAGGGAACCTTACTGCATTGTTGGTGAGAGTGTAAACTTGTTCACCCACTTTGGAAAGCATTATGGAGGTTCCTCAAAAGACTCCACATAGAACTCCCCTATGACCCAGCAATCCCACTTTTGGGCATTTACCCAAATGATCACAAACAAGATGAACTTTACAACTTTACAAGTTTGGTGCGGCGGGGGGGGGGGGGGGGGGGGGACGGGGGGGGGCGCAGGGATGGGAAGGGATGGTAAGGGGAAACAAAGAGGAGGCAAAAATGCTTGATAAGAAATGTACTCATTTCCTTGCCCATGTAATTGTAGCCCCTCTGTACAGTATTTTCACAATAAAAAAATAGAACTGGGGGCAAATCTTAAGTGATTGAGTGTTTAGCCAAGTTTATGAATAAGCTATGTTAAATCACAAGTACTCCCTGAAAATAAAAATGACTCAGTTTTGTTTTGCCATATATTCACAGATGCAATCAAGTATTTCAATATTGATTATTCTCTAAATGCTGTTTTCTTCCCCCTTCTAATCGCTTCAAATAGTCACACACTTGCAAATGTGTGTGTGTGTGTGTGTGTGTGTGTGTGTGTGTGTGTATGTCTTTGTCCCTCTGAACCTGGCTTACAAGACTTGACATGATGATCTCAGTATCATTCATTTTCCTACACATGACATAATTTAACTCTTTATGGCAGAATAAGACTCCATCATGTATATACATTTGCTTTATCCATTAATTGGCTAATTGGTATCTAGGCGGATTATACAAAGCTCAGCTGTTGTGAATAGTGCTGTAATAAACATGGATGTGCAATTACCTCCATCATATCCTGACTTACATTCGTTTGAATATATTCCCCAGGAGGTGGGTGGAAGTGAGAGAAAATAAGAGGGTCAATCCAATTAAAGTTCTGTATATGCATGTGTGAAACATTGAAGTGAAAGTCTTTGAACAAATAGCATGTACAATTTAAAAATGAATGACAGGAATGTAAAATAGACCCTATCTGAGGTGTGAATACTAGTGAGATGGGAAGGGCCAATATGGTGAAAATACTTCATGTATATGTGTGAAAATGGAACAATGAAGTTAGTTGTGATTGGTTTGGAAAGAGGGAGGGAATGAGAGCGACAGAAAGTGTGAGTCTGATCAAGGTAGATTGAATGCATTTATGCACATGTTAAAATGAAACTGTTGTACAACTAAGTGACGCCAACAAAAATGTGAGGAAAAATAAAATAAAAATTTTAAAATGACAACTGCCCTTTAACTTTGATTAGCTCTTTTGGGACAGATGACATAGCAATAATGTCTTGGCAGTTATCTTGGGACAGACACAAAGCAATCAGTTTCTCCAGAAAAAAATGTATATTTTAACAGCCACAAGATTTTCACAACTTACATCTCAAGAGGAGAATAGACTTGCTCTGTTTGTCATGGCATTAATAGAATGTGGGTCCTCCTCAAGGGGTACATTGCTCTCTATTGGGGAGCCAAATAGTGCAAAAGGCATATTTCCTGTAACCTTAAAGCTGTGGCCACTACCTAGCTTTGCTGGGCCCACTTGGACAGAAGATTGTTTTTCTCTAACATGAAATAAATGGATTGTGTTTTGAATGATGTAGCTGCTTCCGTTTTGTTAACCACTGATGCATATCACAGCATGAGTGATATGGCAGCATCAGCCATCCAGAGCTACCGTGAAAGTGGATGCAATGAATAGAGTGGATGGATGCAGAATGAGTTTGACTTGCTTGACTGGGAGACAGGGAAGGTACCCAGGAAGGCTTATTTTAGGAACCTGGGTTCAAAAAAGTATAGTCTATGCCAATGTCCACTTTGCCACACCTCTAAACAGCTTTGTCTATACATTAAATATTTCTTTTAGCTTCAGTAGGAAAAGAGGCTATTATTAGCTGCGTAGAAGAAAGGTTGATGTACCAATCTCTTATTTCAAGTAGCTCAGTAGGGCTTAATTTGTTCAGCAAGTGGATCTCTCTCTCTCTCTTTCTCTCTCTCTCTCTCTCTCTCTCTCTCTCTCTCTCTCTCTATATATATATATATATATATATATAGGTATAGATAGATCTCTATCTATCTATCTATCTATCTATCTATCTATCTATCTATCTATCTATCTATCTATCTATCTATCTATCTATCTTTCTACTTGATTTATAACCCCTGGATCAGCATATCAGTTATAGACATCTTGAAGTTGCTGTATGTTTACAACTTGCAATACAACCTGTGGACCAGCAACATTGGCATAAGTAAGGCTGATTTTTAGAAATGGCAGACTCGTGGGTCCTACTGTATACCTGTATACTTAATGTATGGAATGTACATTTTAACAAGCTCCCTAGGTAATTCATTTAACCCATTAGAATTTGAGAAGAACTGGCCTACTGATTGCAGTATCACTACCCCAAACCATACTTTATCAGGATAATATAGATGGATTATTCAAGAGTAGGGAAGGGGGACTGGCAATGTGGCTTAGTGGTACTGTGCTTGCCTAGCCTGCATGAAGCCCTGGGTTTGATTACTCAGTACCACATCAACAGAAAAAGCCAGAAGTGGCGCTGTGGCTCAAGTGGTAGAGCACTAGTCTTGAGCATCTAGAGGCTGAGGGACAAAGCCTAGGCCCTGAGTTCAAGACCCATGACTGGTGAAAAAAGAGTAGGGAAGGCCTAGGATACACTAGAAATTATAGATATGAAGCAAGTAGTGTTGTATTAGAAGAGGACCAGAACATGAATTAGAAATGTTTGGAGAATGATTAACTTGCTCAATCTAAGTCCAAGTTAAACCTTTTAACAGCATGTTGAGAAATTTACACTGATTCTTATGGCATATCATGTAGTAAGTCAAGATCCTCAACTACTAACCAAGGCAGGCCAGGGAAAGCTCTAGCATTACTGGGTTGGAAAGAACTATTCAGCATTCACTCTAAATGGGCATTTTAGTCTTATCTATTATCCTGTTGTCTTTCTTATCATCTATGCAGGTTCACAAAGGTTTGTAGTAAAATAGCCATTGGCACAGTGACTGTGTAACAAAGTAGTTTCCAATGACAAGATACATGTAGGAAGTCCATGTACTGAATCTTGTGGTGGGGGAAAACAAGAAATTGAAAGGGCTGAATTCATTCTGATCGGCCTGGCCAGCATGAGAGATATAGATTCCTGTTTAGGAAACTCAAACTTTCCCAGAGGTGGGGAATGGGCAAGGAGGAGGCTGCAATGCTTGGTAAGAAATGTATGCATTATCCTGCCCATGTAATTGTAACCCCTCTGTACAGTATGTTCTCAAATAAAAAAAAAATACCTGGGGGAGAATTGCAGTATTTCAACCCTACAGTTATGTCTTTCTCTTCTTCAAAATACTGTTGTTTGCCAGGTGCAAGTGGCTTACACCTGTAATCCTAGCTACTAAGGAGGCTGAGATCTGAGGATCACCAATGGAAGCCAGCCTGCCCAGTAAAGTGCCTGTGAGAATCACTGCCAATAAATCACTCAAAGGCTGGAAGTGGTGCTGTGGCTCAAGTGGTAGAATGCTAGCCTTGAGCACAAAGAGGCTCAGGGACAGTGCCTAGGCCCTGAGTTCAAGCCTCACAACTGACAAAAATACTGTTGTTTAATTCCAGTTTTTGAAATGCTCATGAAGTTATACCTGGAGGAGTGATTTCCAAAGAGTAAATTTTATAAATCTCATGTCATGTCCTAGGAACTCAAAGACATCCCATTTTTGTCCTCCTTGGACCAACTGAACAAACTCATGTGACACGACAAAGAGAAATGCTGTTTCTGATTAGTCCCCTTGATTCCTGCCCCTCCCACCTCATGCTCCAATTTACTTAGTAAGTGCTATGTATTTGTACAAATTTTATAGAAAATGGGATAAAATTTACATTAATGAAAATTCTGAAATGGTCATCAAGGAGCCTCAAGGTTGTTTCTAAGACGAAGCAGCTGTGACATTTTATTCTTGCTTCACCTTGATGGTAGCTGAATGGATATGAAAGGCTTGTAAACTGTTTCCTGTCCCTAGAGTCCAATAGTCTCCTGTGCCATTTTAATTTGAGCTTTTTTGGAATGGAATAGAATGAGTGAACAGGGGAGGTTAATTATCCTAATTAGAAAAGTAGTGAAGCCTTGGCCATTTTAGGTCAGGCATTTGGACAAACCTCCTTTGGCTCTAAGCTTTGGGCATTAGACAGTTACTTGAATGCCAGAGGGTGCACAAAGCATCCTCCGCAGTCCTCTGGCAAAGTCTACAGAGCAAGACAGAGGAGAATTCTTTTCAGGAAATGGTGTGTGATCAGTCTGTGCCTCATGGCAAGAGAGAAGGTTATCTGGAAATGGCAGATATGGAGGAGGCACAGCTGGATGAATATAAGTGTTGGTACATCCCCATGGTCCTCTATTCTATCTTTGGTGCCAAGAACTGTCAATATAGCTTGCAAAAATACTGTTGTTGTGAGTCTTTCTAAAGCTGAGTCTCTTGATATTCCTGTCTTCAGCTGGCTGAACCTATGATGGTATCTTTTTGGAAGATAAACTTCTCTGAACTGAGGCTGCTCATATTTGTTGGATAAATATTTTGCTGTTGAATTATTGATCCCTAGACACACCATTTCTGTCTTTCCCTACTCTTCTATTCAACATCTATTCTCAGAATAGATCAACCTTGCTTTCCCTATAGAACATGCTTTAGGTAATTTAGCTTTGGCATATAGTAGATGCTTACTCATGTTTGCTTATTCTCTTCCTTCTTATTAGAGAAGAGTGTGCTTGGGACACAGCCTCAGTAACCACTTGTTCTTTCTGCTTCATATTTGCATCTATGATATCTGGTTAGTTTCCGAGCTTGTGGCATAAGGGAAGCACACAACCTTAAATGAAATGAAGGTAGTGACTTACTATATTAAAGATTAAACTGGGAAATTAGTCAGATATGTCTAGATATACCTTTAAGTTATCCATTTACCCCAGGGATGAATAAGAAAAGAACTAAAGCTATATCTTTCAAAATAAGCCAAGATTGTGAAATTATCAATCTCTGAGTCCATGAAAATGTGCCTTATTTCTACATAGTTATCCAAGAATATTATCATCAGTGACTCCAACAGAATGTAGAGGACTCAATAGATATTTACACTACCTAACCCTGTTTTCTCACAACTTCCATCTTTATCCATCAGGTATACCTGTTCTTTAAAATTCACATTTGTATCTTTGCAACTGGAACAGGGAATTGAAGATATGGATAATGAAAATTACTGGATACACTTAAATTCATTTTTATTTAAATTTAAAATATTTTTACTTCATATTTGAATATGTGTGCATGATATGGGAATTAAAATAATGCTAGAGGAAATGGAAAATGACTCTAGGTTTTTATAGTTATCTCTCATGCATTTTTAAACCTTTAACTGTCAATCCTCTCCACCTTCATTTCTCAGACTTATATAAGATACCTGGGTAAAACTACCTTCCCTCCTGTTCTCGCTAGTGCAGGGGGAATGGCTATGAAATTTAACATTTTTTTTTCTAGTGCTGGGCTTGAACACAAGGCTTGGGTGCTGTCCCTGAGGCTCTTTGTGCTCAAGGCTAGCATTCTACCACTTGAGCCACAGTGCCACTTCTGGCTTTTTCTGAGTAGTTTACTGGAGATAAGAGTCCTGTCCCAGCTGGCTTTGAACTACAATCCTCAGAACTCAGCCTCCTGAGTAGTTAAGATTACAGGTGTAAGCCATCAGCGCCCAGCTTGGCTGTGAGACTGAAAAATGAATAGAAGGACTGGGGATGTAAGTCAGTGGGCGAGCACTTGCCTAGCGTGCACAAGGCCCTATATTTCAACCAAAGCACTGCAAAAATAAATAAATAAGTAAATCTATAAGAGTTTCAAAAGAAAAGAAATGAGTGAATGATCAGAACAGAAAGTTTTGGATATCAAAATTAATGATGTGATTTAAAACAATATTGGAATTGTAAATAGCCAAGCCCCTTTTAACTGGGCAGAGAGACAAAGTTTTGGTATTTATTTTTGTCATAAGAAGTATTTTGGGGTCTGTGCAGAAAATTTATACATTGACATATAGAAATTGCAAAGATAATATGGTTCATACATAGTCATTTTTTCCCATTTCTTGGCCTTCTTGGTTTGTTGCTGTTGTTTTACTTTGTTAGCTCCTAAGTCTTAATATGACACTCTTTGATAAGTGGAACAGGTCAGAGTCCAGTAGTGAGAACTGACAGTAGAATTTTATTTTGTGTTTGGGTAGGTATAGTTTCAAAATTAGGTCATGTGGGATAAACTTGATCTGCAAGCAAGTTTTTCTCTGTTTCCTGGAAGCCTAGATCCCAAGTTTAATAGATGCAACTGAGGCCAGAATCTAAGAACAATTCTTTCTTGTGGGAGGAAGTATCCAGGGGCTACCTATTTGGGGAGAGAGAAACTGTCTTCTCAAAAGTATTTAACTCAGTTGGGTGCTGGTTGCTCATGCCTGTAAATCCTAGCTATTCAGGAGGCTGACATCTGAGAATCCTAGTTTAAAGTTCACTCTGGCAGAAAAGCTCTTGAGACTCTTATCTTGAATTAACCACCAAAAAGCCAGAAGTGGAGCTGTAGCTCAGGTGGGAGAGTGTTAGCCTTAAAGCCCAGGCCTTGAGTTCAAGCCTCAGGATTGACATACCCATGAAAAAGTACTTTCATAGAAAATTCAATGTACTCTTTTCTTTTTCTTTTTGTCATGTTTTTCCCTGTCTTGGAGCTTGAACTCTGGGCCTGGGTACTATCCCTGAGCTCTTCACCTCAAGGCAAGCACTCTACCACTTGAGCCACAGCACCACTTCCGGTTTTCTGGTGGTTAATTGGAGATAAGAGTCTCACAGACTTTCTTGCCTGGGCTGGCTTTGAACTGTGATCCTCAGATGTCAGTCTCCTGAGTAGCTAGGATCACAGGCATGAGCCCCTGGTGCCAGGCTTTCTTTTTGTCATTTTAACTTTATAACTATTGTGGGGGGGGGGGAGTTGGGCTAGGAATATATTTTGAACCCTGAGCATTGGAAAAGAAAATGTTAAGGTAAAGCACTTTTGTTAAGACTGCCACCAAATTTCAAGACTGCCTGCAGTATTACTGACAGTGAGTAAGATCATTTCTTTACACTTTGTCTGATTTATTTTAAGATTTTCTTCTTGCTTTTCAATTAATAATACAAACTTAATTTCAAACTAGCTTCAGGCCAGTATAGCCCTTTGGAAGGAGTTGCCAAACTGCCTTGTATTTAATTCTTCCAACTATTACCTGATGCTTGTCAAATATATTCTGTTCTTACACATGAGTTGTCCTCATCAACTCTTTTTAAGGTAGTCATCAAAGAGGCTCCGTTGCCTTTCATAGGTGGGATCAGCAAAACCTTTGCCCTTGGTCAACTTGAGCTAATAGTCCTGAAACTGCTTGCTAGCCTTTGGTGCTTCAAAGGTTCTGAATGAGAGAAGGAACCTTGTGGAACAATTTTCTTTTTAGGTAGAGTCTGTTAGAATCATACATAAAGCCAGAAATATACAGGTCATACAAGAAATCATAATCAAGGAATGTCAGAATTAATAGGAACCTAAAATATCATCTATTATAATCTTTTTCTTTATTTTGCCTCTACACATATTAAAGGCCAGAAGAGATTGTGACATGCTCCGAGAATTGTAAAGGAAAGGGGAGGGGAAAAAGTATTTTGCAACATTTGTGGAATCTGATGGGTACTTTGTCAAAGAGAAAGTCCTTTTATAGTTGCTTTTTTAAATTAAAATACTACTGCAAATGTCTTTAAAATGTGTAAGTTCATTTTTCTTCCTTAATAAATATAATCAAGCTGAGCATGGATGGATCAGGCTTGTGGTCCTAATTATTCAGGAGACTGAGATTTTGAGGATCATGGTTCAAAGGTAGCACAAGCACAAAAATCCTCCACATTTCCATCTCCAAAGAAAAGGCATTGCTCAAGTGGTTGAGCATCAACAAGCAAGTGTGAGGCCTTGAACTTGAACCCCAGCACTTCCAAAAATAAAATTTGTTTAAATGAATTATGTATCTATTCATTATTCAAGTGAATATTGAGAAACACTTTTCTGATGTACAAGGATCTTGGTCATGTCTCAGAGTCAGGATTCTAAACATAGGTACTTATTATCCAATAGAAGTCAGAAGTAGAGGCCATCAGCCAAATGTATAATGACCCTGGAGCAGCCCAAGGAAACTGTCACTTTTCCAAATCTCTCCTATTACCGGATCCTTTTTACAATCTCTGATAGTAATTCTAGCTATTTGAAGATTTTGACCCATTAGACTCTGGTTGGTTGAAATTTTACTATAAAAAGAAAGTAGAATGTTATTTTGAAACTAGAAATTAGGGCAGACATGTTCTGCCTTCATTGGATTCTCCTTGGACTTAGCACTAAAACATTTCCTGCAGAGGAAGTATTTGAAGTGAGCCAAGAAACTCCTAGGTGTGGAAGCCAGAAGTTTGGGTGGAGTGGTCAAGACTGTGAGGGGAAATTAACTATACTTCAGAATGGATCTGTCTGTTATCAACAACATTATAAATCATGAAACATACAGAGAACTCTCAACCATTGCACCTTCCCATATATATATATATATATATATGTTTGAACAATTTAAAAACATGTTTTTAAATTGTTCAAATGATAAGGCACATCATTCTCATGAATAAATAATAGCATATTCCCAGAATTAGATCTCCTCTGGATGAATTATATGTTCTTCATATCCTTTTCTGAATACATCACATTGTCACACAAACCAAGGTAACAAATATTCCTTGTACAGGTCCTTTCATTTCTCTGGATGGCTTCTAACTAAAAGAATAAGCCTTTCTGTATGGACCATAATACTACTTAGAAAATAAATGAATGATTTTGTGTCTTGTTTTGATGGTAAAAGATAAATTTAATGTCTTTGACTAATCAGTAATTTTGCTTTCCAGTGTGGTTGATGAGTAATTTAATGTAAGTCTTACTAGATCCTGCAGGCCACCTTTCCTTCAAAGTGCTACAGGGTATACCTGAATAAGATTTGAATGCATTAAAATTGACGTGATTTTCACAGAACATTTTCAGTAGACCTTGAAAGTAATAGGAAATGTTTGTGGGGTGAAAAATGGTAAAGGGGTTTGGCAGCAGAAATGTTATGCTTCAAAACCTGTATTGGAAGTAGTTTCTGGACATTCAGGCAAAAGAAAAGAAATCCTATTGTGAGTATGTAATATTAGACACTTGTCCTTTAAGTGAAGACAGAGGATAGAATTGCCCAGGGGAAAGCCATGACCTTTGCAATAGCTATTTTCACGGCATTTCTCTTGACCTTATCAAGAGATTAAAGTCTCAATGAAAATTTCTTATGGGGGAAGATTTCAGTAATAGGAGTGTACATGGGCCCATGTTGTTCTTGACATCTCAACCTTCAAGAGTAGCTTAGGGCAGATAGAGTAACAAACTGACGCAATGACTCTCAGAAGGTTAGCAGAGATCTGCATCCTTAAATTGAATGCTTTCTACTTGATACGACACACAGTAACTCTTTGAGGTGGGAATATTATCTCATGGAGGAAATGGAGGCTCAGACATAAGCATGTACTAGGGAAAGCCCTAGATGTTTGATTCCGAAGACTATATTATATTCATTTCACTAGAGACCAAGAAGGAGAAAAAAATGTGTGGATATGATAATTTCAAAACAGTGAAGCTTCCATCAAGTTTGAAAAAATATTAAAGACTATCTGTTTAGCCTTACTTTACAGATATAGAACTGAAATCCACAGAAGGATACTGACTGGCTCAAGGTTACACAAAAGGGAGGACAGACCAAATTTTAACAAAGAATCTGCCACATTAGAATAAGAAACAGTAGTTAAAAGAACTAAAATTTCAATTTTTTTTAAGATATGCTATTTGTCCAGAAGCCCCATTGTGGAATAATAGGCCCCTGAGAGTCAAATAACTTTTTGTGTAGGCCTGGACTACAGCATATGTCCTTTTTTCTTGCTGACTTTTAGGAAGCCCCTGTCACATATTGTGAAGTTTTATAGGAAGGAGTGTGTGTGTGTGTGTGTGTGTGTGTGTGTGTGTGTGTGTGTGTGTGTGTGTGTGTGTGTGTGTGTGTGTGTCTCGGGTAAAGCTATGCCCACTTTTAGAACTTTGTTGCAAATCCTGAAATATGTTTAGAATGTTCTATGAAGAGATGAAAACAAACATTTTGTAGCTAATTGTCTAATTCTTTTGTGAACCCAACACCCACAGTAGGATTGGACTCACAGTAATATGAAAAAAGCATTATGAAATGCATTAAAATGAGGGGAAGGGCAATAAGAAAGAGTTGTAGATGGGTGAACTTGATGAAAGTACATTATATACATTATAAAAATATTATCACTAGAGCTTGGTACTGAAGACTCACACCTATCTTCCTGTCTACTCAAGAGGCTGAAATCTGAGGATCTGCAGCCAGCCTCAGGAGAAAAGTTTGTGTGACTCTTATCTCTAGTTAACCAGCAAAAAGCCAGAAGTGGAGCTGTGGCTCAAGTAGTAGATCACAAATGTTGAGTGCAAAAGGAAAGCCAAGAATACAAGGCCATGAGTTCAAGCCTCAGTACCAATACAAACACACACACACACACACACACACACACACACACACACACGCACACAATATCACAGTGAACCACACTGTACCATTAACATATGCTAATAAAATGTTGAGATTTAGAGTTGTTTTCTTTTTTCCTTTCTTTAGGCACAATGTAAGTTATCTAACATGGAGTTAAGAATATAAGTTCTATATCACACAAGGCAGTGTTGAATTTCTAGCTCTACCACTTTGCAGTGTGACATTGGAAGAGTTGTTCATCTTCTATTTGCATAAGTTTTTCCATTTACAAAATGGTACTAGAAATATTTGACATTTATTTTTAGTAGATGCTAAGCATTTTTCTGATACACACACTCATGCACACATAATGTATCTATACATACCCTTTAATCTTCATCAGTAACTATTCAGTGGAGTAGGTGCTACGATTATTTCAATTTTATAGATGAGGAAACAGGCACAGGGTCTTTAAACATCTTGTCTAATACCACAAGCTAGTAAATTCTAGATAGAATTCAAACTCAGACCATCCACATTTCATGGTGGCCCATTTAGCCACTATAGCATACTTCCTGAATTTATATGAAATTCAACACTATAAAATGTAGGGTGAATACTTAATAAATAGCTATTGTTACTGTTTTTTTCTACAACTACTAACGAACTATAGAAAGGATTCCTGAAAGTATAGTCTTTTCTACAACTGCTAACTTGAACATTATTTCATTTTCTAAAAGCCTTCCCTCAATAACCCAAATCACCTGGGTCTTCCCTATGAATCACATCATTTCTGTGTAACCACTCTATTTGAGACTCAATTGCCTATTATTCTGCCTATTATTCTGGCCTTTTCCTTTGTATTCCCTGTAGTGCCTAATGGATCTTAGGGGCTTAAGAAGTGTTTTTGAACTGCAGTGTACAGTATGACTATCAGTACCAAAAGGCAGGACTAAAAATTATTTCCATAGTAGAGCTTCATGTAGATTCAGATTCTGTAGGTCTAGGCTAAGGCCTGAAAGTCTATACTTCTGACAAGCTCCCAGGTGATACTTCTGCTTCTGGCATATGGGATCACACTTTGAGTAGCAAGGCTACTATTCTTTAATGTCTTTAAGATCATTTCATGCATGGTATGTTTCATGAAGGATGCTCAAATCTGTTTGGTAACTAAGGTATATATTTCTACATAAGGTGAAATCAAGCATTTTATTCTCATGAAAATGTAGTATGGAAATTAAAGTCTGGTCATGAATAATTATTATTTTAACCAGTGCTTATTAAAATCCTACTACATGGAAGGATTTGTACTGGTAGCCACTGTGAAAAATATAAGGATGAATTTAATGTATAGACTATATATTACTATGTGGATTGTCAGCTTTGGTAAACGCTTCCACTTTATGGTCCAGTGAACTAAGTGGACTTTGTATATTCAAATTGAAATTTGGAATAAAAGTTGTATAACTATTTATTTTTGTGCAAGAATTAGCAATGCCAATTAAGATCATTTCAATTTGCTGATTGTATTTAATACTGTATTTTCTACTGTTTATTATTGTACTAATTGTGTCAAAGTAATTTCTCAGAGATTGTAGCATAGTTTCTTATGCTCATTTAGAATGTCTGTATGTTTCAGCCTTTGGGCATTTAAATGGTGCAAGATCAGGGTGGGGATGGGGAGGTTGATAGGAACATGAAGAGAATGAACAAATTTGACTCATGGACAAGGGTAAAAAAAACAACATCCTACAAATTGATTTACATACTTCTTTCAAAGTAAATTAACCAGGGACAGCATAGGCTGTAAATGACATAGTACAGCAGAAACAAGTATTGGACTGGAAGTCAGGAGACCAGCAATCTAGTCTGTCCTCTACATTGATCTGGTTGGGGACAAAGGGAAAATTGTGTCACCTCCCGTCCATGTGTCAGAAGAGTTCATCTTACCAGTGTTAATATTCAAATCCAATGATATTATCTAATGACCCTATGTTGACAAGAAAAATTGGTGTAAATATCAAGGTGGCATTGGCAACTATTTGGCACATGTGTAAAGATTATTTTTCCTTCAAACTCCCTAATATATGATGGAAAACCAAAGGTTATTCTTCCTTCATTTCAGGATGTGAGTGGGAGAAATATTGTTCTACTTCCACAGTACTTTGTATGCCAGAAAAAAGAATATATTTTATTCTACCCACATACCACTAATCTTAGTGATACATTCCAATATTATAAAGGATGGAGACAAAAAAGAATGATGAGAGATGGGATCCTTTCTCACAAATCCTACAAATTATATTCGTAATTTTAAAAAATATGACCCTGTGTGTGTGCACCGTGATTTGCTTCCTAAATATATAAATTGGAGTGTGCCAAAACCCCAATCAGAACCAATAAATGTTTCTCCTTAATCTGCAACTAGGCAACTAGGATTTTATTGGAACAATTATTTGTTCTTACTTTTATAGATCTTAATTCACACTCAGTGAGCTGCTGCCCCAGCTGTGGACCATGACCTTTAAATCATATTGTACTTTAGATGGTGCCTTTCTTGCAGGGTGCCCATAACTCAGAATGCTTCCGGGGTATGCAATTTAAATATCCAACTCACCATCCTGCAGTATAAAGGACCCTCTATGCAACTCATTATAATAGGTGCTGTAAGGGACCATTCTGATTCTGAAGGGCTCAAATTAACAATAAATTCAACCACACTCTGCTGGCAGTGCACATAATTATAAAATATGCGGAATGGTTGTTATTAACTAGTCTCATGGAGATCTACTGTGCCATGCAGGATATATTTTGTAATGGCACTACAAGCCATGATTGATTTTCTAAAAAAATTCACATTCTTTCTATCCTTTTAATCATTCAGCCTCTGAGAACTAGCAAACATTTATAGACATTTAATGAATGGGGAACAAGGCCCCTTTACAGAGGCTGATAAAAATTATTGTTTGCTTCTTAAGTGAAGATTAAGTCCTGGATTTGTTTTTAATATGAAATTATTTTGCATAGCATTTTATAGTGTCTATGTAGAAATACAGATCAAGATATAAATCAAGTGGGAATTATCAGGCGAGCTTCGAAAGAGTTGTAAAAACAATGAAGCCCATTTATAATCTTTAACTGTTTGAATTCTAATCAGATAAACTATCATTTTTGGCCAGAGGCAGTTAGCGGAGGCAGGCTTTGGATACATTAAAAATAAAACAACAATTTGTTTAACTAGGGATACAGGTGGACCCATTGCAACAATGAGATGCACAAGATGTTATGTCGAAAATGAACTTTACAACTTTGGCTAGGTGGGAGGGGGGGTGCAGCGGGGGTCGGGGGGAGGGGAGATGGGAAGGAGAAACAAAGGAGGAGGCAAAAATGCTTGATAAGAAATGTACTCATTACCTTGCCCATGTAATTGTAACCCCTCTGTATGGTATTTTCACAATAAAAAATAAATAAGACAACAAAACATGAAAAACATAGACACAGTTCTTCTGTAGTGAAGCTACTTCAACTGACTGTTTTTAGGATACTAGGGGAGGAGGTACTATTTTAGAGGGATTGCCTGAAAGCCCCCAGTGATGTTGCTGGTCTGCTGTACATACATGACAATCAGAAGGAGGCTTTGCTCAATAGTCATCGGCTTCATGACTCTCAGTATGATGCCTCCCAGAGTGTGATGATATGGGTTTCCTTTTCTAAGAAGTACTTCCCACAGTAGCCACAGAGATCACTTCATCATAGCTACTTCCCTTTCCTGATTGAAAGAATCCCTTTGGGCACAGGAAATTCTAGAGATGGCCTTATTAATGCCAAAGAATGTTTCACTGGCAAGCCTAGACTGTACAACATCCCAAGTACCTGAGTAAGGATCCTTCAAGCAAATGCTTATGTATGTAGCACCTGATTTCATGGAATATGAAAAGGTGGCTCTTTCCAGATTACTTATGAAAAGAAATATCTGGAATTAAATTGCCTTCAAGTTTTACTATTACTGTTGACTACTGATATGCCCTCCCCATTTTTCTGTCCATCAAAGATTAAGTGTATTTCTTAAAAGTGGAGTCTAAAAGAAAAACTGCAAGAATTTGCCTCCCAGTTGTGTTACTTATTAGCTGCATGTTTCAGGGTAAGCTATTTAACCTTTCTGTATCCTAGTTTCTTCACTTTCAAACTACAGATAAAAATAAGAGTATTGAACTCACTGAACTGTCAGGATTAAATAAATTCATGTGTATAAAACACTTAACCCAGAGTTCTATCCATGATAAACAGACAACAGATTTTCAATTTTTGTGGCAGAGCTGGGGTCCAAACCCAGAGCCACACAAATGCTAGAATAAATGCTTACCACTGAGCTACACTCCAGTAGATCTTTTATTAGAAAGGACTCTTGGTTGCCAATGACAGAAACTTGACTTAAACTAACTTGAACAATAGCATTTCTGGTTTAAGTAAGCAAAATGTATAGAGGCCAAAAGGATCAGATCTCATGTCTCTCTCTTCATCCGATCTTTTTGCTTTACAAACATCAAATTTTGATTTAAGTCTAAGTGCTTCAGTGTCTATGTCTGTAAAATGGGAAAATAATAATAAGCCAATCTCATTGGATTATTGTAAAATTAGATGTATTTGTGGTGTTTCTAATAGGACATAGACCATAGTGTCATGTTATTATTTCTGTTATTCTTTAGTTATTTTAATGCTAAATATATTCTCCCATAATTTACATTTACCTCTTATTACCCCTTTCCCTTTAACTTCTGCCCTCAACTACTTTAAAAAAAATATGGAAGATTAAACCCAGAGCCTTGCACATGCTAGATAAACACTTCACCACTTGAGCCATGCTCCTAGCCCTTGTGTTTTGTTTTTGAGGTGTTTGTACTAACTTTGCCCATTCCATTGTCTTACTGTGAGATTTCCTGCTTCTGCCTTTCAAGTATATGGGATTTATAGGCATGTGCAACAAGGCCTGGCTCCATCTACTTCTTTTCTTCTCTTTCCTACTCTCCCTTCTTCACCTCTTCTCTTTCTCCTATTCCACAAACTATCTTCATTCTCCCCACCTCCAATTCCCCACATCCAGACATGTCAAAGTGGGTGGGATTTCGTATCAGGTACGTCTAAACAAAAGCAGAGGGGATGCACTAGACAATACTCAGAATAAATTAATGTTTTTTTTATATTTGGTTTGGAGTTCTGCCCTTTTTTCAACCTCTCCTCACCCTCAAACTTGTTTGAATAATATTTCATGCTTAGGATTTATTTATACATTCATAAATGTTGATAAGCCACTATACCAGGTGCTGTATGGCATTCTCCTTTATTTAAGAGACAGTTTAAATACTCTACTGCAGGTTTACTACTCTAATTCAAAGCATAGCTTATCAAGGACAAATGTCATAATGGTCTGACTCATTTCAGAGATCTTTCTTGTTCCTGTTTTCAATGCCCTTTCTTCCTAGGAGGCTGATGGTCACTTGTTCTTCCTTGCTTACATTGCACTTTCTTCTGTGACAACTCCATGAATTTCACCTGATTACTAAACTATGTCATATTTTTCTTATGCTTAAAATACAGAGTAACAAAGGGTACTATAGCTTTATGTTCTGATCTTTTCTAGGTGAAAAGAGACAAACCAAATACACCAATCTTAGATAAACTATTATCCTTCCCAGGGAATGGAGCATAACTATTACCACAAGGTGTGGTTACCACAGGTCTGGCTTTCACCATAACAGTAAAAACAAAAACAAAAACAAAAACAAGTCTTTGGGCATGGAATTTGTTCTCAAACATTTTGTAAGCTATCAGGGCCAGCCTTCAGAAAGTTTGATTTTGAAGGGTCTGTGAAATGTGAATAGTGACTACTCCATGATAACAAAGTCCTTTTTTATTCTGATTAAAAACAAAGGGTTACTGAGATTGGGTTTCACACTGCCAGAGATTTCCTGGTTGGTCCCAGCTACATCAAAGCAACAAAGACCCTTTCTTTCCTGAGGGGTCATTTATTTATCTTTTCTTGGAGACAGAGTGTGTCCCTAAGAGAAAAACTTAAAAAGAAACCATTCTGGAGCTTCTATTCATTTTGCCCTTGTATGTTTGGGGGTGTTAGAGTAAGGGCAAAGGTCTTTGTAGCTCATTGTCAGATTATAAGATTTCTTTTGTATTAACTAGTCAGCAATTAGGATGAGATTAGAAGCAGTGTGGAAATAAAGCTGTGGAGGTAAGCTGGCACCTAAAGCACTTGTGCCATTGTATTGCTGTCCATAGCTAGAATCCATTCTGCAGTCCATCTTCAAAAGCAATTTGCAGTACATCCAGGCACAAATCCAATTAAAAAGCAGAAAGGGATTTGCATGCATAAAATAATACTGATGCATTTTTAAAAAAAAAATGACCCTGATAGATAGAATTCAAAGGTTAGCAGATGATTGAGTCTCTGCACTAAAGTATCAGAAGAAATTTTATTCTTAAAACACAATTCAATGTATATCCTACAAAATTGGGAAGAATGAGGGGCTTGGGGAGTGATGAGTAAGAATGTTGAGATGAGTGACATTGATCAAGATTCATTGTTTTCATTAACTACAATGTTAAATGGCAATTCTTGTGTACACTTCTTAAAGATAATGATATTTAAAAAAGAAACATTTACCAAAAACAAAAAGAAAACACTGTGACATAGTGGCTCATAATGAAATAAAACTGGACACATAGCTGGACATTTGTTTTTGTAATTTATCTTTCTGGAAAAAATGTCATTCTTTGTATTTTACTTAACCTAAGACAAAAGCTAGATCTTCAAGCACAGTCATAGGGTTAGATACCTAATAGATATGCACTGAATATTTGTTGGCCTGAATTAGAGCAGCCAATTATTTCCTTTGGTCTTTGGCAAGCATTCTTTGTTTCCTACTCAATATTAGTTTACTTCTTTGCTAACACAGTCTTGGTTTTGTTTAAGGTGGCAATGTTCCCAGTTAATGCTCCCTTTCCCAGGCTTCCTTGAAACTCTTGTTGAGTAGGTGGGGCATAAAGTATACTTCTGGCCAAGGACATATGAATAGAATTCTGTATAATAAAACATTGTTTTTGTGATGAAGGGAGGCAGATGTGGTTGGCATTGTTCTTTCCTAATTGTCCTGTCTTTTAGGAGCATTGCAGTTACAGCCATCTTGTGACCATGAGGTAGCAAGGATGCAGGTGAAAGTCAGTGTGCATAGAAAGCAGGAAGGAAGAGCTCAGATCTTTCATGGCACTCATAAGCCACAGAACCAGTACCAAAGCTTAAGCTGTTCTAACTCCTGTTTTTCTCAAGCCTTACAGTGATAGAAGCGAATAAAATAAACCCTTATGTTTTAAAGCTTTAACTTATAGCAGACTTCTCCAGTAGGTTTGCCTCAAAGGCTGACCCTTTGATCATGACAGCTGGGTTTTGATAACTGTAGCAGGCAAATCAAAGGCCACATATGGGTCACAGAAAGATTTGAGTATTCATCAACTCCATCTCAGATGTAGACACCTTCAAAATCTCTGGCTCTACTTGAAACGATTGCGGAGAAACCTTTTTATTACTTTCACTGGTTTTATTTAAATTGAGAATAACATTTGCATGATCATGAAAAGTAACACAAAAAAGCTTGGATATGACCTTCTGCAGAATTATAAAAGTTATAGATAGATCTGGACATCATTATATTAAGTGAAATGAGCCAGATTAAAAGTGACAAGGATCACATTTTTTTTTTTAATATGGAGAATTTATGGAAAAGAGGGACATGAAAGTAAAGGGAGAACTGTTAGGGATATGAAAGGCAAAAGGGTGTGTGGTGAAGGAGGATAAGAGAGGGCAACAGAGGGAGTAAATGTGATCAAAGCACATTATATGCAGGTATGAAAATGTCACAATGAAATACATTATTTTTATACAATTAATAAATGTCAATAATTTTAATGAAATGTTGCATAAATTCAGAACATTATTATGATGTCCAATACAAATATATTTTCAGACATACATGCATGTGCATACTCTCACACTTCTTGGGAAGAGGGAGTGAGAGAAACAGGGTTTCGAATCCAATTAAAGCTGAGCCCTGATGAATTGACCAATTCCTTGTGGTGCATGCTGCCTTCCATATAGAGCACTCACATGTTTGGTTCTGTGTCCTAGAAACCTATGCTCCCATAGTATTTCCTGACCTTCATTAGTTATCTGTTTTACATAGAATTGTACTGAGAAGCCTATAGTAAAGAAACACAAGAAACACAGAGACTATCTCAGGTTACACATAATGCATATTTGTTGTAACTTGACAATGAACTAAAAAGAGAAAGAAACAAAATAATTCATTTCAGTCTCAAACTTTAAAAGTTTTCTCTACACTGGAAAGATAAGAAGAGGTGCATGTGAAGCTGACAGTATTTTAGTGCTATGGAAAGGAAAGTTCTAACCCTGTGCCTGACCATCTTATCATTACTGTTCTCAAGTTATTTTCCTCACCATTTGTGTTCTCTGACTCTCTCTTCTTCCTTCCTTTCTTCTGTTTCTCTCCTTTCTTCCCTCCCTTCCTCTGTCACTCCTTCAAATCTTAATATATCATTTCAATGTAAACTATGCCATTTTTCAGAGCATTAAAAAGACAAAAGTCAGTATGGAATATAAATGGCTTTGATATATCTCCAGAATATGTCAGGAAGAAGCAGCAGAGATAACATTTTAAACACAAAAGAGAAGAAAATCAAATGAAATCAAATCAAAGCATCCTTTAAAAGTAGAAGAATCTGTTTCTCATTAGGTAGAATGTGCCAGTGACTTAGATATGAGCAACTAGCACAATGTCACAGACAATGGATTGTAGTGAGGATAAGGGTCATATAGAGAACCCTTGTGTGAAGGAGGAAGGACCCTGGTGTCTATTCTGGACTCACAAGAAGTTTTATGGAATGTATAAATACAGTTAAGAGAAATGAAGTCTTCTTTAGAGTTTTTATCTAAATCCAGTTTTGGGTAGGAGCTCTTTAGTGTGCCTCAGAAATG
This sequence comes from Dipodomys spectabilis, assembly GCF_019054845.1. NCBI lineage: Eukaryota > Metazoa > Chordata > Mammalia > Rodentia > Heteromyidae > Dipodomys > Dipodomys spectabilis. Next base: position 1,594,238 of record NW_024870748.1, on the reverse strand, counting down.
TGAGGTCTTGCAAAGCACTTACAACTTCAGATTCCTAGGTCTTCTGGAAATTCTGATTTATGTGATGTTCAGTGATTATCCATAATTTCCACTTTTAATAAATATACCAAGTGATTCTGCCATTCTTCATCAGAATCAGACTCTAAGAAACACTACCTTTTACAGTAGGAAGAGAAGTATGTCTTTTTATGTCTCTTTCTGGTCACCAGAGACTGGGACTTTTCTAGTTCTAGAAAAAACAAACAGTGAAGAAAGCAAGTATTTTCATTTGAAATGGTACCAGTTAATGCACATTAACACATTAGAATTGTCTTTTTAGATACCAGAATTTTTTTAGATAGCAAGAAGATTTTTGTTCTGTCACTGAGGTGCATAGACATGTGAACCTATATGGTCAGCGAAGAAGAGAACAAGGGGACACAGGGAGGCAATAGAATACCTCAGATCGCTTTCCTTTTGTTATATTTGTTTTCTCATAAATATTTAAAAATGTCTCTTTTAGGGTTAGTCAAATGAAAAGGAAATGGAGAAAGAGTGCATTCAGTGTATACCCTACAAAATTAAGAAGAGTGAGGGAAGGAGTGGGGTTGGGGAGGGATGGGCAAGAATGTTGAAAGGGGCGACATTGATCAAGATACATTGCCTTTATAAACTCTTTTGTTAATGACGAGTCCTTTGTACAACTTCTTAAAGACAAAAAATAAAAATGTTTCTTTTAAACCTTAAGGTAGCCACAGATTTAAAATAATGCCTAAGCTAGTGGTCCTCAAAAAATATTCATTAGACTGGTATGTATAATTGACCACTATTTGGAAACTTAATGAAAATATAAATCCTTAGGCTTCTTCCTTTTTACCTATTGAAGCAAAAAGTCTGGTGTTTGGACTCAGTAATTGAGTTTTAACATGCCCTATTGATGTTTCTAATGCATGTTAGAGTTTGAGAGCCATGGGTCTACACAACTAAATTCCTTGTAAACTGTCCCATACCAGAGTCTGAGTCATTGGGATCTTGTGTGTCTCCGTCTCCATTCAACTTCTGGTGTGGGATGTGGCACTGATTACAAAGTGAATGATATAATTATTGCTCTAAGAAGCTGCCATTCTTTAGTATCTTAATTCTTTCATTTTCAGTTAGGAAATTTTAGCAGTGGATCTTGATAATAATGACATCAGGTTGGTGGAACATGTAATTTTCAGTATATCTGGGTTGTAGCTCAGAAAACTATATTTGTAACAAGTTTCCACGGTACTCTGATGATAAGTGAACTTGGGTAAGACCCATAGGGGAAAGGAATATGTAGCCAGTTTTGAGGTATTGTAACAACTTAGCTGATTCTGAAGTCCTACTTCTGTAGAGTAAGGACATGACTTTATCAACTTTGTAAGATTAATGTAAAGATCAACAGAGCTGATGAGTTTTTAATTATCCAAAGGACACACAAACACTGTGACTACACATATCCCTCCTTTTCAATATTAGCATTCTTTAGTGACTCACAAGGCCAGCAATGCATTGTCAGAGGCACTAAAACCTTTCTGAAAAAAATGTATCCCCACAGACAATGATACCACAGACAAGTATCCTCAACACAAGGATGCAAATGAGTATTTAGTATGCTGAGATCATATTATGCAAAATAAATGGCTCTCAACTGAGGTGCTTAAGGACATTATTATGGCAACTGTTATTATCTTAGCCATGACTTTCACCTAAGCTATTTTGAGTACTACTAAAGTTGAGTACACAATCAGATATTATTCCAGCTGTGGTGAGATTAACTGAACCCAGTACTGCTTGAGAGGAACTCAATACAAGTACAGTGAAAGAATTGATGTGGATATCACAGTGTAGTGTACTGAAAGGAATGCTAGACAAAAACTTCAGAGGCTTGACTAATAGCCTTAGGCAACTTCTTTACCTATTTTCAGAAGCAGTTTATAAGACTGTATTGCAATCAAGTGAGTTCAGGCATAAACATGTATAGAAATGGAAAGCATCATTACATTGAGTTTTATGGAAGCAGAGCCTTCAATTAACAGGCCTGTCTTTCCCATGTTATTGATGCAAAAGAGAAAACAAAAATAAGTCTCTGAAATTGGACACCAAAGGTATGTCCTGAGCTCAGTACATGCCTTACTCATCTTCATTTTTAATCCTGAACACTGAGAATAAGTGTTCAAGTAATAACTCAAAGACTCTACAAGGGTCTCAAATACTAAGTAAAGATTTAATTATGTCTTTAAGGCAATAAGTAAACTAGACGTATTAGAAAATTTACCAATCTAGTCCAAACCAGATGAGTTACTTTAATATTCATTTAGTTTTAGCTCAGTTATTCCTTAGAAGATTTTGGTAATCAAATGTCTATTTCCTGAGAAGTTTGATGGACTAATCCTCAGTTGCCTTGTTTTTTAATAAAAAATTAAGTATATTTATTTTGGATATGTAACTAATTGAAAAGTTGAACTCAAAAGGATAAAAGAGATGAAATATTTTCTGTTCAGTTTAGGGGCAGACAGTAGTTGATTAACAAGTTATGTCAAAATATAGTGGACAAAAGGATCTCCTGAATCATTTGGTTTGCTTTTGGCATATTCAATGATAGCCTTGGTCTCTCTTTTCAAGATAAACTCATGGGTGTGTTGTGATTGGGAATCAAGGAAATGATGAATGACTTGCTCCTGGAACACTTTTTGGAGCTATGACATTCATTTATGAAGTGAGATCTCCTGATGTCTTGTTCCTTTTTCTCCAGTTGTAAGATAGAGTTGCAAATACCTGCAATCCTGCAATATTTCAGTTTTATACTTGTTGGGAACAGAGTGTCTTGACTCATCTAATAATTTAGTTTAACAGACTACTTTTCTATTCATCCTACAGGGATTAGAGATTTTTTTCATAAAGTAAATATAAAGCTAAATATAAGCTATGGTATTATATCAAGTTGTTTATTTTTTTCTTCTTTGGTAACTTGTAGTTCAAGCCTTGAAGGATTCCTGAGACACGAGGTGGAATACCAGGTCTCCATGTATTGTTGATTTGTAAGAAAGGCCAGTTAGGTAATAAAAATGTTTGCAAGGGTTAAAATTCTGAAAAATCAGTTTGCTGTGCTTGACTACTGGGGCTTCGTAAGATGCTATCTGTGTACCTTTTCACCTCTTCACCTTGTGTACCTCTGTACTTCCATCTGGTGCTATTTTGAAAGCCCTATTTCCTTGAAAGAAATCAATTCCTTGTGATAGGAAGAAACCTTTGTGCCAATATCCAAACTGTAAACCCATTGATTCTTTTAAAAGACTCATTTTGAGAACAATAAAAATCAATGATGGAAAAGTCCTGGACTGGGGGTTCCTGGAAGCATCTGTCACTTGGTGGAGATATGTACTGCCTAATTTACCTGGAAATCTATGATCTATGAGGTCTGAAACATTGTGTGCTTATAAAACTTGCAGCCCACTGTTGGGACCTAGATAAGCATTTTGTCAAAAGTGACTGCTGACCTTCTTATTGCAGAGCAAAGCTTGAATTTCAAAGCTGTAAAGGACTTCAGAAATCATCTAGTTTCAACCCTAGCTGCTTCCTACAATCATACTGAGTGTATGAGTTAAAATTTAAGCCCTAGTAAGGCTATTATTTCACCTTCTTCATTATCTTACTTGTCACAAAATCCTGGAGAATAAGCCTTATTTACTCTACTTTGTAGATAGTCAAGCAAGCTCAATGATGCTAAATGCCACTGTTAACAATACATACCTAATAATCAGAACAGTTATGATTCGATCAAAAGATTCTTTGCCTCCATTTCAAATGTGAGACTTTTTTTGGTGTACACATTAGAATCCTTCCTGTCACTTCTTGGGGAGTACCCAGTAAGAAGGGGGACAGGATCTTCAGACCTGCCTGCTTATTACACAGGTTTCCAGAAAATGACAAGTTAGAGTCTAGTCTCAGCATGCACTAGATCTATTTCAAGGAGGAAATCCATCATAGCCTCACTTGCGTTGTGTAGCCTATCACGGGCTCCATCCTTAGACTCCTACTCCTTTCTCCAGTTTATTTTTTACTGCTCATATTTTGCCTTTGTTTTGAGAAGTTGGTTGGAACAGTTGTTAGTACACTTGAGATACCAGGCTGACGTCTAGAAGTATCAGTCTCTAGAGTAGTATCCTCCAATAGACCTTTTTACAATGATGGCAAGGTTCTCTACTTCTGCCATCCAGTTTTGTAGCCACTACCTCCATATCTTTTTTGAACATATAATTTGGGACTAAGAAACTGCACTTTAAATTTCATTTAATTATGATTAAAGGGTATATTTAAATATATTTAATTTCAAGTTATATTTAGCTATACATCTCTACTGTATGAGAGAGCATAGCTCTTGGAAAAGCAGAGAATGACACATTATGACAAAGTTTAGGGAAAGCACTCTGGCATTCGATGTTCCAGAAGCGATTAAGTAAAGACGAGGACCATGAATATGAAGATTAGAGTACGTGGAGAGGACCATGAATATGAAGGTTTAGAGTACATGGATCTAAATACCAGTTTTATTATTTACAAGCTGTGTAACTTTTGGGTAATCCCCTAAGTTCTCTGAACCACAGTGTCATCACCTGTAAAATGGATCCAGTAACACTGCCTATATATCATTGGGTTTTTTGTGAAGCAGAGATGAGATAAAATTCATACATTATTTCAGTTTAGTGCTTGGCATACAATAGGTACACTGCTGATTAGGGAATGAAAGGGAGGAGGATCCAGGGTTGCTCAGCTGTTATACAAGACCCAGCTGTGTCTCCCAATTAAAAAATGTATTCTGAAAATAATCACCTAGACATTGGAGTTTATGGAGAGTATAGATAAAGTGATCTCAAGGTAGTGGAGGACATTGTAGGGAGAAGCATCAGTGACTACTTTCAAAATAACCTTTGAAAGCATTTAACCAGCATGGTTTAGAGAACATAGTTGTTAGAAGTGCATTGATATGGAGGGCAGAATACATTGAGAACTTCCAGAAATGTGAATAGTAGATGGAGTAATGGGTTGGGAGTTGGGAAACAACCACTCCTGCTGTGTCATTTTCCATTTTGGGCTTTTAAAATTCTTTTCTTTTAAATTTTTATTGAGTCATACAAAGAAGTTGCCATTCAACAAAGTAGCATATGAATACAATGAAACTTGATCAAGGTCAATGAAATGACAGGTGTTAGACTAGCTTCATTCCTTTAAAAGATACTCACTGTAGGTAAATCATATACCAGGTAGAAATATGAATAAAATAAGCTCTGGCCACAGTATATTTGCATTTTTGTGAGAGAGTCAGAATTGTACTGTGTGTGATAAAGGCACATTTGAAATCCAAAACAATCAAAGGGGGAGGCCTCATAGAGGAGGTGTTATTTAAGATAGGCCTTAAAGGATATAAATTAAGATGTCAGCAGACCTAAATGATTGCTGTGATCCCATTACAGGTTCCAAAGCTATGTATGATCTCTCTAGTTTCTACTATAAAGACTAAGTCACTCTCTAAATTCTTAGTTTTAGGATACAGTTAGGAGCCTAGTGATAATTAGTTATGTGAATCTGCAAGAGTTCTAAAATATTTCTGTGCTTCATAAAATGTGAATAGCAGCCCTCATGGAGTTGTTGTCAGGATTAAGATTTAATTCATATGAAGTACAGAGAACAGTGCCTGCCATATAAGCTCTTGAAAAGTTTGTCTTTTTTGTGTGTGTATGCCTGTCTTGGGCCTTCAACTCAGGGCGTGGGTGCTGTCCCTGAGCTTTTTTGCTCAAGGCTAGCACTTTGCCACTTGAATCATAGTGCCATTTCTGGCATTTTCTGAGTAGCTTGTTGGAGGGAGCTAAGAGTCTCATGGGCTTCCCTTTCCCAGGCTAGCTTCAAACTGTGATCCTCAGATCTTTCCTGAGTAATTAGGATTACAGATATGAGCCACCAGCTCCCAGCTTATGTTTGTCATTTTTATCATTATCCCATCATCACAATTATTGTTACAGCTAATGGCTTCATTTCTGCTCTTTCTATTCCTTAGTCTCTGTTGTTGTTTTGGATATGAGTAAGAACACTGTTGATGCTCAGGTTTGGTGATTTTCTCAGTTTGAATGTCTATGCAGGAGCCTTAGCCACTGGACTTGGCTAAGAAAGACCCTAGTACCACCTCTCCCTTGGGTCCAGTTTGGCTTGCATTGTGTCAGTTCACAAAGGTGCCTGACACTGGCAAAGTTTTTAATTCTGAAGTTGTGCAAGTTGCTAATTAGTCTTGTAAACATTCTCCATTTCACTTTCTTAATATCTTTTTGGTCATGGAACTCTTCCCACTGTCACTCCTGGGGTCTGTGCCTGGTGCTTAATTATGTTTGGGCAACCCCACTGTCTGTGTAGCAAGCTGGCCGCACCCTCCAGCCTGCCTCATTTTTTGTTTCTGTTATGTCTTCTGAGGCCCAGATCACTCTTGGAGAACTTAGGGTCTGGCATTTACATGTATTTCTTTTTCATTTTTTAAAGAGCAGAATAGGATAGAGTGGACTTGCATACCAGGTTGGAAGGGAGGAGTGGTGATAAGAAGCAAACAGTTCTATATTTATTTAAAAGTCAAGTGAATTATTTTCATGCCACGTATAGTTGATGAAGACAGCCCTGTGATGGAATTCTTTGCTTACTTTTCCATGTCACCCTCACTTCTCCAATACAGTGCTTTAGAATCAGTTACATGTACGCATTTCAGCAAGTAGAGGTCCAACTGGTACTTTTGCATGGTTATTGTCATTGACACAATTCTTAGAATTAAGCTCAAGCTGCCAGATTTAGCAAATAAAAAACAGAAAGCCTAGTGAATCTGAAATTCAAATAAACAATAATTTTAGTACAAATATGTCCCTTGTAATATTTAGGATATGCTCACACTAATAAGAAATTTGTCACCTAAAAATTCAATTGTATTGGCTATCTATATTTCATCTGGCAATCTTAAATTAGGCCCAACAGATGGTTTTGAAGTAACATAAAAGTAAAAGAACTGAGAAGTTCATATGTCCAATTGGTGTTATCCTTACTGGGCTGGCTCATTACTTGCAATCCTTTCCAGTAAGGACACTAAAGTGTTCTGGAGGTAGGTCATTAGAAACTTGTGTTTCTCCATTAACTACCATTTAATGCCCTAGCCCAGACTAATCTTGTAGGTGAGTTAGCCTACTAATCATATTATATGCTCTAGATAAGTGAGACACAAAATATAGTTGATTTGGGAAAGAGGGAACTATAGTAAAATTTGATTCAGGTGGTGTCTAAGAATCGGTAATGGAATGGAGAGTCCAGAGTTAACCTTATAACTACCAACTTCTTTGGGCACAATGCTGATTGGTCACCACTGATCTATTTGGTTTACCATTGCTTTCTCTATAAGAATTATTACTCTGTGCAATAAAAAGATACCTCTTTTAATGTCACAAACTGTCTTGCCTGGATTGGGCAAATAGGATGACTTTTTTTTTCTTAGACAGGTTTCACTATATACCCTAAGATGGCCTCAAATTTATGATCCTCCTTGTGTCAGCCTTCCAAGGGCTGGGATTACAAGTGTCTACCACCATGTATAGCAGACACTTCTTTATTTCTGAGGCTGGGAAAATGATCTTACCTTAGAGTCTTCTAGGATTGTTATGCTGAGTGAATGAAAACATGGATGTATAAGTCCTTGGATCTAGAGCAGTGCTAACAAAATGCTCTCAAATTATCAAACATGTCTTTCTGGATGAGTTCAAAGAATGAACTAGTTCTGGTTACCAGCTCTATCACATCACTGTTATCCTTGAACATGGACACATGTATACACAGGAAGGCAAGGAGTATCAATAATGGTTACTGCTATGGTGCTAGTGTGTTGTGGCAGAAAGGCCCAAGCAAAGAAAGCCTGTGAGTGCTCCTCTGCCCCACAAATAAATTGCAAGCTCTAGCCTTTTGCCAAGGACTGATCCTATGGCATGATCTCAGAGCAGGAAGGCAGGGCTGGAGGGAGGAGGTACGGAAGACTCCCTTGAAATACTGCGGGTGCCATTCACCAGCTCTCAAGGAAGAGCTCCAAGTTTAGGGGGACAGGTGGCCAGCGGAGGTTTTGAATCTACCAAAGGAAATTATCCTCCCTCTGTGTGCCCAGGATAAGATCTCAGAGCCAGGGAATGTTTGTAAATGGACTCTCTCATTTAAATAAATCCCACTTAAATATTTATCAGATCATGAATATGCATGTTTCTCTCTCTCAGTGCTGGAAAGAGAACGGGCATGTAATTTTTAGATGGCACATAAATAATGTAAGGGGGGAAAAAGGGATCTTTGTTCTGTGTTGACTGTGTATTTACAGCATCTCAAGAGGTCTTGAAATAATGAACTGATTTTTCCCTTCGCCAGCCTAAATGTGCACTTGCAACTTCACCTTTCATGTCTTTATGGTGATTTGCACACATTTGTATCCCCAGGGAGGATTTCTGAAGGCAATAAAATAAGGCGGATCAACTTTCAGTGATTAGTGAGTGACTTAATCATGGCAACCCCTTCCTGGCTTTCTTGTGACTGGCAGCAAGCAAGGCTGATCCTGCACTTGCTGTTCAGTTGCTCAAAAGTGAAGGCCCACAAGGTACTTAAGCGAGCCAAGGACAATGTGATGGGGTAGTACTCTCTCTCCAGCCACAAGTACTTGAACTTGGCTCCAGTCAAGTGGAGTGGAGTGGAGTTCTAAATAAAGACAATAGGGAAGTTTTGATAAGACACAGGATGGGATAGAATATGGTCAAAGCCCCAGAATCCCACTGGTGGAAGGAGTTACAAACAGACATCTATGACTTCCCGGATCCATTTGTCTGAGAACCAGCTGTGACTGTAGCTCAGGGTGTGAGCAGGTGAGAGAGAGAGAATAGACCCTTACTCCTGAGTTTTCTATGCTGGATTCTGTGTCCTCAAGTAGCCTTTAACAGCTGCACATTCTTGGCTTTGAAATTAGGCATGATGTGCTTGCTTTCTGTATTTCTCTGCTCTATCAGTATGAGGAATTGGGAGTGCTAGCTTATCTTCCTGCCCTACAACATCTTTAAAAATAACATTTCTTCCTTGTTAATAAGAGAGCTGAAGGTGGCTGTCAGTGTGGAGCAATAGGAATAACATTTGAACTGGGAGTTAGGAAACACAGTGTTTGGTACTAGTTCTACCACTTACTAAGAATGTGATGTTGAGAAAACCACTTAACCTTTTCATGCCTCTACTTCCTCATCTGTAAAATGAGGATCATGACAGTACCTCCCTAGTAAAACTGTTGTGACCATTAAAGGAGATGATGCATTTAAGATGCTTAGTGCAGAGCCTGGCACATAACAAGTGTTCAGTCAAGGGTGGATATTAGTCTGAGGAAATGCTTATTCATTAGCCCTCAAACTTTCCCCCAAAGCCTGGCTTTTTCATGGTCAGTGAGAAAACAACCCCTTTTCTTAAAGGTGTGCAGCAGTGTAGTGGAAATGAAAGATTTTATGATGAGATATTTGGAAACCTGGATAATAGTCCTGCTTTCACTGTTCATTAGCTATGTGATCTTGAACCAATCATTCCCCTCTTTGGGAAAATAGATTTGCTTAGTCTGTAAATGAACAATGATACATCTTTTTCTCATTGGGGTGATGATGATAAAAAAAAGTGGGAAAAGTGCCTGGAAGTGAAAAATGGTAGGTTTTATTTTCAACTATATTAATTATGATAGTCAAATATTCTTCTATTTCAATAAATTCCAGTTGTGTAATAATTTTGAGCTCTTAGTTACATATTGGTTGATATTATAAAAGCAAATAGTTTATGGAAATATGTCTCTGTTTTCAAGCTGGAACATCCAGAGGGCAAAATAGATGGGTGTTAGGAATAGAAATCATTTCCACCAAGCTTCAAGTAGCTTATCAGTAGTTATAAGGAATTATGAGGTCAGGGAGAAGGTAGCCTTTTCCTCTTATTTTTGTATTTTTCCCATCTTACCTTCTAAGATGCCTTAATCAGAAGGGGAAGCAATACCTATAGATTCAATGTAAAAACACATATGATTCAATGAGAAAATACAAATTACATGTACTTTTCTTATTTTCTATGAAAGTAATTACTAGAATGATGAAAGGGGTGACATTGATCAAGATGTATTGTACTTATAAACTGACATCCTGGATTGAAACCCCTTTGTACAACTAGATAAATATAATGAAATAACTAGTTAAATATAATAAAATAATTTTAAAAGATTCCTAGACTTAGTTGATGATTTTGTAGTTTTGTTGATTATTTTGTAAAATTGTCATTTATTGAGTATATTTTTTTGCTTCTTAGATACTATGCTAAGCACTTTCACAGATCTCATTTAATAGCTTAGAGAAGTGCGTAATATAACCAGTGTCCATTAATAGCTACTTCATAGAAGTTGGTGTTCAGGACCACAAAACTGATTCTTGTTAGAGCTAGAATTGAATCTTAAGACTTGCCTCAGAAAAACAAGAAAACAAACATTTTCAGACTGTTTGCTAGGTAGGGTGTTTAAGATAAGGGAAATCAGAATTGGAAGATAATTGACTTTAAATGTTTGATGGTGGTCAGTGAGAGTAGTTGATAACCTATCTTTCTATCAATTCATCATTAAGGCCAGACAATCCATCTCATGATCTTCTACAAAATGTCCATAGTCCTTCTATCCTCTAATGGTGTACTTTGTTTCCTATCATAGCTTTCCTCATGGATGATTCACAGAGATGGCTAGGTCCATTCAGCCATATGGAAATGGACTTAGGAAATGGTTCTGAAGGTAAAGGGAAAAACTTGAAAGAAACTGGGAACTAAAGCCATGGTCATTCCTCCCAATTTCTAATATGCACTAGTTTAAGCCAAACAAATATAATACTATAAACAGTTTTGCTCCCCAATTCTAGGGTTCATTATGTCCTGTGAATCTAGAAAAGCGTAAAATGTTTCAGAAAAGTGATACACTGTGTTTGCTGTCAGCTTATTAAAAATGAAAAGATAAGGGTATTTCTTGGTGGAAATAATGACTTCTAGGCTTTCAAAACATAGGCTGTCTGTTCAACTTAAGTTGGCTTTAGGCATTTCTATTTGGGGTGAATGAAGAGAATGCCTTTCCTGTTTTATTGCTTTCAAAAATACATACCCAGCCAGGTTCCACTGGCTCACAGCTATAATCCTAGCTACTTAGGAAGCTGAGATCTGAGGACTGTGATTTGAAGTTAGTCTGGGCAGGAGAAAGTCTTTAAGACTCTTATGTCCAATAAATTACCAAAAAAAAGCTGAAAATGGACCTGTGGCTCAAATGATAGAGTGCTAGCCTTGAGCAAAAGAAGCTCAGGGACAGTGGCCAGGCCCTGAGGTCAAGCCCCAGGACCAGCAGAAAAATGTATGCCTAGTTAAACCACAATAAAGCAGTGATCTAGCTTTTGCAATCACACTCTTTTCTTTAGAAATAGGCTTAGTTTTAGCAATAAGTGGGGCAAAGGAGAGCTAGCTATGAAATCAGGGTGGTGAGCACTTCTTTACTAGCATTGCCATTCCAATAACAAGGCTTCTTTCCTTTGGCCCGAGGCTATATGCATTTAGTAGAAATGCAGAGCTGTCTGAGAATGGTTATGCCTCTGTCATTTCTTCCATGCAATGTAAGTTTCCTAGCTCCTTTTCTGGGAACAGGTTCTTATTCAGATAGAGGAGAACCAGAAGCAGCACATTGGAAGGAAGAGAAAGGTGGCCATAATGCAACAAAAGAGACTAACTAAGATAGCAAGGACCTTTTTGATGTCTCACAGACATTCCTTTCTTATAACCCTAGTAAGAGCATAATGGTAGTGAAAAATATTTGAAGAAACTGTGTGCCAGGAACTGTTCTAGGTACCTTTCATGGATCTAATCAATACAATAATCTTATGATTTAGGGACAATTATTATAACTATTTTCAGGGTAAACAAACAGATATGTAGCACAGAGCCTAGTGCCTTGGCTGTTCTTCCAGTCACAATATGGTTCAAGGGGTGCATCCCAGGAATCATTGGTCTGCTTACCATTTGTTGCTTATTCCCATTTAATGCAGGGCTTATTGACTTGCTAATTGATCCAAAGAATGGATACCATTGGCTGGATCCTCTGAGTAGGTTGAATATATGCAGAACATGAGAAGCTACATTGACTCTTTCAGTTCAGTTGGACTGAGCTTTACTCCAAGCATTGTGAGTCTGTGGACATAAAAGGATGAGCCTTTCCGCTGGCATCTTAACCACTTATCTGCAAAGCAGTTGCTTTAGCTTTAGGCGATTTCCACACTCAGCATTTGATTTTAGCTTATACCATTATGTCAGTCTTCTGTATTCCAGTGAGATAGGGTACAAAGTCCATTACCATCATTATGCAGATAAAAAAATTGAGACAGGGTAGAAAAGGCTTAACATTATACATCTGGTACCAGCCTTTAGATTTTTGGAATGTCACTTTTTAAGTAGAATTACAGATCAGGAGACTCACCAACTTGATAAAATATGGAGCCAATTCATTTTTTAGAACTTGAAACCAAAGACTTAAGAAGTTAAAAAATCATTCCAGCTTGACATGTCTAAGATCATTTTTTAAACTGCTACTATTCAGCACTGTGCTACGTGGATAAAAGCAATAGGATAAAAAGTAACTTATTAAAGCCTTAGTCCCTGCTCTTGAAAATTTCCACTTTATTGATGAACCATGACACATTTATATTACTAGGAATCAAGACAAGAAGAAAATGAGTAGTTTTTGGTAAATAGTACTGTCTTGTTCCCTTCTGTGCTGCATCAGGTGGAAATCAGTAATTCATTTTCAGGATTTTTGGAAGAAATATCCTTTTACTAAGAACTTCTCAAGGGAGAAAGCAACCTGACTAATCTTTTAAAGACTTTTTTCCGGCTTTTAGATGCATAAAATACTTTTTCGAAATAATTCAATAGTTTGCTTGTGGGAACTTTGAAATGTTTATCATCCATGCACTTCTTTTGAGTTTCTTAAGTAATATAATGCTTCACATCAAAGCTCTTTATCAAAACCTATCAGGCTTACAAGTGTTTATTGTTGGTTTTCTTTTCTCTAATTATGGTTTCAGAAATTGGACTGGTCATTGTATGATCACCAGTTTTTGTTTTGGGAGTCTTGGTATGACACCATTTCTCATCAGACTCAGGGTCCCTCATGTAATTCTGTTTTTCCATATGATTGTTTTCTATCCTATATTCCTGCTAATATTTCAAACAGGGGCTTCCCATCTTGTCGCAATTTGTAGTGAAAGAAATGTCTGGATAAAAGAAACATCTGAACGATCTCTCCCTGGAAACCTCCCTTGTTTTCTTCTGATGCTTGACCAAGACAAAAAAGGCTAGAAAGATAATCTGTTATGTTAGAGGCACCATTTCATGCCCATAGAAATTCCTTTTAGATTATCAGTGCTCATCTTCTGGTATGAATAACTGAGATCTGACAAAATCAGCTCTCACACCACTTTTTGTCTTTGTCATATTGCCTCAATAGACACTTTGAAATAATTTGGCCCCTTTATGTTTTCACTGGGAGTTGTATCAACATCCCACTGCTCTTGTCTTTAGAGAATTCATGTAGTTTGTATAACAGGCAGTTTGTAACAATGTCTACATCCTAACTTTTTTTTATTGTGAAAATACCATATAGAGGGGTTACAATTACATGGGCAAGGTAATGAGTACATTTCTTATCAAGCATTGTTTGCCTTCTCCTTTGTTTCCCCTTCCCATCCCTTCTCATCTTCCCTCCCATCCCCCCACACTGCCAAAGTTGTAAAGTTTGTTTTTCGACATAACGACTTGTACATCTCATTGTTGCAATGGGTCCACCTTTATCTCTATATATATGATTTTAGTTTTTTATTGTGAAAATACTGTACGGAGGGGTTACAATCACATGAACAAGGTAATGAATACATTTCTTATCAAGCATTGTTGCCTCCTCCTTTGTTTTTCCCCTACCATCCCTTCCCTCCCATCTCCACAACTAAATTCCTCCCCCTCCCTCCCCCCCCCCACCCCCTGCCTAAATTTAAAAGTTCATTTTTCAACATAGGGTCTTGTACATCTCATTGTTGCAATGGGTCAACTTGTGTCCCTATTTAAACAATTTTTTTGCATCCTAACTCTTGAGAGTCCTAATGACTCTATTGGCTGAGATGCTGGAAATATGGAGAGCCCTGTAGATTTTCCCCTTATTCAGAATCTCTTAACTAAGGTTCCCAGCATCAAAAATATTTATTTTACTTCTGAACTGCTTGCACCTGGGAGGTGATATCTTTGGTATAGTGTTTGGGTCACAGAAGGACTCAAAATCAGGTTTAGAGTGGCTCAAAGGACATTGGGAACAACCTAATGTATGATCTGAGAACACACTATAAGTTGCATAGGAAGTCCATGCTCATGTGTTTCATTAGTCCTTTAAGTCCTCTGTGATTCCACGTTTTGTTTTCATCTGTAGTTTCTGTGTTTACTTGTTCAATTTGCAATAATGCCAACCCATAACTCTATTATACTTAACACTGAGCACAGTACTGGCAGACACAAACAAGATAACAATCTTTGTCTTCAAGAAGTTTGTAGAACTGAGAAGGCAGTAACTACATAAACAAATAATAATAATAATAATAATACACGATTAGTGCCATCTTAGAGGTATATACAAATATACTATTAGGGCACAAGAATTTAGGAAGGGAGATCTTAAGTCTGTGAAAGCAGTATTTGACCAGAGTTTTGAAACACATTATGTTTTAGAGATTTGTGTGTGTGTGTGCGTGTGCACACGCACATGTGCACACACATGTTCGGAAACAGTAAATGGTCTGAATGCTATAAAGAAGAAATCCTATGTGCAAAAGAGCAAAGACAAGAAGAGGAAGCATACATGTGACATACTGAAAGTTTCACATGATTACAGCATTGAATGCTAGTGGGTAAAGGATGGGCAAAGATGAGGCTAAGAATACTATGCTAGGCTCTAAGATTACTGAGAATCTGGTGAAAGCTTTTAGGCAGGAGAGTGTTGTGCTGGGAAGGTTGCTGTTTGGCAGTGATGAAGTATGCAAAATTAGAGAAATCACTTACCAGGAGAGCGCAGGAGATAGACCATGGGAGCCTGGACTTGAGTGGGATTGGTTGTGGAAATATAGCAGAAGGTATAGTGATGGGATGTGAAATATAAAGAAAATGGGAAGATTAAAGAATGAGATATTTCATTTAGACAATGGAGCATAGACATTCATTTACCTTAGTAAGATAAGGAGAGTAAGGGAAGGTTTTCTGAGGAAGAAAAAGAAATCCAGTGTTTAGACTATTGACTCTAAGGTCCATATAGAGTACCAAGATAACGTTTTGGTGGGGAAAAGACATGTAAATTTAGAATTGGGGGGAGGAATTAGGGCTGCTGGAAAGTTCATGTGAAATTATAACTATTTTGCCTAGTAAAACATTTTGAACCTTTAGAGTAATTGTATATACTCAAGAAACACCTTAAATCTCTTATTCTAGATTTCTTAATTTTTTGTAAGAAATACTCTTTTCATTCACTGGAGATTGCAAATAACTGTAAGGCCACATTTTAAGATTTTGAAGGGTAGCCACGGCAGAGTAGAGGAGAAGCCACTGCTGAGAATCCCCATAAACCATGGGAGAAGAAATCACATTAGAATATATCTGATGTGGGAATCAACCAGGAAAAATTTTAATATCTACCAGGATAACTCAGTCTATCAACCAGACATTTCTCCTTTTCTTTCCTTCTTCACAGTATCCTAGAAAGGTTAAGAAATGATCAAGAAGGAATATATGAGTATATGAATGTTTCCTTGGTACTATAGAAATTTCACTTGATGATTTTTTTACTGGGAGAGGAATTTTGTCTTGTGCAATGTAGAACATGTAGCATTTTGGGTTTCTGATTTGTTACCAAAACAATACATAGGTGGTTAGTTGCATCTTTATAACCCTTGCTAAGAACATTAGTTTGATAAGGAGTTCTAGTTTCAGTATAAATAGAAGTTCCATAATAGCCCACAAAATTTAGCAACGCTAAAGATTTAGTCTAGATTCTATTTATTTACACGTCTGTGATATACTTCTACACTGTGAACTTATTAAGAAGAAACACTTGGTTTTATGTACTTTTATAACCCCAGTTATGCCTGATACCTAATTCCAATTGCAGAATGATGAAGTCCCCTTCCTCCCTTTACAGAGATGAAATATGAGGACCAGAAAGGCTTGGTCAAGATTACACAGCTTCATGGTAACAGTGCTGGACATAGAAGTGAAGCTCTGGCTTGATGATATTTTTCTTTTAACACCATTGTTAGTTCATTCAACTCTTACGGCAGAGTGTTCTCGATCTGTGGTGGCAAAGCTTCTGTCCTTTTTCTAACTGTTGCAAGGATTCTGTAAGCCTCCTTCTTGAGTAGGCCACAATCTTGGTCTATAAAGACTTAACACAGCCATTTTCTGAGGATGAACATAACCCATTCTACAATGTATGTTTGAGAAAATTCAAGGCTGCTAAAAGAATTTCCTATTTGTTCCAATAAATATTAGAATAAAGGGCCTGTGTCTTCCAGGCTTTGTGGGATGTTAAGCCTGCCTTCAGAGAGTGACAGTTAACAAACCTGTATGAGTTTCTTGTATAAGAGCCCCTTCTTCCCACTATTTGTAATTTTTTTCACTTCCTTTATTCTACTGAGCTCCCATTCCTTCCTGTCCTGTTTTCCCCCTCTACAGTTCCCAGTCACTTCTGCACAGATTGCAAGTGAATTCAATTTGTGTTGAACTATTTATTTATTGAAAAACTATATTACTGATTTAAATCTGTCCTCAAAATTGTAGTGTCCATCTGTGTTTTTCTTGGACAATAATAGAGATTCTGATTATATTAGACTAAACAGAATGTTCCTAGAGAATGTTTCTCTATTTATAAGAGTCATTCCTACTGCCCAGGTTCATATTAGACTCCAAATTATCTTTAAAAACACAGGGGACAGAATGGCAGGACTCTGTGACTGTATGTTTAAGAACATAAATGTGGCCTCAAAATTTACCGTGCAACTTGTGCCAATCTCAGCTTAGAGAGATTTCCAAATATCTGTTGCCCTTAATAACTTAGTATAGATCTGTCATCCCTAAAGATTCTCTGAATTCATCTAAGCCTTTATTTGGGGGGAGGAGGGAAAAGCTAATTATATTTTTAGTCAAATCTACCACTTGGTGTAATGAATTCCATATGTTTCCTCCACTTTCTACCTGCTGTGAGGAGTAGAGCTTTCTTCACTTGTCCTAAACTCACCTCTGTGAGCTCTATGCTGGTAATGCATGCAAGCAAACACACAATCAGATACCTGTGCATGTGATTTAGTAGGGAAAAATGACCCTAGTATTAATTGTTATCTTTGTTTACAAGCATATTAAAAATTCAAATGAAAAGGAGCCAAAGTAATGCAACTGAAAACAAACACAGTGGCAGCTAATTACCCCAAGGAAAAAGATATAAATCCTTGAGAAAAGGGAACCCTGTTGATACAGGAACCTGTGGAAATAGATGGGAGGCCTGTTATGGGAATCGGTACTTAGCCAAGTGCTGCTCACCTTTAGTGAGGTTGAAGCATCCTCTAAAAGTTCTGTGTGGCCCAGGAACGTAACCTGTCAGCTTCCTTGCCTGACATGATCTTAATTAGCCTCTGTTCTACTGCAGAGAAAGCCCGCTGAGGCAGTTAGCACCAGAGAATTAATCAGATCGTTTGTGCAGTTGACAAAGCAGGACAGCAGCCGACACTGGCAACTTATTGATTGGAAAAGATCCAGAAAGATGGGAAGTGAAGTCCTCTCTATTTGTGCCTCCCTGATTTCCCATGAATGAGAATACAGAGGGTGGATAAGCTGTGCTTCACCTTAACCTATGTCCCTGCCTCCTTTCCTGATCCATATTCTGTTTCCTTAGCATCTGCACATTTTTCAGCTAAGGCAAGCTAATGCCAAACAATGTGTTTGACTGCAAGAGAGAGGGAGAGAGTGCTGTTGATTTTGTTGCAAATTGCACTTTTGCTACAAGGATTAGTTGGGAAAATGGAATATTGCCAGTATTACCCTCCCTCCCTTTGTTTACTGCCTATTTTCAACAGCCCTGTAATTGCTTTCCATTTAGTAAAAGGAACATTGTTCCTTTTTTTGGTTTTTCTTTTAATTGTGTTTCTTGCCCTGAGCACTAACGTTTGAGAGCATTGATGAGAAGTCCATGGTTTTTTGGTTCTAGATACCAACCTGTCCTTGCTAATCAAGACAAGGTCATTGCTAGTGCAGGTCGACGTGTGGTGGGCTTAGATGCTTCTTTTTTTCTGAAGCCTTCCCATTAGTCTAGCCTGCTGTCACGAACTCTCGCTTCTTAGGTCCCCCATAGGAATTGAAATCATTAAGATAGAGTCTAGCACTTGTGTTATTTGTACTAATCCTTGCTTTCTATCTTTCTGATTATGATGTAAGCTATTCAGAGACTATCATTTCTTGAACATGGCTATAAGTAGGCACAGTAAGATACTCAGTGAATGTTATGTTGCTTCACTGGCAGCCTCCTGAGGAGTTCCTGTCACATTTCCCTGGACCTGCTGCTTCCTTGGCACCATAGAAATCTCACTAGATAATTCATTATTGGGAGAGGAATTCTGTCTTATGCAATGTAGAATATGTAGCATTCCTGGTCTCAACCTACAAACTAAAATGTCTCTAGACATTCCTAAATGTCTGCAGAGGAAGCAAAATTACCCTTTTTCCTAATTAAGAGGACTATTCTATAATTGTAATCAAATGATGAGAATTAAATTTATTGAACACATTCAACTTGTTCAATCTCTACAATTCTGCCTTTGTTTTAACTGTTGCCTACAGAGCTCCAAGGGACAAATCTCAAAGTCACAGTTGCAAGTCTATAATATATTCTGTCATTTCCTCAAGAAAAATTTAGAAGAATCTTTTCATGAATTTCTCAAGTTCCAATCCAGAATTTACCATACATTTCATTCAACTAACCGTTAATGATGCAAAGAATACTCATTCATTGAAAAGTAGATATACAGCTTACTAAGGGTTAATTCCTCAAAGAACCTGATGAAAAGAAATGGATGGTCACAGAAGGAGCAACCTTGCCAGCTGTCACCTCCCCCCTTCTTTTTTCAGAGATGTGAGTACTGTTCCAAACAGCTAATGCATGGTAGGGGGCCTACAGATCTTTTTTTTTTTTTTTTTTTTGCTCATATGATGACATTTTAGCTCAGGGAGTAAAATTTCTATCTAGCTATCTGAAGTAACCGCCATACCAGCTGTCTTGCAAACAATGCAATTGGACACAAGAAAGGCAGGGTAAAAGAAAGCCCATACACTAGTGTGGATTTGTCCTTCTAAGTGAGGGAGGGATCTACTCAAAGCACATCTCCTGACAGTAGAATCATCTCTGCATATGAAAGATAACCCAAGAGAGAAGATTTGGCATTTTAGCTTAATGTGTTTTTGGAGAGGAATGTAGCTTTGGTTGTGAAGTTAATTCAACCTCAAATTTGCTGTCACCAAAGAGTTAATGATATTATTAAAAATAGTTATGTCATTCGACAGTGAAGTATTCTACTTATGGAAATACCTTTATAGGAAAACTGCCTTTCTGAGTCTGAGCTGGGAATATTACAGTAAACAGGATCTAATCACAGCAAAGCCTTTTTTCAGCTTTGCATGACAGCTGTAAAATATGACAGTATTTATTAATAGTTGCTGCAGTCTAATCTGCAGCATTGGAGAGCTACAGCAAAATATGTTAAGCTACTGAGAGAACAATTTCCACAGTAACTAATATTCAGCTTTTGAAAGGATAGTTTAATGTCTTGTGATTTTTTTCCCCTACTGATGGTCCAACTCCAGGAATGAGCTACTAAGCTAATAGCCTTTGTGGAGAGGAAGTGTTTAAATGATAATTTATTTCAAGAGCTGACAACAAATTGCTCTGCACTTTCTCTTTTTATGCCCCAAAGCAGTCAAGGATGTGCAAATCGAAGTATTAAAAAATATGACAGCTTCGGTATTTTCATTTTCAATGAAACTCTCATTATAGGCATATGTACAGTTTTTTATTCACAATACAGTCCAAATAGTCATTCACTATTATTGTGCAGGCTCTCAAGATGCTCTCATAGCTGAAGACACATCACAATAGATTTAGGCAGGCTGCAGAAACTACCAAATGTCTCAGGTACTGTCAAACCTGATTATTGCTGTTCAAACAGGGGAATTTAGTATGTGATTCTCACAGGATAATGGACTCTCTGGGCCTTCCTAATTTATTCAGATGTAAAAAGTAGCTTGAGTTTCAATAAAAAAAACCCCTCTCTTCACTTTTCCCAGAAGGCAAGTGGACATGACTAGAATTAGAGCCATCTGTCACCTTAGAATATCCTTTAATTAGTCCTTAAAGTGGAGGAGGAAAATAATCCAGTGTAGTCTGTCTGCCTGCCTGCCTGCCTGCCTGCCTGCCTGCCTGTCTGTCTGTCTGTCTGTCTGTCTGTCTTTCTCTCAGTGGAGAAACACTTGCTATGGATAAGGACTTGTGGTTTCAAATCTGTCTCTGTTCCAGAAACTGTCTCTGCCACAGCAAAGAATAAATACATGTTTCCTATGCCCCATAATCAGGTCTCACCATAAAACTCCATTTCAAGTCTACATACTTGCATTCAGAACTCTGTCTTTTTTTCTGCCTTTTTTTTACCTGCTTTCACTTATCTGCCCCTTAAACTGGATTTTTGATGTCCTGTCTACTCAGTAATACCCCTAGTACCACAAGGTATTGTGTTCATTCATAGACACAATGTTTTAAGAATAAAATTGATAACTGGAATGCATATATCAGGAGGCAGATATATAGGCAGATTTGGGAGGGTATAAGTACCAGATCCTCTAAGGAATGCCTGGAAGGAACATGAAAGGAAGAGCTAATCGATGTTTCAAATGTTGAGAATGTAGAGGCAGTATGTCAACCAGTGTAAAACAAATCCTGTGAAATGTAGCAGACCTAGATTGAAATCTGATTTTATTACTTTGGAGCTGTGTAACTCCAGAAACCATCTTTTAATGTTTTTTATGCCTTGGTCTTCTCAATTGTAAAAGTGCAGGAACTCTATAAGGATTAAATGTGACAATGCACAAACTCAAGGCTTCCTGCATATCGAGTAGGTACAAAATGATGGCTGCTCTTATGAAATTAATATAATAAAATGAGAATGATAGGGATATTCTGATTTGTACTATTGAATGGTATTAGGTTGTATATGTGAATGTTTGTGAGGAGAAAAAAAGGATAAGGAAAAGGAAGAGGAAGTAAGTGCAAGAGAACAAGTGAGAGATTATGTACTTTCTTTGGGAAAGTAGAGTTGAATGGACTGGAGGGAAATGGTTTGGAATGCCAATGTGCAGGAAGGGATGAGGAATTTGAAGCACTGCTTTTCTCTCCGTACGTTCTGAATCCAGTCAGTCTAAAAATATTTATAGTCCTCTGAGGAAAGGTTCTTTTCTCCTTGTCATGGGGAAATCTCTTTACCACTTAAGCCTTTCAGGACCTTCTAAAATTTTCCCATCTTCTTAGCTATCTGACAACCTTTACTTTTTTTCCCAAGATACCTACTCTAATGAGTACAAATGTCACTAGTGGGTTGGTAAAATATTTTTTCCAGGCCCTTGAGATAAATCTTTGTTTCTGCAACAAGATTGTCAACCTCTCAAAGGCAGGGATTAATTCTGCTTTTTAAATCCCACCAGTAGACTAGCACAATCTAGCATTGGGGAAAACTCAATAATTGCTTGTTGACTGATGGGATAATTGGTACAATGCCTGTGTTTCTGCGACAACCTTGGAGAGAAAGTTTTGTTAGAAGGCAGTTGACTTCTTGAGAGTTACTTGGGAACTGAGTAGGGAGTTTCAGATTGAGAATGGGAGACAGCAGGAGTTTAATGAACACCGAATAGAAGGTTGGGACTGGTTGTCTCAAAGAACACCCAAGGCTATTATCTCATTATCTAAGCCAAGAGTGCCAGCTGGGCCAAATTCTTTCATCTCTGTGGGCTGTGCCATTGAAGCCAAGGAAGGTTGTCAGGTGCTGGAGAGTCTGACTGGAGTCTTTAAGTGTAACAATATTGTGTTTGTGGAGAAATGTTTGCACTACAAAGAAGTAAGTTACTTGCACCCAGAAGATAGGCCTGATAGGAAGAAATGATCATCTCCCCAGAAGATGGTTTTAGAAATTTCTTTTTTTGAGATACATATATATATATATATATATATTATTGATTGTAAAGATACTGTACAGAGGGGTTACAGTTACATGAGTAAGGTATGAGTACATTTCCTTTTGAGCATTGTTACCCCCTCCTTTGTTTTTCCCCTACCTATAATCAAGAAATCTAATAACAACAGATGTTGGAGGGGATGTGGCCCAAAGGGAACCCTACTGCATTGTTTGTGGGAGTGTAAACTTGTTCAACCACTTTGGAAAGCAATGTGGAGGTTCCTCAAAAGAATGCACATAGAACTACCCTATGACCCTGCAATCCCACTTTTGGACATTTACCCCAACGATCACAAACAAGGCCATACTAAAGCTACCAGCACAACTATGTTTTTACCAGCATTATTCACCATAGCTAAGATATGGAACCAACTCAGATGCCCCTCAGTAGATGAATAGATCAAGAAAATCTGATTTAGTGATATATATATGTGTGTGTATGTGTGTGTGTGTGTGTGTGTGTGTGTGTGTGTGTGTGTGTATAACTCTATGCCTACATTAGAAAGAATGACACTGCCTCATTTTTTAGGAAAGGGAAAGACTTGGAAAAAATTATATTAAGTGAAGTAAGCCAGACCCAAAAATATAGGCCCCATGGTTTCCTTATTTGCAATAACTATTATACATCTAGGATAATCTTACCAGACAAGCAGAAAAGGTCAAAAGCTTTGTACATATGACCATATAAGATGATGCTAAACCAAATGAACCCCAAGATAGGGGCACAAGAGGTTTTATCTTTGTCGCTGTTGTTTTTGATGTATTATGTAATTTTTTTTTTGTTTCTTTTGTTTTTCTTCCCCCATGGTATAACTCCTGTTTTCACTGTATTTGATTGAGGGATAGAGAAATTTCTTTACAAAAATAAATGTGACTAAACTGGAATTGCACTGCCTAGTATCTCTGAATTAAAGCTGACACTAGAATAGTGGTTGAGTGGTTAGAGGCTTAGCAAGGAATGTTGGGTTGGTCAGTGGCTAAACATCAGCTAGAAGGAATAAGTTCTTTTGCACAGTAGGGTGACTTTGGTTAACAATTAAATGTGTTGTACATTTCAAAATAGCTACAAGAGAGGATTCAGAATGCTTTTACCATAGAGCAATGATAAATGATAAATATATGAGGTAATAGATGTGCCAGTTACCCTGATTTGCTTAGTACACATATATACATGTAACAAAATACCACACTGTACTTTATAAATATGTACAATCATTTTGTGTCAATTAAAAATAACAATAAAAAGAAAGCTATATTTTGAATTAAGGGTCTATTTCCATAGAAGTCACTTGCCTGAACAGAAATTTCTTCCATGGATATATTAACACAAATCATTAGTATCCATAATAAATTGGCACAAATAATTTGGTAAGCTGAGCTGTTGTTACTTAGCAAAGAAATATTATTAATCAATGAGAATAAAATGCAGGACCATAATGTTTCTCTGGAGGTACAGAGGCAGGCAAGGATGGAGTTTGTGATGTTTTGCTCCTACTTGAGAGTGTAGGTACAGAGATATGTTTTACTTAGAAGCCCTGGATAAATAAGGAATATGGGAGTCAATAAAAGGAAAGGGTACAATGGAGCCAGATAACACACATAGTCAATCTCATAAATCCCAAGAAGTGACCTTTCATGTACATAGTATCACCTGTATAATTTTCACCTTTGTATTAATGAACCAAGATGGCATTTTGTAACTAAGTGAAGCAATGACCTGTAAACGCCAAATCAGACCTTTCTCTACAGACAGAAATCAAAATAGAGTCAATAAATCCCTGAATTCCATTCAATGTTTCTCGATTTCACAGAAGAAAATTCCCTTTGTGCTATCCATTTTTTAAATGACTTCAAAAGTTTAACTCATTTCTCAGCTTCTCATTCATCTCTGCCCTTACAGAGCAGTCACACCATTTGTATGTTTAGCTTATTTGAATGTAATTACAGTGTTCTGTTATGTCTCTCCATCTTCTACATCTCATGTAAAGTATTCTAAGTTTGTATTTGGCTGCTGTAATTTCTCATATAGATTTTATTAGTGAAGCAATAGATGGTCATTTTAGTCAAAGAAAAACACAGGATAGGTACCTTTGTTGAATAGTTTAAAGAATTGTACTGATTTTTAGAATGGACCTGCTTTCTTTTCCTTCTTTGTTTTATGTTTTTTTATTGTAAAAATACTGTACAGAGGGGTTACAGTTACATGAGTAAGGCAATGAGCACATTTCCTATTGGGCATTGTTACCTCCTCCTTTGTTTTTCCTCTACCACCCCTGCACTCCCCATCTCCCCAACTCCTCCCTCCCTCCACCCAGTTGTAAATTTTGTTTTCAACATAGCATCTTGAACATCTTATTGTTACAATGGGTCAACCTGTATCCTTATTTCAGCATTTTATTATTTCCCTTCCCCTCACCAAGCTAGAAAAATGTTTATACAATATACAAGGCACCAGCAACAAATACAGTGAAAACAGGGTTAAGTGAAGTAAGCCAGGCCCAAAGAAACATAGGTTCCATGGTTTCCCTTATTTGCAATAACTAATATAAGTCTAAGACAAGCAGAAAAGGTCAAAAACTATTTACATATGACCATATAAGATGATGTTAAGTGAAATGAACTTCAAGATAGGGACACAAGTTTTTTTCTTTCTTGATATTGTTTTTGATGGATTTAAAATGTACTATGCGATTTTTTCTCTTGTATGTTCTTTTCCTTCTTTAATCACTCCTTCTTTCCTTCTCTGACCCTCCCTCGTACTTTTCCTTCCTGCCTTCCTGCCTACCTGCCTGCTTTCCTATCCTTTCTCCTGCTTATACTCTTCATTTTCCCCCCTTTTCTCTCCCTCTTTCCCTCCTTAAGGTGAAGCACTGCGAAACGACATGGGCTTATTCTTTTTTTTTTTTTTTGTTCTGGTCATGAGGCCTGAACTCTGGACCTGGGCGCTGTCCCTCAGCTTTTCAGCTCAAGGCTAGTGCTCTACCACTGAGCCACCTTCCCAGCCCCGACAGGTACTTATTCTTGATGAACCAATAATAGAAGCTGAAAATAAGGCCTGTGCTCTGTACCTGAGGAAGCGCAAGGTATATATCTGGAGGCTAATGAATTATTATGACACTAGAGAGAAGGGCTTGGGATAGTATGGAGGAGACCCAGGAAATAACTATTGAAAGCAGATATGTTAACTGCTGAGTGAATGTCATGAACAAAAGTGGTCTCTGAGTGTTTAAAGGTAGGTAAGATCTCCATTACCTCAAAACTGGTTCAGTAAATTGCATCACCATTTTACCTAGTCTCTCAAGCTAATTTTTAAAAACAATAATCTATAAATCCTTCCTTTCCTTCACTTCCCACAGGTAATCTACCCTCAAGTTCTGTTGCTTTGTCTCCAAATTATATGTCAACTTTATACACTTCTTCCTGCTGTTTGAATTACTGTCATTATTACCTATATCACCAAAATGGTTTTTTAAATTATTTTCCCTTCTTTTACTATATTTTAGTCTCTATAGATGCTTAAGTCATGTGACTTCTCTTTTCAGAAGCTTTCAATGACTTCCCATTGTGGAATCCACACTCCTGTTCATATTCTATGGCTATGATCTGCCTCCTACTTACCTATTTCTTTCCATCTACTTTTCTACTTCACATTACTCTTTAGCCCCATTGTTTTTTCAGTTCCATGGGATATTGGCACTTTTAATTTCTACTTGAAACTCTTACTGTTCTTCACATGGCTGCTTCCTTCTAATCTTGCTATATATATTATGTATCCATTATATGTATAGAGTATATGTACATTATACATATATACACATTATATATGCTATATATAATGAGTGGGTGAATGAATCATTGTGCAGTGGAATGGTCATGGAAGACTTTCTTTTGAGGAAGTAGACTTTGAGGTGATTTTTAAAAATAGAAGGATGGAAATAATTTTCGTAATCAAGATGAATGAGAGAATTTCAGTAGTAGTAGAGATGAAGTTGCTGAAACAGGTGTGTTTCTTGCATATTTTGGCAACAGTGTAAAGTGGGAACTTCCAGCAGTGGGAGGTTCTCATGGGTAGAATAGGAAGAACAGGTTTGTTAGTTGGTTAAGGTATAATCATTTTGAGTCATGAACAGACTGATTTTCCCCCTAATGTGGGAATAGGCAGACATCAAAAATTTTGGAGCAAGTTCCTGCTGTAGTGCTTTTAGAAGATTTTCCAAAGGAAAAAATAGCACAAAAGTTTATGGAATACACTACATTAGTCCTACCAGCTGAAGTTTTACAGAGGAAAGAAATACTGTATTTATTTACATGAATCAGAAAGGTTTCTTTTGGCTTTACGACCATATAATTGTCTCAGTTACTTAGATGATTTGAGAAAAGATACTGGAGTAAGAAATAGACACATGTCATTTCTTCTTTTTCTCTAATAGAGATTTAATGATCAAATATGGGATATGAAATGAGGAGACAATACATTAATTGTGTTCTCTGCTTTTGAATAAATGAAAGTTACTGAGTTAGTAGAACTAAGCTTTAGTTTTTCAGAAATTTTAGGAAAGAAGCTGCTGATTGTCAAACTTCAGTTCTCAAAACTAGATTGCTGTATTCTAGATTGCATTATACACAGTAAAGAGAAATAGGCTAATTCACTCACAGTGTTTGAACAAAATTAAGTATATTAAAAATTAGAGCATTCAAGCTATTTTGGTACCCTAGTCAAACAAGCTCTGCTTGAATACACGGAGTTCCTTCCTGAATCTGTCCTTTATTCTTGATTCTTCTTTCCTATATCCCCTTCCTCCTCTCTTGTAATATGCTGCTTACCTATTCTCAGGTAGGTACTCTTGCAATATTTCTTTAAAAACTACTCTTCTTGAATGCTACCTTTTCATAATTCTTTTTTTTTTTCAATCCTGGGATGAATTCAGGGTCTGGCTACGGTCCCTAAGCATTTTTGCTCAAGGCTATTGCTTTATTACTTGAGCCACAGCTCTACTTCTGGCTTTTTTGGTGCTTAACTAGAGATAGGAGTCTCACTGACTTTCCTGCTTGTGCTAGCTTCAAGCCATGATCTTCAGATCTTGGCCTCCTGTGTAGCTAGATTATGTGTGAGAGCCACGAGCACCCGGTCCTTCTCACAATTCTTAAAGGAATTAGTCCCTAATGTAGCAAGCAATCCAATAGCATTCTGCTGTTCAGGAATTTTTTCATGAGTGTGTTTTCCTGTCCATTACTATTGGAGCCATATTACATATACATTTATCTACCAAAGATTGAAACGTAGCATAATGATATATACAAGTTAGGATTAGTACCAAGACACAAATAAAGCATCATGTGTCTTACATAATATATTTTAAAGTCATAGAATTATAGAATATTACATTAAGAAGAGACACATTTTAGGTGAGGAGACTAAAACTAGTAAGTTTGTCAAGGTCTGAAAACTAGTTAATAGTAAAGTTTGGATTAGAACTCTGGGTTCCTGCTCCAGGTTTATGAAATTTGATAATATTATGGAAGACACTGGAAAACACAAGCTTAAGGATTCCAAGAAAGGATCTAGTGATGCAGCAAAATGAGAGTAGAGTGAAGAGTACTCTGGTTTCCCAAGAGCAAGCTGGTCTTGAGTTAAGTTACCCAGAAGGACATTATCTCCAAGTACCTCTTCCCCAGGAAATCAGACCTTTCATTTTCTCCTTCCTTCCCTGACTCTGGAACACCCAAGTCAGAGGAAATTCATACTTATTCTGTAACCAGAGTTACAGGAAAATGTCTGATAAAGAAACATTATCTTATGAAACATCATGGTTTGTTGGATTTATTAAAGAAGCTCTCACAGATAACTGACTTTAGGGGCTCATTTAGATGAATTATGATGTGTATGCTTTTAGCTAATTAATGAATATATTATTAATATACCTTGCTATAAATTGTGTACACTCAGATTAAATTTTGGAGACTGTTTTGATGGAATATGTCTTCAGTGTATTACTCACTCTTAGAAAAAACATCCATACTCAAAGCCCAGTTTAGAGACTCTTCACTCATTATTTTTATCAGATCATTGTCAAATCCTTGTTAACTAAGAACCCAATGTGATCTGGTGGAAGCAGGGGACGTTGTCACCAGTCTCACATTGGTGGCTCAATTGCCATGTGAAGAGCTCATTTCTTTCGACTAGTTTCCGCATCTATGATGGGAGATAATTAATTATGGCCCCAGACTGGATTCATTTTCTAAAATTTTCCAGTGTTGGCCGTTGTCTAGTTTAGATATTTACTCTGTGCATTTTACAGCAGATAAAATTTTTGAAGGGGCTCTTTTTCAGTGTCTCAGCTATCCCAAATTACTTCTCAGTGAGGACATGTGTAGTTTAAAATTTTGATTCTAGGCAGTAATCAGTGGCTTATGCCTGTAAGCCTAGTTACTCAGGAGGCTGAGATTTGAGGACTGCAGTTCACAGCAAGCCCAGGTAGGAAAGTCTGTGAGCACCTTCCCTCCAATTAACCACCAAAAAGCCACAAGTGGAACGATGGCTCAAGGGTGCTAGCCCTGAGTACAAAAGCTCAGAGAAAGCAGTTAGGCCCTGAGATTAAGCCCTAGGACTGGCATGTACACACAAACATACAAAAAACCCCTCCAAAACAAATTTAAAGAACCCTAATTTAGATTCCAGACTTACCATTGTTTGATTCTTTTATCTTAACCTTTTATTTCTTTTGAATAGTAAAAACAACTTAAAAGAATGTTAGCTTTCATTTATTGGGAGAAAAGAACATATGAATTAGAGATTGAATGCTACTATTATACGAATTTCCAAAGAGGAGAAGCAATGCCTCTTCTTACCTCGTTCTGTGTCATACAAGTACACAAACTTCTCCCACTTGTAGTAGCCAAGAAGACTCAGAATAGCGCCTTTCAAGGCTGGGCGCATTTGGATGACAAACTGCACATCTGCATCGGTGGGGAAGCTTGGTGTGACAAAGGACGTGTGCAGGGCCCCACAGAAGGAGGTCAAGGTGTTCATTGACATCTGGTCATAGAATCCAAAGATGGCATACACCCCTCTTGAAAACTGGGAGCAGACTGCAATGAGAGAATGAGAAAGAACATTTAATGTACCTGCTGTCCATTTCTGAAGCTCCTAGAGTATCAATTCAATGTACAGTTAGGCTCTGTTACATGCTTCAAAATAAAACCAACTCCAAGACCTCAGACTATCCCTGGAGGCCTCTGGAAGTCTACCTGTTCATCAGAGGAATTAGAAGTAAGAGTTTATTGTTCCATATTGTCTATATTTACTGCAGGCAGAAAACTAAGACAATGTGGGATGGTGAATGTTGTCTTACCTCTTTCATTAGTCTTCCTCACTCATCTCTGAGGCACTGTAGGTGCATGTTCTCCCACTATAGCTACTCAAGGGACTTTTAGTGTAGCCATGTTCCATTAGGGTATAATTGTTTTTCCATCCCATTCCTACTTTCTCTCCTAAGTGACCATAATGTCTGAAGACTTAGTAATACCAACTGAAAATGTATGTGCTAGGAAATGTGGTACTTTACCCAGGTTATGTAATGATTCAACTATAATTATGTTATGATTAAAGCCCTTTGTGTAGACTATTAAATTACAGAGATTCTCGATTCTGGGAATGCTGTGAAAACGAATGTCCATTGAGTCATGGGGATAGATGGCTGCCTGTTATGCCCATATGTAATTGGCAAAGCTCTGCCTTGATATAGTTGCATTTTTCTTATAGACTCATTAGTCCACATGTGAAACTTCAATAGCACCCTCATGGTTGTCAGTTTCCTTTCATTTCAAAGTGGGTCATACCCCTTCCTCTTTGCTCTTCTAGCAGATGAGCTTTAAAAATGTAAAGCAATTTCAATATTAGCTTCAATAGAACATAATTAACAAAGCAAAGAAGCTACAACAACACCGTGTGGTGAATTTCCAAACCAAATGGAAATGAATTTTAGATTATTTGTGCCACTGCCTCCTATTCATTTGAAGCAAGCATAACAGGCATAATGTGGGGTGAATTAAGGGGTCTTGCATGGTCTCCCTTATCTGCTAGGAAACTCTAAATACTACAGTTAGTCTTACTTCTTCAGTTTTAGAATGTTGAAAAAGTTGGTGGCTTTGAAGAGGGATGAAATAATCTTTTAAAGCTATTATCATGGTAAGATGAATTAATATGTCCAATTAGATGCTGGGATGAGTAGGAAATCAAAAAGATAAGTTTTGGTATGAATGAATGGATTGGCAAAAAGAATGATACAGTCGAGAAAATCTTCCCTGAGAGAAGAAACAGTAAAGTCATTATACTTCATTGTTGGTGGGAATGTAAACTTGTTCAACCACTTTGGAAAGCAGTATGGAGGTTCCTCAAAAGACTTCACATAGAACTCCCCTATGACCCAGCAATCCCAATTTTGGGCATTTACCCTAATGTTTACAAAAAAGACCACACTAAAGCTACCAGCACAACTATGTTTATTGCAGCATTATTTACCATAGCTAAGATATGGAACCAACCCAGATGCCCCTCAGTAGATGAATGGATCAAGAAAATGTGGTATATATACACAATGGAATTCTATGCTTCCATCAGAAAGAATGACATTTCCCCATTTGTTAGGAAATGGAAAGACTTGGAAAAAATTATATTAAGTGAAGTAAGCCAGGCCCAAAGAAACATAGGTCCCATGGTTTCCCTTATTTGCAATATCTAGTATAGGTATGAGTCAAACAGAAAAAGTCAGATAATGTGATGTTAAGAAAACGAACCCTTAAATATGTATTTTAATGTTTTTGTTTCTTTCATGCATGTGTTTCTAACGCATTTATAAGATTATTTCTTTGTTGCTTTGTATGTCCCTCCCCCACAGTGTAACCCCCGCTTTCACTATATTTGATGTCAGTATAACATGTGGAGGAGATGGGGACAAACAAGTCGTTTAAGGATTCAGGTGGACCTGTTGCAACAATGAGAAGTACAAAATGTCATGTCAAAACCAGTTTTACAATGTCGGTGTGTGTGGGGGGGGAGGGGGGGTATGATTGGGTGGGGGGGGAGGGGGGAGGCTGGGAAGGGAGGTGAAGGGTAAACAAAGGAGGAGGCTGCAATGCTTGGTAAGAAATGTATGCATTATCCTGCCCAGGTAATTGTAACCCCTCTGTACAGTATGTTCTCAAATAAAATAAAATAAAATTTAAAAAAAAATAAGGAAGGTACTGAAGGTTGAATAAAGGTATAAGAAGAGAGCCAATTTAATTCATTCTTGACTATATTAGAGAGTCCTTGATACCTATGGTATCTTGCTTTTCAAAAATGCTATGTAAATGTATGTTAAAAAGGACTGCTCACTTTTACCAACCAAATTCATCAATCATTAGCTTAAGGATGGCATTGCAAATTTATCAGTCACTTAACCATCTCCAACATGGGAGACAACAGCCTTCAATATGAGGCATTCTAAGTGACCTCAAAACATATGGCCAGAAAAATTCTGCATATTAGAAATAAAAAGCCAACTAGAGGATTAACCTAGGGTGCTTCATGGCAGGAAGACAGAGGGAGTACTCAGAAACAAAAAGGATGTGTTGGTGTTCACCCATAGTTTCAAATTAATCATCCCAGTTTCAAATTAATATTGTAAATGAAGAGTGTTAAATCAAGTCAAATATTGTCCAATGCACATAATATTCTGTGTATTGACCAAGATTTCACAATATAATGCTAACCGCCATAAAGTGATAAAAGCCAGAAATAATGATAACAGCCATTAAAAATATAACAATAATAGTGAATTATCTAGGCACCATATTCAGTACTATATAACTCTTACCTCATTAAATACTGTCACAAATCTTATGAGATATTATTATCATTAGTATTTTTTGTGCCAGCATTGGGGCTTGAATTCAGATTATTGCAGTCTTCCTTTTTTATTTTTCTTAAAGCTGATTCTCTACCATTTGGCATTTTACTGGTTAACTGAAGATAAGTGTCTCATGAAAATTTATGTCTAGGCTGGCTTTGATCTAGGATCCTTAGATCTCAGCTTCCTGAGTTGCTATAATTATGGGTGTGAGCCACCAGTGCCTGGCTACCCTTACTATTTAATTGATATTTTGTAGCGTCTCTTTGACTCCTAATCACACTCCTTGGAACCTCAATTCCAGCAATGCCATCGGAATAATTGTTGGTTTATATGAGATAGGGTTTTCAGAGTTATCAGTTTGAACTAGATAACTACATTTGAATTTCAGAGAAGTTAAATTTTAGTGTAAGATTATCACATAGATTAAAATATTCTGTTGATCTGAAATTCAAATTCAACTGAGCATCCTGATATTATTTTGTAATCTCTGAAAGAACCTGCCCTAACTAATGTCATGGATCTAGAAAGCTGAAACAGTTATGACAATATCATTAAAATCAGTTGAATTTTAATTCAATTGTTGTTTATCTGAAATTCAATTAATACATAACATACCTCTGGGGAAATGTAACAAAGAAAGACCTGACTTGACTAGATTTGGGGAAATAATTGAGTAGAAACTAAGATCAAGAGAAATATACAGATGTCATCTACTACTTTGGTGTTTACAAAGCCCTTGATGTGCTGAAAGACACCAGCTAGTGAAAGTATCTTATGGTGGTAAATATTTGGTCAATAGGAAAAAGATTTTGTATTACTCTTCACACATTGTTTTTGAACCACAGGGACATGGAATTAATTAGTCCTTACTAGTTTGTCCTTCGATCTTTCATACTTTGTTGAATTTATCTATTTCTTTAGGCTATAATGAATACTTACAAACTCATTACCCAACACAAGAACTGTATAACATTACCAACAACTTATTTTTGCCTGTGAATTCTCCAATGAACCCCTTTTCTTGACAATCACCCTCCCCCTGTAAGCAGTATCTTAAACTTGCCATTACTAGTATTTGGGTGTTTAAAAACATCCAAACACATACACCTAAACACCATATTGTTGTTTTTATTTTTTATTTTTTTTTATTGTGAAAATACCATACAGAGGAGTTACAATTACATGGGCAAGATAATGAGTACATTTCTTATCAAGCATTGTTGCCTTCTCCTTTTTTCCCTATCCTACCCCCACCCCCACCACCTATATCCTCCCCCCAAAGTTGTAAAGTTCGTTTTTTCAACATAACAACTTGTACATCTCATTGTTGCAATGGGTCCACCTGTATCCCTATTTAAACGATTTGTTTTTTCCCTTCCCCTCCACAAATTATACCAACATCAAATACAGTGAAAGCAGGGGTTATTTTTAATTGTATTAAAACTTTACAACAACGGAATCACAATGTGTATTTGATACTCCAATTTTGGTATAATTATGATTTGTCTGCAAGAAGATGCACTCAGTGGTGTTTTCTTGTATGTGTATGAGAAAGAGACAGAGAGAGACAGAGACAGAGACAGAGAAAAGGAGGAAGGAAGGGAGGGAGGGAAGGAGAGAGGGGTCTGGGGGCTTGAACTCAAGGCCTGGATGCTATCCCTGAGCTTTTGGATTTTGTTCAAGGCTAGAGCTCTACCATTTGCACCATAGCTCCAGTTTCAGCTTTTTTTTGATGGTAATCAGAGATAAGAATCTCAAACTTTCCTTCCTGGGCTGGCTTTGAACTAGGATTCTCAGCTCTCAACCTCTTGAGTAGCTAGTATTAATTATAGGCATCAGCCATTGGCACTCTGCTTCAGTGAGGTTTTAAGCCTGTGTGTGGTAATGAGCACAATGAGATAAATGAAGACCTTATACAAATATGTGGGGAGCAGGTGTGGGATAACCCACTAAAAGTAAAAACATTCTAAATGAAGCATAGATCTTTGGTTGTGATTCAGGCAAAAGATTTGGTATTAGTAGGTCAGAAGCTATCCTCAGAGAATAATATGTTGCCATAGTTCAAAAGGCAGACAGAGTGGAGGACATAAATAACAAAAGTGTTAAGAGAAAAACAGCCACTCTACTCATATAACATAGAAGTATAGCTTCCCACAAATACTGACTTTTAAGCAATCACCCTTACTCTACCTACTCCAATGTAAGAAATGCAAGTAGAAGACATAGTGAGAAGTAGCTTAATGCAGAAGATAGCTTCCATGTGAGGGCAAGGTTAGAAGCCTCTGCAAGAACCAGGCACAATGGGAACCTACCATGGCTGATTCTTGGGCTCATTCTTGGCTACAGAAAGTAGAGTTGAATGAAACACCGAGTTTACCCACAGGACAACCTATATGTTTTTAGATCGTTAGAATGAGCTGGAAGGAACTTAAAAGATTTTTTTATTGTGGCTTTTCAAGCATACTGGGGGAATCTTTTACCCAGAAGAAATTTCATGTAGAAAGTGCAATATATAAAAGAGGCAAGAGCTCTTTTGATTGAAAAGTTCCATTGATCTGATGCCTCCCTATCATACAGAAACTGTGACACAAAGAAAGATAGTGTCTTGTACATGGTCACACAATGAATTATGAAGCAGTCTCTTAGGAATAGCTTCTCCATCTACTCTTGTGCTATCTAGGGTAACAGGTCAGGATGTGCCTTTCATGAAAATAACATCCTTAATGCCTAGATCTCAGCCAAGGGCATACAGTTGGATATATCCTATGAATTGCTTTCTGGCTGCTTCTATCTGCTCCCTTCATCCCCCTACCTCAGGTCAACAGTGACAGCCACTGATAGATTGATGAGCTTTTGGAAATATGATTTTTTTGAGGGGGATATCCATTTCATTTTCCTGAATCATTAGCAAACCACATCTATTTCTTCTATCTTAGAAGAAAATGTTGATGGGAGAAATATTTGTCTTGGCAATCTTATGAGTTCATTTAGCAGAGAGGAAAGGGCGATAAATTTTGAGACAAACTACTCTATTACAGTGATTGGTTGTGTCACTTGGTGTAAGTTATTTCACACAACTCTGAGATTCAGCATTGAATCTCACAGCCTCAATAGTGATAGAAGCCAATAATAATAATAATAACAACAACAACAGCTATTGACAATGAAAGTCAATAATAATGATAGCAATGTTTATCTAGGCACTGGGTTAAGTACTATACATATTTCTCATCTAATACTCCTACAAGCCTTATGAGGCATCACTACCATTATTGTTTAATAACTTGGAGATCATAAATTGGTGCTTATCACATGTTAGGCAATTATTTATTATCTCTGTGCCTCTGACCTAGTTTCTTCATTTGTAAAATTGGGATAATAATATCTGTCTTGGTAATGCTGTGGAAGTTGAAAGTGAAGTTATTCATGGGAGACACCTGTAACAGTGGCAGGTGCATAAGATACTAAAATAATGCTATTTATTCATTTAACAAATAGTTATTGAATATCTATTATGTGTGGGATAGGTACTCTTATAGGTTTTGGGAGATAGAGTGACAATAATATCTTGTTCTATTGGAACTTATACATTAACGAGGGTGAAACACAATAGATGATTTATAAATAAGATATAAATTATGTCAGCTCTCTGTGGTCAGCTTTTTTTCTTAGGATCCTTTGTCCTGTGTTGACTCTGTAATACTATCCTCCAAACAGTAATCTCCATTCTCACAGTCTTAAGTTCCCAGGTGGTACATTTTTACTTCCCTTTCACCTTTGCTGTCACTTCAGTGTTCTTTATTAGTCTCAGTTCTGAGTATTAATAATGGGTTAATAAAGAAACCCTGCTCATTTGGCTCAACAATGTCCTGTTGTTCTCTCTACCTCTCTCTGTATAGTGCCTGTACTAGTAAAATGTTATTGCCACCTGGGGCCTCTGCACCTTCCTAGTATGAAGCAGCTCCATTGTTTGCTTTGTAAGCCAACCTGTCTCCATCTTTTCCCATTAGCAATACCAGATCGTTCTGGTTTGAGGTGTTGTTTCTGACTACATCCTGGATTCCTAGGGACTCTAGTGTAGCTCCCCAGCTGTGTTCCCTTCAATGGAGAGTGACAAGAAAGGCTGGAGCCAGCTGTCATGCTTTTATTTATAGTCCCCAAGTCTGTAGGACTGGGACAGGTATTGTTAATGTACAGTGTGGCAGCTAATTACGCCACCCATATTCCAAAAGGCCTCATTACAAAAATGTCAAACAACTTGATTATCCCAAAGATCAGAATA
This sequence comes from Dipodomys spectabilis, assembly GCF_019054845.1. NCBI lineage: Eukaryota > Metazoa > Chordata > Mammalia > Rodentia > Heteromyidae > Dipodomys > Dipodomys spectabilis. The sequence continues at coordinate 1,557,630 of NW_024870748.1, read as the reverse complement.
ACAATATTGCATATCATTTACACAACACTTTTCATACCCTTTTGAATCAAGGGGAATAAAGGAAACTGAAGTCTCTTGCTGACTTAATGATCACATTTGAAGCCAGCAGGAAACAGAAAAATACAGCTATGGAGGAACTGATACAAAATTGTCACAAAAAGGTTTTCCAGCTAATACAGGATTAGCATGTACTTCAGTAGGCCAAAAGATATAGTACTTGGAGAGAGTTGAAGAAGATCATATAAAATGGCAATTTCAAAAGGTATGGTGCTAGTCTATGGTAGATTTTTAGTCTGATAAAATAAGTGTGTGTGTGTGTGTGTGTGTGTTATGTTGGAGTAAGGCCAATAACGGTTCTTTCTTAGGAGTTCCTTCTCTCTATAACATTTCTACTTTTTGTGTTATGTGTAGAGTACTTATTACTTTGAAATCTTGGTGATAAATGATGTTGGTGATAAATGATGATTATGTTTACCATAGAAGAGATTCTATGTATGTGTGTATGTATGTATGTATGTATCTATCTATCTATCTATAATTGTATTTCTTATTTGGCAGATAAGATAATGGCTCTCCAAAAGATTTTCATGTCCTAATTCCCCTAATCTATGAATTAGATTACATGGTACAGGAGAATTAAGGCTTAACATTGAAGTAAGATTGCTAATTGTGACATTATCCTGAACTATCTTCAGGGCCTACTGTAATCACAAAGCTCCTTAAATGTGGAAAGCATTTATCCATCACTATCTTTGAAGTTGAAAAGGGCCATGGACTAAGCAATGTGGCTGCCCTTTAGCAGCTGCAAATGGCAGGTTGAACAGGGTCTCTCTTAGAGCTTTGAGATAGGAAGTTGCCAATAATTTATTTTTTAGTATGGCAAGAACTATATAGGAATTCTGGCCCACAAGAAGTAGAAGATAAACTAAACTTTTGTTTGAAGACACTAAATATTTTTATTAATATTCACTATTTACACAAAGGGGATTACACTGTGACATTTCCATTTTAATTTCTCACCTCCCTAAATTCATCATAATCTTTAACAGCAGTATCTAGCAAGAATATGGTAAAAATGGCAACATTAAATGGTTGATAACTCTGGTAATGAAATAACAGTCCTTCAATCTTTTCTCTCTGAAGTATTTACTGGTCTGAGAAATTCAAAAAGTATAAACTAATAATCTACTATAATCTTCCTATTCAATATCAGAATCTTTCATCATATGCTTTTCTTGAATCCTCCCAATATCAAGGAAACTCACTCATTACAGGGGTACTTCTGGTAGCTAGAAAACTCTTCTTTTTAAGTGCTACATGATACATCTTTTCCAACTCCACATGTTCTCAACTTAGTTTTGCAAGAAGCTCAATAATGCAAGGATCTACCCAAGAGATACACAATGGCTACTAGCTATTTACATTTGTATCTGTAGTCCCTCTATGCTGCTTTCTTCCTGTTAAGCTAACATATCTGCTAAAAGACTCCATTAACCCCTAAATCTCTACCATTTCCACAAACTATCAACGTAACTTCTCTCTCATCCTCACTAATGATGGGTTGATACTTCTGAAGCCTCATTTCTGCTACCATTACTCTACTGAAACAGAAGTTTGCTGATGGCCTCACTGCCCCATCCAGCTCCATTGACAGATGTTGTTACATTTGAATGCTGAGCACCATTTGATAGCATTGGCCAAATCTCACAGATGATACTTTCCTGTTTCCAGAGCACTGAATTCTGCAGGCTTGTTCTCTATAGACTCCTTTAAAATTTCTTCTTGATCTGGCTGCTCAGTGAATATACTTTCAAAGATTTTTGTCCCTGACTCTTTACTTATGCTGAGGTTTTTTTTTAATTGAACACTAAATGACTTTTAATTAGATAAATATTCTTTGAAGGGAAATATCCTACTATTTCCACATGAATATTTATAAAGTCCATACCTGTAGAATAACCACACTCCTGAGCTCTAGATTTCTTTTCTTTTTGGGTCATAGGTCTTGAACTCTGGGCCTGGGCACTGTCCCTGTGCTCTTCAGCACAAGGCTAGCTCTCTATGACTTGAGCCACAGCGCCACTTCCAGTTTTCTGGTGGTTAATTGGAGATAAGGGTCTCATGGACTTTCCTGCCTGGCTTGGCTTTGAACCATGATCCTCAGAACTCAGCCTCTTGTGTAGCTAGAATTACAGGCATGAGCCATGGGTGCCCAGCTGAGCTCTAGATTTCTAACTGCCCAACTAACACCTTCAAGACATCACATATTCAGCATTTTTTTCTCTACTTTCATCCTCTAATCATAGGTCTGCTACTTTTGTCCTTGTTTTTTTTTCATGCATCACTTTTTTCAGCCAAACAAATCAAAGTCCTAAGGATCATTATTTTTCTTTTACCCTCTCTCACACCTTGTATTACTCTTTTGTAATGCATGATGTATTTAACCTCTAAAGCATGTAGAGTATTCATTGTTTGCCTTCAGGTCATTAATCCTCCTCTCTTGGATGATGAGAGTAGTCCCTTTACTGGTCATCAGATTGGAGCCTTTTCTGAGACTCCTATGAGACTACAATTTCTACATTTTTTGTTCCAATTTGTTAATGAAAATATACACACCCCATTTCCAGTTTCTGTGAGAAACTTTGGTGGATATGAGTTGATTTTTTTCTTTAATTTTTGAGCTCTAAGTATATTTTAGATATGAGACCCTTGTCTATTGTATGGCTAGTAAAAATCTTCTCCATATCTGTGGACTTTATATTTTCTTGCTAGCTATGTCCTTTGCCATGCAGAAACTTCAGTTTAATGCAGTCATCCAAATTTTCTTTGATTTGTTATGATTCTGGGTCTTTATTAAGGTAGTTTCTTCCCATGCCAAGGAGCCCTAGTATTTCCACTATTTTTCCTATAATATGTTCAGGGTATGTGATCTTACATTGAAGTCTTTGATCCATTTGGAGTTGATTCTAGGGCAGGGTGATATATAAGGATCCAACTTTAGTTTTCTACATGTGTGTAGCCAATTCTGCCAGTACCATTTGTTGAAAAGCAATCTTTCTTTCATCCTGTGTTTTTGGCTCCCTTATCAAAGATTAGGTGGCCATAGGTCTATGGGTTAATTTCTGGGTCTTCAATTCTATTCCATTTCTTCTCAGGCCCAGTCATCTGCCAGTGCCAAGCTGTTTTTATAACTACAATTTTATAATAGAGTTTGGGGGGCTAGGAAGGTGGCTCAGTAGTAGAGTGCTTGCCTTGCATGCATGAGGCCCTGGGTTTGATTCCTCAGCACCACATAAACAGAAAAAGCCTGAAGTGGAAGTGGTGCTGTGGCTCAAGTGGTAGAGCACTAGCCTTGACATGACGAACTGAGGGACAGCATCCAGGCCCAGAGTTCAAGCCCCATGACCAACAAAAACAATAGAGTTTGAAATTTGATATTGATATTCCTCCAGCACTGTTTTTCCTGCTAAGGATTGTTTTTGCTATTTGGGATCTTTTATTATTCCATATGAATTTTTGGATTGCTTCTTCTATATCATTGAAGAATTTTGTTGGGATTTTGATGGGTATTACATTGAGTTTTTGGATGTTTTGTGGTACTGGAAATTGAAATTAGCACCTCAAGATTGCTAAGAAACACTGTACCACTTGAGATGGGTGATCTCAATCTTGGTACTCTTAACATTTGTGGATGGATAATGAATGCAAGAGCTGTCCTGGGCACTGTAGAATGTTTAGCACCATCTCAGGCTTCTCCTCATTAGATTGTTTTGTGTTGGTCATGGGGTTTGAACTCAGGGCCTGGGCAGAGTCCTTGAGCTTTTATGCTCAAGGCTAGTGCTTTTGATCCACAGTTCCACTTCTGGTTTTGGAGTGGTTAATTGGAGATGAGTCTTATGGACTTTCCTGCCCAGGCTTTAAACTGTGATACCCAGGTGTCAGCCTCTGAGTAGCTAGGATTGTAGGTGTGAGCCACCAGTTGCTGGCATCCTTTCCGCCTCATTAGATTCTAGGTGGACTCTTTCCAGCCCCCACGGAGCAACTTCACCTACTCTCACATCAAGAGCTATAGATTTATTTATTTATTTATTTATTCATTCATTCATTTTTATTGTGAAAATACCATACAGAGGGGTTGCAATTACGTGGGCAAGATAATGAGTACATTTCTTACCAAGCATTGTTGCCTCTTCCTTTGTTTCCCCGTACCATCCCTTCCCATCCCCCCCCCCCAAAGTTGTAAACTTCGTTTTTTGACATAGCGTCTTGTACATCTCATTGTTGCAATGGGTCCACCTGTATCCCTATTTAAACAATTTGTTTTTTCCCTTCTCCTCCACAAATTATACCAACATAAAATACAGTGAAAGCAGGAGTTATACCGTGGGGGAGGGACATACAAAGCAACAAAGAAATCATCTTATAAATATGTTAGAAACAATCACAAGAAAGAAAAAAAATCATTTGAATCCTTATCTTGGGGTTCATTTCACCTAACGTCAACTTATCTGACCTTTTCTTCTTGTCTCAGATATATACTAGTTATTGCAAATAAGGGAAACCATGGGACCTATGTTTCTTTGGCCTGGCTTACTTCACTTAATATAATTTTGTCCAAGTATTTCCATTTCCTAACAAATGGGGCAATGTCATTCTTTCTGATGGAGGCATAGAATTCCATTGTGTATATATACCACATTTCCCTATGTTTATTGCAACATTATTTAGCATAGTTGAGATATGGAACCAACCCAGATGCCCCTCAGTAGATGAATGGATCAAGAACTTTAGATTTAGATTATGACTTCCTTTTAGAAGAGCATAAAACCTGAACTCAATGAAAGTGGTTTTTTTTTTTTTTTTTTTTTTTTTTTTTTTGGGTCCAGTCATGGGGCCTGAACTCTGGGCCTGGGTGCTGTCCCTCAGCTCTTCAACTCAAGGCTAGCGCTCTACCACTTGAGCCACAGCGCCACTTCCGGCTTTTTTCTTTTTGCTTATGTGGTGCTGAGGAATCGAACCCAGGGCCTCGAGCATGCAAGGCAAGCGCTCTACCACTGAGCCACCTTCCCAGCCCTGAAAGTGTTTTTATATGTTGTAGATCCCAACGAATCCATTTTAAGACTAGTAACTTAGAAAGGGTAGATATTTATGGAGTCTTGAAAATCCACCAACTGAGCAATTCCATTCATGTTCTTATCTTTTAGTTGACTACTTGTTATTAACCTTAGTAAGCAGGAGATTGGAGAAATAGATTAGATAGAAAATGGCTGTGATAAGATGGTTGTAAAGTAATAAATTATAGCTTCTTCTTTGGGTTCATACCATTCAACCTCTGCATGCCCCTAATGCCTTTTATTCTTGAGGCCTCATAACCAGAGCAGATGCTTGTTGGTTTCAGTCAGAATAAGGTGTCAGACTTATTCTCCAGCTGATAATTCCATAGTTTAATTACCATCTTGGGGGTTAGTTCCTTTGCACATTTTGTTCTGCTCTTAGCACTGCCTTACAACAGTCTAAATAGTTATTTTTCACTTACATGACATGTTTCTAAATGCTGGCAAAGAAAATACTCATTATCAACATTTGGTCCTACTGGAATATAATGGTTTGTGAATGTAGACATTAACATACAAACCCATGTATTTGGGAAAATGCATTTTACATCTGTAAGTATAAACTACCCTTCCATATAAGTGTCGGAAGTGTCAGGAGATGTGCTACAATTGATGAGGATACAGGAATGCATTTGAAGCTCTTCTGTATCAAAATAATATTTGAGCATTGGAGTTGATAGTCACAGGTGAGTTTTTAATAATTTTTGCTTAATTATGAATTTATTCATCATCAAATAAATTTTAATTTTAATTAATTTATTTTTTTGTAGGTCATGGGGCCTGAACTCTGGGCCTGGGCGCTTTCCCTCAGCTCTTCAGCTCAAGGCTAGAGCTCTACCGCTTGAGCCACAGTGCGCCACTTCCAGCTTTTTCTGCTTATGTGGTGCTGAGGAATCGAACCCAGGGCCTCATGCATGCAAGGCAAGCACTTTACCACTGAGCCAGATTCCCAGCCCCAATTTTAATTTTTATTACATAAAAACACTGCCACTGTGTGACCTTGGGCCAGTCACCTCACTGGGCTTCAGTTCTGTTACTTGTAAGCCAGAAAAACTAACACCTGCCCTGCCTACTTCACAGCAATGTGCAAAGAAGAAATAGAAATAGCTGAAACTCTCCTTTGAAAAATGACCCAAACCACTGAGTGTCAAGTGAGTAAGTAGTATTGGTACTTTGCTGTCAGTAATCATCATCCTCATGAAAAATGACTGAAGAGAATTGTCATTCTTCTCAGCCTTAGTCTCTGCCATTCACTCACATATTCCCATTAATCATCTAATTGTCCTGACTTGCAACTCATTTTGTGTGGAATTTAACAGGGCTCTTAATGGGAAAATGAATTGATCTAGTGATCTATTGACAATCAGTGAAACAGTTTCTAAACCTGGGCAGGAAAGAGATGCTCATATAATGGCTTTGAATTAGCCCTAAGATTTGTCATAGATAGATAAGTCCTTCAAATTTGGTATTATGCCATAAAATAGTAATCCATATTATTAGTATTGTTCCACATTTGAAAACAATTTTCTTTAGTTTTTCAACCTATGCTGTGGAGAGAAGGTGAGATATACCCCTAAATAAAAAAATTGTTCTTAAGAACTAATGAATGGAACCAGTCTGAGCAGGAAACTCAGTAAAAATTTAACATCTAATTAACCACCAGAAAACTAAAAGTGGAGCTGTGGCTCAAAGTAATAGAGCGCTAACCTTGAGCAAAAGAGCTCAGAGACAGTGCTCAGGCCCTGAGTTCAAGCCCCATCATTGACAAAAAAATCCCAATCAAACCAAAACAAAAAACTGTTATGTACCTTTCCATAGGCTTAATATATCCATAATTTAAAAACCACATAAAATAATAAAATGTTTATGTCTATCATCAGTCAGAAATTCACATCTCTTATTTTAAATTCTGTTTGAGTTCTTTGTCTCACATTTTTCCCTTTGATACAGGGTCTTGCTGTGTTGCCCAGACTGGCCTTGAAATTATCTAGTCTCAGCTTGCCAGGCAGTGGGAACTACAGGCACATATCACCATGCCCCATTTTGTTTGATATTGTTCTTTTTGGGGATGGATACTGAGATTTTAAACTCAGAGCCTCCTAATAAGCACAGAGCCATACAGTAAGCTCTTTTATTTTAGTATATTTTTCAGATAAGGTTGTATGTTTTTTTCCCTGGAATAGCTTTGTTTTTGGTCTGAAGCTTACAGAAAATATCTACTTGACATGAGAGTTGAAATATCTGCAAATATGTATCCTTCCTGTCTTTTTAGGCTTAGCACCCCTCATACCACTTGTTCTTCAGATATATAGCATAAAAAAATCCAAGCACTTCACCACTCTATTCATTTCCTCTGTGTTCTAGTTGTCAAATGTAATCCATAGAGCTTGATTTCTAGGGCTGAGCACCACAGTTGAAACCACCAGAAGAGTTGGATGTTTCCTGCACTTTTATCTATTTTGGTCTATACAACATAGGTTTACCAATACTGCCTAGAATGACATTGATCATTGTTCCCAGCCCATGGTAGGCATTTATGAAATCTACTACTTTGTGGCCCTAAATGTGTAAAGCAAGTATCTTGCTAAGAACATTAGCCATGATGCGAACCTTCCATTCTTAGATACATGCTGTTGATCTTTTTGTACCTAAATATAGACATTACCCTTTTTAAGTATCCACATGGTTTTGGCTCAGTCTCAGGGATAATTTTAAATCTCAATTTGGTTAACAAGTTTATCTGCTGTTGCTCCCAGTCATATGTCATCTCTGCATTTGATAATCTGGCTATGAGAGGCATTATCTAAGTTATGGACAAAAGATGCTGAAAAGAACAGGGTAAAGGGCAGAATTGCTGGACAAATCTCTTTCTTTTTCACCCTTACATTATCAAGGGTGATAACAAATAGGTAATAAATATGCTCTGGCTAGAGTTCTTTATTTTCTTCCAAATGTGTCTTTAATATACTTGTAGTTTAGGCAATATGAATGATTTAACACTGATCCTGGTTCATTAAACACATTCATAGACCTGAATCTCAGAAAAAAGGGGAACAACTTTCTTCTCTGACCATTTTCATCATCTCTGACATTTATCTTTATAATTTATCATTAATATTTTTATAGGGAGGAAAGTTTCAGAAAAGAAGATACTGAAAATAAAGAGGATATGGAGGCAGAGCAGTGCCCTTTGGTGAAGATTGAGTGAAAGTTATCCTTTCTACCTGGCAATTTATGAACTTATATAAGATCAAAAGCTGATTCATTGCCCTTTGTTGTCAGGAAGCAAATGGCCTGCCCATTTTACAGGTTGAACAATTGTTATATGATTGGCTTCTAGACTCCATGGTCCTCAATATCTCTGCTTGCCAGGAGACTTTAAAGAAGTAGTAATCAGCTTTATAAAATTTCCTGAATGCAGTCCTGACAAAGTAACTCTTGTAAAGCCATCTTCACAATACATAGGATTGGTGGTTATAAAAGAGTGGTCCTTGCACTGAAAGCTACTTTGATTGGGAACAGTTACTCCAGCTCAAATCTGAGAACAAAGGCTTTGAAACTGGCTTCCACAAATCTCCCCCCATAGAAGGACATCCTTTGAAAGACAGATATTTCAGGTCTTGTAGCTAATTTAGAAAGACTCAGCTTTCTTAAAGGGTACCAATAAAAGACAGGCATTTGCTCAAAATGTTTTTCTTATGCCTAGTGATGGTCTAGACATATTTTGTGAAATCTGGTAGTCACTAGATGCATGTTACTATTTAAAATTAAACAAATTTCAATTAAATATAATTAAAGATTCCATTTCTTAGTTATATTAGCCATATTTCAAGTGTTTCATAGCCATATGTGGCTAGGGGCTACTAGAAATGAACTCAAGTTGAAAACTTTGTCATTACAGACAATATTAGATTAGTAAGTTCCACTAAAGACCCTGTCACCTACATATTTTAGATTCATATTCAATCAGTATTTATTCAGTACGCAATCTGTTCTAAGCATTGTACCAGCAACTTAGATGTTTTTGTTGAGAGGCAAACATTTTCTAATAATTAATGGCAACTGCCAAAGTATAAGTAGTCATCTTGTAGTGTGATTCTGGGCCCCAAGAAAACTTTGACTTTAGTTGTCTTCTTCACTGACTAAGGTTGAAACATTCACCTCTACTGTTTTCAAATTGCAAATGTGGCCTGCAAGAGGAACATAAGAGTCAGTATTTCTTATGACTACTTCAGTATGGATTGGTTTGTCAGATTAATTCTGTCCCAGCATCAGGTGCTGAGGAAACAGGACATAGGTCAGGTATATTGAAGGTAATAGTGAGAGGAAAGATCTGAGTCTTTCAATCATCTGCTGGGGAATGCCTCTCCAGTTGGGGGTACCTTAATATCCGGGACCTTTTATCATTGGAAAGCAGTGCTGGGTGCTAAGGTTAGAGACAAAGGGGAGGAGCAAAACTACTAACAACAAAGCCTGTCAACATTGCTATTTGCCCAAGGTGGTTTCCGGTCTTCCCTTATTTTTGTCAGTTGTGGGTCTAGAACTCTGGGCTTGGGTACTGTCCCTGAGCTCTTTAGCTCAAGGTGAGTGCTCTACCACTTGAGCCACAGTGCCACTTCCGATTTTCTGATAGTTAATTGGAGATAAGGTCCTCACAAACTTTCCTACCTGGGCTGGCTTTGAATCATGATCCTCAGATCTTAGTTACTGAGTAGCTAGGATTACAGGTGTAAGCCACTGGTGCTGGGCTCTTTCCTGTTTTTGATCAGATCTATCTATCTATCTATCTATCTATCTATCTATCTATCTATCTATCTATCTATCTATCTATCTATCTATCTATCTATCTATCTTATACATACATACATACATACATACATACATACATACATACATACATACAATACATCAAGTGGTATGCCAGGTGCTTGAAGTAGAGTCTGTGCTTCAGTGAACTCCTGTTGTAAACTCATGGTGACAATATTACTTCGCCCTTCCTCTCCACTTTTCTCCTTATGTATTGCCTTGAACCTACCTTCTCCACTCTTATTTCATTGTTTTTTCAACCTCACTGCTGGTTTGTTCCAGAGCAGAATCTGATAGATAAGGGAGTAATGTTTTGCAAATTGCAGGATACAACCCATTCATAGCTTATGAAATTATTGTAGTGAGTCATGACCTAGCATTAAAAAAATAAATGAAATAGAACAGAAAAATGCTGAAGTGCATCCATATATAGTAAAGGGCAAACATTGTGTCATGGAACAGATGTTTTAGTTATCAAATCTATGCATGTGTTTGGTGATTCATGAAATAAAATGCACGTTGTTGACCTTATACCATTGTAGTTCCATGTATTGTCCTAAGCTTATCATTGCATTGTCTACAACAGTGTCTTCACTGTTTATTTCATGTGTAGAGATCACATCTTATTTATTTGCTTGTTCTCCCAATCCATCCCCCCTTCCTAGATTTTCTGAGCTCCATCTGAACCAATCTCTTTTCACTCAGCTGGTGTCACACTAAATTACCACCTGGGGATGGAAGCCAGAGGAGATTTCTGTTCCCCTTTCAGTTAGGAAGGTGAAAGTATCCTTCCACAGGAATTTCAGCATGTAGTAGGGTTAGACTTCATGTTGTACAATCCTTCGCTTCCAGCCTACATCCCTTTAACCAATTGTATGGCAGCCAAATCATACATCTTCTTTTAGAACTCAACCCATCTGTGGGGTGAGACATGAAATCACTGGTGCAGAATATCATTCAAATGGATTCCCACTGTAACCTCTTGCAGCAGCACAGAACAGCCAAGTCCTTTTCCATAGACCCCCAAAGATGCTCCTTCAGTAATTTGAAAGAAAGAGCATGCCCCTTAAAAGTTTCTAACTTATTCCATAGGGAAGAATCTGACTAAAAATAGCTAGAAACAGCTAGCATTTAGTAAGCCTGTGTAACTTGTAGAATGTGGTTTCATCTGCAGATAGAATAAGTAGCCCCCTCTAGCACTTTGCTGTTCAATCATGTATGGATTTGTAAATCTTATGTATTGCCAATGAATACATCTGATCATGTAGGAGTTATCCATTTGCTCAAAAATGAACTGAAATTAGCCTATGTAATTCTCTTGTGCATAGCCATGGAGCAAGGCTTCATCTTTTTCAGAAAGCCGTGGCATTGCCTGAGACAGACTGCATACTCAGTCATAAAAGCATTCAAGTGTGTCCTCAGAGGTTGACCAAGGACATGCAAGTAAGGCAATTGGGCACACTCATTTTAGGTTCTAGAAGCTAGTGACTGGGCCCTATATACCTTATTACCTATCAGATATAATCCAAAACTTTCAGCTTAGACTTGTCATTAAGAAAATATGAAGCACAGTACTATATATAATAGATGCTCAATAAATAGTGAATTTTTATCCTATGGCTCTCTACTATTACCACTATTTCCACTACTATTTCCCACAATTCTCTATTAAGACCTTTCTGTTCTGGCCTGTTTTATTCCCCATGGCTTTTATTTCTTGGTGTCGAGCATTTGCTCATGTTATTTGCCTGTGAGAAATGCCATTTACCCAATGTCTGCAATTCTAATTCTTGCCAATCTTTCAAAACCTACTTGAAGTTCTCTCCTCTATGCAGCTTTTAGTGGCTGTTTCATCTCTTAGGAGGCAATCTTTTCCTGAATGCCAATAGCACTGTTTTGAATAACCATAGCTGCAGTCTGCCTCCTGTGTGTGAGTGTGAACCATCAATGACCAAAAACCTTTGGTGAACCAGGAAACATGTGTTCTGTTGGTTTTGTGTCAGGCTCAGTATAATTTGGGTCATAGTGTAAGTGTGTAAAGACTTGATGGCATAAATTGGAACTGAGTAGTAGAATTTTCCAGTTCTGTTTCTCAAGTTATCCCTGACAATCTGTGACCTTCATTTTACCTTTTCCTGAGCTCCAACTTGTCTTTAGCATACACACTGGGAAGGGCAATATTTATATATCCTATAGAGATGTTTTGTGGATTAACTATAATGAGTATAAAATGTGTAAAATTATGAAGATCTATGGGAACCCTATTATTATAGGAATAATAATAATTATAGTATACTTGGTTACATGCTCCAGAATCATATAGAAGATACTCCCCTCTGGGGAGGGAAACAACCAACTGTACTAGCAATTAGTCAATTATGAGTATGTAATCTTAGTTTATTGCTGTGATTTTTGTTTCTGTTCATAACAGGGGCCTAATTGTCTCTCTGCCTTTTATATGGAATCCTGATAAAGATGGTTCCAGATCAATCTTTATGGGACTTAGGCCTGTCAAAGCAATCCTGCAGATCCAGTGTCACTATGTATCTTTTTGTCATATTTTACCCTTGAGACTTCTGCTTTAGCCAACATTCCTTTGCATATTGCTGTTCATCTGTCTCTAAGAAGGAGTCTCAGCTCCAGAGTGGTGTGGGTGGTACTGAATATAAGCATCAGCCAGGCAGCAATGGCATTTGAGGGTACACCAAGTGCAGAGTTCTTTGGCAGTTGTTTGGGAGAGATTCAGAGGAAATAAAACATGTATTCCTATAACTATGAATGAATCTTTTGGTTTCTTGGGACAGGAAAAAATTAGGAGATGTCCCTAAAAAAGCTGAAGAAACTTTCTGTCAAGATGCTGATGTGCTTAATTTATTTAGGGTAGCATCTCCAGATTCCTGTTTGGAGGTATAGAGATGACATCTAGATAATGCCAAATTAACCAAGAACCTTTAACTAAGACATTTTAAAACACTCCTTCCATATCTCTCCTTTTCCTCATTTATCTTTTTCCTTTATTTATCAACCATTGTATACAGTGAATTTCTATAAAGCTTTCTGAAATTTCCAAATCACACTTTTGTGTACACGATTAATAATTTCTCTGAGAAGAGTATGTGAATATATTTGGTGCAAAAATAATTGAATGATAACACCATTTACCTTCTCTTTCATCTATTCAGTTCATGCAGAAAAGGATTACCAATGCGTTGTCACTTATTAAACAAATATTTAAATATTTATGTATATGGACATCAAAATTAGAAATCAGTAGGAAAATGGTTTCTTCTTACTGTTTACTGTGTTTTATGTCCATCAGTTAAGCATGCACTGATTTTCTTTTCTGGAGGTTGGGTTTCTGTATGATATGTATTCGGAAGTTTTTGTTGTGCCTTTTCTTTGAAGATTTTAACAAGATCAGCTTTGGAAGGATTACAGGGAATGTGCTTTAAAAGATATTTTTGAGTAACATAAAACATTCTTTTGTATGAGTACTGCATTTACTTTCAACATTTTGTGAATATCTCCTCTCCTTGGTGGAGAACCACATTTTTTCTGGCCTTGCCTTGCCTTGGCTACTCTTCCTCTCTTCTGGGGTGCTTGAAAGTTAAGCAGGCTCTGCCTGGGAGATGTGGTGAGATGAATCCAGTACTTCGTGGGCAAGTGACTGCTCTTGGATCTGTTATACAATGAAGATGTTTTATTGGGAACTGCATTATATTCTTGCATTGTTTTTCTTCATTGTCCCAAATTTTAGATTTTTTTCCTCATTTGCTTTTTCTTTCTCTTTTATTGCTTCCTATTACTGATTATATATTCAGCACATACCACAGGGTGCCAATTTAATTTTATTGGGCCATTTAAAGGGCAAATAAACCTTTGTTTTTATAAGGAGAAGATAAAGGACCAATTATTCTGGCCTTCAATGCATGTTTGCCATTTGAACAATCAGCTATGTGTCTTTAGAAAAGATCTTGCCATTTGTACTCACTTGGCTTATTCCCTGGTATCTTACTGGTATAACACATTTGCTAATGGATACCTTAGCCCTTACTGGAGAGTTATTATTTTATTAGATGTCATTGACTTAGTTGCTAAGCTCCCATTAGGAGCAGGCTAAGTGCTAAGGGGAATATGACATTTCCTTGAAATGAAGAGTCTCCTGATCTCAATATGTTTTCACAATGAATGAAATCATCAGACACATGTTGTAACTGGATTGGACCCAATCAGTTTCAGAGACACAAGAAGGTATTTCTTCCTGCCGGCTTAGATTATAATATCTTGTAAGAAGATCACTCTGAACTGGTTCATCCCTTGGATAGTTATTATCTCTACAAATCACTTTGCCACTGTGCTTGTAATAACATGATCAGTTTCCAGAGTGGGATACATTTGTGAGATGGATTCCAGGAAAAGAGAGAGTACAGATCCATTCAAGGAAGAAGCCTTAGGGAGTGGTATAAGGATCAGGAGGATGTTTGTAATAGGGATCGCTCTATTGCTGTGCAAGGCAGTGATAGACATCAAGTGGCTAGAAATTCTCTGTCCTGATGAGGCCAAAATTGCAGGCCAGTTTGTAAGGGGACCAGTTATATTTTGCTGACTGAGCATATTCCTAGCACCCAGGTGCTAGGAGGGTGGTAGGTGTCTAATAGCTCAAATATAGAATGGGCCATGGAAGGAATAAATAGCTCCAGACAAGCTTTGGATAGCACTATCATTTTTAATCTACATTATTTTTTTCTGGCACTCTATGCTTTTATGAAAATGGAAGAAAGCAAAAAGAAAGTGAAAAGAATATTCTTCGCTACAAAATAGAGACTGTTATTTTCCTAATTTTTGTATAGTGTTTTCCGTTCAGAAAAGAGAAAACATGGGAAAAAAGGAAAGTGTGTATGGATTATTCATAGTAGCATTTGAGGTCTTACCAACAAGCTAACAGTTTCATATGAGTAATACTTCCCAAAAACCTATCATGGCTTCACACTTTGATTATTAAATTCCATTGCAGAATCTTTCTACTTATTCTTCATTTCTATATTTTAATCATAAGAGGACATAGGGATGAAGGCAAAATTGTTGGAAAAGTTCTTCAAAAGAAGAAATCATTTAATTCTATGTATTTGGCAAATACATAGAAACTAAAAATCTAGCAAATTCTTAAGAAGCCAGCCTTCCTTCCATGTACAATTTTTGTAAAGAGAGATAAAGTCTTTCAGAGTAGGACAGGTGGAGATCTAGGGAACCAGTGTGTTAGTCATGAATGCCTGAAGGCTAAAAAAGACCTGGCTCAGAGAGATCAAATGATTTTTTCAAGTGATTTCCCATTTCACAGGAAAGGAACACAGAAGTAGCATAACTTGACCAATGTCATGTAAATGGAATAGCAAATGTTAGATCAGGGATGTGAACCTGGAACCTTGTGAGATATCATAGCAGCTATGCAGCTCTTATGACATTTGTAAGGCTATCTCTAGGCTTAACTCATGCTAAGAAGAGTTATAAATTTGGGAAACCTGAGAATAGCATCAGTAAACATGAGTAATTAGAAACATGCTGTGGTTTCTATACAAGAGATAAAGGATCTAAATGGATCCTGCCTAAAAGATAGAGACCTTGAGGGCATTTTCTTAGTAACTAAATACACTCTAGATTACTACTTCAGTAAACTCCAATACCATCAAATATTTACTGAGCACATGCTTTGTTCCAACCACTTTTCTTCAAAGTGAGGACATGGCAGTGAGTAAAATAGGCATAATTGCTGCTACCAAAGAATTTATATTCCAGTGGGGTTATACCCTGTGGTAAGAATGACATGATAAAAATTCATGTTAAGACCTAAATAGTACCTTTTATGATCATACTGCTGGTGAATGAGCACAACTGAATAGTTAATTTTAAAGTTTTTATTGTGTGGAATTCTATGTTTCCATCAGAAAGAATGACACTGTCCTATTTGTAAGGAAATGTAAAGACTTGGAAAAAAATCATATTAAGTGAAGTAAGCCAGAACCAAAGAAACATAGGTCCTATGGTTTCCCTTATTTGTAATAAATAGTATACATCTAGGATAATTTTAGCAGATGAGCAGAATAGCTCAATAGCTATGTACATATGACCACATAAGATGATGCTAAGCAGAATGAACTCTGAGACATGGACACAAGAGTTTGGGTTGTTGTTTTTAATGTACTATGTAATTTTTTGTTTCTTTTGTATGTTCTTCCCCCTATGGTATATCCCCTGTTGTCACTGTATTTGATTTTGGTACCCTGGTATTGTATATACATTTATTTGAATTAGGGAATGGAAGGGGAACAAAAGAATGGTGAGACAAATGACGAGGGGGGAACCAATGCAACAGTGATATACACAAGACAATATATTGGAAATGATCTGTACAACTTGGGGGGGATTGGGGGAGGGAAAGTGGAAAAACAATTAGGGAAGGGATAACAAATTTGACAAGAAATGTACTTATTACCTTACTTATGTAACTGTACCCCTTCTGTATATCACCTTGACAATAACAAAAATAAGGTTTTTATTGTAGTAAAAGACATGTAACTTAAAACTTACCATTTTAACCATTGTATTGTACAAAGTGGTTTCTTTGTGATATATCTACATATGCATATAATGTTCTTTGATCATATTCATCCTTTTATACCCAAGCCATCGTATTTGTTCGTTTGCTTTTAGTATTGGAATTGAGCCCAGGCTCTTACATATGGTAGGCAAACACTCTACTAACTTGAAACATGCCTTTACCCCTCTCCCCCATCTTAGCCATTTTAAGTGTATGGCTCTGTTCTGTGGTGTTAGATTCATCATCAGTATTTATATTCATAACTCTTCATCTTTAAAGCTGAAAGTTTGTAGCCGTTAAGCAATCACTCCATATTCTCCGCTATATCCAACTCCTGGCAGTTACCTTTCTACTTTCTTAACAGAATTTCAGTGTGAAGTGAAAGTAAAGAGCTGGGATGTATGTACACTCAAAATAGCAGAAATGAAGACCTCTTTGCCCTTCTGAATTATCCTTACATAACTGGGAAGTAGGATTCCCAATATCTTGGGAGGTTAGTACCTGCAACCTGGTTGTTCACCATGTGGTCAGGTCACTTCTAGTGAGAGCTGCAAAGGATTATAGTTGATGCCTGTTGACATATTATGCATATTAACATCTTGAGATATATGTGAAAATTCCATCTTAAAACTATGGACTTATTTTCATTGAGCATCACTTGAAATCTTTGGCTTAATTCTCTGGTGTCATGCAAAAGGATGGTATTTGACTTTTTCTGAAGCTTGAAACACTGATTATCTGCCTTGGTACATTACAATGGTAGAGAAAATTAACAGTTTAATCAGAGAAGTGATTGAGTAGTATTTTAATAAGTCCACTATAGATCCATGCTTCTAAAACATAAAAGATACTGGAGATCTTACTGCTTAATAAAATTGGTAAGATTTCTAGATACTGGGAGGAACAGCATGAATTTGCTGTGAGAGCTGGGGAAAATTTGAGCTGACTGCATCTTTCCATATACTCTCTAGAATGTTCTCTTAGTCCTCTGCTATCAACCACATGGACAATTTTTACCTAACTAGAGAACTCACCCTCAATGGCTTCTCTTATTCCCTCAACAAGGCTACATTGCTATCAGGTCTTCCTGTATTTATTCTGCATTGTGTAGATCATATTTATAAATAAATAATTTGTTATTTTCCTAATGTTTGTCTTCCCCAGCTTTATAAACATAAGAACAAGGAACACTTGTGTATCCACTATCATAACCTGAGTGGTTTCTTTGATAAGTAGCATTCAGTAATTCTGCATTTGGATCCAAGCCCTATCATTTTCTGGATGTCAGACCAAAGATACGTTACTAGACCTCTTTAAGTGCATCTCTTCACCTGAAAAAACCCCCCAAATCTTCACAGTTCTCCTCCACTAACGTCAGTTTTACAGTTCATACTAGCAAAAGCAAGTACTTTTTCTGACTCTTTTTTTCCCCTAAAGATCTCCAGTGGGCTCATTTTTTTTGAATAACTATGATAAAAGTTGGTTTAATTTGTGGATTCCTCTTCAAAGGCTATTTCAGTGTTGGTTTGCTTGGAAAAAGACTAGTAATTTGTCCACTGTTGAATTCACTTCTCTGATCTGTTCTTTGTTTAACTTTTACCTGTAAGGTTAGTGCTTTCACATAAAAATCTTCATCCTCTTTGTATTTGAAACAAAAAGAAATATTTAATCCTAGGAGGGAACTCTCCGTGGTACTGTGGTTGTAAGTAAACAGCTGCTGGCTTTTGGCTGCTATTTTATTTCCTTTGTCAATCAAATAAGCAAATTCTAAGTTGTGTTTGGGCCCCAGCTGGACTATAAAGCCAGGAGCTACAGAATGTGTCATTGTCAACTTTGTAACCAAAGCAGCCAGCACAGTGCCAGGTTCAGAGTAGGTGTTCAAAATGTCTACATAATTAAATAAAGTGACAGCTGGGAGGAGGCCCTACACATAGATTGAGTAGGCAATTTTTCTCATATTTTTGTTATTTTTATAATTTATATTAAGTTAACTTGCTAGAATGATCTAAAGCAGAGCTGCCCACATGGTAGAGTTTGAGGATTACTAAAATGCTCCTATATGGCCATGAATAGCTCCCATGCCAGCCTACTCAGGTTCCAGAAATTTCTCCCAAACTGCTTTAGGTTTGCACAGAGGATTCATTAAAGTGAAAATATTACATCTAGATTCTCCTGGATAAATTAGTGATCATTACTGTCTCAAAATGAATTAGTTTTTCTATTATCTAAGGTGAGGTTCCTGGGAGTATAGGGCCAAAGATGGGTTACTTCTGAATAAAAATTTAGAGGCAAAGTAGGAAAATTTCAGAATAATCAAGAAATTAGGTAGTATCAAAACAGGCCTTCCTCAAGTAGCAGGTGCTCAATATGAGGGCATTAACCTAAAAAACTTGGAGGTGTTACCTGAAGTCCAGTGGGGAATCAGAATATTCCATATCTTCTCACTTCAAGAGAAAATGCTGAAAAATAGTCTTTAAATATAAGAACTGGGAATGCTTTCATTTTTTCCCCCTACCCCTTCAATTCATCCATTTAGCACAGACTCCTGCATTTTAGCATCCCTACTTTCCTCTCAGCATCTGATTAATGATCCAGACCTCCTGGGCAGCTCTAGTCCTTAAGGCACACAATTTTTGCTTCAGAATAATCATAATAATGAATGCCACTTATCGAGCATTCACTATTTGCTAGACACCATGCTAGGCCCCTGCATATGTTATCTCAACTTGGGTCCAGTTAAATATAAAATATATGATCTGTCTGTTAAGCTACAAAGACTCATTTTATGAAGCCATCTCTGAGAGCAGAGCTTTACAGACTAGGGACCTCTGTGTAAACCAATGAGCAGGTATGGAAGTAACTGTGTGCTCCATATTCATGGTAGATGCTATGGAGGAAACAGAAAGTGAAAATACAGTCTTAGATAACTATTTGACCTGAGAGCTGGCCTCTGTCCTTCACTCAATGTCTTTTCTCTAGTTGTTGTACAAACATGGATCCCCTAAGTGAAGAGGATTTCCTAACACAATATGCTGCATGCTGTATTTCAGGTTTAAGAATAGTGTACTTAGATTATTGTAAATGTTTATTTGATAGGGTATTCTTATAGATACAAGTGCCATGAAATCCATGGCATACTGGCAGTAGATGGGACAAAGTATGGTTTGATAATGAGGTATCTCAGGGTCTCTTGCAGCTTTAGAGTATTTCTGATGAATATATTCTAAATAGCACACAGAATGGAAAGTGCATCCATTCAGGACTCAGATGACCTGAGTTAACAGGCCTAGAAAGGCAATTTTGTGTATATCCTTGTGCTTTCATTTCTCCAAGTTTATAGAAGATAAATCATTTCTATAAGAAGAGATAGCTTTACAATTTTTTTCCACTGCAAATTGTGACTCTTCAGCATAAAGATGGTCAGGGTCCTGGTGGGCTGCGCAGAGTTTCTAACATTTCACGCCCAGTGAGACATCTTTCCGTTGGATCAAGCAAGTATATTGCCCATAGCAATCAGACTTTAATAAAGTGCGTGCTCCATTTTGTCAACATGTGTTATATAATTAAATGAACTGTTTTACTGAGCTCTGGGTTGAAATACCCTCCTTCTCTGGCAACTCTTCCCTCCATCAGCAACATCCTGAATTTTCATTTCTCTGGCAATCCTAGGAAGCTGCCTAACATTGCGAGGATAATGTTGCTTGATTTGGGCCTTTGGAATGGATAGAGTTCACATGTGCTTGCCTCAATGCTGCAAGGTTAGGGATGCAAGTGATTGTTGTTGGACGTGGTGAGGCATTGTCATAAAGCCTCACATTCAGACATCTGCTTTTGAATGGCTTCTTTGTACTAGAAGGTATCACTGAGGTCAGACAGGCAAATCAATGGTGTATTAAATCTTTCCATAAAATATTCATTTTGAGATTGCCTGTCAAGTGCTTCTCATCTTAAAACAAATGTCCACTCTAGCCCCTAACCAATTTTCCAATCACCAAAGTCATGGTTTCATACCACTGGACCCATTAACTGGCTTTGGGCTTAACCCCAGTATGGCAGTATTCCAAACCAGTGCTTGGAAATGCTCCCTTGGACCTCTGAGGCCCTCCCAGTCACCCTGGAACTCAGCAAATGTGCAATAATACAATTTACCATAATGTCTTTCCTTTTTCAAGCAGCCCAGCTGTCTGTGATCTCCAAGTCCCAGCTCACTATATTTGATGGAGGGTATATTTAAAATGAGCAGCTGAAATGGCCCCATAAAATGTCTCTTCCATATCCTTTTTATCTGCTCATTGACAAGCATAGGGCAGCTCCATGGGTTGGCTGCTGGGAGTCTGATAG
Source organism: Dipodomys spectabilis (assembly GCF_019054845.1). Lineage (NCBI taxonomy): Eukaryota > Metazoa > Chordata > Mammalia > Rodentia > Heteromyidae > Dipodomys > Dipodomys spectabilis. The sequence continues at coordinate 1,536,774 of NW_024870748.1, read as the reverse complement.
TGTTGGGGAAACAAGCCCATGCCATTATGATCATTTTCATTTTTCCTCTTTTTTGGCTCTGTTATTGTTATTAAAGCAAATTTTTCCTAAGTGGTGCTAGAGGGACAGCAGAAAAATCTGGAAAGCTCCAGACTATAAAGTAGAAGCAATGGCTTAACAAGGGAGGTACAAACAGCCCTGAATACAACTGTTTGATCACATTCTATGACTTTATAAGTCTTCAGCCATTTGGCTTCAATAAGTTTACTAGAACTCAAAATGTCTGTCATGATCCCATTGACCGAAAGGATTGGTGACAAATCAAGAAAGATGCTTTAGAATTGACTACAAATCCAGGTACTTAAACCATTCAACTCAAGAAAACAACCATACAAAAAATGACAATATTCTGTCCCTCAAATTAGTTTACTTTGTATTACAGAGAAAACTATTCATTAGAGCTATACACAGACAAAATGACAAAATGTCAAGCAACAGGGCATCTATTTTGTGACTTACACATAGTTGATTTTCAATACTAGGCCTACATTCTCTCATGTTTCCCACACCTCCAAACTACCTGGTTTGGTAGATAGGAAGTTCTCATTAAGTAATTTTGAGATGACTTATTAATACTTGTTGGCTACCCTTCTTGCTGGGAAGTGCTCTGAAATCTATAAATCAGGTAATATTTCTTGACAGCATTGTTCTTTCCTCCGTACATTTGCATATATTCATTCATTCATTCACTGACAGATACTGAAATAAGGGCTATGGAGACAAAGGTAAAAAGGACACGGTTCTTTCCTGAAGTATCTCAGCATCTACAGAAGAACACAGATGATTGGGAAGAGAGAAGTAAGTATGAGCTATCAAGAAACCTACATGATCATAGATCATACTTTTTATGAAATCTAGTATCAGTTCTTCTAGCCTAGAAAATTAAGAGAAAAAAAAGGAATCATAGAAAGAATGCTTAGGTATCAGGAAGTGCAGAAGATAATAAAGGAAGATGAATTTCAGAAACAAAGATAGGAAAACTCTAAACCTAAGCTTTCTAATGTCAGTATCAGATTTTTGGGAACACACAAGATGTAACATAGAACAAGTACTATTCTAAATGTGTTAGGTATATGGGGAGAAGCAGGGAAGAGATAGAAAGCTAAAAATTATAGAAAATATGTAAGATCTCAATGCTTCAGTAATTTTCTGTTCTCATGGATAATCAAAGATGAATTGAATATAAAAATGTGAAATGAACCCCAAGATAGGGACACAAGAGGTTTATCTTTGTTGCTGTACTTTTTAATGTACTTATAATATACTGTGTGATGTTTTGTTTCTTTGTATGTTCTTCCCCATGGTACAACTCCTGTTGTCACTGTATTTGATTTCAGTGTCCTGCATCTTATATATACATTTTTTTCTAAATTGGGGAGAGGAAGGGAAATAACAAAATGCTGAATTAAGGATATAGGATGACCCATTGTAACAATGAGATGTACAAGACAATATATTGAAAACGAACTTTACAACTTTATGAGGGGTTGGGGAGGGAGAGGGGAGGGAGGAATTGGGGAGGTAGAGAGGAAAAGGGGTAGCAGGAGAAAAATAAAGAAAAGTGTGAAAATGCTCCATAGGAAATGGACTCATTACCTTGCTCAAGTAACTGTAACCCCTTTGTACAGTATCTTTACAGTAAAAATATATATTAAAAAGAATGATTATTGCATATTGTAGCTTTTGAATGTCAATGGATTTTTTCAATGTTTTATGCTTTTTATTTTTGAATATCTTTAAGTGGTTGTACAAAGGAGTTTCCACTCAATAAAGCAGTTTCTGAATATAGTATATTTTGATCAATTTTACCCCTGTCAAAATTCTTACCCACCCCTTCCAATCTACTCCTTCCCTAAATTTTCTTAAATTTTTAGGATATGTATTGATTTTTTATATTTAACAAAGCAGTTTATGCATCTTTTTCTTCTTTTTTAATTTAATTTTATTGTCAAGGTGATGTACAGAAGGGTTACAGTTACATAGTTTATGCATCTTGATCTGTGTTATCCCTTTAACATTTTCTCCCTGTTTTTTTTAATTTAATTTAATTTTTTTTTGTGAACATACTTTACAGAGGGGTTACAATTACATGGGCAGGATAATGCATACATTTCTTATCAAGCATTGCAGCCTCCTCCTTTGTTTACCCTTCACATCCCTTCCCTACCTCCCCTCTACCTCCCCACCACCCAATCCTCCCCCGCCCCACCAACGTTGCAAAGTTCGTTTTCAACATGACCTTGTACTTCTCATTGTTGCAACAGGTCCACCTGTACCCTTAAACGACTTGTTTTTCCCCATCTCCTCCACAAGTTATACTGACATAGTAAATGATGCTGGCAAAATTGGTTAACTACTTGTAGAAAACTAAAGCTAGATCTTTATATATCACCCTGCACCAGAATCAACTCCAAATGGATCAAAGACCTCGAAGTCAAAGCAAACACTCTGAAAACATTACAGGATGGAATAGGAGAAACCCTAGGTCTCCTTGGCTCAGGCCGCAATTTTCTGAATAGAGACCCGGAAACACAACAAATCAAAGAAAGGTTGGACAAATGGGATTGCATGAAGTTGCAGAGCTTCTGCATAGCAAAGGACATAGCTAGCAAGATCAATAGAAAGCCCACAGATTGCGAGAAGATCTTCACTAGCCATACAACAGACAAGGGTCTCATATCTAAAATATACTTGGAACTCAAAAAATTAAATCCCCAACAACAAATCCTCAAAGAAACAACTGCCCAATAAATAAGTGGGCTAAAGACTTGAAGAGAAACTTCTCTGAAGAAGAAAGAAGGATGGCCAATAGACACATGAAGAAATGCTCAACCTCCCTAGCCATAAAAGAAATGCAAATTCTCCCTGTTTTATACTTTTTAATTATTGTTTTATAATATCACCAAGATTATAGTTATCAATAGGAAATCTTCATCTCTACTCACCCATTTCTTTTTTATAACAGAAATAAATAAAAGGTACCATTCTGGATCCTTGTTTAGGTTAGCAATGGCCATAGTAGGCTATAAGATAGACAAAAAAGATCAGTTCCTCATCTGGTCTCTAATACCCTGTGTTAGAGTGGGTATTCTCATACACAAAGATAAAATTTTCTATATTTAAAGTTTCCTGTAATTTGGAAATAATTGTATTCTCAGTGTTTTTTCTTCTGAAAAAGATGAAATGATGTGAAACTTTATGGGCAGTCATACCTGAAAATGATAGCTTCTCTGAATTTGTATACTCAGAAGTGCTTAGAGGCAAGTTTTGAAAAATGAAGGGAAATTAAGAACAATACAACACATGAAAACAGCATTGGCTGTATTTAAATCAACTAGTTTTTATTACTTGAAATTCTTGAATTGGTGTAATAATGTTTTTGATGGTAATAATGATAACACTTCAGACATCTGGTTTTCATACAATGGATTTGATAAATATGTTTTCCTCTGAGCTTTTCCTAGAACTAAGTGAAGGGAAAGAAAAGTGTTTGTCTTTTCTCAAACCCATTTGTTAGGAAATGGAAAGACTTGGAAAAAAATTATATTAAGTGAAGTAAGCCAGGCCCAAAGAAACATAGGTCCCACGCTTTCCCTTATTTGCAATAACTAGTATATGTCTGAGACAAGCAGAAAAGGTCAGATAAGATGATGTTAGGCAAAATGAACCCCAAGATAAGGACACAAGTGGTTTTTTCTTTCTTGTATTGGTTCTAACGTATTTATATGGTGACTTTTTTTGTTGCTTTGTATATCCCTCCCCATGGTATAATCCTTGTTTTCACTGTATTTGATGTTGGTATAATTTGAGGGAGGGGAAGGGCGAAAACAATTGTTTAAATAGAGATACAGGTGGACCCATTGCAACAATGAGACGTACAAGATGCTATGTCGAAAAACAAACTTTACAACTTTGAGGGGGGGAATGTAGTCGTGGAGATGGGAGGGCAGGGATGGCAGGGGAAAAACAAAGGAGGAGGCAACAATGCTTGATAAGAAATGTACTCATTACCTTGCTCATGTAATTGTAACCCCTCTGTATGTTATTTTCACAATAAAAAACTTATTTAAAAAAGAATAGGGCTTCTATATAAAGCATGGCAGAATTTGGCTTTTTTGAAAAAGAATATTCCTTATCAAGAGATATTAAACAGATTACTGTGTGTTGAATATGAAAGGTAATCTTTTAAGAATTCATGACTAAAATCGAGGTCAAGAGATTAAGAAGGATTATAGGTGAAAGGAGGCAAACATTAGAAATAACATTACTTTAAGTTTTTACTGGTAGAAGAGTTTGGAATGAATTAAGCCTCTAAGGCCCCAGTATCAAGACATTCTGACAAACCTAACGGAAAGTATAGCATTTTAGAACATGTGGGGCTTAATAACTATTAAATTTTATAAGTTGTTGTTTGCTGTGTTATATGATTGTCTCATTAAGTGAATCATCCTATTTGTCAAATATTAAAGTAGGGAAATTGTCTTCAGTTTTATATCTGGTAAAAGAAGTTGGAGATGTGTATAAGTGTAAGGTTCAGGTTCAAGTGATAGCTACACTTAACAAAGACTTTGACTATCCCAATTGCTACTGTAATAATTTAGCTATAGGAAAAAATTATATAACTAAATTTTTCTATCTCTGAAAAGTGCTCCAATATCCAACAAAAGAATAAACTGTCCATTTAACAAGTATTCTTATCACTTATAAGCTTTAGTTAATTTCTTCAGCAACCATTTATTGAGTATTTGCTCTGTGCAAAAGCATATTCCAGACATAGAAGAAAATAGCCATAGGTAAAATTTGTTGTGAATTGCACTGTAAATTTTCTATATGCACTGTCTGGTTTATTCTTGTTGTACTACTACTGTTATTTCTGTTTTGTACACTGAAACTTGGAGACACTAGTTAACTTGCTCACGATTACACATCTAATACATATGAGGTCTGACACTCAATTCCAGCTCCAATTCCAAAGTCTGAAGTATTGGACTTGAAGGCTGAGATAGACTCCCAGCTTTTAAATAAAGAGCTCTCACATATCTAATTATAAAACAATATGTGGAAATGCTAGAATTATGGTCTTCAGAAAGTTTGAAGTTCAGAGAAGAGCACAATTAATTCTGCCTGGAGAATTTACACAGGAAGTGACATTTTAATTGAGCAAGGTGATAAAAAATTTGGGTCAGAAGTGTGAAGAGGGTAGGATCTACACAAAGCAGTATGAAACAAAACTGAGACAAGAGCTGTTGTAACTTATGTAAGGGAGTGGCTCAGCATTAGGTACGTGGGAATGAAGGATTGGGGAAGGGTGGGGAAGATAAGGGAGATACCAAATGTAAAAGCAGATAGACTAATAGAGCCAGATTGTGACATATCTTGAATATAATGCTGTGAATAATAGAATTATCTTAGAGGTCAAGGGAAACCCCATTAAGATATTTCAAGCAGTGTCAATATTATACACACACACACACACACATTTTTGTCAAGAGTATAATTAGAAATAATGAAGAAATTAGGTTAGAGATGAGAAAGATACTGCAGGTTAAAAGACCAATTAGGAAATTATTATAACAACTGAAATAATTCAAGAGAAGAAGACTGAGAATGGGAATAAGTGTCTGCTGGACTCTGTAGTGATGGTATTCAAAAAGAAGTTGACAATATCAGCTTGCAGTTTTGAGGAATGGTTATAGTAGGATTTACACTCATAGTAATTCATAGCATGAAAGTATTTGTGAAAGTGGGAACAAGACCCAGACTGATGCCCATCATTTAAGGAATGTATAAAGAAGATTAGCTTAGGCAGCTAACTGAATATAAAAGTAGATAAATGAGAAAAATCTAGAGTGAGATCATACCATAAACAAGAAAGGAAAGAATAGTGAACAGTGTCAAATAGATCTAATGGTGTCAGAGTGAATTAGGACTGAGAGCTGACCATGAAACTTAGATATTAGTTGATCATTAGAATCTTAGTGTGAGTAGCTTCATCAGTGATGAATGTGGTGGCAAATTTAAAGAACGAACAAGGTTGAATACATGACAATTTTTACAAAATGCTTTGTAATGAAGGGAAGGAATATCTCAGATTTCTGGGGGTGGGGGAATTTGATCAAAATTCTACAGCAAAACATCTCTGTACTTTCCCATTGTGAAGGACACCTTCAGATGCTAAATTTTAAATCTGTATTTTAATTGGGTAGTATGATCATTTTTTTAAATTCTGATTCTTGCTCTCAGCTCCCTTGCATTCTTATCTTGCCACACATACTTATCTACACAGATCAGGCAAGTATTTGTGGCAGAGTACTTCCAGAATAAAGCCATCTTAAGACCTTGAGGGACTTTCAATTCCCTGTATAATGTTCAAACTGTTCTTCTGAGAGACTGTTTTCCTTTAGAAGCCTTATATTCTGAAAAAGCATTGTTGATGAAATGCTAGTGGTTAAAAAAAGATCATGTATTTTTGAATATAGCCTAGAATATTTTCATCTGACATTTCTAAATTCTTGGTATGTCTGGTCTTTGACAAGTCCAGAGCTCAGGGATGTTTTGACAGGTTATGAAAATGCTAAGATGTTATTACATTGGTCTTCCCTGCAGATGAGGCATTGGTTCTTGCTGTAGCATTCAAGTGCCATAATACAGTTTGTATGTTAAATCAATACCTTATAAAAATCCCAGTGTAACTGTTGGCTTATTATTTAAAGCAAAGGAAGAACAAATCAATTTCTTTAGTGTCAAGGACATTCTTGACAAAGGGCCGAACGGAATGGGCAGGCTCAGTGCCATGAAAGAGTCCAGTGAAATGGAAAGTTGTGCATTGTGCTTACAGATTCTTTCCAGATCAGTGGGAGCCCTCCAGACTGCTCCTACTTGCTCGTGGGGTTTCCCAGCCTGGAAACAAGGCAAGTCAGCTAGTGCTTTGGGGATACATTCTGGGACCAGGAGAGCATCTTTTGTGGCAAAATGATCCACACAATATTAAATATTGTAGATTTAAATAGCACTGCATGGGGCTGGGAAGGTGGCTCAGTGGTAGGGCGCTTGCCTTGCATGTATCAGGCCCTGGGTTCGATTCCCCAGCACCACATAAGCAAAAAGAAAAAAAGCTGAAAGTGGCACTGTGGCTCAAGTGGTAGAGCACTAGACTTGAACTGAAGAGCTGAGGGACAGAGCTCAGGCCCAGAGTTCAGGCCCCACGACCTGAGGCCCCCCCCACAAAAAAAAATAGCACTGCATAGGAAACCCAAGAGTAAAAAATAGTTAGAAATCAATAAGTAAATAGGGTAAAACAGAATGTTAGGATAGTGGATAGGTCTTGTAATGTGTAGAATTAGAAAGTGGAGAACTTGCAGGGCAGCCCTGACATCTCGAGAGTTGACACACATCAAATTTGAAGGGTAGCAAGGGACTTCCGGAATCACCTAGTCCCGTGGTTCTCAACTCTGTCAACATATCAGACTCACTGGGGAGTTAAAAAAATATTGATGTGCCAGTCTCACCCATACCAATTAAATCAGAAACTCTGGGGATAGGACTTATCATTAGTCTTTTATTTTATTGTTTTGATGGCACTGAGGTTTGAACACAAGATCTCATGCTTGCTAGGTAAGTGCTCTATCACTTGAGCCATGCTTTTAGTCCTGGATTTAACGTTAGTATTTTAAAAAGCTTCCCATTTATTGGAATACCCTAAAAACATGTGTGGAGATTTAATAATGTAATCTCTCCCCTATATAACTAATATAATCAAAAACAGCTCCCTAGGTGAATCTAGTGTGGAGAAATGGATGAAAGTGACAAATCTAGCTCAAGACTTTGTGTTCAAAATTGGGAAACTGAGGCTTAAGGGGTACATGTGTCTTCTAGATCCTCTGGTTTGTGTCATTAGTTTGTGGACTAGAACAAGTCTTACTTGGTTAAGGATTGAGAAAGAGTAGAATTTCTTAGTAGGAGCTAATCATTACCTTCATCTCAAGTTATTACTTTCTATTATATATTGTATGGTAAAAATTTCCAATGATTCTAGTAACATTAAGATGCTGATAACATAATATTATCCTAGCAAATACTGAAGCATAGCCTTCATTCATCATGTAGTTTGTGTGTCTGCTATGTGTCACCTCATGTGCTGGATGCTGTGGGATGCTTTCTGGACAATTGACTTCTACAAGGTCTTGGATTTGGAGGATGTCTTTGCCTAGGATGCACTTAAGTGGGAAACAAAATAAGGACTATGGTGACTTTGGAAAATCAGTTAGCTTTGTTAATAGAGAAAAGTTTCGTATTTTGGTCAGTCCTTATTTTGTCTCCCACTTAAGTGCATCCTAGGCAAAGACATCCTCCATGTCTACCCTGACCCTGTTGAAAAAAATGAAACAAAGATGTGTAGCACTTGTAGAAATGCTTCTAGATATTAGCTATATATGACCAGTGGGGTGCTCATGATGAAGACTACCTAGGTAAGAAAGGGCCAAGACCAGTGTCTCACTACATCTCAAGGGTTTGACACTATTTCTGAGGGAGGTGATATGATTTGGAGAAGTGGTACATTATCTTACCAAATTCACAGTTATAATATTATACACATTTTTATTTGAATCCCAGTTTCTGTCATTGTCAGTTGTATGCCTGGGAGAATAACTTTCTGACCCCATTCTTATTATGTAAGTTGAGGATAAAATGCTGATAGTCACCCATTCTCTATCCTCTCTTCCCAGAGGCCTTCCTTAGTTTTCCTTTGTTCAAGGATGTCTGGAGCAGGATTCGGTGACAGCAATAAGGTATTGCTGTCCAAGAAAGAAACTACAGATACACAATACCCTGGATATTGTCACATATGTTCCCATGGTGTTGGTACTTTGGTCCAATATAAGCCTGTATTTCTACCTCATTGTAATGTGTCATTTTAACATGGGAAATTCTTTAGATTCCTTTGCTACCTTTTTTTTGTTGTTGTTGTTGGTTGTAGGGCTTGAACTCTGGGCCTGGGCGCTGTCTCTCAGCAATTCAGCTCAAGGCAAGCATTCTACCACTTGAGCCACAGCGCCACTTCCAGTTTTCTGGTGATTTACTGGAGATAAAAGTCTTACAGACTTTCTTGCCCAGGCTGGCTTTGAACCGTGATCCTCAGATCTCAGCCTCCTGAGTAGCCAGGATTACAGGCGTGAGCCACCGGCACCTGGCCCTTCACTACCTTTTAAGCATCTATGTTTCCCTTCCACATGATAACCCTAACCCTAAATGTTTTCCACATATTATGCCTCTGTTTTATGAATTATGGGAAGGCTTTTGCATTTGTTTTCAATATTATTTATAGACACAAGTTGATGTTAAGGTGATCTGTTGTCATTGTCATTTGTACTTGTGATTATATTTGGGTGTGTATGTGTGTGAAATCTTGTTTTCTTTAGTGTCAATTGAATTTATTTTTAAAATAAAATTTGAATTTGAAAATAGTGATATATTTGACTGATTTTTCTCCCACATTACTTTTACATTCAATAACCAATATCTACTTTGGAGGACTGTTGCCAGGATGAATGAAACTAATAAATGTGAAAGTTCTCGGCACATAATAGGTGCTTGACAAATGTTGGTTTCTACATAACCCGAGTATGTTTGAAGACAGAAAACATATTTCCTTTCACATTTAGGATGTATCAAAATGTCTCATAGTTTTCTTATCTATAATAATATTTTCTCTCTACTGTTACACGAGACAGGTAGCAGTGTCAGCATATTTTATAAATAAGGAAAATGAAACACAAGAATGGACGTCCCATAATGTTACTAAGAAAATTAGTAGGGTCAAGAGTACAATTCAAACCTTTGAAATTCAGACATAGGGCTCCTTTTCTTTGACACAAAGAGAATTCATTTGTAGATGTATTGAGTGTATGTATGTGTATATATAACATATAATATGTACATTATATAATTTATAATATATATCTTCTTTTTGCAGTGAACTCATTCATTTTTGTTCTTTACTTTTGATTTTCTCCCACATTTTTACGAGCATGAATTGGTTGTCCTAGGTGATTTCATTTTTTACATGTCCATATATATATGCATTGTACCTTTATAAAACTTAGTCTCTGTCACTTTCCCTCATCCTGTCACACTTCCAAACCAATCTCAACACAAGTTTTGTTTTTCCATTTCCACATATGCATGTTTGACCATATTCTCTCTCATTCACTTTCTCTGTTTCCTCCATACACAGCAGTACCTATACCCCAGCTGGGACTTATTTTTAACTGTTATATGTTAACTATTAAAATGGGTTTCACTATGGTATTTCACATACTATAATCAGATTATCTCCCCTCATTTACTGTCATTTTTTCCATCTCTACTACCCCTATTATTCAATAGATTTTAGTGAGTTACACTTTTCTGTCTTCATTAACAAGTGCAATGTATTTCAGTATTGTTCATCCTCTTAACATTCTCTTTTCTTCTATACATCAGGCTCTTCAAACAGTCCCATAATTACCAGCAGGTTTTATATATTTATGTATAATCATGTGTGTGTTTACACATATGTTTACCTTTTATATCTATCACATACAGATGAGAGAAAACATGCAACCTTTGTCGTTCTGAACCTCGATAATTTTGTATAACATGATGATCTATTTCCCTGTAAACAATGTAATTCCATTCTTCTTTATGGCTGAATAATATGCCATTGGGCATATATACCACAATATCCTGATCCTTTTGTCAGTTGTAGGGCGTATGTTTCTGTAGCATGGCTGTTGTGAATACTGCTACAGTGAGTATGGTGTACAGGTGCCTTTATCATATCGTAATTTAGCTTCTTTAGGGTAAATAACCAAGAGTGGTGTGTCTGGACTGAATGGTCATTCTATTTTTTAGCTTATCTATTCATCAGTTGTTGAGCACCTCAGCTGACTCCACACTTCATCTATTTATATTAGTACAAGACTGTGAGAAGTCAGGATATATTGGGAGAAAGAGTGAACTTTTTCTGACGCAGAAGGAAGGAATTCATTTTTGAGATACAAATCAGGACAGTAAATTCCACATTGATTCACAAGCTACCAAAGATTTGGATGCCTAGGACAGCTGTTTAAAGAGAGACCTACCACTACCATTACAATTCCTTACTTATGTTCATTGGTACCCTTCCAGGACAATTGCTCAAGCTATCTGCATAAGAGCATGAATAATTTGGTCAGGTCTTTCTGGTAGGTTGAGGCAGCACAAGCTAATTCTGCTGTGGGTTGTTTGTTCTACCTTTCTTTGCATTCCCCTCTGAGCAGCTGACTCATCATATGACCTTGAACAAGGGCTTTTGTTCTAAACTCAGCACTTGAAGCATGAAGCTAAGAATACAGACCTGTTCCCGGGGTGCTCAGGTGGACTAGATACTTTCTGCTTTTCAAATGTAAAGGATTTTCTAGTGAGTCCCATGGGGCTGAGGATCCCCTGAGGTGATGTGACAGGGGGCTGGCCCATCATGCCCACAGACTGTGTCTGCTGTCCCCATCTGAGTCTAGGCTGTGTGCCAAGTGCTATTTTGGAAACAGGGCTCAAGTCGTTCATCTTTTGAAGGTCGTGGATTTTCTGTTCCATGGGAATGCATGGGGGAGAGTGATCTGAGACAAACCTCGGTGTAACTACTATAGATTGAAGCAAAGTGACTATATTCTGCATTCATTAGAGAAATCTGTGTCTGCTACTCAGTTGCATTACCAGTGTGATTGATACTCACATGAAAAGGCAAAGGTAACGAATGAGAGTAGTTCTACATATACCCTTGCCACATGCATCTGGAGGCCTACCCTGTGCCAGGCATTACCCTATGAGTTGATAGATCTTGTAGAAATATAAAGGACCCAGTGGTCATTTACCAAGTGGTATGGGAGTACGTAATGTTTTGAAAATACGTGTACCTTGTTGCAAAAGATTAGCTTGGTGCCTCCTTATTGAATGAATGAGTCACATCATCTGGAATTCATTAACATTACAAATTAATTAGATGAGGTACATCTATAGCATTGCTTCCCCTTTCCATACATTTTTTCAGTCATCAATTGTTGGATAAAATGCAGTCTATTTCTTGAAACTTAAAAAGGGGTGATGGATGGAGGCTAGGAGTAGGCTCATTTCAAGGCATTACTAAGGAAGAAAAGTTTTTAGAAGACCCAGGAAAAATGCAGTATCAACTTAACAACTTCATCTTGCCTTGGATAGAGTCATGAAAGAGAGGCAAACAGACAATAACTGCCAATCATTACCTTTTAACTTCCAACAAAGCTGCTCTTAGCTCCCTCCTAGGTGCTCAGCACATAAGCTGATGCCATGGGCAGGCCTTTCAGGTTATACATTGTTATTTAGAGCAATGAAAAGCTCACAAAATTTAACAGGAATTTATCATAAAATGGGTTGCTAAAAAAATCTTTTCCTTACAGTTTGTTATGTGGCTAATTCTCTTAACTCCTATATTTATTTTCCCCACACCAAGCGATGCTGTCACAAATTAGCAGTTTGCAATCTGTTGGAAATAGTTCAAATGAAGTTCTTGTATCTTGGGGCCTGCATAAGAAGATGTCTTGGTGCACTGGGCCTTAATTTGGATTCAGGCTTTTGGCCAGGTAGATTTCTGTATGGCTGGTTTATGCTTAAACAAGGAGAAAGGGAGGCATTGCAGTGCATAGAATCAACCATGGGGTCCTGCAGGATCTCTCTGCTTAAAATTCCCTCTTCATCGGAAATCCTCTCACTTCATATATTCTTTTCAGTAGAAGTACTCTGTTGCTAAGAGACAGCTGTTTAATTGCCAATATGTGACCCTGATGGGGACTACACTGACTCTTGAATTGGTGCATTGGCCTGGATAAGTTATCATGGAATGACAAGGCAGAGCAATGCTAAGGAAGCAAGACACTATTTTGAAAGACAGTAGAATATTGGGGATAGTCTGAGAAAGGCAAACTGCTGGGGGTGGAGGGGTGTCCTGAGCAAAATAGGAAACATCTGATCAACTGGCATCAATGTCAGCATCTTGGATGTTTTGAGAATATCAAAAGTGGGATAAGGACATGCCAAGGATAAAATGTATCTTTCTTTCTTTTGCCAACACTGAGGACAGGTAGTTTGTCTTTCTGTTGCTTCACTCTTCCATCTTCTTCACCATTATCAGGGTGTTCCAGGTTCTTGCAGAGCTTTATTCCTTGGCTGCCTTATGAGAGGCCTGGCTCTGGGGAACTGGCTGGGTTTTCTCAATTCTCCTGACTCATCCTGCAGATTCACTGTCCTCTTGTACGACCTTCTGAGGGCCCTGAGCTCATGGCCTTGGCTTTGCTGGCTCAGGGAGGTCTCTGATGAGGGGGAGTTTGCAGCTGACCTATGCTGCAGTTTTGTTGGGTTTGCAAGATCTAAACACTATTTGTTCAGCTGTGGGGAAAAGGGCATTACAGAACTGTCCAAGGTCCTGTCAGCACCTTTTGCCCCTTAAGCATCAGAAAGTACTAAAAGGCTATTTGAGGAGTCAGATGTTAGGAAGGAAGCTTGGTTGTCCAGTAGACTCTAGGTTAAGGAACCAACACTAGACCACTTATGTTTTGAGACCATTTATACAGTTTACTATGTGTATCGATTCAGTTATGGCTTTTTATATCCACATTTCTGGAATAAAATTATGAAAAGTCATGATTTGCTTAATGTAATCCTTTCCCTTTCCCTTTTGCCTATTTAAAAACAACACCTGTGCTATTCATAGATCTTTCTTTAGTTATGGTATGTTTTCACTCCAGTGGCAGTGGTAGAGGCTTGACATAGGGTTAAATAAATGTATAAGAGATTGCTGGCCTCTAGTCTTGCCCCTCAATACTGTCTGACAAACCTTGTGCATCCTCAAAACTTGTTGGATATCGAGAGGGGAGCTGAGGCAGCTTCCTGGAGTTTGCTCCACTCACTGAAGATGCTTAAGACACAGATGGGAACATTGGTAGGCAAGGAAATATTCATACAAACACCAGTGAAACTCTCTCTTTCTCTCCCTGCCTGTCACACCTGTACTCTAAACATACTGCCAAGAATTGCTAAAAAGGAGGAAGAAATCTTAGGAATCTTAGAGTAGCTATAGTCCAATTAATATGACTAGGGATTGTCATGCAACTCTGATGAGATCAATGTTTTACAAAATAATACTTATCAGAATATCCAACTCTTTTGAGGATTTCTGAGATAAGGGTGGCAGGGGACTTTAAGCTCACTTATTTTGGTCTCCTCTTAGCTTTACTATCTTAGAAAAACTGACAGGAATCCAAGAACAGAAGGAGGTGAGTGAATGTGGTATTTATCTGTTTGTTCAGGGTTGACTTTTTGATTACTTTCGTGTGCTCTAGAGGGTTGCCTTCATCAGTGATTTTCCTTCTAGAGGGCAAGAGGTCACCTCTGCTTTACTGGCTTTGTCCTATATGTAGTACAGCACCAGGGACAAAGCACAAAGCAGTCTGTGACAAGCTTTCCACTGGCTGTTGGAACTGAGCCCTGGAACTGCAGCCCTGGGTTAGGTCAGTGCTTGGATTTTCTGGGTAGATAAAGATGACATTGGGTGTCCTTGGACTCTGATTTAACTTAGCCATAATGCAGTTTGTATTAGTTTGGCTTGGCTCTGTGACCAGCTGAATACCTCTCTCTGGCCCCCAGATAGAATTCTCATTTTCTGCCATACTAGGCACACTATGTATTATCACTACTCTGCCATGAGCAACTTGAGAGCAGGACTGGTCTTTTCATCCCTGTAGACTTCCATGCATGTCAGCTCCTTGTTAGCAGAACTGAATAGCTACTTCGGTACCTTGCACTTGTCCTTGTATTGCTAACATGGGGACTCATTAAAGGAAACTACCCTCAGAAGAGAGTAGCTACTTGAAACCAAACAGCAAAATTTCCTATCTACCCTCTGCACTAATGAAGCTGTCATTACAGTACTATACCAGAGGATGCAGGGAGAGAAAAGGGGAGAGAAGGAAGAAACATCATTTGAGCTTCATATTTGTAACAGGAGATCTATATATACTGGCTCATTTAGTTCTCACAGTGGCTTTCTGTGGTAGGGATACTCATTTTTATCTTGTAGATGAGGAAACTGAAAGTCAGCAAGGTAACAGATTTCCCAATATCCTGCTGCTTACCAAGTGTCAGAGCAGATCTGACCACTATGTTCTCGTGCGGTACCCTAAGATAGTTACAGAATTTAAGGGAATATTTAATTGGGCTTGTTTCATGTATTATTATTTCCCTGTTCCTGAAAGACAAGCATTTTTTATTGTATAAGTGTATTTAAGATGATTGTTTTTGAATGGTCAGATTTAAATATAAAGCATCAATGTAATAACCTAGAAATTTCTGTATTTGGAATTTGTTGTTCAGTTTTTCAGTCAGCCTTTAGAGCAATGGCTCACTCTTCTGGCATAGACAAGAGCAGTATACCTTAGTTACTTAAGAATTCAACAGGGATACTCACTAAACACCATGTTGGAAATGAACTATACAACTTGAGGGGAGAGCAACCAGGAGGGGAAAAAGTGGGAGAAAATGAGGGGAGGGGTAATACTGTTCAAAAAGAAATGCCCTCATTACCTGAGCTCTGTAACTATAACCCCTCTGTATATTACCTTTACGATAAAAATAAACTTTAAAAACTGTACCTAAAAAAAGAGTTAATATTGTCGTAGCTCTCCAAAAGAGACAGATTCTACACATCCAAGTCAGGACCCTAAGTGCATTTTGATGCTACTGACATTTTGAAGTGCCAATTCATAGTAGCACATGCTCAAAATGTACATCCAGTTTTTCTTGCAGATCAAATGGCTTTTGTAACAATGAGTTAAGAAAATTAATTGTTTTCTTTCACTCAAAACCTTCTTAGAGACTTTCACAGGTTCACATGAATTTGTGAATCTTTAAAAAGGGACTGTATTGGACAAAATCATCTCAGAGCAGTGTGTCAGTGGCTCATGCTTGTAATCCTATTACTCAGGAAGCTGAGATCTGCGGCCCATGGTTTGAAGCCACCTTAGGCAGGAAAGTCCATGAGTCTCTTATTTCCAATTAACCACCGAAAACCCACAAGTGGAGCTTTGGCATAAGTGGTAGAGTATCAGCTTTGAGTAAAAAAGCTAAGGAACAGTTCCCAGGTGTTAACTTCAAGCTCCAGGGCTGGCACAAAAACAAATCATCTCATGGGACTTTTAATATATTTATGCTTAGCCAACAATAAACATTCAAAGAATTATGAAGGAGGCTACTTTTTTTTTTAGACAAATCTTCAATTGTGAAAGGAGAAATATAATTCAACTTCATTATTTAGGACTAAATTGATGTAAGATCAGTCATAATTAGAGTGAAGGCTGACTTATAGAGTGTTCTTAAGTGAACATTGACCTTTTTTTTTTTTTTTTCGGTTGGTCGTGGGGCTTGAACTCTGGCCTGGGCGCCTCAGGGTCTTATACATTCCAGATAGGTGCTTTACCACTTGAATCATGTCCCCTGACCCTTTTTGCTTTAGTTATTTTTCAAATAGGATCATACATTTTGCCTAAGATTTCCATTTATGCTTCTAATCATAGTTGGGATGACAGGAATGAGACATCGTGACCAATTTTTTTTGTTGAGATGAGGGACCCTGGTTAGCTTTGAACCTTTTATCTTCCTGATGTCATTCTTCCAAGTAGATAGCATTATAGAAGCGAGCCATTTTTCCATGGCATAGTGGAATTAATCCATCTTCTCAAAAAGTTACACAGTTGGTTATGGATAACTTTGATCACTTTGCCTTTTTTTTTTTTAATTTGGACTGGGGAATTCCGGGGAATGGCTATAATCTGTTCCCATTCTCTGCTCTAAAAGATAAAAGCAATGAGATTGCTGTAACCCTGTGTTCCAGAGGGAAAAAAAAATCTGTGTACAGAATTTCTACATTGGCTTTCATGACTAAGATGTTGGCTCTAAGGAAACAATATGGAATTCAAATAAATTCATAAGTGTATTTTCTCCTTTTTCTCTAGTTTTTTTCTTTTTTCTTTATAATGGAAAGTGCTTCAACTTTAGGATCAAAACTATCTGAATTATTATCCCAGGTCTGCCTTCACTAGTAACATAACATTAACTGCTTTTTACTCCTCAGTCTTTCATCTATAAAATCTTTAAAAAATAACTCAAACAGCTGGTGGGAGTATTAAATGAGGAAATTCATAAAGCATTTGGCCCAGTTCCTGCACATGTTAGAAGCTTACTAAATATTAATGATCCTTCATAGTTAACCACCATATTGCAATTCTTCACTCAGGTCATTCTGTCTTAGCAAATGATCCTGTAGATCTATAGACAATCCTCCTCCTCCAAGATTAGTGTCTCTGTTTGCAAAATGTCATATGGTGACATAATACATGTAAAAGAATTTAGCAAATGTTTGACACAGCATAGAAGGTCAATATTTATTAGCTATTATTACTGAAATTTTTATTACCCATCATCTTCTCCTCAACAATGCAACACACTACACGAATTGATAGAACAAATGGTGTTGCTTTGGAAGTGGAGATGATTTCTTGTTTTTATAAAATGTCATAGGTAATTATTAATTTGTGCCAGAAACCTAAATATAACTCTTGGCACACTGCAGCAGACACTTTGTCACTGGCACCATCCCACCTAGAGCACTTGATAGATAAATAGGCATTTTGTGAAACCTATTTAAGCCTGACATTGTGACAATGCAATATAGTAAAATTGACCTCTACAGGTAATATCTTAAAAGCCTCAAAGATGAAAACATTTAGAGAGAAGCATTGTAGCTTTAAAATGAAATGCAACATTATAACTTTTAAGAGCAGAAAGTTAAAACCTCTTATTTAAAAATAAATTACAAGGTGTCAGAAATATTTGAATTTTCGATTACCAGGTAGCATATTTTATCAATTTTATCAATTTATTTTATTAATTGTAACAATGTTTACTTATTTTAAAATGGGGGTTCCTCAAATGACTCCACATAGAGCTCCCCTATGACCCAGCAATCCCACTTTTGGGCACTTACCTAAAGGATCACAAACAAGACCATACTAAACCTACAGGCACAACTGTGTTTATTGCAGCATTATTTATCATAGCTAACATATGGAATCAACCAAGATGCCCCTCAGTAGATGAATGGATCAAGAAAATGTGGCATATATAATACACACACACAATGGAATTCTATGCCTCCATCAGAAAGAATGGCATTGCCTCATTTGTTGGGAAATGGAAAAACTTGGAAAAATTATAATAAGTGAAGTAAGCCAGGCCCAAAGAAACATAGGTCCTATGGTTTCCTTTATTTTCAATAACTAGTATCTGTGTAGGACAAGTAGAAAAGGTCAAAAGCTATGTACATATGACCAGATAAGATGATGTTAAGCAAAATGAACCCCAAGATAGGGACACAAGTGTTTTTTCTTTCTTGCTATTGTTCCTAATGTATTTATAATGTACAATATGAAGTTTTTGTTTTTTTTGTATGTTCCTCCCCCATGGTATCATCCCTGTTTTCACTGTATTTGATGTTAGTGCCCTGAATCTTGTATATACACTTCTCTAGCTTGGGGAGGGGAAGGGTAAAAACAAAATGCTTAAATAAGGATATGGGTTGACCCATTGTAACAATGAGATGTACAAGACACTATGTTGAAAAATGAACTTTACAATTTAGGCGGGGAGTGGAGGGTAGGGATGGGGGAAGGCTAGGGGGAGTGTAGTTGTGGAGGTGGGAGGGAAGAGAGGGTAGGAAAAAACAAAGGAGGGGGTAAAAATGCTGGACAGTAAATGTACTCATTACCTTGCTCATGTAACTGTAACCCCTCTGTACAATTTTTTTTTACAATAAAAATGATTAAAAATGTGGAAAAATAATCTGGATTGAGGAATGTAGTTGTGGCACATATGTCTGATCCTAGTTACTTGAGAGTTGAAGATAGGTGGATCACAGTTCAAGGCTAGCCTGGCCCTTCCTCCTCCTTTTAAGATCCTGCCCCCAAAAGAATAATATGGGTATGTCTATAATTCCAGTTACTCAGAAGGAAGAGGTAGGATGATCATAGTGCAACCCTGACCTAGGTGTCGGGATTGAGATCCTATTTGAGGTTGTGAGATCTTATTTGAAGAACAAGCTAAAGCAAAAAAAAAAAAAATTTGGGAGCATGATACAAATGGTAGTATAGCTTCCCAGTAAGTGTGATGCCTTGAGTTCCAAACCTCAGAACCACCAAGAAATTCCCATAGACCTTAGGAACAGTTGTTTTTACCTATATGCCCAGTATACTTTTACTCATGAGTAAATTGTATTTTATTTGAACTCTTAAAAAATGGTAAATGTATCATATATATAGTGCTTTGCTAGTAATTTAAATGCCTAAGCCTATTAATTTGAATGCTCTCAGCCTCTGAAAATGCCCAATAATTAAAGAATATGATATGATAAAAAACCTGTCTATCAAATAGATTTTGACAAGCATTTAGGCTTACTGGAGGGAAAGAGAGAGATTGAGAGAGTGGCATTGAATGTAGCATTTAACAATTAGCCGTTATTATATTTTGGATAATGTGATACTTTTAAAATTTTTTACAAAGATTTGAGGGCTCATAGATAACGTTTATATGCCTTTATCAAGAGAGCTTCGTTGTATATGAGGTCTTTTTGGTGATAAAACAACAACAACATAAAGCCCCAATATAATCTCGGATTCTTTAAAAAAAAAAAAATAACAGAACATGGCTTGCTGTGGGAACAGCTTCCACTTATTCTTTGTTTTGATTAGCTTCCTTGCCATGCACGGACAGTTTTTATTTTATATGCTCAAATACTGTTTTGTTTCTGTTCTTTTTAATATAGTTAGTATTTACCAGTAATAGTCAGGTACCTGAGGGCTGATATAAATCAATATATTAATAAATATGCCTGCATATCCATGTTTATGATATGAATGCAACATAAGGAAATCCATCAAACACTGCAATATATGCAGGTATGGAAAATCAGTATATATGCTAATAAAATTTTTCTTTTGTGGGTCTTCAGGCTTGAACTTAGGGCCTGGGTGCTGCCCTGAACCTCTTTGTGCTCAAAGCTAGCACTCTACCACTTGAGTCACATTGCTACTTCCGGCTTTTTCAGAGTAGGTTATTGGACATTAGAGTCTCACAGACTTTTCTGCTCAAGCTGGTTATGAACCACAATCTTCAGATCAGCCTCCAGAGTAGCTAGGATTACAGGGGTGAACCACCGGTGTCTGGCTAAATATTTTTTTTAATCATACATTGTGAAGTTGATTAGCCCCTCCAAAACATCACCACCTACCCAAATGGGGAAAATACATTTAACAACATTCAAGCTAATAATAGTATAGAAGGAAAGGCACACACAAATATCAGGGGACTTAAGGCTATCCAGAAGTACTAACCCTCAATCTTCCTTCTATTATGTTTGACAAGGCCCCCAACTTAAAACTCATGTGATAATTTCATTTGTTAACTTTTGTATACCATAGTAAGTTTGAAATGTGCCTTGGGACCATTTTTAAGAAAGCCAGAATGCATGTTTACTCATGAACTAGAGCTAATTAATGAAGGAAATACCCTTGAATCCCTATAAACTGGGACAAACTCAGAAGAACATTGACAATATGGCTCTTTCTCAAATGATCAACACAGAACTTAGCTCTTTGTGGTTGTAAATCTTGGTGAAGTTCTACATAGACTTTTCTATTGCTTGATAATGAGTATTCTGGATGGTGCTTGAATCAGCTGTTCACTTAGCTACATGGATGGCTAACATAGTTAAAAGCATTACTGATGGCTACAGACCTGGACCTCAACATTATTCATATTCATGAGTGCTGCAGTGGCAAAATCAAGGCCATCAAATTGTTAGGTAGCATTGTAGTTTGGGAGCAAAACATGTACTAAGAGCAAGTATATTTAATTATACTTCTGAATGTTTACCTTATTTAAGCTTCAACACCTGTGTGTAAGAGATGTCATTATCCTCATAATACATTCTAAGAAACCGAGGCTTAGGGGGGCTAACAGACTTGGCATAAAGATATAACTTGTTATGTCATAAGTTTGACATGTAAGCCCATTTGAGCCAAAGTTGTTACACATTCTATTTGTTTACTACTTCAGTGTCTCTATCCTTCCATTTCTTCCTGTTCTATATGTTTTCCCCTGCACTGAAGTCTATGCCATTATTTTCAAGAATTTAATATATTTGGACTCCTTTTTCTATTGAAATCTATTTTCATGATAATATCTTTGTTGGAGTCAAATGTATAGAGATATGAATGTAGATAGTGTCATCTCTTCCAAAGAAATCACTATCTTACATATTTTCAGTGTAGAATGGAAGTCTAGGCCCTCTGTTGAATGTGTTTCTAGTATTAGTGAATGAGTACTAGAAATAAGAGCTCACTGTGAGTGAGAAGTGAGCTCTAGATGAGAGCTTTCAGTGGGAGAGAGAAAGAGAGAAAGACACACACACACACACACACACACACACACACACACACACACACACAGACTCTTTGTGGGCAAGGGCAATAGGACCTCTCCCAGTGACATACTGCCAGTTGAGCAGTACCTCTTTTGCTGATGTAAAACTGACATTAATTAAGAGTTAACTGTGATAACTGAGAGGAGGAGTATGAACTTTAAGATTATTTCTATTGTAGAGATTCAAACAGCTTATGATTTGATGACTCAGATGGGCATGTCCAGTTATTAACTGGACACACAAGACCAAAAGAAATACACTCTCCCCATTGACTTGAATGCGCCAGAATCTCCCCCCACCATCAAAGGGAAAATCATCTTTCACTAAGATGTAGTTGGGGAGAAGCTAAAATCATATAAGAATATTGGAAAGGCCTTCATAGGGCATATTCAATTTACAAAGAGCTAGGTGAGAACTAAACAGGTCATAGTATATTAGAGACAGGCTGGGGCTAGAACCCATGACACCTGGCTCTCAGCCCAGAGTTCCATTGAACACACTCTGCTATCTTGTGACAATATTTTCTATATTTCTACTTTCATTTATTCCCTTGTGAGGCCAGAAAAATACAATGGCCAAAGTGGAGGCTCAACAAAGGAAATTATTGCCTTTCTATAAATCTCTTCCCATCCAGAGCTTTTTTTTCCCTGTTAAAAACCTGGTACTCCAGTAAATCCCTGGGCTTGAGATGCATCTATTCAACTAGAGATATCCATCTCCTATTGTTTGCTTTTTCCAGTTGAGGTGGCTTCTGAACAGCAGGAGAAAGGCTGGATGAACTTCAATGGTATTTGATTGTTGTGGTTGCCGGTTTGCCAGGAGGGCAAAGTGCAGCTAAGGGACCTGACCTGTTAAATCCCAACAGCAAGTCCCTAACTGGTCCGCTGCTTCCCATGTGGGTCTTTCGGGCCTTACACCTTTGGGCCTTCTCTTGTCAGGACTGTTGGATGTATTAGTGTATGATACTGAAAGGATGGACCTAATGACTAGTGCCCTATCAGCTAACTCAATATCCTGGCTTTTCTCCTGCTTTCCTGCTGCCTCAGTTTGAATTTCTTGACCCACCTTAGTCATATTGGCAATAATACATATAAATAGCAGTAGCAAGGTGCAAGCCCTACTATCCAGCAGCTTGCTTCTGATTTGCACAGCTGTTTGAGCAAAAGTAAAGATGCCCTATAGATCTGAAAAAAAGCAAACACTTCCAGTGATGCTGGAATTTGTAGTCCTACCAGCATAGTATAGAATGGACTGTGCTTAAATGAAAGAAAGCCCTGGAGTCAAGTCTGTATGCCACCCTAGCTCTGTCATTTACTGGTTATGTGATCTTGGCAGGTGACTTAGCTTCTCTATGCCCTAGCTTACTTGTCTGCAAAATAAATCCATATCCTAGGCTTATTTTTTTTGATGACTGAAAGAGTAAATAAATATAAATCACTTAGAAGACTACCTGCTATAGAGGAAACACGATGTTTGCTATTATTATTCCAATGCCATTTCTAAAAGTCCTAAATGACTCATAGGAAGAAAAAAAAGTTATGGTCTTCTGCAATTTGTGTGAAATTGCCATTTTTTGTTTTTCTTCCTAGAATTTTTTGTAAGTTAATGTGATTGTCTCTTTTGGGTATGTTGACATCATTGTATTTTCTTCTTCTGTAAATCAAAGTTGAAAATTTGCCTTGCATAGATGATTTTGCATACTCATACATTTTCCCCAAAGACAGGAGCAGCCCTGTGGTGGTGACAGAAACGAATGTTGTGCTGAGTACATAGAAAGTGAAGGGCCCTTGTAAGTAAAGTAGCAAATTAGTGATGATTTTGCCAGCAGTTTTAAAACAAATATATTGAGATTTCAATAACTACATGCCTAACTTAGAGCTGCACTCAAAGCTTTTAGTAAATGTGTCATTTCAGTATTGAAAACAGCATCTAATCAAAGCATGTTTATAATTAGACATCACATATAATATCTCTCAAAATTATGTTCTACCAGGTGAGATGTCATTCCCTGGAACATTGAAATCGACTGTTTGTTAGGCCTTTATTATTATTAAAAAGAACAGGTTGGGGGTACCAAGAGAGACTGAGATAAATGAAAGTGCTTAATTTTAATTAGAGAGGGGGAAAATACCACACACAATATGGGTAGTCTGTATGGAGAACTTTGTGCCAGTAAAACTTGCCTCAAAAGGTATGACTCTATATTAATTTAAATCAGACAGACATTGGCACTGCGTTCTTTTATTTTTCATTAACATTTTGATTTAGAACAACAGATTGCTGCAGTGAGGGGACAAGAACGGCAGCCAGTGAGCCATCTGCCGAGCAGCTCGCTGACGACTCCACTAGTGAAAGGAGCCGGTGACTATAGAATGTATGCAGG
Organism: Dipodomys spectabilis; assembly: GCF_019054845.1. Classification (NCBI taxonomy): domain Eukaryota; kingdom Metazoa; phylum Chordata; class Mammalia; order Rodentia; family Heteromyidae; genus Dipodomys; species Dipodomys spectabilis. The sequence goes on along the minus strand of NW_024870748.1, from coordinate 1,512,772 downwards.
AGGGACACACACCATTAGCTAAGTGACAGGATGAAATATGGGAAACTTTGCTGGGTCAGAGGAGACAGAGATGGAGAAGGCAAAGCACAGCCCATTCTGATTGGAATTTGAAAAGATCCAAGTACTTGAAGCAAGCCAATAGGCTGGCAATTGGGGGAAGGTTTGCTTGTAGCAATTTTTTTCTTTGAAATTACAGCTGGGACAAGGAAAAGAGAAGTGACAGGCTAAACACACAATAATTTGCCATGCATGTCACATGGGATATGTTTTCCAGATCAGTGAAGATTCACCCCTTTAGACACAGCAGTTGAGATAGAAATAGTTCTAAAATGGGCCCCCATCACCTTTGAAACACAGTAAAACACTGGCATACCAAGGTAGGGGTGGGAGCAGTCTCTTCAGGTGCAAACATTACCCAAAAACGTATCTTCTCTGGTGAATATAAAAGCAACGACATACCTTCTAGAAGTCTGCTTTTTTATTTTCGCTGTGTATATGCAGTTCTAAACAATATCAGTGGAAAAAATATTCTTCCCAGCAAGGGGTGGACTGCTCCTATCACCTTTTCCATGGTGTACCAGTTTTCTATTGATATTTCTGAGTCTTTACTGGAAATTTCAATTTTGTTATTTGTTAGGCTATTTGGCTTCTTGGTTTTATTTGCCCCTATATTAAATAGCACCAGACTGCTTGCCATTTGTAGTTGGTGATTCTGCATATTGTTCTCTCACTGTAGTCTGTCATATTTCAGTACATCTGCTTTTAGGAGCACCCCATGTCAAATATGCTATCTTCAGTAACTTAGGAAGTATTGAACAGTGTCAGTCACAGAGAATGAAGAGATAGAAGGCTGTGAAAATAGAAGATTAAAAGCACTGTAATCTGTTGCTTTGGCATAATAAGGTATGTGATGCATTATAGAAAGTTTTTCATCAAAAATAGTTAAAATTAAAATAGCACTTGTACTACTCAAAGATGTGTGCTTTGGTTATGTGGAAAATTAGCTTTGACAGAGCCATATATTCCCTTACAAAGTTAGTTAAATGGATCCAGTATGGTGAATGAACAATCACAAAATTAGACTTAGATATGGGTCCTATATCTGTTATTTACTGGAAACAGAACATTAACTTCTCTACAACTGATTTTTTGTAAAATGGATGCATAGGATTAATATCTCTTTTATGTATATTATTACATAACTAAAAAGTTCTCTTTTTCTGTTCATACTATGGTTTGAATTCAGGATCTCTCACTTGCTAGGTAGGTGTTCTACCATTTGAGCCATGCCTATAGGTTTGCATAATAGATTTTCAATTAGCCTTCCTTTGCACATTTTTATAATTTGTATCTTGAATAGCTCCCAAAGGCCCCTGCCTTGAAGGCTTGGCCCCAAGCCTATGACATTATTAGGAGGTAGAACATTGAACAGGAGCTGAGTCTAGTTGGAGAAAGGCATGTTATTGAGGACATGCCCTTGAAAGAAATTTGAGGAATCCAGTGCTTTCCTATCTACCTCTACTTTCTGCCTGCCATTAGGTTGACAGGCCTTCTCTGCACATGCTCCCACCATGAAGTCGTGTGCTGTCATGCACCCAAAGTGATAAGAACAAACAATCATAGAGTAACACATCTGAAACTGTGAGTAAAATAAAGTGGTGCTGGGTACAGATAGCTCACAATTATAAGCCTAATTCTTCAGGAGGCTGAGATCTGAGGATTGTGATTCAAAGCCAATTTAGGCAGGAAGGTTTCTCAGATTCTTATCTTCAATTAGACGTCAAAAAGCTGGAGGTGGAGCTGTGGCTCAAGTGGTAGAGTGCTAGCCTTAGTGAAAAAAATTAAGGAACAGTGACCACGCCTGGAGTTTAAGCCTCAGTACTGGCATGCTTGTGCACACACACACACACACACACACACACACACACACACACACACACACAAAATCAGCTCAAAATAGACCTTTCCTCCTTATAACTTGATTATTTTATTATACTAATAATATGAAGCTTTTTAAACCAGAGATGCTGTCTGCACAGTGTGAGCAGTCAGTAGAGGTCATCATTTCTCTCACATTTCCTCATCCTAAAGCTGGTCTTCACTTTTAAGGATCATCTCTATCTCTCTATTTCCTTACCTGATCTATTTTTTTGGGGGGGTCCGGTCATGGAGCTTGAACTCTGGGCCTGGGCTCTGTCCCTCAGCTCTTCAGCTCAAGGCCAGCGCTCTACCACTTGAGCCACAGTTCCACTTCTGGCTTTTTTCTTTTTTGCTTATGTGGTACTGAGGAATTGAACCCAGGGCCTCAGGCATGCAAGGCAAGCACTCTACCACTGAGCAACCTTCCCAGCTCCACCTGATCTATTTTTTTAAATATTTTTTTATTTTTAAAATACTGTACAGAGGGGTTACAGTTACATGAGCAAGGTAATGAGTACATTTCTTATCAAGCATTGTAACTCTTTGGGTTTACTTTTGGTCACACCAAAATCCATTAATTACTGGATTGAACAAAGATTGAGTGCTTCTTAAAAAAGCCAAATGAGAAATCATTTTTAGAAATCCTGTGCAAAATGTACATAAGAGTTCCAGAAAAAGATTCTTCATAATAACCATTCCCACTCCCCCTGACTCAATTCCCAAGCACACTCTGATATAGCGGAACATGAGGGGCAAATCAATGTTTCTTGATTAACCTGGTTTTTTCAGTTCTATCATCTGATTGTCTTTTCAGCTTTATCTCTTCATTTGATCTCCATAAGGCAAAACTTCCTCTTTCTCAAATGGGTTAGGCTTAACCCTGAAAACTACAGGCTTTGCATACCCAGGCTGAACTTCATTCTTTGGACTAAAGGGAACTCAAGAATGTTGGAGACTGACAATATCACTGACCTTAGAATTTCAGACTTTATCTTTGTGTGTGTGTGTGTATCTTTGTTGTAGGGCTTGAACTCAGGGCCTAGACACTGTTTTTGAGCTTTTTAGCTCAAGGCTAGTGTTCTACCACTTGAGCCACAGCTTCCCTTGTGGCTTTTTCGGGGTTAATTGGATATAAAAGTTTCACAAATTTTCCTGCTTAGGCTGGCTTTGAGCGGTGATCTCCAGATCTCAGCCTTCTAAGTACCTAGGATTATAGGCATCATCCACTAGCACCCAGCTCAGAGTTTAGCTTTAAGGATAAATTATTGTTCAGCGTTGTGAGTGAATGAACCACAGCAAGAAGTCACTTTGGGGAACTATCCTCTCTGTCAGTCATACTGTAGGATTCTAAATACTGAGATACATGGGAAGTAGCATTCATGTAAGTTAATATGATTTGAAGGGTTACCCAATGTCACTTTAACTAGAAACAGTTCTGTTAATGTTCTGCAGATTCCAGAAGGTCACTGACAAAATGTGAACATGTCATTACCAAGACCAGACATGAAGCCTTGAAAAGCCAAATCATTAGCTTCTGCTTAAAAATTATGGTATTGCTCAGCATTTATTGGTTTATTGGTTTTGATTTTGAGCTCAACATCTGTTTAATGGAGAAGAGAGAACAGTGTTCGCTGGTAGCAGAATTAGTTGTACCAGGTTTTTGCTGACCATCTGATCAAGATGTCCTCATCAAATCCTAACAATTGCCCTAGAAGGAAGACAGCATTGTGTCTGTTACATCACTGATGTGGAATCTGAAGTCACAGTTAGAACTGGCAAATCTAGAATTCTAACCCAAGTCAACTCTATCTTTAAATTTACATAATACTGCCTCTAATTTATAGAACCCTAAAATGTCCTACTATACTGAGAAAAAAAAAACTCTTGTTGAGAGCTTGGGGGACGGGGAGAGGAAGAGGTCATTGAATATAAGTTACCAAGCATTTACCTCTGGCCATAGATGCCAGGCTTGCCTGAGATGTTTTGGTGGAGTACAGAACATTTTCTGAAATTCACAAAGTCCATGAGCTTTCAAATAAGTGGGAGTAAGAAAAGGAGGAGACCTGGACTCCACACACCACTCAAGCTTTCCAAGGAACCCTATAATATCATCTGTGTTGAATGTAGTTGAAGAACCTTAGAAGTCAGCTACTGTAATGTTCTTAATTTACAAATTGGAAAATGTGAAATATAAAGACATGATGGCCACATAGCTAGTTTGTAGGAGTGCAGCAAGAAGGGGATTTTATACCATGGTCTTCCATAACCTTGTCTTCCGTGGACAAGAATTTCACTGTGAGGAACCATGAGATTTTAGCAACTCAGTTTTAGTCAACCAACATTAAATAATACATTTAAGTTTCCTGCTACTAGAAGTTGGAAAACACAATCACAATTCTGAGACCATGTACACACACACACACACACACACACACACACACACACACACACACACATATATTCAGGACTTATTTCACAGAGGCTGTCAGAAGATCTGGTTGTCTTTACTGATTTTTGAGCTTAGGCATTAAACAAATTCCCAAATAACTTAATTTCCCTTAATAACTTATCACTGCCTTACCAGTCTTGGATATGTTGAATATTCTATTACAGCATTTGTTTTCAGCTGGCACCAACTCTGGGCTAAGGGATTCCATATATTTACTTCCCAAAGTAGGCTTGAATTTGGCTTGAAATGTGTTACATTTGAGCCTTCAGAAGGGAGCCCCTTGTGGCCAGGGCTTGGTAAACAGGGTCATTTTCCTTTTCTTTCTACTGTGGAGGTACCAGACAATTCCTCCAGATACAAGAGGCCTGAGTTTATGTGGCCCCCACCTGGTGACCGTTTTAGGCACAGCAGCCTGAGATCTCTGCAGCAGAAGAGACAACTCTGCTTTTATACAAAGTTTCCTAGCCAAGGCTCATTGTCCCTATTGGCAGGAGCTATGGGAATGGCCTCTGGCAATAGGGTGATATTCACGTAAAAGGCAGAAAGGGGCACTTCAGGATTGGAATAGGGGTAAATCTGGAGGGATGGTGACCAGGCTGCAGTGGCAGCTGGTGAAGGTAGCCAAAATTCCAGTGCTAAAAACAATGAGAATTCAGTTGGAAATATCTCAGTAGTACATTTCTTGGTACATTTATTAATGGGCTGCCTTATTAGATGGCAGTTTTAGTTACCTTTAGAGCCTGCTTTCGAAAAACTCCTTTCTTGATTCTTTTAAAAATAACCTTTTATGCCGTTGAACTTGAAAAGGTTGTCAGGCGGAAGCATTTATGTGCTCTCATCTCAGCTAAAATAACTAACGTAAAGATGAAAGAATCCAACACATATTTACCGAGTACCTAGAGTGATATAATTCAGGGAATGCGGCGATTTTGGAGCTGCCATCAGCAATGCAGCCCTTCACTGACGTGTTCTGCATGCATGCCAGGATAAAATGAATAGTCCTCTGGCTGTAATCAATTTACTCCATTCAAACAATTGGCAATTGTATTTTCAAGCAACTGGCAATTTCATCCACTTTACCAAGTTTCCCAAAAGCACATAACTGAGGCCTGGCTGATAAGATAAATATTAATAATCAAAGAAAGCCTTCTGCTGCAGTGGTCATTGCTGGGGACAATAAGAAGTGTCTTCAGAATCTGGTCAGGTCCAGAGGCATTCTCCACCACCTGCCTCACTCCCCCTATAATCTTTCTGCTTCCTTGCTCTGTCTCATTTGGGAAACTAGCATTTAAAAATATAACAGAGTTATGCTATAGTTTGCTTATCCTTGCAATAAACCCCAGTTAATCGTTCCCTACTTACATGGATTTCACAAATAACTAGCCATTTTTCCTTTACTCTTTTTCTCAACAAAAGTTAACTAATTAAATGTTGTAGTGATTGTTTTAGGATTGTGTTTGGGAAATCGGAAGAACTGCATTCTCCTATTTCTATAATTGACTCTATACTTTGAACTCTCTCCTCTTTGGATCGCTTTTCTTTTATATAATATTAAGAGGTTGGACTAGATGATTTCTAATGGTTTTTTTTTTCTGTCTGTAACAAGACAATTTCTTTAAAAACATCTTCTAAGGCTCAGTATATACCACCTACTTTTCCTTTCCTGCCATATAAGAATCATATATTGCATCTAACTTTACATATTTAACAACCATACCGTGTAGTTTTCAAGGTACTTTGACATGCATCCTCTCCTTTGATTCATGTAAAGTACGCAGATCAGGCACTATTATCCTTATTTTTGATAGACTGGAGAAACTGAAGGCTTAAACTTAAAATAACTCATGCAAGGTCATAGAGCTAGATGACAATAGAGACTGAAAAAAGAGCCTAGGTTTTATGACTTTAACTCTAGCGCACTTTTCCTTTGGCAAATATAATAATGAAAAAACTATTTCTTTACTGTTTGCTTGGAGATGTTAAGATGCTTATGTATAGCTGTACAACCAGAAATAAATGGCTCCAAAATTTAAACCCAGAGAATTTGGTTTCTAAGCATAACCATTATTTCTATACTACCTGTTCTAAGCTGTAAAACATGTATCATATTTCATTTTATTTTGTATTTTTGAAACATGGTCCAAATATGTAGCCAGAGTGACCTTGAGCTAGCAATCGTCTTACCTCCAGGTCCTGAGTGCTGTGATTATGACTGTACTGCCACATCTAGCTAGGACATGTATCCTAAAGAGGATGAAAGGTTAATTTCTCATTTTTCTTGCCATATCTGGTGGGAGAAATATAATCATTTCAAAAGTCTAAAGCAAGTGAAGTAGATTTTACAGGAAGTTGAGAAGTAACTGTAAACTTTGGTAAACTGTCAAGCTACCTAAATAGAAAAAAAATATATATATATATAATAGTTTTACATATTTATAAATGTATGTTTATATATACACAGGATAATTGTTTATATATAAATATATCATAAATAACTGTGTTTTAATAATGCATAAATGATAAAAAGTCAAACTTCAAAGAAAGTTTAAGGGTCTGGAAAAATATTCCCAATATAATATAAAGAGGAAATCATATAAACCTAAAAGTACTGAAAAGCCTTATTTTGCATGACATTTACTTTTCTTAGATGATTTTATCAGTATTTCTAAAGACATTTTTATTAATTACAGAAAGCAAGAATTAATTTTGCACTTAACTTTCTATAATCATGAAAAGATGTTTCCTATATTTAAAAAATCAAACTGGAGTGATATGGCTTATACACATCAAACAATTAGAGAAAAACATTATCGAAAATCGTAACACAGTCAAACCTATAGCATTGCTTGACTAGTTTTCTCTGCTTAGGCTGCAAAACATGGTAGGAATGACCCTACTTTGGGAATCTAGCAGTCTGGTCCTATCTTGCTTCTACCAGTAGGGAGTTGCATCATCTTTGGCAAGTCTCTTCTTTCTGGTCCTCACTTTCTTCATCTATAAAATGAGGTTGTTGGACTAGAAATATTTGATATTGCTCCAAAAGTATGTGATTTACAACTGAACTTCAGTTGTTTTTTTGTACTCTCTACTATAAATCAGAGGGGGCTAACATGATAGCAGGTTAACACTGGGGGCACTAAATGAAAGATACCATTAACCATGGCCCTGAATTCCTGCATTTCCAATTCACTTGCTGTGAATTTATTCTTCTCCTTTGCCACCTATTTAGAACTGGCAGAGTTGTCATTTTCACATAGAATATCACTGTGCAGCAGTGAAAGCCAAGAGAAGAGGATTGTGTTGGAAAGATGTCATAGAGAAGTGACAAGAGTTAGAAGACACACATTACAGTCCTAACTCAACTATTAACTAGCAGTACGCCTTTGGGATAATCACATAGCTATTCTGTTCCTCAGTTACCTCATCTGAAAAATAAAAGATCCACAACACACACACAGACACAGACACACACACACACACACATACTTACACACACACGTGTTCTTGGGTAGGAATGAAATAGATGGTAGAGCATGGGTATACTGGAAATGAAGCAAAAACATAGTTGCCTTTGGTCATCACCCAGGTGTCAGCCTGCTGGGGAGAGCAGCTGTTAGAATAGCACTAGATTACAGAAGGAAGAGAGAGGAGAAAACAAGTCAGCATTGTCTGGTACTCCTCAGCAGGCTCCTTTCTAGTGAATCTATGCTGTGGAATCAACTAGTTAACCTTTGTTCTGGAGAGAATTGAGACTGAAATGTGGAAAATTACATTAGCAAAATTTTTCTTTTAACCTTTTCTATATCACTTTCCTTTGCTATTTTCAGTCTGACTCAGGCAAGAACCATCAAAAGGAGAAAATCCATCTACTCAAACAGATATTCTCTAGACTTCCCTCTACCCATCACCCACAATTAAAGAACTCATGAAAAACCATATCTGGGAAAGCTCAATTGGCAGTTCATTTTTTTTCCTTGTCTGAGTGAAGATGCATTTTTGCACTCTCCCACTTTAAACATATTAAAAGACTTTACATTTGAAGAAAGAAAGATTATTCTTTCCTTTAAGGCAGTAATTGCCAAGGTTATCATATTACTATCCCCATACTGCTTTATCCACCAAAACAGCATAGATAGTAATAAAATCATGTCTAATTCTGGGAAAAAATGTAAGAAAGGATTATTTCCTAGACAATTCTATTTAATAGTGATGTGATTATGCCTAATAGTGAAAATGCTTTGGATTTTTCAGATATCACATTTTTTTTCTGTTTTTTTTCCACCTAAACCAAACTTCTTATGCCCAAGGTAATATTGTGAGTAGATTCACAAATATACAAGTTGGTTTGCAGAGGTTTCAGAATGGCCAGAATTGTAAAGAATTCCTTCCACACCTTGATTTGGACTAATTACCTTCTTCATTTAGCATATACTGCACTACTCTGTGTTTATAATAACTACCATTTGCTGAATACTTACTGTAGCATGCATCATGTTGATGATCCACTTTAATCTTTACAATCTTAGAAGGTAGTTACTATTACATGCATCCTTATTTCACAGATGAGGAAGTGAGTCTCAGAGAGGATTAGTAATTTATCCAAGACCATATGACTAATAAAGCAGTCAAGATTCAAATTCAGGCAGTCCAATTTAGAGCCTCTCATTGACATTTGAATACTTTCCAAATTAAGTGGGAGACATTTTTCTGCCAAGCAGGGGTTAAACAATGTCCCTTTGCTCTAAGAGTAAGGTACAAAACTCATGGCCAGGAATGAATAGATGAGCTCTTCCCTGGAATACTTTGGCTTTTAGAATATACATAAATATGCAGTTCAATTTCCTGCTGAAAACTTGGGTGCATGAGTGGGAGATGTTTGATGTTAGACTGATGTGCTGGAAATTTGAAGGGGTGTTGTGATGCCTTTCTTGGCAGAAAAAAACTAATCTTGGGTTTGATGAAGAACTGAAAACTGTACAAAGGCTCCACAGAACAGCTGTTCAGGAAGGAAATTGAATTCCTAAAGTGACAAGAGATTTCATTTTTGAAATGAAAGTAAATTTCAGTTTTTAGGACTCAAATCTCAAAATGTTTTGAACTAATGATGGTACTCATAATAATATTCAATATGTGTCAGCCACTATTGTAAATATTTTATGTGGCTTTGTGGATTATGTACAATGAAGCCAAGTAACTTGCCAAAATTATCACAAGTAGTATTGAAGAAATGGAATGAACAAAGAAAAACCATAACTTGCCCAATAGTTTCATTGTAAAATCTCATAGAAACAAAAAAATAGATGAACATGCATAAAAATATGTGGATATAGAATCACTTAAGTGGCTCCATTTTTGTGGTCTTCTCTCATTTAAGAAGTGAAGTAAAAGCTGGAGATATGTGAGGCTCAAGTGGCAGATCACCTAACCTAGAAAGCACAAGGCACTGACTTCAATAAGATGACAAGAACTGGATATGAATTCATAATAAGATTTCAAAGATAGAAGTCCTAGAGATCATTCAGAAGAATCTCCACACTTTATAAGTAATTTAGAGTGGAAGCAGAGGCAGACAGACTTGTCCAAGTTCAACCAGACAGTTGGTGCCAGAGCTGAGACTAGAACACAAATCTCCTAATACCCGGACCATTGCTCATTTAAACAATCACTGTGTTGAAAATGAACTATGCAAATTGTCATGGAGGGTGAGTTCAGGAGGGAAACCTGAAAGTGAGGGAAGAGGTGACACTATTCAAAAGGAAATGTGCGTACTACCTGACTTACATAACTGTAACCCCTCTATACATCACCTTTACAATAAAAATTAAAAAAATCCATTTCCACTATAGGTTTTACTATTTTCCCCAGTCATAGAAATGTGATATCACAAATGTTCTAGTTTTTGAAATTTATTGGGATTCAACATAAATCACAGTAAATATGTGAGCAGATTAGTCTTAATCAACAGCCTGTATGTGGCCAATTACCCTCATTGGGAAAAGCATAGTACAGAAATGGTTATCTAGCATTCATAAACTTCAAATCAAGAAGTCTTTATATAAGCACTCCAGGAGTTTATCACCAACAAATACCAGAGGCTTTGCTAGTTAACACTGGTTTTCTCATGGGTGAAATTAATGGTATTATACATCTGGGCACTGGATAGACATGTTATAGAAGTATTCACAAGAACACTAGGAGAAAGAAGACATAGGTGGTATCTAATAAGATTTGGAATATTATCCTTTAGAAATGCACCATTAGGCTCTACTTGTAAATTACACTGTGGAAAGACAGGTTCTTGGGTAGCTTAATCATGCCACTAGAATGTTTTCTTCTCTGCCTCAGGTGAACCCACATACAAACTACTGTTGGAACACCTAAAAGGGCAGGACACTGAACTTTACTGAGCCTACAGAATAGACTGTCCAATTGTTTTATAGTTGTTCAGTGTTATTTATTGAATTTTGTTTGTGGCTTCCTTTTGTGCCAAGTAATGAGATTGTGGCAAGACCTATAGCCCTCACTTCAACATAGAAGACTACTGATAGCTAAGAAAGAGAGCCTAATGATTGTTAAGGGCCAACTTAGTTTATGTCATTTTAAACTCTACACACATAACTATACTTCTCTGTTTTAGACCTTAGCCTAAACTTGATGAGCCTCTTGGAGTATATGGGAAGCTCCTACACTGGGTGTTTAGATTCCTGCTTCATTCAGTGACCTCCCATTTGTGAGCTTGGAGTTTGCATGCATCAGCATCTAAGCTGTTTCCCCAAAGCCAGCCCAGTCAGAAGTACCTCTTCTGAGTTCAGCACTTGTTAGTGACCTTGTGGCAGTATTCAGACCTTGCTGTAGGCCTCAGCATTGCCTAGGGAGAAGTTAGAATTGAGCTGGCATTTAGTCATGGAAAACTACTATAGAAACCATGTCTGTCTGTAGGAGCACAGGAGAGATAGTTCTACTGAAGTGACATGACTTGATGATACACTAAGAGGAAAAAGTCAAAATTAGGTCTTTTCTTCTGAGAAAAGCTTTTTCCTGGCTGTTCTTCATAGTTATAATTACCAGTAACAGAACTTCTATCAATCAAAAATGGGAGTATAGAGGTCAAAAACAGGCACTTTCCACTCCTAGTCACCTCAGGTACTGTTATTGTAAATGTTTTGCTTGTGTCATAATGGGTTAAAAATTAGATTTGGAGCTAGAATCATAAGATATCCAGATTGCCACAGGCCTCACTATTCCATAATCATACCAGTTCCAATGCAATATTTATGTCATCTTTCTAGGTCCTAGAATTAAGATTTCAACTGCAGTTAAAACTGAGTCAGGCTCTAGAGGGAGAAAATTCTGAGGTAGAATCTTCGTTCTACAACATTGCCAGCTGAAGGACCTTAAGCTAATTGTTTATACATTTTCAACCATTTCTGATTCCTTTTGTATAAAATGAAGATGAGAGGCCCTCCCTTCTACCAATATTGTGATGACTCCATAAGTCATATAAAATATTTGGCACAGTGAGCTCCAAATGGTAAAGCTTCAATGAATAGTTATTACTTGGTAGTTATTATTACTTCAACTATGGTTTTAAGTTTGTTGATAGCAATAATGGGTTGGAAGGTACAATGACGTCCTATAAACTGATTATAACATATCTATTTTTAATGAATGGGCTGGCATTTGCCATGACATCTAGTTTATAACGTAGCTAAATAGCAATCATTAGCTAACAAGCAAAGAAAGAAGAAACGTTAAAATGAAAAGCATTCCTGTGTCTTTACTTTCCATCTGAAAGCATAATTTTGCTTTTTTTTTCTTCTCAGGGACTCTGAGGCTATTTTCTTACTTCTTTCAATTTTAAGATTCCTAGTCTGACAGCCCACCTCACTAATGCTTGCATGGTCCAATAGAATCTCCTTTACACAGAGAAACAACATATGAAAGTATCTGATACAATATCTTGATGGATGTCCAATAGATTTGCATTCTGAATGTTCATATCTGATTGTGGTATCAGGGCTTATTAAACCCAGGATTCTCCAATTTTATGTGCATTAATATCACCCATAGTGTTTGTTATACATCTTAATCTTATATTTTCTGATTCAATCCATCTGAGATATGATTCAGAAATTAATATTTAATAAACATCTCTGTTGATTCTAATGCAACTGGTCCAGTTCAAGAAACACTGTTTTAAACTAATCAACAAGTAGCTTTGGAATTTGAAATTAGATATAAGAATATTGGAGACTGCTCACTTCAGCAGCACATATACTAAAATTGGAACGATACAGAGAAGATTAACCTGGCCCCTGCACAATGATGACATGCAAATTTGTGAAATGTTCCATATTTTTTGCATCTTATATATATACTTCTCTAATTCGGGGAGGGGAAGGGAAAAACAAAATGCTTAAATAAGGATACAGGTTGACCCATTGTAACAATGAGATGTACAAAACATTATGTTGAAAACGAACTTTACAACTTTGGCTGGGAGCAGTACTTGTGGAGGTAGGAGGGAAGAGATGTTAGGGAGAAAACAAAGGAGAAGGCAACAATGCTCAATAGGAAATGTGCTCGTTACCTTGCTCATGTAACTATAACCTCTCTGTACAGCATTTTTTACAATTAAAAATCATACAAAAAATAAAAAATAAAACAAGCAACCCCTCAAAGAATATTGGAGAATCTGTAACAAGTTCTAGCTGACTATAAATGTCAGTAGCCTTTCTATGTTATATTTACAAGAGTGTTCACATACAGAGACCCAGACAAGATGCATAATACTTATCCACCTACACATCTTGCTCTTTTCTTGGGTCATCTGTTGCTTATAGGCTGAGCCCTTTCTAGGTAGCTATAAGACGAGGAACTTAGTTTCAATGAGTAATTGGCAAGGTAAGTCAGCCAATAATGAATAACTGAGGGAGACTATTTTAGATCACAAGTTGTTTTGTGGGGGGGGGGGTCATAGGGCCTGAGCTCTGACTGGGCTCTGTCCCTCAGCTCTTCACCTCAAGATTAGCACTCTGCCACTTGAGTCACAGCACCACTTCCAGCTTTTTCTGTTTATATGGTGCTGAAGAATTGAACCCAGGGCTTCATGCATGCAAGCACTCTACCACTGAGCCACCTTCCCAGCCCTAAATCACAAGTTTTAAAAAAAAATTAAAAAAAATCTGACCTCACTTCACCACAAACTGATTTATTTCTAAAATTTTTCCACAGTAACTTTAGAGGATCATAAAGTTGAGATAGTACAGACAGCAAACAACCATGGTCAGGACAGGCACAGACCTACTGTAATCAGAAGGATGTGACCAGATGGATCAAAACTAATCAGAGTCAAAGGCAATTGATTCCGTAATGAATAAAGTACCCCGATTTACCCAGAGAGAATGACAAAGGCTTAAAAAAGATAATGTATATGTCAAGCCCTCTTCCTCATCCTCAAGGGTAGCTATAGTATGTCCTGAGTGCCCACTATCTACGTGGTACCCCCTTTCCTTCAGCAGATGTCTTGGACAGCCCTGAATTTTGCAAGGTGGTAAGTGATAACTGGAAATATTGGTGGCTGATGAGGATTTAACTCATTCAATTCCAGTAGCACACATGCAAGTTAGTATGGGTTTTCATTAAAATAACCCACATGGATTTGTAGAAATAAAGATTAATGACAGACTATAGGAGGTAATGGTTTAGGGGAATTGGGTGCCATTTTATCATCTTCAAATAGTACTGGATAACCTTTTAATGACTTTCTGAGAGTAATTATTAGCTCAGATATGTTAGAAAGTGACATTGGTTCTTTTATTTCCCATAAGTGAGTGTCTCACACAGACCTTAAAAATGGAGTCAGTTTTTAGGCTCTTCTGGGACCAGCTAGGGTTTGAGTTGTGTTGGAATTTTTGCTTCTATCCCTGTTTTAAGAGAAGTCAAACAACTGAGAAGCAGATGTTACATGTCTCCTTCTGGCATGCCTTGACCCACAGAAGCAAAGAGGAAAGGGAGTTAGAACCACAAGCCAGCCTTAGATCTCTTGAGCAGTTGCATCTAAAAGGGACATTTTGGGATGTGGCAAAAAGCCAATACACTGTCATCCTGACTCATGAGCTACCTCCTCTCTCAGCCTGCCTTTTAGTTTCTCCTCCACATCCCAGCAAATAAATAGCTCTAAGTAAATGCTCTCATCAGACACCAAATTATGACACCTACCTGGCTGAAATGGACACAAGATTGTTGTGAATGTCATAGAGACATCTGTGAGTAAAAATTAACAAAATATGTCTCTTACAGAAGTTTTTTGGAAGCTGAGCATCTACAAACCTGGATAAAAGCTTATCTGAAAAAGCTTTTTCTTTGGTGATTATCATCTCCCTAATTTAGACTTGTGGACCATCAGGTTTAGTATCACCTACAAGCTTGATAGATATATAAAGTCTTCGGCCTTGCAACAGACCTATTGAATCAGAATCTTTATTTTAACAAGATTCCCAGGTTGATATACACATGAAAGGTCTAAAAGTGTCAAGGTACCCACATAGTGTTGAGGGATCATTACCAACAGTATTTCCTCTCCTCATTCTTTTTTTTTTTAATTGTGAAAATACCATACAGAAGGAATTACAATGACATGGGCAAGATAATGAGTACATTTCTTATCAAGCATTGTTGCCTCCTCCTTTGTTTCCCCTTAATCCCTTCCCATCTCCCTCCCCCCCACTGTCTCTCCCATCCTCCCCCCTCCCATCCTGTTCCCCCTGCCCGCCATCCCGCCAAAGTTGTAAAGTTCTTTTTTCAACATAACGTCTTGTACATCTCATTGTTGCAATGGGTCCACCTGTATGCCTTTTTAAGCAATTTGTTTTTTCCCTTCCCCTCCACAAAGTATACCAACATCAAATACAGTGAAAACAGGGGTTATACCATGGGGGAGGGACATACAAAGAAACAAAGAAATATCTTATAAATATGTTAGAAACAATAACAAGAAAGAAAAAAAACATTTGAGTCCTTATCTTGGGGTTCATTTCACCTAACATTAACTTATCTGACCTTTTCTGCTTGTCTCAGACATACACTAGTTATTCTAAATAAGGGAAACCATGCGACCTATGTTTCTTTGGGCCTGGCTTACTTCACTTAATATAATTTTTCCAAGTATTTCCATTTCCTAACAAATAGGGCAATGTCATTCTTTCTGATGGAGGCATAGAATTCCATTGTGTGTATATACCACATTTTCTTGATCCATTCATCTACTGAGGGGCATCTGGGTTGGTTCTGTATCTTAGCTATGATAAATAATGCTGCAATAAACATAGCTGTGCTGGTAGCTTTAGTATGGTCTTGTTTGTGATCATTTGGGTAGATGCCCAAAAGTGGGATTGCTGGGTCATAGGGGAGCTCTATATGGAGTCTTTTGTGAAACCTCCATACTACTTTCCAAAGTGGTTGAACAAGTTTACACTCCCAGCAACAATGCAGTAAAGTTCCCTTCTGGCCACATCCCCTCCAGCATCTGTTGTTATTAGATTTCTTGATTATAGCCATTCTAACTGGGGTGAGGTGGTTTCTCAATGTTGTTTTGATTTGCATTTCTTTTATGGCTATGAGCATTTCTTCATGTGTCTATTGGCCATCCCTCTTTCCTTTTCAGAGAAGTTTCTCCTTAAGTCTTTAGCCCACTTATTTATTGGGCAGTTGTTTATTTGAGGATTTGTTGTTGGGGGATTTAATTTTTTGAGTTCCAGGTATATTTTAAATATGAGACCCTTGTCCATTGTATGGCTAGTGGAGATCTTCTCCCAATCTATGGGCTTTCTATTGATCTTGCTAGCTATGTCCTTTGCCATGCAGAAGCTCTGCAATTTCATGCAATCCCATTTCTTTGATTTGTTGTGTTTCTGGGTCTTTGCTCCTCTACTTCCTTCTAATAAGTACAAATGATAGTTGTGTTGAGGTTAATTGCTTAAAAAGACAACCATTTGAGAACTAAAGAGCAGGGAGGTCTAGAATGGAGGCTATATATACTGACGTCTCAATGGAAATCCAGAAGATGGTATGCTGGTTATTTCCATTAGGAGGCAGACCAGAGTGTATGCATGAGCCAAGGCAAGGGAGAGATGGAGGCGGATTTAGTGACTTTGAGAGGGGTGTTGTTTTGTAAAATGTGGCACAGCACATGCTATCTTAAGGAATGGAAACTTTCAGCTTGCAACTTAGCTTCCTCATCATCTTTTTCCTTTTTTGTGGCCTTCTTTATGGGCAGTACATCTTCTGCCAGTGTCTAATAAGCAACTTCTGACCCTAAAACAGCCTTTCCTTTTTCTTTGTAAAGAATCACCCATGAGACTATTTGACTTATATTAAATCATAGGACATGAGGGATTTCATAATGACACTTCTATACATGCATGTAATGTTCTTTGATCATCTTCACTGCCATTATTACTTTCTTACCTCTTCTTTCCTTCCCACCTTTGCCTATTTAATAAAATTAATACCTATAAATTTTGTTTGTCTCCACCATTGTCCCAAAGAGTTTTACGTTTAACATGAAAAGCTGAACCTGCCTATGGTTTAGATATACTTACATCCAACCTACTCTGTGCAGCTAG
Organism: Dipodomys spectabilis; assembly: GCF_019054845.1. Classification (NCBI taxonomy): domain Eukaryota; kingdom Metazoa; phylum Chordata; class Mammalia; order Rodentia; family Heteromyidae; genus Dipodomys; species Dipodomys spectabilis. The sequence goes on along the minus strand of NW_024870748.1, from coordinate 1,495,777 downwards.
TTATTTTACTTTGGCCAGTAAAATTCTTCTGTGGTCAAAGCCAGTTGATTTTTGATTTGAGTATACTGAACTGGCACCATGAGCCTTATATACCAAAACACTCCCATTTAAGTATTTTTCCTTGATATCGAGACATGATGGTCCCTATAGTCCTTGGTTTTAAAGCAAATTCTCCTCTATTATGTGTATTAACCATTTACTTGCTACTTTCAGCCATGTTTCTTTATTAGATGTAAGAAGCAATTACTCCTAGTGTATAGAATCTGAGGAGAAAAAGGAATATTCCAATGAAAATTCCATGTTAAATAGTCCCTATATAAGTTCCATGAGGTTAGGGCAACTGGATCAGGGCCAGTCCATGAGCAGGGAAGTTTGAAAGCAGCAAGGGACACGAGCCGAACAAACACAGAAAGGAGAAGAAATAATAGCAATAGAAAAGATAGAAGTATGAAGAAAACAAATTCAGTCCATGTTGACATTTTTCCAAGGACTGATCTTTTACATGGCACATACATACTCCAATGTTATTTGTGGCTCTGTGTGTGGAGCCCCAACATATCCTGCCATATCTTGAGCAGCTCTTAGAAGGGAGAGAATTCCTTTTGTATCTGTACAACCTCCACTCTCCTGTTAAAGGATACCTGTCAATCCTACCTGGGATTTTAATGGCACCTTCTTTTGAATGTTTCATCTAATTACACCCAAACTAATGGAATAGAGCTGAAACTTGATTTTTTTAATGAAACAGGTAAAGTATACAAATGATTTTGTTAAAGTTCATGGAAGATAGAAAGTTTTATAAGAATATATTTGCAACCTCCATCTAAAAATTTTAAAGATAAGTCACTTGGATAAGAATGCTTATCCCATTCTAAAGTTATAAATTGTACTTTCTAAAAGCCTGGACATCTCTTAAAGCTCATGTTGTCTTTTAATCCTTAAATCTATTCCATGAAAATGACAAATATCTTAATGAACATACAAAGAGAACTACTAATACTTCAGCTGTTTCATTTTATTTTTACTTTGCAATCCATTAAAATGAAACCAACCAATCCACTCTGACTACTTAGAAAAATAAAATTCAAAGATCTATCAGAAGCCAAAAGCATCTCCTAAAATTTCAAGTAGCCCCCTCTATCTTTACCTACAGGCTAGGTAGAGAAACACAAAATTAAGAAAACAGCCTCCATAGAGACAAAAGTCATGGGATATAGAAATCTAGTTTCATTTAGGGAAAGAAGTTATAAGTGCAGAGAAAAGAAAAATCATGTTCCGTTTTGCAGTAACTACAGAGAACAGAACAATTCTTTGTTCATTTTCCCTCAAACACTTCTTTTCCTCCCATCTTCATTTAGCAGATCAATAGGACGTGGTCGTAAGTGGAAGGGAATACACTTTGCAGGAGGCTCACCTTTACAGCCTGCTGATTGCCATCTATTTTTATGGCTCAAATGTACAGTATCACCTTCCTCCCTCCTCCCCTATGAAAAATAGATTTTTAAAAAAAAAACACACAATAAACCTTTAAGAAGGTGACTTAAATCTTTGACTAGCACCATTGAGGTGACTTCTTTGTGCTACAGTAGGCTATGCCAGCTGGCTAGAGGGACTGAGAAGTAAGCTAAGCCAGTAAGCTTACTGAAGACTGGCCAGCAGAGAAGAAAGGGAAAGCAGCAAAGGCACAATGATCCGGCAGTGATGTGGGGAGGTGGAGCCACAGCAGACATTTAGGATGTGAAGATCTATTTCAGGGTAGGAGCTTTGATCCTGAGGTCTTTACCTTGGTTTCAAAGCTCACAAGAAAAAGACAGACATCCCTAGCAAATCAAAACAAATAAAACAAACCCCCTCAAATGGCAGAGCATGGGATCAAGAGAGATATTTCCTTCCCAAATGGACTTAAATGGTTAAATGGATCCTGGCAATTAGAATAATTAGATAATTAGATTGTGACTATATGGCAAGACAAAAATCTGTTTCGGCTAAGTACACTTGGTAGCAAATTGTGCTCAGTTATAAAAAGGAATGTGTTCTCAGTGAGCAGGTATATTTCAACTAGCTTGAAAAAATTAGTAGAATAAAAATTTGCACTTGATGAGTTAAGTTTAGGGAGTAAAAGGGATTTTGCCTGGGGCTTTATTAGAGCTTATGTCCCTATTCTCAGTCCCACCATCATCACTGAGCTTTCATCAACTGATTTTTTTATTTAAGCCAATGTGTTTAGAGCACAATTCCGTGGTAAATAACCTTTAAGGTTACATTTGCCTTTTCTCTGCTTCTTGCAAACAGTGCGTAATCCACGAGCACATTTGTTGGCTGTAAAGGTGTACAACAGCAATTTTTGCAATGACAGTGCGGAGAGGGAATATGAGATCTGTGTGCTAATGAGCTGACACTGCAGAGGCTGGGGCGGTGTAGTGTGGAGTGCACTACAAGTGCATAGCAGCAAGACACAGGAGGGGACTTCAAGGGAATTGGCGGTGTTTCCTGAGGAGCCAGGGCAGCAAAGCATTGCAATGGGACCCAGCAGTCTCCTGATGTTTCTGCACCCTTGAAGACCTGAGGATGATGAAATCTGTTTTGTTTTAAGAATAGATATGTGACTTCTAAAATGTGTATATATCCCTTCATATATGTACTGATTGTGTGTGTCTGAGTTCCAATGCATGCTTACCACTGCATGTATACTGAAATCAAAATATTCACCCTATCCTTTTATTTGGATTTATCTAGCTTAACAGAAAAGTAAGACAGCAAACTCTATTTCTATGAAATGGGAACATGTACTCTAAATCAAATGAGTCTTTATGATAAACTTCAATTTACCTTGGAGCTGAGATTCCAAATGAAACACCTTTGAAAGCCAAGGAGTTTTTTTTATTGGCCCCTTATGGCACAGAATAAAGTTGGAGTCTGTCTTAAGCAAGCCTTATGGGGTTTGTGCAAAAAAAGGTTACTAATAAAGTCTTAATAACTGATGCTTGGGATTCATTGTAAGGAAGACTTCTAAATACATTGCAGGGGGTAAGGAATAATACACAAGGAAAATAAAGGGCGGGGGAACATACTGAGGGTATTATTATTTGCTCATTCTTTGTCTATCAGCTTGTCTGTATGCCTAAACCTTAGAAAGTATGTGCCTGGCTTAGAATTGAGAATGCAGTAAAGATCATCAGAGGATATCAACTCTAGTGTTAGAGAAAGCTGAATGTGGACATTTTTGCATGGCAACAGTGGAAACTTTCTTAATTTTCAACAGTGCATTCCATATTGTACCATACATAAACTGATCTTGGATCTTCTCAAATTTGTCCTAGGTTTCCAAGGAAGAGCAGGGTAGAGGGTAGAGAAGATTTTCCTTTGTACAATAATGTAGTCACTTAGAGGAATGGAATATGAGGTCACTTTCTAGGTTCCAGTACTAAGCACGGTCCCTCCATCCATAAGAAAAAAGAACAATTGAAGCCAGAGATAGAAATCAGATACCTCTGGGGTTTCCCTTGCCCCTTGAAACTATTAGTTTCTTCATTCAGGGACTGTTATTGGACCAGTCCTCTTTCTCAGACCAGACAGCAACTGCCAGGAGACAATTTTGAGATCTGGTCTTTATTCAATGATTGTGGTATTCAGACATTAATGTTTTGAGGGGTCGAAGAAAATGACAGCTTTCCTCACTTGTCTTCTGAGCTGTAACATCTGAGGATGCGCAGGCAACTGAATGCATTATTCCATGTATGGTATTAGCTCAATGCACACATTGAGATGTGTGCATTTGACATAACCAAGGGCAAAGTAACCTTTTGATTTTGTTTTCCTTGTTATCAAGTTAGCCACAACCCTTCTCCCACACTCTTAAGTCCCTAGACTTTTGTAAATAATGGTGCTGTGTATTTAGGATGAGAGATTTTGATCAATTGCTTCCCACCCCCATGGTTGTTCCTTTATTGCCCCAAGAGGTAAAATATTAAGACAACACCAATGTGGATGAGTTATCACCTGTTCCCAAACTTGAAACTTTCACATGTCAAGGATCATTTCCTGACTGCTACTTGCATAGGGTTTTGATGGCCCTACGCTGGCAGGTATCAATTTGGTTTGGCCTTAAGAACAGGACCAAAAGCCTTGGAAATTCATCATTCCTGAGAAGCCAAATGGCTCTCTTATCCCAGTCCTCATCAATGAGAAAGACAGTGAAGGAAGTTGAAATAAATGCTATTTGGTATTAATGATAATAAACCCTAATCGTTTTATGTATTTGGTTTTAAATCTGTTCTAATTGATATTTAAGAAGCTGTATTTTGAGATTCAGCCTCTTGAGAGATCACAGTGCTGTGGGATTAAGAGTCAGATGTGTGTTGTAAATGCTGTGGAGACAGTCTGGGATTACTGAAATAAGATGCAAAGGATAGCCAGACATTTTGCAACTTTCACACTTAGCTAGAATTAATAATTTCCTATTTTTGTCAATGTCAGAAAGACCAAGAATGTCAGATACCGACTATTTCAGAGTATGTTCATAAATGAATCTGCACCTTCAGCTAAAATTTTCTGAAAGATGATAACTGTCACATTTCTTGCAAGGTACTTCACCCCCACCCCCTTGGTGCAAATCTTCAAATTCAAAGAAATTGTGTCCTTGGGGACCCTTCCATCAATTTTTGGAAATTCCATCTTTTGACCCAGAGGGTTTGAATAAAGATGGATGAAAGGTTAATTCCACCAAACGTTTTTCCTTTGAAAGAAAAAAAAAAAAGAAAAACAAATCAAAACTACACCAGCCATTGAAACATCACATGATGCCATCATTGGTCTCAATGTTGTGACACTTTTAATGAAATAATCTTAGACGAAGAATTCTTGGTCTTTCTCACAAAATATTCCATTCAAGTAAAACCTTGTGTCCAACAGGCTATTAACTAACTAGGTTCTTGTGTTTAAACTGCTTAAAATATTCCCTTTGCAGGGGAATAATTGCTAGCACAACGATGGATTTTGGAGATGACTTTAGGGCTGATGAAATTCTTCATTTTGATATGTGGTTTTCCTGCCACCACTCCTCCACTATTCCCCCACTAACCTCTTGCTCTAAATTAAGATCAGAGTTGTATTTAAATGTCTTTGGGGTAAACAACACCAGGGCAGACAGAACCAGCTTTCCCAAATTTACCTGAGCACCCTCTTCTACCTATTCTCAGTTTGCTAGCTATTCATCACTTAGAATCAGTTTGGAGTCTTCTCAGTTCCTATCAGAGCTCTCTCAGTATGAAAGGTGATATTCTAGGACAGAAAGAGGCCAGGGAACCCAGTCTAATCTGTCCCTCAAGGTCACTTGTTTGCAGGATTCTCATATTTGCTTCCTACACATTAAGCAGTTGTCAAATTCAGCTATTGCTACTGCTAGGCACCCAGCTTTAACACTTAAGTAATGTACATCCTGAATTGACTCAATCAAGAAGCTGCTGTTTCTTCTTTTAAAGATCCCATCTGAAGAAATTTCCCTGAACAACCATGCTATTTTTCTTTCTTTCTCTCTTTTTTTTTTCTCAGCTAAAAAGAGTGCGGGGGAGGGAACGCCAGTTTGGCAGGGAAGAAAATGAAAGTTTTGCATCAAACATTATTCACCACAGAGTTTTGCTCACCACTTTGAGTTTTGCCCACTGTCTTCAGCCCCAAGGCAGGCTCCTCCGGGGTTGATTTATGCAATGAGAAGCTAGGATTGACTAGAATATTATGTCTGTTGAAACAATCACCCCCTAGCACACAGACAGACCCCGACCATCACAAGCAAAATGCAAATGAGGTCCCCAAGGTCCCAAAGGGAAGAATAGCAGATCTACTTACAAGCGTTAGTCACAGAAAAACTATTGGAAGAATCCAAGTGATCAACATGGTAATTCAAATGGAAGGGCTTCTCAGTTGTGTTCTGGTTGGTGTTGTATAACTGCACGGCAAAGCGGAAAGCGCTGTGCTCCTGCACTGTGTTCCTCATGAAAAGTCCACCTATAAGCAAAGGGAACCGAGATTTGGCTTGGTGTACCCCCCTCCACCCTAGGACAAGTTAGAAATTGGGAACATTAAATACCAGATATCTCTCAGTGTTACTAGAGATGCTCGACCGAGGATAGAATTTTCAACCTGTGTGTCTTTCTTCAAGACTTAGGAACTCAGATTTTAGCCAAGTAAAGCCTGCCTTTTCTAGACTGAAGAGGCTGGGGCGCGGGGGGGGGGGGGGGGGGAGACAAAAAGCGAAGCCTGGGCTGCTTTGGGTCAGAGTGACAGAACCAAGTAGGACTTGGTTCTTTCTTAGGCAGTAGCCTTTTTCATCTCCACGCCCCCCACCCCCCAAGCTGGTTCATCTTTTCCCAGGGTAAAAGGGTAGGTGGGGAAGAAAAACAAATTTCATTCCTCTTGCTGCCCCATCTCCTCTCCCCATTAGCCACACTCCACCATGACAATTCGGGGATTAGTTCAGTAATGGCAACATTTCTAACTTCTCTACTTGTAAATACAGACAGCAGTAAAGAAAACTCCCTTCCAGTTCCCAGAAGCCAGGCTCCAAACAGACATAGCAGCAATTCATGAATTTGTGGTGTGCGTGACTTTGCTGCTTGCTAGCTCACTCTTCTCCTGGTCTCACCCCCACGTCCTACCCCATCCTCCAGCCACCGACCCCACTGCTGCTTAGATCTGGCGGATCTAAAGTAGGATCCATCTCCTCTAATACTACCCTGTGTCACAGAAGCTACAGACACGGGACAGGAAGCCCCTGGCCAGGGTTAGGCTCCCTGATGCAGCCAGACAGATAGCATCACCCTGGGACAACTTCCAGTGGCTGCACGAAAACCATGGCAAAGTCCAGAGCAGCGAGCTGAAAAGCCGCGACTCTTTACCACCCCCACCCCCGCGCCCGCAGCATCCCAGCCTCTGGCTGGACTTCGATGGTCCTGTCAGCTGGGGAAACCCAGCAGACCACCCGCATTAGTCCCAGGAGACCCTTTCTCCCACCCCCAACACTCCCCAGACTAGCCCTCTACTTGGGGCTCATATCCCCTCTACAACCTCTGCCCATTCTCCATCCCCAGGCCATGCAGTACAGGGACCAGCGCAGCCTGGGCAGTGGTCTCAGGTGCAGAAGAGCCTGGCCCCACTGGCTGGCTTGCTGGCGCTTACCTATGCTGATGGTGTTGGGGAATCCTCCGTGAGAATGACCCAAAAGCCCCAGGACTAAAAAGAAGACCGCCCGGAGCACGTTTTGCCCCATTTTCTTCTGTCTGGCCATGCTTTGCCTAAAACGAAGCTGACAAGAGCATGGGCACAACTCGGGAGTCGTCAAAATAATACTAGAAAAAGAAAAAGAATTCACCGGCTCTTACACCCCCTCCCCTCAACTTGCTCTCGCTCACTCTTCCTTTCCACCCCACAGTAGTCCTCCTCCTCCGCCACCTCCTCTTCTCTCTCTCTCTCCCTCTCTTCTCCCTTGCGCTCTCTAGCGCGCTCTCTATCTCCCTCCGTTCTCTCCCTCCCCCAGGATCTCTCACACCCCCTCCCCGCCCCCACCTCACTTCTTCACACCAATCTGGAAGGCGGGTTCATTGGTTGCAAGCTGGGTTTGCCAAAGCGATTTTTGAGAGGGGGGTGACGAGAGAGAGAGAGAGAGGGAGAGAGAGCGAGAGAGAGAGAGAGAGAGAGAGAGAGAGAGAGAGAGAGAGAGAGAGAGAGAGAGAGAGAGAGAGAGCACTAAGACACAAAACAAACACTAAAAAAAATCAAAGGAGAGACAGAAAGAAATTAGAAAACCCAAGAGCACCCTTCCCTGAAGATGGTGGGTAAAAGAGAGGGGAAAGAAGGAAAGAGCAAAAAGGCTCTGCACTGGTGAATTGGGCTCTCCCAATTGGGCCGGTAGGGGGATATTGATCAAAGTTGATCTGACGTGGAATTAAAGCAGCACACCGCTAGCTCCTCTGCAAACTGCAGCCCCGACTGCAAAGCCTAGGCGCTGGCGTTTGTCAACACCGGAGATGGGATCAATGGAAATACACCAGTTCTCGAGAGGACCAGGCTTTCAAACTGAGGCCAGTCCCCATTTTTTTTAAAGCTGCATTACCTCTGCCTTTGTGTATTTGAAGACGAGGGTCTGGGGGTAGGGGGTTAGTGCTTACTCCTGAGTCTTTGTAAAGAGACTCGGACAAACAGTTCCCATCACAATGCGCCCAAAGATGCTGCGCATGCCCGGTCTCCGCCGCTCAGTTTTTACAGCAGAGATGCCAGGGCCAGCGAACAACCCCCACTGGGTTCCCAGCAGCTTTGGGAGGTGTGTCCCTCCCCCCACCATTCAAATGCTGAAGTGGTTTGCATCTGTCAGGGGCAAAGCTTTGATGGCTGCTTGGGAGGATAAGGGGATAAAAAGTATGTGCCTGGAAGTGGTAACTAAAAGGTTAATGAAATGGACGCTCAGTCCAGCCGCTGACCTAGGAGAGAAGTGTAAGAATGAGCTGGGATGGGGGTGGGGATTCAAAGTTAAGATTGGAGGAAACTGTCCCTTTATGCTTTGCTCCCTTGGTGTTTCCAACTGGATGAAATAGCCTAGGCGCTTGAGTGAGGACTACAGAGGTAATCTGCTCTCTCCAACTCTGTTCTGAGAGGAGGAGGCAAGTACCTATGAAATCATATAGTCCAGCATGGACCTCAGTGAAGAGTGGTCTCCTGCAAATCATGCAATGTATGAACGTGCCCAACTAAATTCTTTTCTATAGCCCCATTCTCCTGTCGTGAGAGGGGGGAAATTTTTATTTCCTAACTTTTCCTCTTACTCTGTAGCTACTCTGTAAGGCCTGCATTTTCTCCTCCCTATTCCTTTTATTCTCCTTTTCTTATTCTCTTGTCCTGGTTTAAATGGTCAATGAATGTTGATGTCAGTGTTAAAGGCCAGAAGGACAGGGGACAGGGACCCAGAGACCCAGTTAGTATATTGATTTTGGTTACTCCAGAGCTTTTACCTTTGCAAGATATAGGCTCAAGGCAAGAATAAAGGGGTTCGAATCCCTGTGGCAACCAGAAAATATAAGCTCTTCTTCCATTGCTGTTCATTCCAATAATGCATAATCTCTTTCTAATTACATCACCCACAGAAATCTTTTGTCTTTTTCATGACAGTCCATGGCTAGAAGTGAGGGAGAAACCTAGGAACCAAAGATTCATTTGACAAGTAGAAGGAGCTTTACAAATATGGAGAAAGAGAACATCATCCAGCAACATAGCTTAGGAGACATGTTCCCATTCAAATCTAAATTTTATCACAAATAAGTAGTGTGTGGCCTTGAACAAATTTGTTAACCTCCTGCTTCTCAGTTTTCTCATCTTTCAAGTGGGAATAGCATTTCTTTGAGATGATTGTGAACACTAAATAAAACTATTTTTTTATTGTGAAAATACTGTACAGAGGGGTTACAATTACATGGGCAAGATAATGAATACATTTCTTATCAAGGATTGTAGCCTCCTCTTTTGTTTCTCCTTCCCATTCTTTCCCATCCTGCCCCCCCAGCGCCCCCCACCAAAGTTGTAAAGTTTGTAAAACAATTCATTTAAAAGCATCTAATTCAGTATTGTTTCATAAAAGAAACACTGAATGTTTATTTCCAAACTTGTTTCCCTTTTCTTTCTGAGCTTTTAAAAGGATTCTCTTCTCAAAACTCTTCATGCTGCCACTGTCTCTTCTCACCATCAAGCCCTTAACTTCAGAATCAGTGCCAAGTCTTTGCCCATATTCTCCATTAAAACTTTCCCATTGTAGCTCCTCAAGAGCCTCAGGAGACAGATGAGAAAAATGAACTTTTACTATATTCTAATGGCAGGCATAGCTGACTGGATGTTTAAAATGCTTACACTCAGAGAGCTTCATCCCTGTGCCAGGCACTATATATTCCTCTTTTTATTTATTTTAAATTTTATTTGATTTTATTGTAAAGATGATGTAGAGAGAGGTTACAGTTATACAAGTAAGGTAATGAGTACATTTCTTGTCTAACAGTGTTACCCCCTCCCTCGTTTTCTCCCACTTTCCCTCTGCCCCGGCTCCCCCCTCCAAAGTTGTAAAGTTCATTTCCAACATAGTGTCTTATGAGTATCGCCCTTGTATTGGTTCACTGTTTATCCTTTGTCTCACAATTTTGTTATTCCCCTTCCATTCCCCAAATCAGATAAACATATATACAAGACACTGTACCAAAATTAAAAAATAAAAAACAGTGACAACAGAGAATAAACCAAAGGGAAAAAAAAGAATGAAGATACATTTAAAGAAAACACCAAAACCCAAAAATCTCTCTTGTTTCCATTTCTTGGAGTTCATTTCAATTAGTATCATTTTATATGATCATATGTACATAGATATTGAGCTATTGTGATCCTCTGCTAGGACTATCCTAGACATATGCTAATTACTACAAAAGAAGGAAACCATGGAGCTTATGTGTTTTGTGATCTGGCTTACTTCATTTAATATGATTTTTTTCCAAGTCTTTCCATTCCCTTAAGAATGGGGCAAAATCATTCTTTCTGATGAAAGCATAGGATTCCATTATATACATATATACCATATTTTCTTTTTCCATTCATCTACTGAGGGGCATCTGGATTGAAGTTAGATCTTTATATATCACCTTGTACCTTCCCAGAATCAACTCCAAATGGATCAAAGACCCCGAAATAAGAACAAATACCCCAAAAATATTACAGGAAGAGATAGGGGATGCACTAGGGCTCCTTGGCAGAGGTTGAAACTTCCTAAATAAAGATCCAGAAACACAAAAAATCAAAGAAAGGGTGCATAAATGGGATAACATTAAACTGCAGAGTTGCTACATGGCAAAGGGCATAGCTGGCAAGATAAATAGAAAGGCCACAGATTTGGATATCTTCACTAGCTGTTCAACAGACATCTAAAATATACTTAGAGCTCAAAAAATTAAATCCCCCAAAACAAATACTTGAACAAACAACCATCCCATCAATAATTAGGCTAAAGTAATATGAAGAGGAAATTACAATAGTCAATAGACACATGAAGAAATGTTCAACAGCTCTGTCCATAAAAGAAGTGCAAATCAAAACAACATTGAGATTCTACTTCACCCCAGTTAGAATGGTCATTATCAAGAAAAGAAATAATAACAGATGCTGGTGGAAGTGTGGCCAAAAGGGAATGCTACTACACAGTTGGTGGGAATATAAACTGGTTCAACCACTCTGAAAGGCTGAAAGGCAGTATGGAGGCTCCTCAAAAGACTAAACATAGAGCTCCTCTACAATCTAGCAATCCCACCCCAGGGCATTTACCTAGGTGATCATAAACAAGGCCACACTAAATCTACCAGCACAACTATGTTCATTGCAGCATTATTAAAAAATAGCTATTTTCCTCTTTTTAGATTACATAGTTGTCATTTTAATAGGGATTCAATGTTTTGACCCAAAGGAATGCCCTCAATCAGGAAGTTTTGCTTTTGACTTCAGGAAGGTGAATCATATATTTTGTACTAGGGGAAATGACTCTTAGCATACTTTCATTCACTCTTTAAATCAGCTAGGTCCCATCAATGCTTGGTCCACCATGAGAGGAGGTAGAGGAAGAGATTTGTGGCTGTCTTCATTATCATTTGACTTATGGGGCAATGAGAATGGGTCAATAACAACAGATGAGATGAAGAAGATGTGGACACTTGAAAATCCTCCATTGATGTCCTCACTTTGCTTTTATTTGTTTTGTCAAGTGTGGGGCTTGAACTCAGCATCTGGGCACTGTCCCTGAGCTCTTTTGCTCAAGGCTAGCACTCTACCACTTTGAGCCACAGCAGCACTTCTGGATTTTGAGTGGTTAATTGAAGATAAGAATCTCATGGGGACTTTTCTGCCCAGGCTGGCTTTTAACTGTGATCCCTGTCAGACCTCAGCCTTCTGAGTAACTAGGATTACAGCTGTGAGCCACTAGCACCTGGTGAAATCCTCACTTTACATGCCACCTATTCCTTCTAGTTTCATCATTCCCTGTCTGCTACCTTTTCCCATTTCATTTTCTACCACTCTTTCAACTTTTAGCTGTCAGTGGCAGTTGTTGGCAGAGTTGGACTAGCCTCATCTGAGCCAGCAGAGGCACAGTGGTAGACTAAGCATATTGCATTTGGTTGAAAATTATAATTAATGCAAATTCTTCAGTTATCGAATCCTTACCTGAGAGTGCAGGGAGACGCTTTTTGAACTTCACCTGTTTTTTCAAATAAAGGGATAAAAATTATACTAGCAGTTCCATGGCTACAAAAAGTCCCAACCAAAACCTCAAACCTAACTGTTCCTTTGTCATTAACAGATGCCCTCATTGGATAAGACCTATGGTTTGTACTTTTACATGATCTCCATGTGCAGTTGAAATAGTACAAATGATTACAGGTTTTATTGAAGTGTGAAAATACTACTTCTCTTCATGAGTCTATACTTATTTCGGGCTTCAGTTAGATGCACTTGGATAAACAGAAATGTTGGTTGGTGGAGTTTGAAGAGGTAATCTGAGCCATACATTGAGCTACATCCTTACTAACAATGCCTTACAAATAAGGAAAATAGCAACACAAATTATTGTGGTCCGTTGGAAGGTAATTTCTATTCCTTTCATATATAATGAAACCAGGGTATTCAATTACTTGATGAGAAGATAATTTTCTCATCTTTTTATTTGAATCAGATTTTTTTAAACCAACGTTTATTGACTACCTGCTACATGAAGACTCCTCTAAGCACTGGGGATATAAGGAAGCCTGAAACTTTCTGCTTTCAATGAAATTCCTGTTCAGAGGAGAAGCAGATGTATTCACTGGCAATGACAGTGCAATATGGTAAGTGATCTGAGAAGAGTAAGCACCAGGTTCCATGGTAGGACAAAGGAGAGTGTGTGAATATCTGAATCAAGGTACTTTTCTTATCCTAGATTAATGCTCAAACCATTTGAAAGAGGAGATGAAACAAAATGACTTCGAAGCTCTACTCCACCCTCATGTTCAATCATCCGATGATCTGAGGTTATTTTAAGGTCAGGAAAAAAACTGTAAAAACTCCAGCCTACACTCTAATCAAATAATGAAGCTAGGTACAACTGATTATTTTTAAATGCATCTTTCTTGCATTTCTATTTCTGCATTCTTTAAGAACAGAGAGTTTAGCTGTATCTGGAGATTTATTCAGGTTGGCTGTGACAGATATCTAAGCAAGCTTGGGCCCATCATTCTACTTCTCTATCATGTAATCCTCTTTATTGCACTATCCCTAAAGAAATATCTTCAGAAGGCCCTAATGTTGGTGTCAGACATGATGCTGCTAAATAAACCCATAGATTTAAGGGACTCAAATTCTAGGCATGGACTTAGTTGGAGCTGTTTCTGGTGGGAGTATGTGTGTGAGTCAGAGGAGAAGCCTATTCAATTTGGGTGTAATAAGGCTAGAACTAGAGCTATCGCAATTTTCTGAAGAAGAAAATTACAGTAAGGGAGTAGAAATCAAAGAAGATATTGTTCATGAAAATATTTTCAGATTTTTTATACATGATAAAAGTATTTAGAGATCAAATTTTCCTTAAAGACAGGTTTATATGGTGTTAGGAAGCAAAATTATTTGGAGGGAAACTTTTACTTTTAATACCCCTCATTTACTACTTTCCTCCCTGGACTAAGAACAGCCACATCAGCTTGTTTAAATACCCTCAACACTACTGACTAGATTTTTACCCCTTCAGCTACTGAATCAGTTTGTATGATATATACAGCAGGCAAGAACAAATGTACTAAAATGGTTATAAATAGTAATAGAGACATATTGGCTCATGTACCTTAAAGGACAAGAGGTAGGGCTTGAGAATTGATTAGACTCAATAAGACAACAATTTCATCCAAGACACAATTTCTTTTCCTCTTTCTTTTTTGTTTCGTGAAACAAACAGAAAAACCTCAAACCCCAATCATTTGTTGGTTTGCCGCATGACCTCTCAGTGTTTCAGACTCACTCATATGTTCATTCATAATCTAATCCTGTGGCCAAGTAATACCATGAATTATCTCAATCACCATTGTGTAGGGAATATGGTTATGCCCTATCCATAGAGTTTACTGTAGGATTAATAGTCTATCCCACTGAATCACATGATTCATGATTAGCTGAAAAATGTGGAAGATAGAAAAACAGTACTATTTGAAATCTATATCTTCTTGAATACCTATTTCCTAATATTGTGGGAAATAATAATTTTGTTTTATAAATGTCTATAGGATCCTGATGACTTACTGAAATATTCTTGTCTTTGGTCTATTAAAGTTAGGCTACTCAGTAGTTAGATTATTTTACTGCTTCATTAACTCAGTCCCCTAATTTCAGTTTAAGATACACCTGCCTGATCCTTAGTTCTACTCTTGAAAGCATTGTTATATTAAGAATCCAGGGTAATAAAACTAATATAAATCTTATGTCGAAAAACGAAGTTTACAGCTTTGGGGGGATATGGGGAACATGGGGGAAAAGGGGGAGCAGGAGCAGGGGTGGGGGGTGAGATGGAAAGGGATGGGAAGGGGAAACAAAGGAGGAGGCAGCAATGCTTGATAAGAAATGTACTCATTACCTTACCCATGTTAAAAAAAGAAAGAAAGAAAGAATTCTTGTTTAGGAAGATGTGAGGACATATATGTTTCTAGAATCTTTTGGATAACAATCCAGTGACTCTTGGTTAAATCCTTGAAACAAGAAGAGGTCTAGAGTGTCACTCCACAAACTAGGAAACTGAGTAATCAGGGAAATTGAGTAGCCCAAGATCACACAGACAGGAGGTGAGGAATGAAGGTTTTTTTTTTCCTCCAGGGATTTCTCCATAACACTAGTCTCATTCATACTGTGAGACTGAGGATGTGAGAGAATTGAATCATAACAAATATATTCTGTTGGGATGGGTACATCTTAGCAAGTAATTATCCCCTGGTGGGTTCTGAATGGGTTTAAAAACTGGAGATAGAAATCACATGGTTTCGGGACTCCACTTCTCACAAAGTGACATTCTTTTAAGCTGCAATGTCTCTCTGGTGGGAAGTGTTAATTTATTGTGAATTATTCCAGGTTATCTCCCTGAGATGATATTATTGACATTTTTATTAATGTGTACCTTTTTGCCCCTGTGAGAAGGTTAAAAGCTGTCACTACAAAACACCATAGGCAAGTTAAGGGGAAATTAACCCCTCAACCTCAAACTAATCTGACCTTCCAGCTCTACTTGGAGAGGGGTTTAATTTTTAGTAGATTTGAGATTTAGAGATGGTGAGACTCTTGTTGCCAGTTATTTGAAGAGCTATATTTTATACTCAACTGAAAAAAATTCCATTTTGGGAGGTACTTATGCAAACTGGTAATTGTCTATTCTAAAACTTCTAAAACCTACAGACTTGGATGTTCAGAACAGAGTGCATCATACCATACATCATATGGATTAAATAGATTCTTTTCCTCCCAAGTCTGAGGAATGCATATGTATGTGGGTGGTGTTAATGGGGTTGGGATAGGTGAAGCACATGTGTTAGATTAAATGGCTTGTTTAATTCTTCACCCCTTCCTGAGTCCATACAGTTATCATAACCTTATTATAGGCAATTTATTTTTTATATTTTTAAAATTTATTTTTATTGTAAAGGTGATCTACAGAAGGGTTGCAGTTACATAAGTCAGGTAATAAGCATATTTCTTTTTGAACAGTGTCACCTTATTATAGACAATTTGTTTCCCTGCCCATTAACTTGGCTATGTGACTAGCTTTGGCCAATGACATGGCATGTAGAAAAAAAATAACAACTCACCAGTTTCAGCTTCTGTTTTAAGAAACCTCATGTGTTTCTGCTTGCCATCTTTACTTTGGCCGATGTCATGAGAATAACATGTACCAGTTAGTTTGCTATCCCCCAAAATACATAAAAACATGATGACAAGAGCTGTTCCAATTGACTTGCAGACATGATGTAAGAAGCAGAGTCATCCTAGCTATGATAGCTGTGGTGGAGCTGCAAAGCTGAACCCAGTCTGAAACAGCTGAATCCCTGCTAATATGAAGATGGGTAAAAAGAAAATGACAAATGGTTTTGAGTTTGAGGCACTGAGATTTGGGCTAATTTGTTTTTGTGCCTGTACAGGGGCTTGGACGTTAGTTTTTTTGTTTTTGTTTTTTGTTTTTTTTTTGGACTCAACACAAGTGGTTGAGCCACACCTTCATTTCTGTTTTTTTTTGTTAATTAATTGGAGATAAGAGTCTCATAGATTTATCTGTGCAGGTTGGCTTTGAATTATGATCTTCAATTCTTAGCCTCTTGAGTAGCTAGGTTTACAGACATGAGCCACTAGTGTCCAGTGGTTTGGACATTGTTTTGCAGAACAATAGCTAACTACACAGCAGGGCTCTGACAGTGGTATCATTTTGTGAATGATGTAAGGCTAGAATGACCACACGTGTTTGTTTTCTCAAGAGTATTCAGTGTATGTCCATTATCTGACTACAAAGTAATAGTAGTTCTCCTTTCCATTTTTTAAACAATTTGTGGTGCTAGAGATAGAGCCCAGAAGCATGTACATTGTAAGGAAGTACTCTACCACTGATTTATACCCCAGATCTTCCCTTCTGTTTCTGACTTAAAAGTGCCAGCATGGATGATAATGTGTATGGTCAATGTAGTCAAAGCAATTGCTTTGAGGGCCATGTGGAAGATGCTATCTGCTGGCTTGCCAATTGTACCTCTTAATTTCCACTTTCTAATTTGTCAGCTGAGAGTTTGATTTTTACTGTCTTGAGAAAAAAGGCTTTAAAATACTTCTTTAGATGTAGAAAGTGCTGGGTTTCCTTATTTGAAAGAGTAGGAAAATGAAAAGATAACTGAAAGCAGTTAAATTTTAGGATATTTACCTATGGCTAATTTTTAAGGAGGAAATGGAATTGCTAGTTTTCTTAAGGTTTAATCTGTTATAATCTGTGTGCTTCAGGCATAGTTTGTTGAATCTTTGTGACATCAATTTCATGAACATAATATATTGAAGGAAAAGTAAAGTATATTAACCATTGTATTTGAAGTGATTACCTATAAAATTCAAATCACTTTTTTTCACCCCCAAAACATGCATGTTCTAATTTAAGAAAATCCGGTACAAAATAATTGCAGGGAGTTTTGTAGTTTATTAAATGATTCACCAAATAGTTTATTTATGCAGTGAGCTGTTCCTTATTTAGTGGTTATCAGCTGGCTATGATTTTACCACTCACGGGCCCAATGAGAATGTTTGGAGATATTTTTGATCACCAAGCTTAGGGGAGCAGAGGCTACAGGCATCCAATGGATAGAGGCTATGCATGTAGCTAAACATCTTACAAAGCACAAGGCAGTTCTTCTAATCAAGGACTATCCAGCCATAAATATAAATGGCACTACTGAAATCAAACTCCTATATATTTGGAACAGATGTTTAGAAAGACTAAATGTTTATATGAACTTCTTTAGAACCATGAGTATTGGATTAGGAATCTCAAAATGTTCCTTCTAATGAGAGTTCTGTCACAATTATATCAATTTGACCCAAGACAATCAGTTTAACTTTCTGAGATTCCATGATTTTTGTCTGTATGAATTTGGGATACATGTTATCTTCTTTTCTTTTTAAAAATTTTTATTATCAAGGTGATTTATAGAGGAGTTACAGTTATATAAATAAGGTAATAAGTACATTTCTTTTCAAAAGTGTTGCAGACATAAGGAAGCGGGGAGAGGGAGGAGAAAAGAAAAGTGAGAGGGGAAGATTATTGATAGTGTAAGTACTACTATGGTATTGAGGTTGGTTAGGTCAAATCATAGAAGCAGGGAATGTGAGCTTCTAAAAGTATTTATGCTGGTTTTTAGTTTTTATATATTCTAGAGCAGTGGCTCATCAGTTAAAAAATATGAGGTAAGTCAGAATACATGTCACTTTCTTAAATCCCATGCAGAAACCCAGGCTTGCCAACTTCCTATACTGCTTCTTTAGCTTTCACTCACTGTAAGGCACTTACAGTGCACATCATTAGTTATGCGTATTCCAAGGAATTTTGTTATTCTTATTATTTTCTTGTTTCTTTTAAAAATATTTTATTATCTTTGAGTAGTTGTACAAACGAGATGCCATATAGTGCCATATAACAAAGGAGTTCATGAATACAATGCATCTTGATGAGTGTAGTTATTTTTATTCTTTTTATTTTAGTTTGGACAAAATATGAATGAAGAAAAAGCAGAAGTTATGAAAATATTCCATGGTGATTTTCAGAGATCAGATTAAGCACAAAGCTGGTTCCTATTGAAATACTAACCTCTAGTTGGTCCCAACTGTTAAAAAGTGAGTTGGACTCTGCTAAGTAATATCAAGAAGGAGTGATACTAAGAACAAAGTCCTTCTGGTGTTTAGAATCTCTACATAACTTGTGAAGGTCAGAGGAAAATGAAAATCCTGAGCTCCTTGTTCCAACATTATTAAGAATTCCATGGCAAAGGCAGAAGAGTATCAAACAAATCACAGACCATTCTAGCATAGAACCCTGTACAACTACACAGGTCTTGCTCCTGAGGGCAGAACCTGCTCTAGAAGAAAATGGTGTAGTGTGGAGTACTTCCCTTTTTTATATCTGTAGGCTCTTGACTTCATTCTCCAGGGAGAAATCTTATTCACTAAGGGCCATGTAGAGTCCAAAAGAAATGAAGGGGTTACCTTTCCTGGCCTCCTTCAGTGAGTAGCTGCAGTCCCAAGAGAAGTTCCATGTTACCAAGCGAGAGAAAAATCACTTGAAGTCACTGTCTTCACAGAAGTGCTGTCAAAGGTAGTCTTACCATCTGAACTGCCTTGCTGTTGAAACTCAAAATGACTTATCTAAGGGAAATATCATTTTATATCCAGACCAATTCACTACAACAGAAAAAGACATTTTGAGACAATTCTTTTAAAAACAAAGCATAACAAATCAACAACATTTTCTCCAGCTTAATATTGTCACATTTTGCTAATAAAGAGGAAAAAATAACTCCTCAATTCTGAAATTTCTTTAGTCACATTTCTCATACATGTAGAATATTTAACTTCCTCCTGATAAGGCTGATTAAAAATAACATGATAATAACATGATAATAAAAACCATGGTCATGATGAGAAACAGAATAATAATTGTTAATACATCTTTTATCTTTAAATATATGACATCATTGCCTCCTTCTAACAAATATGCCTTGATGTAATATCCTCATATTTGATGCAAATCAAAATTAGAGGCATCTCATACAAACCTGAAGGAAAGAAACTCTGAACATGTCTATTAAACAAGAGATGTTAAATGGAAAAAAATTGCACATCATAGACAGTTAGAATGTGATTTTTCCCTTTATTTGCAATGCTTTCTGTTGAGTATTTTTGTGCATATGGAATTTATTTTTAAATGTTTCTAATAATTCTTAAGCACAGAACCTTCTTAATAAATGTGTACTGAATGAATTAATAAATGAGAGTTTCCATGGACTCACTCAAGACATAAATCTTAGCTGTCATAAATTCTGCCACTAATGTTTTAAGAAAGAAAATTTTGATTGTAGAAATACACTGTAACTTCATTTCAGATAAATCATGTCTATAATATCATCCAATCTTTCTGATATGATTGTAAGCTAAGGTATTTTTACCACCACCTTGTGTCAGTTTCTAATAATTGCAGACAAATTACTAAGGGAGAAAACCACAGTGATGGCAACTATTAAACCTGGAATTCTCCAATATATTCCTTGAATTGTGCTTTATGTTTATTAGTAGCAAATCAAAACAATAATCTCCTGTATCTTCTGTTTTAGATTACCTCAAAATGTTTTTGGACTTAAAAATTACAAACACTATACTGTCCTTCCCAGAATCAAAGTCAACAGGACCATCTTCTTGGTATTGCAACATGCTGTAAGTTTGTATTTTTACTCCAACTAAATATGTAAATAATTTTATTTCAGGTTGTGACCTCCATGAGGACCATGATTCATTTGTACTATATAGTTTATATATAGCAGAAAAATTAAACTGATGTAACAGGTATGGAAACCAAAACATTGGTAGAGTTTCAATAAAATGTTTTATTTTGGTAATACTAGTATTTCAAACAGCTCTTTTGATATACTATTTGAACAAAGGAAGAAAAAATATGGTCTCAGGGTATTATTATAGATGATACTTATTATACTTGAAGTTTATCTGTTATGTTTACTGTTATAATTCTAGCACCTAGGGAAATGCCTGGAACATGGATGCTATTTATTTCTCTTTCAAGGCAATGCATGGACGTTTGAATTAGCCAAAAGCAATATTTGTGGTGTCCCATTTAACATTATGGTAAATACATCAACAAAGATACAAGGGAAAAAATGGTCCTGATTACATGGATGGAGTGAAATAGAAGGAATGAAGTGCCTTTCTGTCTGGGTGATGAGGTTTGGGAAACTGTTAGGCGCATTGGCCATATATTATGCTTATGACAATGCTGCTTTTTTTGTGGGTAGTGGGGCCTGGATGCTGTCCCTCAGCTCTTCAACTCAAGGCTAGCACTCTACCACTTGAGCCACAGTGCCACTTCTGGCCTTTTCTGCTTATGTGGTGCTGAGGAATTGAACCCAGGGCCTCGTGCATGCAAGGCAAGCACTCTACCACTGAGCTACCTACCCAGCCCAAGACAATGCTTCTTAAAGGCAGAGTATGAATAAGAATAGTCTGGAAGCTGGAACTAGTCAGGAGAAAGGAGAATGAAATTTTTTCTTTTTGTTTCCTCACTGTCAAAATCCTTTCTCTCTTCTTGTCCGTAATTTTAGGAAAAAATGGTTGGTATGGTTCACAATGTAGTTGGTAGAAAACATTGCTTTGTGTTCCTATGAAGGGAGAGATTGAAGTTAAGAAGACCCCAAGGTCTGATTTAGTATAACATTTTCTGATTTTTTTTAAATTTAATTTTATTGTCAAGGTGATGTACAGAGGAGTTACAGTTACATATGTAAGGTAGTGAGTACATTTCTTTTCAAACTTTGTTGCTCCCTCCCTCATTTTCTTCCGCTTTCCCTCCCCCCAGTGTCCCCTCCCCAAGTTGTAAAGTTCATTTCCAACATGTCTTGTGAGTATCGCTGTTGCATTGGTTCCCCCTTGTCCTATGTCTCACCATTCTGTTGTTCCCCTTCCCTTCCCTAATTCAGAGAAACGTAAATACAGTACACAGGGTACCAAAATTAGATGCAGTGACAACAAGGGATAAACCATAGGGGAAAAAAGAAAAATAGACAAAAGAAAAAGAAATGATTTCATATATAGTACATTAAAAACAGCAACAACAAAGAAAAACCTCCTGTTTCTTAAGAACATAGAAATTGACTATGTCAGTAGCTGGCCATAGCATGATAAGAAGCTGACCTGGAAATGACGACAAAGTGGAAATGGACATAAACACTTCCTGTTCCTTATAATGTGCACAAATCTTGCTTTGTGTAATGAGTATGCATTTAACATTTTTTTGGAGTAGAAGATGAAATTAGGTAAATTGAATTCTATTTTAAATTCAGGACAAGTGCTTGCCACTTAAAGGCAATCTAAAGTAAATCTTTTAGTTTTCAAGTAAAAAATTGGCTATTTTGTCTTTTTATGGTTTTCTACACGTTGTACTAAAAATAAAACATAGTCCCCTATAATTTAGAAGAGACAATCCTTGGAACTAAAATATGTTTGAGAATGTTTATTTTTCAAAATTTCTCTGTTACCAAAACTCAAATAAGAAAGTATATGCCATTTTCAGATCCCTACAATTCCAATCTGGTGTTTTTTCATACTATACTTCTAATGCATGATCAAATATTTGCTAGTTCATCTGGGAGAAAATTGAAGTGTTAATGAAACACAGACAATATTGCCAATAGGTGTCCCTACCAAGTTATTGCCTTTCACTACTTCACTGAAGCCTTGATTATAGAACATAAGCTACAAATTTCTTGTCAGGAATATTAACAGTTATTAGATACTTCTCCTGTGTCAGCTATGTGCTAAGTAGTTGAATGCATTGGCATACACACCCACACCCACACACTATATTTTATATATATATATATATATATATATATATATATATATATAGAGAGAGAGAGAGAGAGAGAGAGAGAGAGACTCTTTGAGATAAGCACAATTATTGTCTTAATATATATAATATACATACAGAGAAAGAGACTCTCTTTGAGTTAAGCACAATTATTGTCTTAATTTTGCAGTTGAGGAAGTTAACATACAGAGATCAAATGACTTACCCAAGGACACACTGCACTAAATGATGGAGGCAAAATGAAGCTGAGGAGTTCTCTGTTATCCTACCTCTATCTCATTTGGTGTGTGCATGCGTGCGTGCATGTATGTGTGTGTGTGTATGTGTGTGTAATTTTCTGACATTCTAACATTTAAATTATTTTATGTGTCCCTGAAGAAAAGGAACCCATCATATTGGTCAGTCCAATCAACACTGGAGGTTTATTATAACATACAAAGATGTTGGAGAAATTATTTTTTATATGTGTATATGTGTATGTGTGTCTCTTTCCACTTTAACAAAAGTAGATCTGTTTTTTGTTATGGGAGGAACTATGTGTTCTATAAAATAGCTATTTAGTGAATGGAGATCACATGCCCTGGAAGGGTACCTTTATTGTCTGAAAGGGATAATGGATTTTATATAGCAGTGCAGTTGTCTTCTTCCATCAGAGCTATGGGGTGGGGGGTAGTTTAGCTCAGGAGCTACTCCTCCAGAGTTCATGTCTTCCCTGCAACACTAGCATTAAATGATTTGATTTTGGATCTTACTATCCTTATCTGCACAATGGGATAACAAACATACCATATTTTCCATAAGGTTAGTGTGAAAATTAAATGGAATAAAGTTCATAAAATAATGCGTGGTCGGTAATGAGTGTTCAATTATTTTAGCTAGCATTGCTATTAGCGTCAGGATAAGCAGCATATTGCAGTACCATCCCTTCTGAGCTTCTTTAGGTCCTGTGTGCATCAAGACAGTCCATTTTGCTAAGTTGGAGGCCAGGAAGGTGTTTCCATTTGCAGAATCTGTCAGCATTTGAGTTTGGGTACCTTGGGCAAAAAATGGCTTCCTATTTTGAAAATAAAAAATGTGTATTTTTTCAAGTGAAAAATACCTTTAAAGGATTATAAAAATACTCAGAAGACTTATTAGACAGAAAACAGCTTTTACAGAGCAACATTGTGGTGATTGAGGGGAAACATTGTCAACTGTAAGAATTAGATTGCCTTTAATGGAGAAACACAGTTGAACATAACAGAGACTGCTGGGATGGAGGGAAAAGGAGGAGGGCCAGGGGGATTCAAAAGGCTTGCCAAAGAGCTATGGAGACTACTTTGTGCCAGTCTAGAAACGACTTGCCAAATGGAAGCTGCAGTTACTTTAACCCACTGCTGCTCTGTGCTAATGAACGCATTTATGATTAGTTTTGCTGATTACCTAATCTCTATGCACAAAACAGAAGATAGAATAGCAGAGTCTGGGATTTTTGGTTAAGGCTTTAGAGGCGAAAGGATTGTAGAAGGACCTTGATTATTTAAAATTTTTTCTTTCCTCACCTGCTCCTCAATCTTCTAGTGAAATAATAGTGGCTTTTCTGGAAGCAGCCGGGAGGCCAGAACCTTGACCTCCACATCAGTGCTGTTACAGAGAAATAAAAAGAGTATCAGAGGGCCAAGGAGAGATACTTAAAGCCCCCATCTACTTTCCTGTGATTTTTCTGTTGCATTTAACTTATCCCCTCAACCAGAGGAGACATATATATTGAAAAAGAAATTATGTCTTTGATTTCCTAGATACATTGCAAGTGTTTACCAAGAGATGAGAATTAGTTAGGGAAATAGGCTTTAAGCTCAGAAGGCAATGTCTCTAAAGATTTAGTGCAATTTGAACGGGAACACAAACTTTGGGAAGGAAAAACACAAGTTATCAATTTTAGAACAATTTCCTCTCTGGTGCTATTAGATGAGAACTGGAATCCAATGTTTATAATCAAATGAATCTTTTTGTACATCAGTATAGCAGTTTTTCATATTGCATTTTATCTGTGCATGGGCTATTAATTTTTTTGTTTGGTTGTTGTAGTTGTTGTTCTGGGCTTGGCATTTTACAAGGACTAATTTCTTTGGAGCAAGTTGAAGGCTAAATAAACAGACTCATCCATGAAAGTCAGCTTAGTCTGTGCCTTAGCGCCTGATCCTGTCTGGAAAATAAAACTACTCTTTTTGGGTGAGAATGGAGGGCAGGACAACTGTTTGGATATAGATCAGATCTATGTCTGTGTTTAGGTAGTGAGCAAGTGTTCTATTGATTGGAGATGATTTGAGGGGCTTCCAATACTTCCCTTTCTCTCTGTTTCATCCTCACATTTAGTCTTTTTTTATTTTTATTTTTTTTTATTGTGAAAATACTGTACAGAGGGGTTACAATTACATGGGCAAGATAATGAGTACATTTCTTATCAAGCATTATAGCCTCCTCCTTTGTTTCCCCTTCCCATCCCTTCCCATCCTCTCACCACCAACCCACCCAATCCTCCCCGCCCCCCCCCCACCAAAGTTGTAAAGTTCGTTTTCGATATAACGAATTGTACTTCTCATTGTTGCAATGGGTCCACCTGTATCCCTAGTTAAACGATTTGTTTTTCCCCTTCCCCTCCACAAATTATACTACATCAAATACAGTAAAAGCAGGGGTTATACTGTGGGGGAGGGACATACAAAGCAACCAAGAAATAATCTTACAAATGTATTAGAAACAATCACATGAAAGAAAAAAAAACATTTGAATACATATCTTCACATTTAGTCTTGTACCTTCTGAAATTCCCATCTTCACTGTTTCTTTAGGAAGCCTTCTTGTTGAGATGGCATGCTGCTTATATTTGGTATATGCTTCCCACTACTTCTACATCATGGCTCATGGACAGCTTCTAAGAAATGAAATCAAGTTCGGAAATTTTGGCCGCTCTATGTTTGGAATTGAAGGAAATTACTAACTTAGCACAGCTCTCTAATCTATTCATATGACACTATCACCTGGCGTTTTATAAATATTCATTTATGACATGACCTGAGATACTTTGGAAAATAGAAGAGGCCCTATTAATAATTAAACCAGGGCATCAGACAATTACTTAATATAGGATAGTCACCTTGGTCTATCATATTAGTTTTCCAAACCAGCCTTACTGAGACTATGTATCTCTGAAATATGTACGTTTCTAGCCTGTTTGCTGTTAGTCCTTTTCTTTATCTGCCTCTCTATTTATACAGCCAGTATCATCTACTATGATGGTTTGTTTGGCTCCAGTCTCCATTTTACAGATGAAGAGATAAATAACAGACTAACTGTTCCACTCGACCCCATCCCTGCCCTGTTTCTATCAGAAGCAAGCAATTGGGTAACACAAGGACCAAGTGGCACGGGGGGTGGGGGGGTAAATTGGTGATATTTTAATCTTTACCAGCTTTCTTTATTGCTATACTCTTGAAATCTGTTTATTTTCTTTCTCATTTCCTAATAAAATTGCCATGTCCAACATTTTGTTTATTCACATCCCTGAAGCTTCTCTACAGTATTTAATTTCCTAAGGAATTGGCCTACAATGCAAAAGAAAAAAGTTCTGAAAAAAACAACATATTAGCTTTTCTAGGTCTGTATATTCACGTTTAAATTGGGACTTCTGGAGACATAACTGTATTAGTCCAATGAAGCCATCATAAG
Organism: Dipodomys spectabilis; assembly: GCF_019054845.1. Lineage (NCBI taxonomy): Eukaryota > Metazoa > Chordata > Mammalia > Rodentia > Heteromyidae > Dipodomys > Dipodomys spectabilis. The sequence continues at coordinate 1,469,883 of NW_024870748.1, read as the reverse complement.
ACTGAGAATTCAGGCACCCTGGAAAACAATGCCTTTAAGTTAAATGATCCAACCTTTCCATGTAACTTGACTGGTACCACATTAAGACTGTCTTAGTCAGGTCTTTTGATGTTAGATAAGCTATAAGTCTTTTTGACAAGTCTACTGCTGCTATCTAGATGATATGCTCTATGGAATTGTGCAATCATCTTAGATTTACTTGAATTTGTGAAAAGGCAATACAAATTCTTAGCAAGAATTTGAATGAGTAAAAATAGTAAAAATAATCCAGATTTGTACCTGATCTGCTTCAGGCAGGAACATGAACTCATTTTAAAGTGGTAGAAGTCTGGAAGTAACTGCTTTCTTTTGGGAATACAATTACCTTTTGTCTCCTTGGGATGATAAAACATTGATTGCCTGGAGGATGGACAAGAGTACTTAGATCTTAAGTTCCCAGATGTCCGTTTTAGTATCTTCTCTATTTATATTCCTTTGAAATTAAAGTTAAAACATCAGATGTTAAGTCTTTGGGAAATCAGTTTCAAAAGATAATTATGATTTTTTTCTTAGCATATGTCCTGTAGCCTACCTATTACCATCTAAACCACCCAGTTTCTCCTCTAGAATATGAGCAACTCACCAAAGGTGAAATAAAGACTTTATCAAATAAAAGCTGAGGGAATTTGTTGCTAATAGATATGTTTTGCAAGAAATGTTAAAAGAAGTTTTTCAGAGAGAAGGAAAGTTATATACAGTCAGAGCTACATAAGGAAAGAGAAGGCATCATAGCAATATGTGAAGGTAAAATACAAATATTTTTCTTATTAATTGTACTAATAGTATTTTGTTCAAAATATTAGTAACAGAATTACTCTATTGTGTATATTATGTAAATGCCCACTTGTATATGTTATGTGTAAGATAAATGGAAACAATAATACAAAGGAATAGAGGGTCAAATTAGAAATATTTCATAACTATAATGTTTTTTCACCACCTCTGAAGGAGTATGGTGCTATTTGAGAATAGACTTAGATTAGTTGTAATGTGCATTGCAAGCTTTTGTCCAACCACTAAAAGTTTTAAGGTATAATTTATATGCTAAGAAAAGAGAGAAAATGAAATTATAAAATGTATATTTTAAATCATAGAATATAGAGTAAGAATGAAAAACAAGAATAGAGAAAATTAAGAAAGATAATAAATATAAACAGTAACAACATTATATTGAAAATATTTTTAATTTGTTTTTAAAGGCAACAAAACATAGTAGGTAGTGGAACTCCAAAATAGTAGCAGCACTCACCACTAAATTCTCAACAATGGCTTGTATTAACTGTGTAGGGTAAAACAATCCTTCATTATACATCCTTAGTGTCAATTGGGACATAGAGTTAGTATTCATGAGGGTTTTTCTATTATGTGGACTCCTTATTCTGAGGTCAAGGCTACTGCATTCTGTGTGACTGGTGTCACACGGAATTGCAATGTACTTAGGGCTTGAAGTTCTGACAGTGTGAGGATAGTTCATGACTACTAGCTCTGATTTGAATAATCTTGTTTTTTTTGCACTTCCTCCTTTCCATTTCCATTTTAACCATTGCGGCGGACGCCTTCTCGGCCAGCGAGGAAGAACGACCACCACACCAGGAGTCTTCTCAGATCACACTTTATTGGAGAGCCTTTTAGTTGAAGGGAGAGCCTGAGCGCAAGAGAGTGAGCAAGGAAATGTAGCCGCTTATATAGGGTTTGGAACACGGGTCGCTTCAGAATTGGCTGAACCTTCTACCGTCACCAGGTGCCACGGGATTGGCTCAGGATTTACAATGGTGGCGCATGCGCAAAGCTAGGGACCCGCAGTCCTGCCAAGCACTGCCTAATGTGGAGTTGTTTACCTCTAAGCTGAAAGGAAGTGGGCGCCATCTTGTAATGGCGTTTGTCCCGGCTCCCTGCAAACCATATTGTGAATATTATTGTTTTTTTTTTTTTTACCGCAAAAAACATTTTAAGTTACTATGGGTAAGTTACTGCTTTGTTTTTAAGGAAAAAACAGTATCACCATTACCCATTTAAGTAAACTTGTAAGATTATAATATATAAATTGGGGCATTATATATTTTCCTTTTAACCTCATCCATACATTGTGCACAGATTTATAGGCTTTCAAATTTTCTGTAGAAAATGTATGAAAACCAATGGTCTAGTGCAATGAGCAATGGGTCTGGAATAAAAGACATAATAAAGCTTATAAGCTTTAGTTTCTGAATCAATAAAGTGAAGTAAATATGAAATCCATTGTTACATATTGAGCTACTACTTGGTATAAAGTTACTCCATCAGACACTAGAAAGGATTCAAATGTTGGGGGACTCAGGCCTTGGTATAAATACATTTTTTAATTCACCTAATATCTAATTTCTAAAATTCATATGAGATCAAAGAAAATAGCAAATGCTAATAAAACTGACAATATGAAAATACTTGAGATAAGTAAAGATATCGTACAAATACAAAATAGTATGGTACATACTGAACTATCTTATACATTGTTTGGGGTGTGTCAGAAGACAAGAGGTTCTTTAATGTTTAAATATGGTTGCTTTAGAGAAATTGATTCAACTAGTTAAGAAGTGGCATCAATATCCTATCACCTTCTCCCTTTGTTAGAATTCATTTGTGTTTCTGGTCATAGAGTTACTTTACAACAAGAAACCACTGTCAAGTCTTGATGCCTGGCATAAACCTACCCAGTAGGTAAGGGAAGTCTGAGGAAGTTTTCAGGATTGTGCAGCTAGGCTTGGACTGAAGGTGGTAAAACCTTGTAGGATTCAAGCCATCAACACTGGAGTGTGTGTTGTTATATTTATTTGTCTTGGAAATTCTGTAGTGAGATTCTAATCAACGAATGAAGGTACAGAGAAAGGATCTGAGCCTGAGTATTGGGGCCTTAATCAGGGAATCAGGATGAATTTGGAAGTAGGGAGCAAAGCTGAAATGCACACAGGTTTCTCAAAAATTCTTAGGCTTTGAATTCTTGGAGTTTTTTTTAAGCCTATAAAATCCATCATATAGGATGAATAGAAAGCAGGCAGAATTTTTCTACTACATAACCTATGAAGTGGTAGTCAAACTTGAGAGATACATAAATGAGGTACTCCTACTGGAAGAACTCCTTAAATAAACCATTTTTCATGTATAGCCCCCTGCAAGGATGCATTCTCCAAGAAAAATTTAAAGTGCATTTTATTGTTACCTTTCCTGTACTCTGGGAAGAAAGGTAAATGTATTATGAAGAAAGGATTTATGGCTCAAAATGTTTCCCAGGTACTAAAGCTCTTGTTATTTGTAAACCTAAACAGGCAATTTAACTTATAAGCTGTGAATATGTTAATGCTTCATTGTTTTCTGTTTGATCAAAAGTGATTAGGGCAGAAGTTTTCCAAACTGATAGTTCTCTTCACTTTCACAGAGAGTGAATCAAGGTGGATTAGAATGGATATGAAAAAATCATTTGAGTTAGCCATGATAGCAATTCAAGTGGGAGGTCTTGGCAATTTGGCATAGGGTGGGGGTGATGGCAACAGTGAGAAGATGGTAATGTCTCAAAGATGGAGTTAGGCTATAAAATCAATGGAACCTAATGAAGGGTTAGCTGTATGAGTAGTGAGAAGATAACATAGTGATGGTAAAATGATGTAAAGGAAAAGGAGATGTCAAGATGAGTTTTGGACTTGTGGATTCTGGTGCTAGAAAAGAGGCCATGGGAAGCATTTACATTGGTAGGCAAAACAACAAACAAACAAACAAAAAACAAAAAGAAAAACAGCTCCAACTTCAGTTTTAGATATAGTCAATTTGCAGTACTTTTGAGACTTGAAGAAATGTTGAGTAGGAAGTCTGAAGTTCAAGGGAGAGGTCTGTGCTGGAGACACATAAATTAGGTAGGTGAGTCACTTATGAATCACACTATACATAGTAGTCTGTAATTTATTTTTCATCCCTAATATGTCACATACATTTTCAATTCAAGCATATGGATTAATCTCAGTTTGTAACAAATAACATTCAGTAGTATACAAATGCACACTAATTCATTTAAGCATTCCATTAGCAATAAACATACAGGTCGTCTCTAGGTTTTTAAAAATTATTTTTTTGTTACCAGTCCTTAGGCTTGAACTCACAGCCTGGATACTTCCTTTGACTTCTTTGCTCAAGGCTAGCACTCTACCACTTGGCCCACAGTGCCACTTCCAGTTGTTGTTGTTTGATAGTTTAGTGGAGATAAGTGTCTCAATGACTTTCTTGCCAGAGCTGGCTTTGAACTGTGATCCTCAAATCTCAGCTTCCTGAAGTAGTTAGGATTATAGGTGTGAGCCACCAGTGCCTGGTTTCTAGGTATATTTTTAAATATTACAAGTGCTAAAGCAAAATATTTATACATATATGTATATATATATATAATGTGTTGCTTCAGTATCTGATGGGTAAACTAGAAATGGAATTGCTGGATGAGAAATTACACACATTTTGATTGCAATAATATATCTAGACTAGAGTGTTTAGAATGCAAATATCAGGTTTTAAACTTTGACTTTACAACTTAGTAACTGTATAGCCATGGACAAATTATTTTCCTCTGTCTTACTTAGTTTCCTCTCCTATAATTAGGAAATATTTACATCATATGTTGATGAAAAGACTGAGACAGAATTCATAAGAAGTTCTGAGAAACTGGGGCTGGGAAGGTGGCTCAGTGGTAGAGCGCTTGCTTTGCATGATCAAGGCCCTGGGTTCGATTCCTCAGCACCACATAAGCAAAAAGAAAAAGCCAGAGGTGGCGCTGTGGCTCAAGTGGTAGAGCGCTAGCCTTGAGCTGAAAGAGCTGAGGGACAGCGCCCAGGCCCAGAGTTCAGGCCCCACGACCGGACCCCCAAAAAAAAAAAAAAAGTTCTGAGAAACAGTAAACTTGGTGAATGTCATTTGCTATTACTTTAAAATTATTTATAGCTGCAACATAGTGTGTTGGAGAAAAGTTATTTTCCCACAGACTCAACAATGTAGAGCAATATTTTGCAGTTCTGATCACAAGTATTATGAAGTTTTTCTCCTATTATAAACAGCAATGAAAACTTGCCAAAATAGAGAAAATTATTTGAAGAACTTGATAATAAAGATGAAAGTGCAATCTTTGAGAAAAAGAGGTATATGATTGTAGCCTAACATTTGCCCCCATATTCTCTCTAGGTGTGTTTTGTAGGGTCACAGAACCCAAGTTTGAACTTATGTGCAGGTTGCTATAAAGATTGAAACTATAGACAGATCACTGCAGAAATCTAGAAATAGCCATAATGCCAAGCACAAAACAAACCTATGTTTTTTGCCTTTAATTCTCACAATGATAATGAGTAAGTATATTATTTACTGCAGTAGATTTGTTATTATCTCTCTTTTACAGAGCTAGGGAAAATGAAGGAATATGGAAGTCAAGTAACTTTCTAAATATCATACAGCTTGTAATTGTGAACTCGATTTGAACTTAGGTAGCTACTTTGTACCTATTACTGCCTATCTGGAAGGCAGAGTGGTCTAAGTATCTTATGTGTATTATCTCATGGAACACCTATAATTCCCATTTTAATTTTGAGGAATATGAAACACAAAATTAATTTTATCAGAGCTAGCAATTGCTGGAGCAGAGAATCCAAACTAAGTATGTAGAGTCTAATGTTTCTGCATTTGGATACCACAATACCTCTATTCTAATTATGTTCTTAGATGTCTTAATGCCTCATTTAATTGTGGGATTTTAAAGCCATTTGTACATCTAATTTTTATTTGTATTATGAATGACTTTTCATTTTGTTATTTATTTATTTATTTTTATTGTGAAAATACTGTACAGAGGGGTTACAATTACATGGGCAAGATAATGAGTACATTTCTTATCAAGCATTGTAGCCTCCTCCTTTGTTTCCCCTTCCCATCCTACCCCCACCCCCTTATCCAATACTCCCCGCCCCCCCTGCACGAAAGTTGTAGAGTTCGTTTTCGACATAACGACTTGCACATCTCATTGTTGCAATGGGTCTACCTGTATCCTTATTTAAATGATTTGTTTGTTTGTTTATAATGGTTTCTATTTGGGTTATACATCCTTTGTAAAATAAGTTGAGAAGCTTGTCTTGTTCTGTATTCCCATGTTATTAAAAATATAGGGATTATTTATGCCATATTTGACTTCTTATGACTGGTTTTTCACTTGGCATGAGTATTCAAGGTTCACCCCCTTTTCAGCACATGTCCATGCTTTATTATTTTGTGGCACAATGATATTCCATTATGTAAACTCACCACATTTTGTTTTTTTGTTCACTTGATGGACATTTTACTTGTTTTAGCCTTTTGGCTAGTGTGTATAATGTGTCTATAAATATGAATGTATAAACATTTCTTTTGATACCTTACTCTCATTTCTTTTGCTTATATGCTCAGAAGTGGAATTGATATATATGGCAATTACACTTTAATTTTTTCCAAGGAAAGCATATTTTTCCATAGTGTTCTGTTTTTATTTATTTATTTATTTATTTATTTTTTTGGGTCCGGTCGTGGGGCCTGAACTCTGGGCCTGGGCACTGTCCTTCAGCTCTTCAGCTCAAGGCTACCGCTCTACCACTTGAGCCACAGCGCCACTTCCAGCTTTTTTCTTTTTGCTTATGTGGTGCTGAGGAATCGAACCCAGGGCCTTGAGCATGCAAGGCAAGCGCTCTACCACTGAGCCACCTTCCCAGCCCATAGTGTTCTGTTTTTAACATCTCCCTTAATAATACAAAAAGTTTCAATATCTCATCCTCCTTGCCAACAATTCTATTCTTATATATTATATACATATATATGTATTAATTAGAAATTGAATCAACTGAAAATGGTCAATGTTTTAATCAATCATTGTTACATAGTGGAATCTTCATTAAAAATAAGTTTGGAGAATGTCCAAGTTGGGACAGAAGGGGCTGCACTTGATACTTTTCTGGGCATTTTCCCCTGTAACTTTTACTTTGGACATACATTTATATCCAATATAATATATTTTTCTGAGTTACTTGATCTGTTGTAGAATACTTTTGAATTGGAGGAGTGGCTCCTAGGAATACCTAATTTGTAGCCAAGTGAGACCAAAGTATGGGTAACCTGGGGACACACTATTTGCCATTGGTATTTGATGTTGGGGGATAGTTTAGTGAGACTAAGCCCTTGATTTGGCTAACTGCGAAGGGTAGTGAATGCCAGGAATTAATTAGATCATTAGACATGCAGTTGGAGTCTGCAGAAAATTGGAAAATTACTTGGTATGGGAGGAAACCCCAAGCTTTTGTCCTAGAAGTGTTATAAATTGGAAAGCAGAGATTTTTTTAGTTTTCTATAATTTCTTCTATTGATGCTTTATAGTTTTCATTTTATCAGCCTTTTACCTCCCTTGTTAAGTGTATGCAAGTATTTGATTGCTTGTGGTACTATTAAAAATGGAATTATTATTTTTCTTTTTCTTTACAGAGGGTTCATTCTTAGCAATACCACTGTCTTTTTTTATTTTATTTTATTTGTGAACGTACTGTACAGAGGGATTACAATTACATGGGCAGAATAATGCGTACATTTCTTACCAAGCATTGCAGCCTCCTCCTTTGTTTACCCTTCACATCCCTTCCCAGCCTTCCCCCTCCCCCCCCGAGTCCCAATCCTTCTCCCCCCCACCCTGCACCGACGTTGTAAAGCTCGTTTTGGACATGACAACTTGTACTTCTCATTGTTGCAACAGGTCCACCTGTATCCTTAAACGACTTGTTTTTCCCCATCTCCTCCACAAGTTATACTGACATCAAATATAGTGAAAGCAGGGGTTATACTGTGGGGGAGGGACATACAAAGTAACAAAGAAATAATCTTATAAATGTGTTAGAAACACATGCCTGAAAGAAAAAACATTAAAATACATATCTAAGGGTTCATTTTCCTAACATCACATTATCTGACCTTTTCCGCTTGACTCATTCATATACTAGATATTGCAAATAAGGGAAACCATGGGGCCTATGTTTCTTTGGGCCTGGCTTACTTCGCTTAATATAATTTTTTCCAAGTCTTTCCATTCCCTAACAAATGGGGCAATGTCATTCTTTCTGATGGAGGCATAGAATTCCATTGTGTATATATACCACATTTTCTTGATCCATTCATCTACTGAGGGGCATCTGGGTTGGTTCCAGATCTTAGCTATGGTAAATAATGCTGCAAGAAACATAGTTGTGCTGGTAGCTTTAGTGTGGTCTTGTTTGTAAACATTTGGGTAAATGCCCAAAAGTGGGATTGCTGGGTCATAGGGGAGTTCTATGTGGAGTCTTTTGAGGAACCTCCATACTGCTTTCCAAAGTGGTTGAACAAGTTTACATTCCTACCAACAATGAAGTAAGGTTCCCTTCTGTCCACATCTCCTCCAGCATCTGTTGTTGTTAGAGTTCTTGATTTTTGCCATTCTAACTGGGGTGAGGTGGTATCTCAATGTTGTTTTGATTTGCATTTCTTTTATGGCTAGGGATGTTGAGCATTTCTTCATGTGTCTATTGGCCATCCTTCTTTCTTCTTCAGAGAAGTTTCTCTTTAAGTCTTTCGCCCACTTATTTATTGGGCAGTTGTTTCTTTGAGGATTTGTTGTTGGGGGATTTAATTTTTTGAATTCCAAGTATATTTTAGATATGAGACCCTTGTCCATTGTATGGCTAGTGGAGATCTTCTCCCAATCTGTGGGCTTTCTATTGATCTTGCTAGCTATGTCCTTTGCTATGCAGAAGCTCTGCAACTTTATGCAATCCCATTTGTCCAACCTTTCTTTGATTTGTTGTGTTTCCGCGTCTCTATTCAGAAAATTTCGGCCTGAGCCAAGGAGACCTAGGGTTTCTCCTATTCCATCCTGTAATGTTTTCAGAGTGTCTGCTTTGACTCCAAGGTCTTTGATCCATTTGGAGTTGATTCTGGTGCAGGGTGATATATAAGGATCTAGCTTTAGTTTTCTACAAGTAGTTAACCAATTTTGCCAGCACCATTTACTGAAGAGGCTGTTTCCATTTTATTGTTTTAGCTCCCTTATCAAAGATTAGATGGCTATAGGTCTGTAGGTTCATTTCTGGGTTTTCAATTCTATTCCATTGGTCCTGAGGTCTGTTCTTATGCCAATACCAAGCTGTTTTGATTGCTATGGCTTTATAGTAGAGTTTGAAATTTGGTATTGATATTCCTCCAGCAGTGTTCTTTCCGTTGAGGAGCGTTTTTGCTGTTCGGGGTCTTTTATTGTTCCATATGAATTTTTAGATTGTCTCTTCTATTTCCTTGAAGAATGAGGTTGGAATTTTGATAGGTATCGCGTTGAATTTGTAGATAGCCTTGGGAAGTATTGCCATTTTCACGATGTTAATCTTTCCAATCCAGGAGCATGGGAGGTTTTGCCATTTTTTAAGTTCTGTGTTGATTTCCTTTTTCAAGATTTTAAAGTTTTCATCATAGAAGTCCTTCACTTCTTTGGTTAAGTTAATTCTTAGGTATTTTATTTTTTGTGGGGCTATTACAAATGGAGTTGCTTTCCTGATTTCAGCCACACTTTTCTCATTGTTGGCATACAGAAAGGCCATTGATTTTTGGGGGTTAATTTTATACCCTGCTACTTTGCCAAAGTTTTGAATCAGCTTGAGTAATTTGGGAGTGGAGTCTATGGGATTCTTTAAATACAAGATCATGTCGTCTGCAAAGAGGGAGAGTTTTATTTCTTCTTTCCCTATTTGGATCCCCTTTATGTCTGCATCTTGTCTTATTGCAATACCACTGTCTTTTATGTCCTAACTTTTTTTTTTTTTTTGTCGGTCGAGAGGCTTGAACTCTGGGCCTGGGCGCTGTCCCTCAGCTCTTCAGCTCAAGGCAAGCGCTCTACTACTTGAGCTACAGCGCCACTTCCGGTTTTCTGGTGGTTTATTGGAGATAGGAGTTTCATGGTCTCTCCTGCCCTGGCTGGCTTTGAACCACGATCCTCAGATCTCAGCCTCCTGAGTAGCTAGGATTACAGGCGTGAGCCAGCAGCGCCCGGCTTGTCCTAACTTTTTATACAACTACTTTTTGGAATTTATTCATTAGTTGTAACAGTTTTATTTTATAGTGATTTTACTACATATAATCATATCTGTGAACAGGGAAAATTTTACCTCTTCTTTTTCAACTTGGATGACATTTCTCTTGCCTAATTACTCTGGTAAAGACTTCTAGTGTTAAGTAAAAGCAGGCTATCATTGTTTGTTCCTGGCCTTCTGGAAACATTTTCAAACATTTATCAGTGCTATATTAGTCATCAGGCCATGTTCCACATGGCATTTATTATATTGAGATATATACCTACTATTCCTAGTTTGTTGGGAATTTTTATCATAAAAATGTAAAATCTTAAAAATCACTTATTCATCTGTTGAGATTATACTGTGATTTTTGACCTTCAATTTGTTAATATAGTGTGTCTTTTTGGCATATGTTGATTATACTTGTGTCTCAGGAATAAATCTTATGTAATCACAGTGAATGGTTCTTTTTATTGGTATAAATTTCACATTGGTAGTATTTTTTGTGTTTTCACACCTATGTTGAACAGAGATATTGGTCTATAATACTTTTTTTCTTGTAATGCCCTTGTCTGTCTTTAGTTCCTCAGTATTTCCTCCTCTTCATTTTTTTGGGAGAGTATGAGAAGGGCTGATATTTCTTTTTCTTTAAATGTTTGATAGAAATTATAGTTATAAATACATTAGTTTCTGACATTATCCTTAATCCCATACTGTGAAAGTAAGCATCAATGGAAAAAACAAAGATAGATATATCACATTACTGAAATCAAAACATATTACAAAGTTGCAGTAACCAAAATATCATTGTATGGGCATAAAAAACGAAACAATCATCTAGTAAAATAGGATAGAAAAGGCAAAAGTTAATACTCATTTAAGGTCAGTTGAGTTTACACACACACACACACACACACACACACACACACACACACACACAATCTTTAAGTAGTTGTACAAAGAAGTTTTAATTTAACAAAGCAATTTTTGAATACAATGCATCTTGATCAAAATTACCCATTTCAACATTCTCCTTCATTCTCTATCCCTTACAACCTATCCCTTCCCTCACTTTTCTGAACTTTGTAAGATACATTGAGTATTTGAGTGTATTCTCCCCTCATTCTCTTCATTCATTTACCCTTCATCCACCAGCCAGGATCAGTTGATTTTTAACAAACATGTAGAAAGCACATCATATGGAAAGGAGAGTTTGTTCAGTAAGTGGCTGGTAAAACTGGATATACACATGGAAAATATAAATTTGGGCCCTGATGTCATGTCCATCACAAAAGGCTAATTCAAAATGGAGCAATGACTTAAATATAAGTGAAGTAAGCCAGGTCCAAATAAACATAGGTCCCCTGGTTTCCTATATTTGCAGTAACCACTATATGCCTATAACAAGCAGAAAAGGTCAAAAGCTATGTACATATGACCATATAAGTTGATGCTAAGCAAAAGGAACCCCAAAATAGGGACACAAGAAGTTTTATATTTGTTGCTGTTTTTTTAATGTACTTATAATGGACTGTGTTATTTTTTAGTTTCTTTTGCATGTTCTTCCCCCATGGTATAACCTCTGTTTTTACTGTATTTGTTTCTGGTGCCCTGAATCTTGTATAAACATTTTTCTACTTTGGGGAGGAAAAGGGAAAAAACAAAATTCTGAAATAAGGATACAGGTTGACCCATTGTAACAATGAGATGTACAAGACACTATGTTGAAAACTAACTTTATAGCTTCAGTGGGTGGGGGTAGGAAGGAGTTGGGGAGGTGGAGAGGGAAGGGATGGTAGGGGAAAGACAAAGGAGGGGGGTAACAATACTCTATAGGAAATGTACTCATTACCTTACTCATGTAACTGTATTGTGCAATATCTTTGTACAATAAATAAATATATATATTAAAAACAGCAACAAAAAGCATAGAAATGAGATGAAAACATAGGGTAAAAGTTTCATGTTATTGGACTGGGCAATGATTTTTTTCAAATACTATCTCAATTGCCTAGGCAATAAAAACAAAAATAGACCAATGAGTTTATACAAAACTAAAAAGATCCTTTGTAGCAAATGAAACAATTAAAAGAGCCATGAGAAAACAATTGAGTAGGAGAAAATATTTGTAAACCATATATCTAATAAACTAATATTCAAAATATATGAGGAATTCAAACAACCCAAGTAAACAAATAACCCAATTAAAAAATAGGCAAAGCAAATGAACAGACATTTCTTAAAAATCATAGAAATAACAACAGACATATGAAAAAAATACTCAGCATCATTAATCTCCAGAGAAATACAAATCAAAACTACAGTGAAATATCAGCTCACCTCAGTAAGAATGACTAATATAAAAGTGACTGAAGGACGTGGTACTATGGCTTGAACAACAAGGAGGCTCAGAGACCATGCCCAGGCTCTGAGTTCAAGCCTTATGACCGACAAAAAATGACTGAAGATAATAGGAGCTAGTAAGAATGGGGAAAATTGAATTATTATACACTATTGGGGGATGTATATTAGTACAGCTATTATAAAAAGCAGTAGGAAGATTCATGAAAGACTTAAAAGAGAACCACTATATTATGCAGCAATCTCATTACTGGGTATATTTGAAGTGAAGGAAATTAAATCAGTGTTATGAACAAAAATTTACATGCCTCCATTTGTTTTGCATTATTCACATTAGTCTAGAAATGAAAAGCATGTGTCCATTCGTGAGTCAGTGGATTATGAAAATGTGGTACATATCCACTTTAAAACAAATGAAGTCCTGATCTAGATGTGGTAACATGTATCTGTTATCCTAGCACTGAGCAGGTGGAGACATAATGATTGTGAGAGTTCAAGGCCAACCTGGACTATATGTTAATATGTTGTGTCAGACCCTCCGAAAAAACTGAATGATATCCTGTCATTTTTGGCAATGTGAACAAATCTAGAGATCATTATGTTAAGTGAAGTAAAACATGCATAGAAAGACATATACTCATGTGGAATCTAAAAGAGTCAAACTCATAGAAGTAGAGAATAGAATAATGCTTACCAGAAACGGGAATAAAAAATTTCTGGTGCTCTACTGTATGGCATGGTTACTCTGATTAGTAAAAATATACTGCATATTTCACACCAGTTAGAATATAGTTTATTTGTTCTTATCATAAAATGAGTAAGGTTATGAACATATTAATTAGCTTGCTTCAATCATTGCACATTATACTCCAGAAAAATATATAATTTTTATTTTTTAGCAGAGTGTTACATTTGTCTTAAAAGATGTAAATTTTTCTTGTTATTGTTTCTAACGTATTTATAAGGTACCATGTGATTTTTTTTGTTGCTTTGTATGTTCCTCCCCTATGGTATAACCCCTGTTTTCACTGTATTTGCTGTTGGTATAATTAGGGGAGGAGAAGGGAAAAAACAAATTGTTTAAATAGGGATACAGGTTGACCCATTGAAACAATGAGATGTACAAGACACTATGTTGAAAAACAAACTTTACAATTTAGGCGGGGGTGGGGGGGTGGAGGGTGAGAGGATGGGGAAGTGTTGTTGAGGAGGTGGGAGGGAAGGGATGGTAGGGGAAAAACAAAGGAGGAGGCAACAATGCTTGATAAGAAATGTACTCATTACCTTGCTCATGTAACTGTAAACCCTCTGTACAGTATTTTCACAATAAAAAAAACTTACTTAAAAAAAGATATAAATTTAGGTCATTTTTCTTTTATTAGCATTAGTGTTATTATCTATTTTGTATGATTATCATCTATTGAGATTTTAATTAGAAATTTTGTAAAAAGCCACTATCTGCTACTTTTTCCTTTACTTTGAATAATTTGATGTGCCATAATTTCATTTGGAAAAAAACCCCTTTGAGTAATTGACTTATTTAGAACACTTGAGTGGTATACTATTTGGACTCAGTTTGCTTATGACAGAGGGATTACAGTTACATAAGTCAGGTAATGAATGCATTTCTTTTTGAACAGTGGCACCCCTTCCTTTATACTCTCCCAGATTTTCCATCCCATTCCTCCTCCCCACAAGTTGTATAGTTCATTTTCAACATAGTGTCTAGTACCGCTGCTGCATTTGTTTACCCTTTGTCCTTCCATTACTGTGCACCTCCCTTACCCTCCCCAACAGATAAACTTATAAACAAGACAAAAGGTACCAAAGTAAAAAAAAAAACCCAGCAAAATAACAAAAGGCAAAATAACCAACAAAATATCTTGTTTTCATTTTTTGGAGTTCATTTCAATAAACATCATTTTATATGATCATATGTACACAGGTATTGAGCCTTTGTGATCCTCTCCTAAGAATATCTTCCTTTGCTCTCACTGTATGAATATTTAAGAGTCACTTGGATATTCTTTTCTTAAAATTTTTTGTTTGTTTCTTGTTTGTTTTTGCTTTTTTCTCCTTTGTTGCTATTTATAATTTCTGTACCATTTGTCTTTTGTGTAAGTTTATCTGGTTTGGGGAGTATAAGGGGAAGCACAAAAATGTAGGGACAAATGGTGAACAAATACAGATGTGGTACTCACTAGATACTATGCTGAGAATGAACTATATGACTTGTAGGGGAGAGGGGTCAGGAGGGAATAAACAGAGAAAAGGAGGGAAGAAGTGACACTGTTCAAAAAGAAAGATAATTATTCCCTCACTTATGTAATTGTAACCCCTCTCTATATCACCTTTACAATAAATATAAATAGATAAATAAAGCAAAACAGCAACAAAGGAGGAAAACCCCCAATCCAACAAAAACTCTTGCTTCTATCTCTTGGAGTTCATTTTGATAATATCATAATACTATCATATGCACAGGATAAATTATACAGGCCTCTAGACATTTTCTTAAGTCTTTTCATCAGCAACCCGTACTTATTTAGATTAAGTTGTGATTAAACCTGGATGGCCATTAAAATGATTGGGGAGGCTTTGAAAAAAAACACTACTTGCCTTGTGCCCTTTCCAGTTCAATTGGTAAGAATCTCTGATGCTGGAATTTGGACACCCAGGCTACATTGAAATGCTTGATTCTTTCCTCTGACTTGACATACTTTGTATCCCTGTGCCATCAGGTAAGAGGCCAAAAGGCTTTGTTGAACAAAGCAATTAAGATAAATTAAGATAAGATAATTAAGATAATTTAAAAATTAGAATAATAACTTATTTAAATATGTATTACTTAAATATTATGCAAAATCCAAAAGCCTGAATGTACAGTATATTTAGTAAATCTTACTATCAACTATGTTTCTTAGCCTACCCTCTCTTCTTCCTCAGAGCAATTACTTATTACCACTATCTTGTCCTTCAGAGACATTCTGTACATTTTCAGTGTCAATCTGTCACATGTCAGTAAATCAATTATTATGGAAACATTTATTAAATTTCTGTAATTTATTCCACTTAGTGACAATTTTCCTTCAATGTACTCTAGGAGTCTACCTAATATTTTGTGTGTGTGTGTGTGTGTGTGTGTGTGTGTGTGTGTGTGTGTGTGTGTGTTTTGGGTCTGGTTGTGGGGCCTGAACTCTGGGCCTGGGCGCTGTCCCTCAGCTCTTCAGCTCAAGCACTCTACCACTTGAGCTACAGCACCACTTCCAGCTTTTTTTTTCTGTTTATGTGGTGCTGAGGAATCAAACCCAGGGCCTCATGCATGCAAGGCAAGCACTCTACCACTGAGCCACATTCCCAGACCTATCTAATGTTTCTAAGGTATTTTGCATAGCCATTTGCAAATAAGACCAATCTGTATTTTGCTCCATTTTCCATCTTTCTGAACAACATTTAAATCTCTGGAAGGATTAATAAGAGATTAAAATGTTATATCTCACAGAAATATATTTGTATTCAGTTAACAGTTTTGTATAAAATTGTGTTTATTTTCATGGTATTTTTATTATGAATTTTTATTCTGTGTCCGTAGTAGGTCTTGAACTCTGGGCCTGCGCTGTTCCTCAGCTCTACAGTTCAAGGCAGGTGCTCTACCACTTGAGCCACAATGCCACTTTTGGTTTTCTAGTGGTTTATTGGATGTAAGATTCTCATGGGCTTTGATGCCTGGGCAAGCTTTGAACCATGATCCTTAGATCTTAGCCTCCAGAGTAGCTAGGATTACAGGCATAAGCCACTGATGCCCAGCTCTTGATTATGAATTTGAGTCTTTCTTTTTAGAAATTTAAAACATTATAGATGTCCAGGCTTGCTTTAAGCTTGAGATTCAAGCAACTATAGTCGATGAGCCAAATCCAAGCTTCACCTTGTTCCTATACATGAACTTTTTACAAGAACACAGGCATATTCTTTCGTTTACATTTTGACTATGACTATTTTCACCACAACATAGAATTTAATAATTGTAACAAAGTCCACAAGGATAGAAAATCTAGTCTTGTCTGTCTTGACCTTTGTAATGAAAGATTGCTGACCTTGTTTTGTACCCACTGATCAAAATATCTGGTAATTGGGCCTGGGTACATGTATTATAAAAAATATCATAGCTGATCTTCATTTGTGTAAGGTCCACCCTGGGAAAGTGGACCTGACACCTCCCTCTTTTTGGTTAAGTCTCTGCCCAGTACCTGCATCAAATAGGTAACTGGCATACCTGGAAGCAGACACTTCCCCCCACCCTGAGGTCACATACCATCTGGTCACATCCCACCCCTGGCCTTGATAAGTCCTGGCCCAGCTGTGGTTTGATCCTTCTATTCCTGGCTGCTTGGACTTCCAACTTGACCAGAGGCAGCCTGCAGCTAGAAAATAAACCTTTCCCCTGTCTGAATACCATGTAGTGCCCTCTCTTTCCTAGGCTGCTAATTTAACGTACCTAACAATTTGTACTAAAATTTAAGAAACTATTTACCAGAATGTTAAACAACTAGATTGCCATTCTCTTCCCAGGCTAGAGTGTCATTTCAGTTTTTTTATCTACTATCTTGCCCTGTCTTTGAACTTCCATTGCATTCATTACTGTCCTTTGAATTTCTATCAAATTCTCCTGCCATTGTGTTTCTTTCATCAACCTGTCACCAAAATCTTAATGACCACTGAGTAAATATTTATAGAAGAAATTTTGCTTTCTCATCCATTTGAAATATTTTATCTTGCTTTTTGTTTCAGTTATGCTTATATGTACATAGGCATAAATATCAACTCAAAAATATCACATGGAAGAAGTAATAAACTTAGTATTCTGGTAAATTTTAATTTAGAATCTTCAATTTAATAAGATTTAAAAACTAAATTGCAGTATGTTTGGGGCTATTACTCTTTGCTCTAGGCTGTGTCTAAGTTATTAAGTAGTAAGTGGAGGATTTATATAGTGCTAAGATTTGGGAAGAGAATTTTATTATATCCCTGATATAATCTGTTCATGTAGCCATCTGCTAGAATGTCCGTGGTCCCATCTGGGCAGATAGTATGAGTCCACAAACGCCATCAGGGGAGATGCTCCTTGCTAGTATCATCATGGCTTCTTTGGGTTGATCTATTTTTTTTTCTATTTGCATTGTACTCCCGGTAATCACTCAGCTGTTCCTGTGCCATGATGAGGTGTAGTAAATTTCTGATATTGTCTGTGGCTCCTGCTGCCTAACCACATGTAAAAGGCATTTGTCTCTGTTGTACCTTATTGCTTTCCAAGGGCTGTACTTGAAAACAGAGCTCAAATTCCCTTTCTCTTGGAAATAAAAAAGAAGAAACTAAGTGGCTTATATTTCTGGTCCCTTTTCTAGGATCATTTGATATTTATATTCTCCTGATTCCACTCCCCTCCCCCAACTCTCTTGTCGTCTCATCCTGTGAAATCCTTTGTTGTTATTTTTCTTTCTAGCAGGAACTGGGCAAGGTAATCTTTGTTTTCTTACAAATATTGTCTATGTTGTGGGCCCTTTGCTATGCATTTGAAGCCTAAATGCCAAGATGGGAAGCCTTTTGCTACCCACTGCTTTATGCTGTTTCTGTTGTGTGCAGTCTGCCAAAACAAAATGAGCACAGAATTGTTCAGCTATGCAATGAGCAGGAGGGCAAGGAGAAAAAGATACTTTTAGGAAGAAAGAGTTGCATTTTAAAATATTATCCTGCCAGAAAGGTACATCACTATTGCTTAATAACCACGGATTAGCATGCAGATGCCTTGTCGTTGTTTTCTCTTTTATTCTATGTTCCTTTCTCAAGTAGGTCCCCAAAGAATTTAAAACATTTTATTTTAACTTATCAAGTTATTTGTTAAGTACCTATTCTAAGCTTTGCCTATGTTCTCTTGAATTGACTCAGGCAATGAATAAATGTGCAACCCCATTTATTTGCCTTGGTGGCTTCCTCAGATACTTATTTTTCTTAGATTGGTCAATGATCATAAAAGGTCAAGTCCCTGGTGGGTGGAAGTGTAAATCTGGGCAAGCAATAAATGCTAAATCAACTATCTAAAAATGAATGGAAATGTTAAGAAATGACATAGCTCTTCCTTTATGTTGCCTTGTTAAGTATTGCATAGAGACAGCAAGTGAAGTTTATATCTCATTTCCAAAAGATTTCATATTAGTCCATTGTGTTTATATGCAGTATAGGGAGTTAAGGAATAGACAGAAAAGTCTTGCTTGCAGAATTCATGTTTGTTTTTTCTCCTTCCTGAGCCAGAGCTTTTTGCATTGGTTTGATATACTGTAGTTACTTGGGGTTTAATCTTTTATAATAATTAACTTCAATTGATCCACTACAGTGTGTTAGCAAAGTGCCCAAGCCTATTAAATCCAACTAAGAATCCTCCATTGCTTTCCTAATTTCTAGCGTCATTATACTACCAGGGAAGCTGATTAATGTAAAGGCATTCCAAACTGGAGCTTTTGCCTAGTCAAATTTTGGAAAGGTTGTACACATATCCTATTTAAAATTATTGCCTTCAACAAATACTAACATAAAGGAGATACAGGTCTCAGATGAGACCTGGAACTATGTGTGGGGGCAATTATTTGTCTTTATAAAAGAACTCATTCATTAAAAGGGGAAGATATAATCACCAGAACTTTATTTCTTAATAGGGGACACATATGGTTGGTTTAAAAACAAGAAGAAAAATAGAACATCACACAAAGTGTGCCACTTTCAATAGGCCTCTGGAAAAGAAAACAAAAGATTGCTGACGGAAAAAGGAAAAGAGGGAGGAAGAAATTACCAAAAAATAGTTAAGAGAATATATGTAAGTGTAGCTATAAAATTGAAGACTCACAAGAGACATTTTCAGTCCTTGGAATGATTTTAAATAAAGCATCTTAATGGATCTATTGCAAAGATTGGGCTAGGGGTTTTCCTTACTATGACTACATTGTATGTCAGAGGAGACAAAGGAAATTAAGACTTGTTTCCTGTCTTTGGGGCACTTATACTTTATTTTAGCCAGTCTTGATTGTTTTAGTGAATTAAAATTCTGTTTTTTCCTCATATTCTTGGAAGGTTTTAAGCCTGAGTTTTTCTTTCTTAATGATTAAATCTACTAAACATCTTTATTTTTACAAATTTACAGATTCATTATTCTAAGAATTAGTGCTCTCTGAAAGAATAGATAGCACAATTGTTGGTCAGGAGACTGAGGCCTAGAAAAACCTAGACAATCCATGAAAAGTGATTTAAAATCAATTAATGGGATAAGGGATGTGGAATAATAGAGTGTAACTAACAAGTGTGAGACCCTGGGTTTGATCACTAACACCATTTTAGAAAAGGAAAATAGCTTATATTTTTGTTTTGCCTCATCACAAAAATTGTTCAGAAATAATTTTTTTTGCATAAGGATTAGATTAAATATATTTTTCACATAAAATAATAATTTTACTCAATTTTTATCTTCCAAATGAGATAGATTGTCATTGTCTGTCTCGTGTGTATCAAGATTGGGAGGGATGGAGGAGAATGTCACATTGACTAAGAGGCACTGGATTGATAAACTGCTTTGTCAAATAGCCACTCCTTTGTACAATTATTTAAAGATAATAAAAATAGACTAAAATGAATAAAAATCAATAGTACATACTTTAAAAAATAAAGTACAAAAGTGCTAAAAGGAAAAAAGTTATAGACTATTAGATTATATCATTTTGTAGGAAAATAGATGAAACTGGACATAATCATATTGAGTGAGACAGGCCAACTACAAAAAGCCAAATGTCATATGTTTTGCTCATATATAGAATCTAAACCTAAAATAATAATAATATAATAATTTATCATGAAAGTAATAAATATGGAAAGAAGTTTAGGGCCACATCTGTAAGAAGGGAGAGGTGGAAAAGAGGTGTTAGAGAAGTTGAAGAGGAACAATGGAAAGGAAAGTAGGAAGGAGGGGAATTAAAGAAATATAACAGAGGAAGTGGACTTGCTCAAAGTACACATCTATGGAATAAAGGAAATGAAATCCCCTGTACTATTTATTGCTATATTCTAATAAACATAAAATTTAGAAGGTAATACTATCTTCAACTTGAGTCTGAGATGAAACTGGCCACACATAAAATACAGGCAAAAAAATGGGAGGAAGTAAGGTCAAGGGAATATAATGGAAGAATTGAATTTGCTCAATATACCTTGTACATGTCAATGGAATTGTCACAATGAAACACCCTTGTACTATTCATATTTACTAGTAAAATATTTAAAAGTATATGTCTAAAACAAACAATAGCCTCTCAACATTCACAGCTGTAAAAAACAGTAAACAAATATACCTCTGAGAGGAAAGATTGCACTATCTGAGTGACATTGATCAAAATTCACTGTGTTTATAAACTGATATGTTTAACTGAAACCCTTTTGTACAACTACTAAAATCTGAAAAAAAGAAGATTTTAGGTAATGAAAATACTAAAAGTTGGATACATAATTGTCTTTTTTAAAATACATTTTTTATTATAAAAATACTGTACAGAGGGGTTACAGTTACATGAGCAAGGTAATGAGTACATTTCCTATCAAGCATTGTTACCTCCTCCTTTGTTTTTCCCTTACCCTCCCTTGCCTCCCATCTCCACAACTACACTCCCTCATCCCTCCTCTCCTCCCTCACCTAAATTGTGAAGTTTGTTTTTCAACTAGTGTCATGTACATCTCATTATTACAATGGGTCAACCTGTACCCCTATTTAAGCATTTTGTTTTTTCCCTTCCCCTCCTCAAGCTAAAGAAGTGTATATACAAGATGCAGGGCACCAACATCAAATACAGTGAAAAAAGGGTTTATATCGTGGGGAAGGAACATCCAAAGAAACAAAAAAAATCACTGGTACATTATAAATACATTAGGAACAATAGCAAGAAAGAAAAACCACTTGTGTCCCTATGTTGGGGTTCATTTTGCTTAACATCATCTTATCTGATCATATGTACATAGCTTTTGACCTTTTCTGCTTGTCCCAGACATATAGTATTATTACAAATAAGGGAAACCGTAGGACCTGTGATTTTTGGGGCCTGGCTTACTTCACTTAATATAATTTTTCCCAAGTCTTTCCATTTCCTAACAAATGGGGTGATGTCATTCTTTCTGATGGAGGCATAGAATTCCATTGTGTATGTGTGTGTGTGTGTGTGTACATATATACAAATATATATGTACATATGTATCACATTTTCTTTTTTTCTTTTCTTTTTTTTTTTAAATTTTATTTTATTTTATTTGAGAACATACTGTACAGAGGGGTTACAATTACATGGGCAGGATAATGCATACATTTCTTACCAAGCATTGCAGCCTCCTCCTTTGTTTACCCTTCACCTCCCTTCCCAGCCTCCCCCCTCCCCCCCACCCAATCATACCCCCCCCCCCCCACACCGACATTGTAAAGCTGGTTTTGACATGACATTTTGTACTTCTCATTGTTACAACAGGTCCACCTGAATCCTTAAACGACTTGTTTGTCCCCGTCTCCTCCACATGTTATACTGACATCAAATATAGTGAAAGCGGGGGTTACACTGTGGGGGAGGGATGTATCACATTTTCTTGATCCACTCATCTACTGAAGGGCATTTGGGTTGGTTCCATATCTTAGCTATGGTAAATAATGCTGCAATAAACATAGTTGTGCTGGTAGCTTTAGTATGGCCTACTTTGTGATCATTTGGGTAAATGCCCAAAAGTGGGATTGCTGGGTCATAGGGGAGCTCTATGTGGAGTCTTTCGAGGAACCTCCATACTGCTTTCCAAAGTGGTTGAACAAGTTTACACTCACACCAATAATGCAGTAGGGTTCCCTTCTGTCCACATCCCCTCCAGCATCTGTTGTTATTAGAGTTCTTGATTATAGCTATTCTAACTGGTGTGAGGTGGAATCTCAATATTGTTTTGATTTGGATTTCTTTATGGCTAGAGAGATTGAGCATTTCTTCATGTGTGTATTGGTCATTCTTATTTCCTCTTCAAAGAAATTTCTCTTTAAGTCTTTAGCCCACTTGTTTATTGGCAGTTGTTTCTTTGAGGATTTGTTTTTGGGGGATTTAATTTTTTGAATTCCAAGTATATTTTAGATATGAGACTCTTATCCGTTGTATGGCTAGTCAAGATCTTCTCCCAATCCATGGGGTTTCTATTGATCTTGCTAGCTATGTCCTTTGCCATACAGAAGCTCTACAGCTTCACGCAATCCCATTTGTCCAACCTTGTTTTGATTTGTTGTGATTCTGGCTCTCTATTGAGAAAATTTCGACCTGTGCCTAGGAGCCCTAGAGTTTCTCCTATTCCTTACTGTAATGTTTTCAGGGTGTTTGCTTTGACTTTGAGGTCTTTGATCCATTTGGAGTTGATTCTGGTGCAGGGTGATATATAAGGATTTAACTGTAGTTTTCTACAGGTATTTAACTAATTTTGCTAGCACCATTTACTGAAGCTGCTGTCTTTCTTCCATTCTATTATTTTAGCTCCCTTATGAAAGATTAGATGGTCTGTGCGTTCATTTCTGGGTTTTCAATTCTTTTTAAAAAATTTATTATTATTATTTTTATTGTGAAAATACTGTACATAGGGGTTACAATTACATGGGCAAAATAATGAGTACATTTCTTATCAAGCATTGTTGCCTCCTCCTTTGTTTCCCCTTTCCATCCCTTCCCATCCTCTCCCAGTCGCCCCACCCAATCCTCCTCCCCACCCCCACCAAAGTTGTGAAGTTCGTTTTTCCACTTGATGACTTGTATATCTCATTATTGCAATGGATCCACCTGTATCCCTATTTAAACGATTTGTTTTTTCCCTTCCCCTCCATAAATTGTACCAACCTCAAATACAGTGAAAGCAGGGGTTATACCATGGGGGAGGGACATACAAAGCAACCAAGAAATCATCTTATAAATGTGTTAGAAACAATCACCTGAAAGAAAAAAACATTTGAATACTTGTTTCTCAGATCTGTTTTGATTACTATGGCTTTGTAGTAGAATTTGAAATTTGATATTGATATTCTTCCAGCACTATTCTTTCTGTTAAGGAACATTTTTGCTATTCGGGTCTTTTATTGTTCTATATGATTTTTTGGATTGCTTATTCTATTTCATTGAAGAACGTAGTTGGAATATTGATAGTTATCACATTGAATTTGTAGATAGCCTTTGGAACTATTGCCATTTTCACGATGTTGATCCTTCCAATCCAGGAGCATGGAAGGTTTTCCACTTCCTAATTTCTGCTTTGATTTCCTTTTTCAGGTTTTTAAAAATTTTCACCATAGAGATCCTTCACTTCTTTAGTTAATTCCTAGGTATTTTATTTTTTGTGGGGCTATTACAAAGGGAGTTACTTTCCTGATTTCAGCAGTGCTCTTCTCATTGTTGGCA
Organism: Dipodomys spectabilis; assembly: GCF_019054845.1. Classification (NCBI taxonomy): domain Eukaryota; kingdom Metazoa; phylum Chordata; class Mammalia; order Rodentia; family Heteromyidae; genus Dipodomys; species Dipodomys spectabilis. The sequence continues at coordinate 1,445,897 of NW_024870748.1, read as the reverse complement.
TACAGAAAAGCCATTGAATTTCGAGAGTTAATTTTATACCCTGCTACTTTGCCAAAGTTTTGAATCAGCTCAATTAATTTGGGAGTGTAGTCCATGGGATTCTTTAAATACAAGATCATGTCATCTGCAAAGAGGGAGAGTTTTACTTCAGCTTGGACACATAATTTTCTAACTGTAGATGGCAATCTCATTGATACTTTTCTATTTCTTATCAAGATGTAATTGGAACCCAAAGCAAAAAGGGCTACAATTGTGGGAGAAAAGCTTTATCAATTAGGTGGGATCTGACATAGGCCTCAAGGAAGTGTTCTTATTCTATTGGTGAGGGAAAAGGGAAAGACTATTAACAGTAGAGAAAATAACAAGTAAAACTGTGAAGATAGATGTGATTATGATATATATGGAGACATTAATGAGACTTGTTTGATTTGAGGGAAGATTTTACATAGTAGAATAACTTTCAGTTGAAGAATAATGCAAAGCTGAAATTATTTGATGAAAATTTTGAATACAAAACTAAGCCATATGCATTCATAAACTTTAACCACATTTTAGTATTTTGACCTATTCTTCATAGTCACATACAGTCTAAATAGATGCTTTGAGCCAGACAGTGTTTCATGACAGACATACTATAACAATTACTATTTTTATTATTTTATTTTGTTATCTTTAGGTAGTTGTACAAAGGAGTTGCCATTTAACAAAGCAATTTATGAATAAAATACATCTTAAACAATGTCACCCCTTTGAACATTTTCACCCCTCCCTCCCAACCAATCCCTTACCTGAATTTTCTTGATTTTATAGGATGTACATTGAATTGTTGACTGCATTCTTTTCTTCTTTTCATTTGTCTACGCCTTTCCCCTTGATCCCATCCCTTTCAAGTACCTCTTCCTGGTGTTTATTTTGTTGAACTTTGCTTTTTGCCTTTCTATTTGAGTTCTCCCTTGAATTTACCATATTTCAGTTAATACATTTGTATATATTTGGATACCACCCATTCTTTTAAAGATCCTGGCAAACTTGGGAGATGCACAAAATAATTTAGGAAGTTATTTTCTTATTACAGTTTACATGAATGATTTTGTAGCTTAGGCATAAAATTCCAATGGACTGAATACCATTCAAATGAATCAATGAAGCTTGGGACTGAGTACTTTAAACAAGTTCGTTAACTTTTCTGAGGCTTAGTTTCTTTCTCCAAAGTAAGAACATGGTATCTATTTTTTATTTTATTGTACTTTTTAATCAGTCCTGGAGTTTCAACTATCCCTAAGCTTTTTGCACAAGGCTAGCATTCTACCACTTTGAGACACAGGGCCAATTCCTGTTTTCTGGTGATTAGTTCGAGATTAGGTCTTGGACTTTTTCCTGTCCAGTCTGGCTTGCAATGGTAACTGTCAGATCAGCCTCCTGAGTAGCTAGGTTTATAGACGGGAGCCACCAGCATCCAGCTTTATTTTATTTTCACATTATAAGAAATAAATGAAATAATGTTTGTCATGAGCTTTGAATAGCTACTCAAGAATAATAATGATGATGATTAATTTTCATCAAGTAATTGGATGATTTCATAATGTGAATAATAAAACTATCTAAAACATTTTATCATTATGTGAGATTAGAAACAAAACATCTAAGGGGAATCTCAGTAGAGATTGTTGAAGGGAGAAAACAGTAAGTTAGAATTTGGACTAGTGGGACCTGAACCAAGGAAAGAGAGGCCAATAGATGAAGTATTCCAAGTGGGGTGATGAAGTCCTACTTAGTCTCAGAAGACCTTCATAACAAGGGCTAAGGGTAAAGGTAAGAGTATTTGGTGAACATTTTGAATATGAATTTAATTTTAAAGTAAACTACTTTAAATTCAAATGTTTTTTTTCTTTCTTTTTTTTTAATTTAATTTTATTTTATTTGAGAACATACTGTACAGAGGGGTTACAATTACATGGGTAGGATAATGCATACATTTCTTACCTGTTTTTTTTCTTTCATGCGATTGTTTCTAACACATTTATAAGATTATTTCTTTGTTGCTTTGTATGTCCCTCCCCCACCATATAGCCCCTGCTTTCACTGTATTTGATGTTGGTATAATTTGTGGAGGGGAAGGGAAAAACAAATCGTTTAAATAGGGATACAGGTGGACCCATTGCAATAACGAGATGTACAAGTTGTTATGTCGAAAACAAACTTTACAACTTTGGTGGGAGGGGAGGAGAATTGGGAAGTAGGGGGAGGATGGGAAGGGATGGGAAGGGGAAACAAAGGAGGAGGCTACAATGCTTGATAAAAATGTACTCATTATCTTGCCCATGTAATTGTAACCCCTCTGTACAGTATTTTCACAATAAAAAAATAGATAATAGTATAATATCAATACAAATCTCAACAGAGGCCAAATGTTACACTTGTAACTTATAAAGATCATATGAAATTCCTATTTTTAATGAACTATGGTAATTTTATTTTACACTATAAAACCATCATAAAAAATCATCATAAAAATGTTTTATACTGTAGTGTAGGAATTATAATTTCTTAGTACTGTTCAATGCTAGATTATTCTTGTGGCTATTCTACTACATATTATTAAGTACAGTTTCTGGAAAGAATAAATAGTTTTTTTTCAGAGTACCAAAAGATAATAAATAGTTTTAAGGTGATTTGTTTACTCAGACACTTCAGTCTTATTTCTGTCTTTGTCTAGATCAAACAGGATTTCTTACAGAGGCTTTTGTATATGATTTTGGAGCATTTTCCTCCTCATGAAATTTTAACATGACAAAATTGATATTTAGCTTTTGATTGATTTTTTTGTCATAAGATATATAGTACATAATTATGGCTTTTAGAGTAAGCAGAATTAAATTACTATACATAAAATTAAATGTAACTAGTTTACTAAATTTTTTTGATATTAAAATTATGATAAAATATATCCATTACTACTCTGATTTTATAATCATTATAATTAAATGCTAATCTACCTCTTTTTCACTAAGAAGTATATAATACTGTTCTGAAAATTATTTCACTAGTGTACTCTTAATATTTATATTAATTGATATTCTAATTTCCTGTTTATGTAACCATTTGGAAGTCTTTGTTTTATACTTAAGATGAATAGTTTTCACAAACACTATTATTATTATAACATTTTATAGCAATAGTATATGTATATTTATACTTCAACCTGTTAATGAGCATTTCAATATATAAATTACAATTTTTTATTCCAGTTTTGAACAGGAAGGATGCTTACCTATTTATAAGTAAATACATACAAGAATCTAAATTGTGCTACTTTTCTAATACTGTTTGTTATGCTGATTAAATGCCATAGTAACTTTGTAGGCTCATGCTTAGTGAACATACATGAGTTCAAGGGTGCTGAAATATATAGTTGTCTATTTGGGATTGCAAAGATTGGGGTTTAAGCTCAAGACAAATATAATTTGAGCATTGAAGCTGAAGTTTAATATTATACTTCAAATATATTCATTTGTGAGGCTCATTAAAGATATACTAAATGCTAGTTTTTAGGTGGTAGGCATATTTGGTACCTCTGTCCTTCAGAAGGTAAGAGCTCCTTATAAGTTTATAGGACAGGCTTTCAAGAGAGAGGAATATCAATTTCCTCCTTGCTTTCGTTATTCTTTCATTTTCCTTTATTTATTCTAGGTCCTTTAAACCTCATGCCATTCTAATTTTTACCATGCTACCCCTCCTTTTTGTTCCCTAAACCAATCATTTTTAGTTATTCACATGGATAATTCATATAATGCTTTGGTTCTTTAATATTTTAGTTACTTAATTTCCTCATCTCTAATCTCTGGAGATCTTTGGCTTTACTGTTTGATCTACTCATTTTCAGAGTCATATCTTTGAACTATATTTACCAAAAATGAATGAAACACCTCTAATTTTTTTATTTTAATGATCATTACATCCATTTCCTTGTGTACCTGTCTCTCAGCTGAACTTACTTGTTTGCAAAACCTAATAGGTAATATCCTATCTATTCCTGGACTGTATATGAAGTACTGAACAATACTGGAAAATGTATACAATCATATTTTCTAGGCAGGAAAATGATTCCACAAAGATGTCCATGACCTACTCACAGGAACTTGTGAATATATAACCTTTAAGTCAAAATGGAATTTGTACATGTGATCAAGGTTACAAACTTTGAAAGTATCCTAGATTATGCAGGTGATCCTACCATAATTCCATAAGTCCTTAAAAGTAGAAAATATTGGGCTAGGAAGGTGGTCTAGTGGTAGAGTACTTGCCTAGCATGCATGAAGCCCTGGGTTCGATTCCTCAGTACCACATTAACACATAAAGCCAGAAGTGGCACTGTGGCTCAGGTAGTAGAGTGCTAGCCTTGAGCAAAAGAAGCTCAGGGACAGTGCCCAGGCCCTGAGTTCAAGCCCCAGGAATGGCAAAAAAGTGGAAAATATTTCAAAGATATGAACAAATAAGTAACAATATCAAAAGGGAGCTAAATGTGATGAGAAAGACTCCCACAATTGCTAGATTTGAAGATGATATAATGACACCATGAATGATACAATTCTTCAACCACAAAACATGTGGCAAAATCTAGGAAATTGATTATTTTCTCAACCATTTAGGCAGGCAGGTAATCTCACTATATTTACTTTCTCTCAGTATGACTTAGATTGCAGTTCTGACTTATAGAGCTCTATGATAAATTTATATTGCAAGAACATCAATAGAAATTGAGAGCACACCTCATATAAAAATATACTTAAAAGTCAAAAAATTAAATCCCCCCAAACAAGTCCTCAAAGAAACAACCACCCCATTAATAAGCGGGCTAATGAATTGAAAAGAGTCTTCTCTGGAGATGAAATAAGAATGGCCAATAGACATAAGAAGAAATGTTCAACATTTCAAATCAAAACTAAATTGAGATTCACATCATCCCAGTTAAAATGCCTACTATCAAGAAAACAAATAATAACAGATGCTTGTGGGGATATGGCCAAAAGGGAACACTACAAATCTGTTGATGGGAATGTAAACTTCTTCAACTACTCTAGAAACCAGTATGGAGTTTCCTCAAAAGACTAAACACAGAGGTCCCCTATGACCTAACCTTCCCACTCCTTGGCATTTACCCAAATGATCACAAACAAGACCATACTGAAGCTACCAGCACAACTATGCTCATTGCAGCATTATTTACAATAGCTAAGATATGGAACCAACCCAGATGTCCCTCAGTAGATGAATGGATCAAGAAAATGTGATATATATATATATATATATATATGTCTATGTACATATACATATATATATGTATATATGTATATATATATATATATGTATATATATGAATTCTATGCCTCCATCAGAAAGAATGACATTGCCCATTTGTTAGGAAATGGAAAGATTTGGAAAAAAATCATATTAAGTGAAGCAAGCCAGACCCAAAGAAATATAGGCTTCATGGTTTCCCTCATTTGTAATAATTATTGTATTATTGTATGCCTAGGATAGTCCTAGAAGAGGTTTACAATGGCTCAATTGTTATGTACATATAAAATGATGCTAATCAAAATGATCTCTATGATATGGACATGAGAATTTTTTGTGTTGTTGTTTTATTTTGTTTTTGTGTCCTATTTGCAGTTATTTCTTTTGTTTTTCTTTTTTTTCTCCTCCGGTTTATTCCCTGTGGTAACTGTTTTGGATTTCGGTACCTTTTGTATTGTATATAAGTTTATCTTATTTGGGGGAAAGAAAAGGGAATCATAGAAATTGTGGTACCAAAGCTGAACCAATGCAACAGCAATACTCACGTACTCACCAGACTCTATATTAGAAATGAACTTTACAGTTTGGGGGTGAGGAGAGTCAGGAGGAGGGAAAGTGGGTGAAAACAAGGGAGAGTGTAACACTGTTGGGAAAGAAATGTACTCATTACCTTACTTATGTAACTGTAACTCCTCTGTCCATCACCTTTACAATACAATGCAATAAAAAAAAGAAAATGAACAAAATACTAAAAAATAACAAATTGAGGCCACATACTAACTTGTCTCACTTTATGCTATTGTTGCTTCTGGTCTTTTATCTTAAAAACCCATTATCTATGTAAGCTTATTGATGCATTTCCCTCAATGGCATACTTCCTTCTGTCCACACAATTTACTATCATAAAAGATTTGTTTCCTCATGATCTATCCTTAAAAACATCACATCAGGTCTCTCTCTTTACTGCTCCAATGATCTTTCTGATTTCAAATCCATTGACTGACTCTTTACTCTCACTTTAGTAGTCTCTTTTCTTTTCTTTGCTTTTTTCTGGTGGTGGGGATTGAACTCTGGGCCTGGGCACTATCCCTGAGCTCTTCAGTTCAAGGCTAGTCTTCTACCACTTTGAGCCACAGTGCCCCGTCTGGTTTTCTGGTGGTTAATTGGAAATAAGAGTCTCACAGACATTCCTGCTCAGGCTGGCTTTGACCATGATCCTCAGATCTCAGCCTCCTGAGTAGCTAGGATTACAGGCATGAGCCACCAGCACCCAGCTCTCTCTCTCTTTTTTTTTTTAATTGTGAAAATACCATAGAGGGGTCACAATTACATGGGCAAGGTAATGAATACATTTCTTATCAAGCATTGTTGCCTCCTCCTTTGTTTCCCCTTCCCATCCCTTTCCATCTCCTCCCCACCCCCAGCCAAAGTTGTAAAGTTTGTTTTTCGACATAACGACTTGTACATATCATTGTTGCAATGGGTTCACCTGTATCCCTCCTTAAATGATTTGTTTTTTCCCTTCCCCTTCACAAATTATACCAACATCAAATACAGTGAAAGCAGGGGTTATACCGTGGAGGAGGGACATACAAAGCAACAAGAAAAATCACCTTATAAATATGTTAGAAACAATTGCAAGAAAAAAAAACATTTGAATCCTTATCTTGGGGTTCATTTCACCTAACATCAACTTATCTGACCTGATACAACTGATCACAGCCTTATTCTTGAGGTCACTTCCTGGTGCTTATAGGGACACCATATTTTCCTCACAACTAGTAGTATTTTTTTCTCCTTTGTTGGCTCCTTTCTTTGGACCCAAGACTCAATTCTACCCAATTTTCCTGCTTTATTTATACTTTATATAAATGATTATACCTAGGTCCCGATATTGACTAAATGCCAATGGTCATACAATTTTCATTTCTGACCCTAAATACTTTAAGTTCAAGATTTGATATTGTTAACTTGAAATTACCCAATTGAATACCTAATAAACACCTAAAACAACATATACCATATTAAAAATAGTTATTTTTCAAGAAAGGTGTGGTTTTGCTATGAGTCAGTCACAATATCCTACTCAGTAACACATTTGTAAGAATCTTGGCCTAAATAAAGATTTTAGTCTATAAACAAAGAGTTGATTTCACACTTTGTCTTAATCTCAGTATTGTGGGTTAAAGCTTTTTGGTCACAGGAAATACAGGTCCAACTAGGCTAATTCAAATAAAGGGAGAATGACTTCGGGGATAAAGGAAGACTTCATTCAAATCCAAATAAAGAAAATGAAATTTAGCCATGACTTATTGGAACTGCTAAATGCTTACTGCTAAACTGCTATCAAGAATGGATGATTATTTTTCAGTAGTAGACTTTCTCTTACTATTTCTCTACTTCTTTGAATCTGTTCCATTTTCTTCTTTTTTTTTTTTCTGGCACCTCCTGCTTACTTATTTCACACACATGGAATCGAATGACAGTCATACCAAACAAACCTGTCTAATGGTGGTTGGATTGGCCAGTGGATTTGTGAGGAAGAAGCTAAGTGGGGTGCTGGTAGGTGTTTAATAAATTGATCTTTGGGAAAGTGTAAATGTCTTGATTGATCACACTTACTGATTTATATGGTTTCAATATTCCTACAATGGCTGATTTTCAGCTACCAACATAACGTTGCAGAATTCCTGAAAATTTAAGATTTGTTTGACATAAATCTAGGGCTAAACTAGTCTGATTGGGTGACCATCTCTATTCTAACAGCTATGGCAAGAAAGGTGGAATCATGTGTTTCATTGCCATCAGGGCTGTATGGGTGCCAGTTTCTCTTTGATGGATCATGGTTTTTATAGACATCAAAACTCCTGAATGCTCTAGCCATCAACACACAGAACACTTCTGACACAATAACATTCAATCTGTGTTTTTCTTAATATTCAAAAGAAAATTATCAGTCTGCCTTGAAAGCAAAACCAAGAGGAACACCTTTTAATCTAGAGACTAGTCACTCCATTAGCTAATCAAGACTCCCTTAAGAGTTATTGAAATGAATAAGAACATAATGATACAATAGATCAATGCTGACAAAAATTGAGAAGAATTCATAGGGAAATTTCAAGTGGGATAGTAGATATGTTAGCATCTGTATAAACTGAGTTTTATTGTAATTAGTATGACTCAACTCATGGGGCTGGGTCAGCAGAAATGAAGACAGGTGGTGAGTCATTAGTCTCGAAGATCCTTATACCCATTATCACTATGATGAGCTCTTTTCTACTTTTTTTCACAATTAACAGCCCCACTTCCAACTGTCCACAATTTATGATCTTCCCCTAAACTTCTGGATTGGACTCTGAGGAGAGGTTTAGGATCCTCCAAGTCCAACTCTAGAGCCTGCTTGTATTAGACAACAAATACATACATAAATGCAAATATACCTTAATTTTGAGAATCCCTGCTCCATACTCTCTGGTATTGTTCACTCCATGTAACTCCAATACCTTGAACAGTTTTTGACTTTAATCACTCAATAAATGTATTTGAATGAGTGAGTGACAGAATGAATATGTCCTTTTATGCCTGAACATGTCACCTAAGTAGTCATCTGTCTTCTTTTTGTAATGCCATGCTATCATTTTTTGCCATGATATCATTTAATTTTATTTTATTTCAAGGTGATATACAGAGGGATTGCAGTTACATACATAAAGTAGTGAGTACATTTCTTGTCAAACTTGTTACTCCCACCCTCATTTTTCTCCTAATTTCCTCAGCCCCCCAAGTTGTACTGTTCATTTTCAATAAGTTGTCTTGTATCACTGTTGCATTGGTTCCTCCTTTGTCCTTTGTCTAATCATTTTGTTGTTCCCCTTCCCTTCCCTAATTCAGATAAGCTTATATATAATACCCTGGGTACAGTTACAACAGTGGATAAATCATAGGAAAAAAAAACACAAAAGAAAAGAGAAATAACATAGTACATTAAAAACAACAGAAACAAAGAAATTGCTATAATCAAGAACTCTAATAACAGCAGATGCTGGAGGGGATGTGGCCAAAAGGGAACTTTACTGCACTTTTGGTGGAAGTGTAAACTTGTTCAACCACTCTAGAAAGTAGTGAGGAGGTTCCTTAAAAGATTAAACATAGAGCTCCCCTATGACCCAGCAATCCCACTTCTGGGCAATTACCCAAATGACCACAAACAAGGAAACACTAAAGTTACTTGCCATGATATGATTTTGTTCGTGTTTCTTTTAATTACAACCATTTCTTTTCTCTTCTTCCTACTTTATTTTTAAGCGGTTGTACAAAAGAGTTGCCATTCAACCACACAGCGTATGAATAGAATGTATCTTGATCAATGTCATCCTGTTCAACATTTTCACCCATCCTGATCATCCCACTGCTTCCCTCACATTAAAAAAATTTAGCATATACATTGAATTTTTGATTACACTCTCTTCTGTTCATTTTTTTTCCCCTGTTCATTGTTATACCCACTTCCTCTTGTTCCTACCCCAACCCTTTCAAGTACCCATTTCCCAGTGTTGATTTTGTTAAACTATGATTTCACTTTTCTAAGGAATTACATTGAGTTCTCCCCTGAATGTACCATATTTCAGTTAATACATTTATGTATATCTGCAGACAACCCAAAGTGTTTACTTGTATATTTATAAATAAATTCTACTTTCCTGAGCCTGACTTACTTTACTTAACATAATATTTTCCAGATATTTCCATTTCTTTGCAAATAACACAATATCATTCTAATGGGTAAGTAAAATTCCATTATGTACATATATTACGTGTATCCATACCACACTTTCTTGATTCATTAATCCATCGAGGGGCATCTGGGCTGATTTTATACCTAAGCTTTATAGTGAATAGTGCTGCAGTGAACATGGTTGTGCTCATGGCTTTACCATATCCAAGTTTGTAATCCTTTGCATAAATGCTTAAGAGTGGAATTGCTGGATCATAGGATAGTTCTGTTTAGTTATTTGAGAAACCTCTGTATTGCTTTCCAGAGTGATTGAACAAGTTTACATTCTCACCAACATTGTATTCCAGGTCCCTTTTGTGCACATACACACCAGAATCTGTTATTGTCTCATGATGGCCATTCTAACTGAGATGAGGTAAATTCTATGTGTTATTTTGATTTGCATTTCCTTTATGGCCAGAGATGTTGAAAAATTCTCCATGTGTCTGTTGGCAATTTTTTTTTTGGTTGTGGGGCCTGAACTCTGGACCTGGGAGCTGTCTCTCAGCTCTTCAGCTCAAGACTAGCACTCTACCACTTGGGCCACAGTGCCAATTCCAGCTTTTTCTGCTTATGTGGTGCTGAGGAATAGAACCCCCAGGGCCTCATGCATGCAAGGGAAGCACTCTACCACTGAGCCACCTTCCCAGACTCTCTGTTGGCTATTTTTATATTTTCTAAGAAGTCTCTGTTTAGTTCATTAGACCATTTATTAAGTTTTTTAATTTTTTCAGTTTTTAAGCTCTCTATAAATTTTTTATTTTAGACCATTGTCTGATGTATCATTTATCTTATCTCTTTTTAATAAATCATAAGAAGAGAATATAGATGGTACATACCACATGCTGGCAGATATTAGGGTTTGATCTTAGTGCCTCATACTTGGTATCAGGTTCTCTACCATTTAAGTCAGTCTTCTAGCTCAATTTGGAGAACATTAGCCTGTTTTGATTGCTACCCAGGATATGTATATACAAAATACAGTAATTTATATTCACCTCTTCACCCACCTAGTCATCCAAGTATTTGGTTTATTGAATGGTTTCTGTAGGCCTCTTCACTCAAGGGATTTACTTTGATTGCTCACAACTGCGTGGCATTTCTTAACTTGTCACTGCTACCAGAATAATATTCAGAATATATATCAAGTAATACAGCATAAACACCATCCAACAGTACTGACTAGCTGTAAACAATGGTAGGGACCTCTCCATGTGTAATGGCTAAGGATCAGTCTTTTATTTTTGGCCATGGACCTTGAACTCAGGGCTTGGGTGCTGTCCTGAGCTCTTTTTTTAAAAAATGTTTTTTATTGTGAAAATACCATACAGAGGGGTTACAATTACACGAGAAAGGTAATAAGTACATTTCTTATCAGGCATTGTTGCCTCCTCTTTTGTTTTTCCCCTACCATCCTTGCCCTCCCAGCTCCACGACTACACTCCCCCCTCCCACGCCAAAGTTGTAAAGCTCATTTTTCGACATAACATAGCTTCCACTGCTCAAGATCTTTACTTCAATTACATGTGCAAAGACCTCTTTCTTGTAAAGTAATGTGTACAGATTTCAAGTATCAGAGTGTAGATACCCTTAAGAGGTTATTATTCTATCTACAACAGAAGGTAATATGAGCTATGACCAAGGAGGCCTCACTCTTAACATGTATTACTTTGTTGCAATGGATCCACTTGTATCCCTATTTAAGCAATTTGTTTTTTCCCTTCCTCTCCCCAAATTATATCAACATAAAATACAGTGAAAACAGGGGTTATACCATGGGGGAAGAACATACAAAGCAGCAAAAAATTATGCTCAAGGCTAGCTAGTACTCTCACTATGGCACACATTTCCATTTTCTTGATCATTAGCCTTATATAGAAGATTGTACACCTGAGCAATTGGATTTATGGGTTCTTAAAGGAAGTAATACATGTTAAGAGTGAGGCCTCCTTGGTCATATCTCATATTACCTTCTGTTGTAGATAGAATAATAACCTCTTAAGGGTATCTACACTCTGATACTTGAAATCTGTACATATTACTTTACAAGAAAGAGGTCTTTGCACATGTAATTGAGGTAAAGATCTTGAGCAGTGGAAGTTATCTTGTATTAAGTAGATGGGCCAAGTATCAACATGAAGGATTATATAAGGGACAGAGTGAAGTAGGAGAGTCTGAGTGAAAGGAAGTGAGATTGAAAAGTGGAGGGGCAGGGATAAAGAGTGAGAGAGAGAGAGAGAGAAGAGATATTGACAGATGGTAAGATTTGAGGAAAACAAAAAGTGAAGCAGAGAAATGGAAGATGTGAGGGTATGAACCAAGTAATTCATTTGTTCTCTAAGAGGTGGGAAAGGCAATAAACATATTCTATCTTAGTCCTGTGGAAGGAATGTAATTATGTTAACACCTGATTTTAGAATTTGTCATATCAAGAACAATAAGATAATAGAGTTTTCATTTAAAACCACTAAATTTTTGGTAATTTACTATAGCAGTAATAGGAAACCAATGTTGTTAGTTTATGGTTTTCATGGTTTTTAAATATTAAGTATGTGAAACTCCATACCAATTACTGTTTAAACCTCATATTCTGTTCAGTTTTAGGTATCTTAGGTCCAATTCAAAGTACTGTTGGATAAACAAATGATTATAAGCATTTTTACCGGGTTTTAAAAAAATTGTAAAAATCCAGGTTTCATTCTTATTCATTATCCTGTGGGTATAGCAAAAAGTAGAAATGTGAGATGAAAAATATTTTGTTCCAAGATTATTGTCTTGCTGTGGGATGAGGTGAATCTAACCCTGATATATATATATATATATATATATATATATATATATATATATATATATATATATTATCCTAACCAAAGGGTCTTGTAATGTCCACAGCCCTATTAGAACTACATATTGTACGGTTTACACAGAATTTACAGTTTATGGTTTTTTGTTGAAATTACTAGGTCCCTAGTACTCTAATAAGCCTCTGGTAACCATTTGTAGCCTTCATGAGAGTACAGCTACCTATGATCTAATGTCTTGAAAAGTTTGGAAACCTTTCTGGCCTTTCTGTCTACATATATCTGGCTACCACTTTTTTTTTTTTTTAAAGACTTGATGATTTCTTGAGCTTTATCATATAAGTGAGATAGACTTCTGCTCTCAACCTCTTCCAAATACTGGTGTGCTGTGCTTACTCCTCATATCAGAAATTACTCTCAACTCTCCATCCTTTCTCAGCTAATCTAACTTATTTTTGTTTTGAATGTTAAATAAACTCCTTTTCATTTAATCTCTTGTTTATGGGGGTAATCTCTAGACTTCGCATTAAGTACTTACACCTTTGAAACTTAAAACCTATTTCTCTCTAAAAGTGCTTTTTTTGTAATCCAAAGCTATATCTCTTGAGATTGTGGCTCTTCAAAAGGTTTGAGAGACCAAGAGGGTGACAGGAAAGTAGAGAAACGCCACAGCTCTCTCCAACCAAAAAAGGAGTTCTAGTTCCAATGCTTAATTTCCCCAAGAGACTGACTACAAAAAGATGGACACTCAGAGAAAAACAAGAGGCGGAAAAAAAACATAAAAGAAACAAAGAAAAGAAAGAATTTCAGAACAGAGAAGTGGGAAGACCCCTCCCCCAACCTTTATTGGCTGCGCTGCAACACACCAAGCCACAGCTATCCCAGCCCGGTGGGGGCTGCTGGAGTACCCAGAGACTCAGGGCATCGGCTACAGATCACCCACGCAGAAGATGACTGAGGTACCAGTGTCGGACCCGCTGATCACAATGAACAGAGAAACCTCCAAGCCAGGAACCTGCACAAAGATCCACCCCCACCCCTTACTCTCCTAGCAGAGGGGCTCCATCTTACCAAGGCCACTCGGCCCCTCAGCGGGAACCCCAGAACTACACGGGTCACCCATAGAACGCCAGAGCAGAAGACCTGCAAGGTATTGGTGCTGATCTGGAGAGTGCAAACAGAGACAAATCCCAGTGCTCAGAACCTGCCCAGAGACTCCTCCCCTACCACTTAGCCAGAGGCCAGAGGCCTATCACATGGTGTGACCCGAAGAGCACCAAAAGAAGCAGAGAGAGAGGAGAAACACACAGAGCCACCACCGCCCATTCCAGCCCACAAGCATCTCAACTGAACTCTGATTGCAGCAGCAACCAGCAACCTCCATTGCACAGAAACAATTAGGTCCAGGGTGAACACCCCGCAGGGGACAGTATATCCCTCCTCAAGGGAGACCAGAGCTGGTGGGAACCCCCAGACCTTGACCCAGACCCCTACCTTAACACCTGGACTACAGGACCCACTAAAACTGGAGCACATCCAGGCTAGATCAAGAGCAACCCTGGAAGGGAGCTTAAACACTCAAGCCAGGAACAGCACCCATGGGTAAAAGCAGCCAACAGTGGAAGAAACTTGAACTGTGTACTCCAGGCTGTGTAACCCAGGTGGGATACATAGCAGCACATGTCCAACTGGTGTGCCTTAGGACAGGGGTTGGGAGCTAGGATCAGGCCTGGTGATCCAGTGCTTGAGCAACACAAACAACTCCTCCCAATTGAAGTCAGAAGCTGAGCATACACCTCAGCAGAGGAGGGAAAACAGTGAACCGCACCCCCTGGGAATTACGCCTGTGACAGCAAAAGACCTGGGTGTCCAGGGCAAGAGAACCAGAAGCCCAAACTCCACCAGAATCTGACCCATATGTCCCAGGCTGGGAATTGGACAACTCAGATCGCTAGCACCTGATAATAGCCAGGAGCTCAGGCTGGTAAGGTGGCTCAGTGGTAGAGTGCTTGCCTTGTGTGCATGAGGCTCTGGATCTGATTCCTCAGCACCACATAAGCAGAAAGGACCAAAAGTGGCTCAAATGGTAGGGCATCAGCCTTGAGCTGAAGTGCTGAGAGACAGCACCCAGACCCAGAGTTCAGGCTCACAACTGGCCCAAACAAAACAACAACAACAAACCATCAGGAGCCCATAGCAGACTCCAGAAACTGGTAGAGTACATCCAGCACACCTGATCTTGCCAAGAGTACCTGCAGGAGTAAACAGGAGCAGTCTAAGCTGCTCAGTCCTTCTAAAGGTGGAAACTGCCAGTGATCTACAGCAGAGAGCCGAGAGCCCTACGTGGGTCAGACCAGCAGCTGGAGTTCGGACCCCAACAGAACCAAGACCAGGTACAGACTCTCTCCACCAGCCTAGAAACAGCAATCAAGAAAAACAAACATCTATTGACCAAAACAAAATTTCAGATTAGTCTACAATAATCCCTGAATCCCCATAAGAAAATCACAGAGAAAAATTACAAGGTTTATCAATACCCAGTATAGCAAGCTACCCCCAAAAGCCAGCAGCCACCCAGGGGAGAGCCCCAGTAGGAGCAAAGCAGGAATGGAAGACAAAAGCTACATTCAAGAGATGCTGGAGGCAATGACTCAAGAATTAAAGGGAGAAATAGACCAGAAATGTAAAGAACACAGGGATGAACTATCGAAAGAGATACAGGGTCTCAAACAGGAGGTGCACGCAAAAATAGAGGCAGTACACACTTCACTAAGAGGTGAGATTAGTGCTTTGAGAACCAACATCGAATCCATAAATGAGTCCATTTCCTCTATGCAAACCACAATGGAAATCATAGTTAACAGAGTGAACGAAATGGAATTTAGAGTGTCAGACATAGAAGACAGAATACACCAACTGGACCAAAAAGTCACAGATATGGAAAAATCACTTAAATTATGACAAAGGGAAATCCAAGAGCAAGCGGATAGTGCCAAGAAATTTAACCTTCATATAATTGGAGTGGACAAAGGCGGGGAATATCAAAGCAAGCGAATGCAACAACTATTCAACAAGATTATCAATGAGAATTTCCCCCATCTTAAAAAAGAACATCTTACCTACATAACAGAAGCATATAGAACACCTAACAAGCAGGATCCCAGGAGAAACACTTCTAGGCACATTATAACAAAATTGAAAGATCTGAATATTAAGGAAACAATCTTGCATGTAGCAAAAACAAAGGAGCTATACTACAATGGGAAAAAAATTAGAATCACTGAAGATCTCTCCACACAGACACTGAATGCAAGAAAGGGCTGAGAAAGTATCATCTGAGCACTGAGAACCAATAGCTGCCAGCCCAGACTGATATACCTGGCAAAGCTAGCATTCACATTCAATGGAGAAATGAAAATTTGTAATAGTAAAGAAAAACTAAATGAATTCATGAACAATAAGCCAGCATTACAAAGAATACTAAGAGGGGGAACACAACATGAAGAAAGCAACAAGGAATGGGGACCTGCACCAGACAGGTAATAATAGAAGTCTAACTTAGTAAGCACAGGAGAAAAGGAAAGAAGAAAAACTTAGGAAAACAGGGAATGACAGGGACCACAATGCATCTCTCTATAATAACCTTAAATATTAACAGACTTAATTCAGCAATCAAAAGAAAAAGAACTGCAGATTGGATCAGAAAACATGACCCATCCATCTATTACCTTCAGGAGATCCACTTCTCAGCCAAACATACAAACAAACTCAGAGTGAAGGGTTGGAAACGGATCTACCAATCAAATGCCCCCAGTAAGAAAGCAGGAGTAGGTATCCTGATATCTAACAAAATAAACTTTTCATTAAAATCAATAAATAAAGACAAGGAAGGACACTACATATTAATACAGAGAACAATCCAAGAGGAGGATATTACCATTATCACCTTATACTCCCTAAACATTGGAGCACCCAAATATATCAAGCAAATATTCTCAAACTTACAGAATAAAATAGATCCAAATATGATAATACTAGGAGACTTTAATACCCCACTCTCACCAAAGGACAGTTCTACCAACCAGAGGATTGGCAAAGAAGCTACCGAATTAAGTAAGGCCATACTTCAAGCAGAACTAACTGACATCTACCAAATATTTCACCCTAAAACAACACAGTACACGCTCTTCTCATGGAACTTTCTCCAAAATAGACCATATCATAGTTCATGCAAGGAACTTAAGCAAACACAAGGGGATTGACATAATCCCTTGTATGCTATCCGATCACAGTGGAATCAAGCTAGTTCTCAATAACAAAGCATACCACAGAAATAACTCAAATACATGGAAATTGAACAGCACAGTTCTAAGCAGAAATTAGAGAAGAAATTAAAAAGTTCCTACAATTCAATGAAAATGAAGACACATCACAAAGAAACTTGTGGGACACAGCAAAACCAGTCCTGCGGGCAAATTTATCACCCTCATTGCCCATATCAAGAAAACAGAGATAGAGCAAGTAAATAATCTCATGTTGCAATTAAAATAGCTAGAAAAATATGAAAAATGGAACCTAAAGTTACTAGATGTAGCCAGATAATCAAATTAAGAGCGGAAATTAATGATAGAGAATAGGAAAAGTATTATAAAATTAATAGAACAAAAAGCTGGTTCTTTGAAAAAATAAATAAAATTGATAGAAGTTTGGCAAGATTAATTAAGAAAAGAAGAGAGGAAACCCAAATTTACAAGATCGGGGATGCCACTGGAAAAATCACAACAAATACCCAAAATATCCAAACAATTATAAAGAACTATTTTCAAAAGTTATACTTTCTAAAGAAAGAAAACCTAGCAGAAATGGATGCATTTTTAGATAAATACAAGTTGCCCAAACTGAGCAAAGATGAATAAGCCAATATCTTACAATGAGATACAGGAAGCAGTCAGAAGTCTTCCAATAAGGAAAAGCCCAGGACGATGGATTCACAACAAAATTCTGTAAGACCTTTAAAGAAGAACTAATAACCATACTCCTCAAGCTCTTCAGAGAAGTAGAAAAGGAGGGAGCTATCTCAAACTCATCCTACGATGCCAACATCACACTCATCTCCAAACCAGGCAAAGAGCCAACAAAAAAAGAGAACTACAGACCAATCTCCTTGATAAACACAGATGTGAAGATCCTTAACAAAATTCTAGCTAACAGAATCCAGAAACACATAAAAAAATCATACACTACGACCAGGTAGACTTCATCCCAGAGATGCAGGGATGGTTTAACATATGTAAATCAATAGATGTAATCCAACACATCAACAGATCCAAGTTCAAGAACCACATGATTATCTCCACTGGCGCAGAAAAGGCTTTTGATAAGATACAACATTCATTCATGTTAAAAGCTCTGGAGAACCTATAGGAATAGAGGAACATTTCTTAAAACAATGAAAGCCATATACGACAGACCAATAGCCAATATTACACTTAATGGGGAAAAACTACAACCAATTCTCCTAAAATCAGGAACAAGGCAAGGATGCCCACTATCCCCACTTCTCTTCAATATAGTCCTGGAACCCTTAGCCAGGGCAATAAGGCAAGAAAAATACATGAAAGGGATCCGCATAGGGAAAGATGAAGTTAAACTATCCCTTTTTGCAGATGACATGATACTATACCTTCATGATCCCAAAAACTCCATCCCCAAACTCTTAGAAATTATAAATCACTGCAGCATAGTAGGAGGATACAAAATCAACCCACAAGAATCAGTTGCCTTCCTGTACACTGACAATGTACTAGCAGAGAGGGAAATAAAAGAAGCAATCCCATTCACAATAACCCCCCCCCAATAAAATATTTAGGAATTAATGTAAAAGAACTATTTAATGAAAACTATAAAAACTTAGAGAAAGAAATTACAGAAGATACCAGGAAATGGAAAGACCTTCCATGCCCTTGGATAGGCAGACTTAATATAGTGAAAATGGCAATACTGCCAAAATTAACATCAAATTCAATGCAATTCCTATTAAAATACCAATGACATACATTTTTGAAATACAGAAAATAGTCCAAAATTCATATGGAATAAGAAAAGACCTAGAATAGCCAAAACAATTCTAGGGAAAAAAGACAACATGGGAGGGATATCCATGCTGAACTTCAAACTCTAATACAGAACTATAATAAAAAACACAGCATGGTACTGGCACAAAAACAGACCTGAAAACCAATGGAATAGAATAGAATCCAGAAATAAAACCACATGCTTACAGCCAGCTGATATTTGACAAAGGAGCCAAAGACATACAGTGGAAGAAACACAGCCTCTTCAACTACTGGTGCTGGAAAACTGGGAGGCCACATGCAGAAAACTAAAAGTGGAACCCAGCCTATCACCATGCACCAACATCAACTCAAAATGGATTAAGACCTTAACATCAAACCTGAATCTCTGAAACTTCTGTAGGACGGAGTAGGGGAGACACTTGAACTTATAGGCACAGGAAGGAACTTCCTGAACAGAGTCCCAGGGTCACAACAAATTGGAGAGAGATTCGACAAATGGGACTACCTTAAAATAAAACGTTTCTGCACAGATAAAGCAATAGCAACCAAGCTAGAAAGACAACTAACTAACTGGGAAAAATATTTACCAGCAATATATCAGACAAGAGGTTAATATCTAGTATATACAGGGAACTCAAGAAACTAATCCCTCCCAAACCTAACAAACCAATTACTAAATGGGCAAGGGATCTAAAGAGAGACTTCTCAGAAGAAGATTGTGAAGGAAATGCAAATAAAGACAACCCTGAGATACCACCTTACCCCAGTCAGAATGGCCTACTACCTCAAGTCAGCCAATGACAATTGCTGGAGGGGATGCAGAGAAAGTGGAACCCTATTACACTCCTGGTGGGAAAGTACACTTATACAACCACTTTGGAAAGCAGTCTGGAGGGTCCTCAGAAAGCTAAATATTGACCTCCCTTATGACCCAGTCATACCACTTCTAGGCATCTATCCTGAACAACAGGAACCAGGATACAAGGACACATGCACCTGCATGTTTATTGCAGCACTGTTCACAATAGCCAGGATATGGAAACAACCCAGATGTCCCACCACAGATGAATGGATCCAAAAATTGTGGTATCTATATACAATGGAATATTATGCAGCCATTAGAAAGGAGAAAATAATGGCATTTGCAGGGAAATGGATGGAGCTGGAAGAAATCATGTTGAGTGAGGTAAACCAAGAGCAAAGAGACAGACAGCACATGGTCTCCTAGATAAGTGGATGTTAAAGCAAAATGTAAGGTGAGATGACTTAACAAGTCTTAATAAGACTTAAGAAACAAAGGACTTCCACTCATCTGGCCGAATCACTACTAAATAACCCCATGCTCCTGATCACATATATGGTATATATGTGCACACTGGAGGGAAACCAGGAGGACTACACAGAACTAGAGGGAATCAGGGGAAAACATGTAACGGCAGAACCCATCAGCTGCACTGGACATTGACCAAAATGAACTAAGCAACTCAATGGCAGTGATGGGAGGGAGGGAACGAGTGGGAAAGAGGGAACAGCTGATGTTATGCAAAACAAAAGAAATGTACATATCACCAAATGTGGAAGAAATAACTGTATGCAAAGCTCATAGAACTCAAAAATGTTATAGACCACGATAGACAATTTGCCCCATGAAAGTTAGAATGTGATTGTGACTTTAACTAAGCATCACTATCCCACAATACTGTAAAATTTGTGAAATTATGTAATCACTTAATCACAATAAGGAATTTGAAAAAAAGAGGAAATGATAGCCATAAAAGACTAACTTCCACATATACACCGATGTGCATTGTTGCTCAGCAACTCCATGTATATTTGGGAACAAGTCAGGCTGAACTACAAGAGACTCTACAATGAGAGTACTTTGTCAAATGACTAAAGATTATACTTCAACTGATTGTTTCCACATCCCTTATCTGCCAACACGTGGTACTCTGACTTAGTCTGTGGAATTGTGGCTCCGCTGGGCACTCCAGCCACACTTCCCAGGAGACACTTATTCAGATATTTTAAACTTTAACATTATGATAATCTCAGTTATCTTGTAAACTGTAGGGATACAGGTTGACCCATTGTAACAATGAGATATACAAGACACTATGTTGAAACACACTTTACAATTTAGGCGGGGCGGGGTGGGGGGGGAGGAGAGGGGGACGGAGTGTAGTTGTGGAGATGGGAGGGAAGGGATGATAGGGGAAAAAACAAAGGAAGAGGCAACAATGCTTGATAAGAAATGTACTCATTACCTTGCTCATGTAACTGTAACCCCTCTGTACAGTATTTTCACAATAAAAAATTTGTAAAAAAAAAAACCAAAATGTTTCAGAATTGTAATTCTAAAGCAAACTTTAAGAATGTGACTCTTTTATTCATTGGGTCTTTGCCCAAGGTAATAAGTCTCAACCTCAAGGTCTAATTTTAATTGGAAATTTTGAGGGGTAATGAGGGGTAAAAAGAGAATGAAAATTCATTCACTAATACTTCAAGATATTATGTCTCCACATTTTTCTCCCTAGTAAATCATAGCATCTCTTTCAAGTTATACTACACTCTGTGGAGTCTCTGCCTTTGGTTACATCATGATTTAGAGAGATATTATGTCTGACTACATTCTGCACATCTAAATAATAATTCTCATGTGTAAAAATTCATAATTCATAAAGTGAGTTATCAGAATGAACTGTAAGAATGATGGTAGAAAATTTTTGGTTCCTGAGGTAAAAATATCCTCTAGTTTACGTATAATTAAGAGAAAGTCAAGAAGAATACAAGAGCAGTCTAAGCAGATTTTCTGTCTCCCTTACTCCCTATACCTCATCACATGTAGAAAACACTCATAAAGATGTGAAATTACAATAAAAGACTGATAGATATAGTGCTCTGGAAACAAGAAAAAATACATTTGTCATGAATTTGGTAGACTCATTTTTCTGTCTCTCTTTCCTATTCTGCTAAGTCTCAGGGATGGTAAAATGTGATGAAAATATCCATACAGTGACTGAGGTAATTAATGAAGGAAACACACATGTTTTAGAACCTAAATAGAGACTAATAAAATGGGGATTCTGTTGAATCTTTTCTCATGACATCTTGATAGCCAGCCAATCTTCAGACATGTGAGTGAGGTCCTTGACTGCCATCTAACTATAGACACATGCACAAATGAGTCAGCTGATTTTAACCCAAATTGCATATCCTCAGAGTTGTGACATACAATTCTGATAGTTTTTCAAAGAGAAAACTTTAATTGATGCACAATTTAAAGGAAGATTAGACAACGTGTTAGCTGAGCATCAGATGGGATTAATTTCAGTAGGAACAGTAAGAAGAAAGGGTCAACAAAAAATTCTATTTCTCTTCACTGTCTTTCTACTCCTTATACATGTTCAGAACTGGTCATTGACTTGAGGGGGAAGGTGTGAAGCAAATGGGAAAAAACATGATTATGACTAAGGATTCAGGATAAATGGACTGAGAAACTCATAAGATTACTTGTATATTACTAGCTTAAATTTTTCTTTGTTAAACCAATGAGGATCTGAGAAATAGCACTTTTATTTCTTTTTTTTTTTTGATAAAAATAACATGTCTGAACCATGACCAGGGAAATATATGTTTACTTTACCTGAAGTTTTGGCATTAATGAAATAGAGTGCACTTGAATGATTAATCCCAGAATCATGCACTGTACTCAAGAGCAAATATTTGAGTGGAAATCAGTTTCAAGAAACTTCCCTAAGTGCAGGAAAAGGGCTGTTGCTATGTCTTTGAAGTAAATGAGGAAATGTGGATAGGTGTAATTTGTTCTCATCATTCCTTAGCTGTGTTATAGTGGAGAACAAAACAGAGGAAAAAAGACAAAAAATTTCCATAGGCCAAACTTATTACTATTAATATTTAAATGCCTAACATTAGATTGAGTACTTATCACTGTGCTAAGCTCTTTGTATGGATTGTTTCATTTAATCCTCACAACAACATATGAAAATATATTATTTTCTCCATTTTACAGTTGAGGAAACTGAGATTAAATCACTTAAATTCATGCACTAAATAAAGTGGCTGAAATCCAGAAATGTCTGACTCCAAAGAATTTTATTTCATTTTGGCACAACATTGCCTCTTAAATGCATGGCAGCCTTTTAAAATTTATTGCTAGCAGTGATTTTACTTGCAAGAGAAAACAAGTATTATTGAGAAGGACTCTGAAAACATAATCAAGTGCTGAATGACCAGTAACAATTTCATGTGGTGACCCAGGGCACTGTGCAGAGCAAAGTTAAGACAGGCCACTTTGCTGCTTTTTGGAGAGATGTTCTTGCTTCAGGGACTTCACATAGAATAAAGATGATGGCAATGTTTCCTATTGAATTTGGCCTGCAGAAGAAAAAGGCAAGTTTTACTCTTTAAAGTAATAGTGCTTTGCAATGAATTTTCCTGATAATAGCTTTCTTTGTAAAGAAAATAAAGAAAATATACAATTGGAAAAAGCACAATCAGTTTATAGGCCTCCCCTAAAATCTAGGTAAATATTGATTCCCAGCATTTAAGAACTGGTGTAGTTGATAAACTGTATCCTGAACATGGTTTTGTAATGTGGACCAACAATTCAGAAAACTATTTCAACTAATGAGGGTGCTTTTTTGATAAAATTTTCTAGCTTAACCAAAGGGCACATAATTTCACAAAATTATGGTGAATATTTAATTGGTAAAAGTTTAGAAATAAGTTTGTCATTATGTTTTTCCATGACCACCTCCTGATTCTTATAATCCTTAGGAAACAGAAGCCTCATATTGCATTATAAGGGAAACCATGGGACCTATATTTCTTTGGGTCTGGCTTATGTCACTTAATATGATTTTTTCCAAGTATTCATCTCCTAACAAATGGGGTGGTATCATTCTTTCTGATGGAAGCTTAGAATTCCATAATATTATCAGATGAGCAGAAAAACTCAAAAGCCATCTACATATGACCATATAAGATGATGCTAAGTGAAATGAACCCCAAGATATGGCCACAAGGGGTTTTTCTTTGTTGTTGTTGTTTTTAATGTACTATGTGATTTTCTTTTGCTCCTTTTGTATGATCTTCCCCCTATGGTTTATCCCCTACTGTCATTGTATTTGATTTTGGTGCCCTGCATCTTGTATATACATTTATCTAATTTGGGGAGGGGAAGGGGAATAACAAAATGCTGAAATAAGGATACAGGACGACCCATTGTGACAATGAGACTAACAAGACACTATGTTGGAAGTGAACTTTACAACTTGCAGGGGGTGGAGGAGATGTGGGGGAGATGGGGGAGGGAAGGGATAGTAGGAGAAAAACAAAGGAAGGGGTAACAATGCTCGACAAGAAATGTATTCACTACTTTGTAACTGTCATCCTCCCTCTGTACAGCATCTTTAACTGTCCTTCCCCCCCCCCCCGTACAGCATCTTTACAATACAATAAAATTTAAAAAAAGAAACAGATGGGGGGGTAGTTGTGGAGGTGGGAAGGAAGGGATGGTAGGGAAAAAACAAAAGAGGAGGCAACAATGCTCAATAGGAAATGTACTCATTACCTTGCTCATGTAACTGTTACCCTTTGATATAGTATTTTTACAAGAGAAAACATACAAAAAAACAGAAACCTCTGCTTTGCATTCACTATACCTAGTATCAGTTGTAATACTGAGCTTTGGTAGAGTGGTTATGTTCAGTGCTACTCCATTATGCTTTCTTAGTTTTCCTGTCTTTATCTCCCACCCTCCCTCCCTGCCTCCCTCCCTCCCTTTCTCTTTCTTTCTTTTTTATTGTAAAGGTTTGTACAGAGGGTTTATAGTTACATAAGTCATAAACTAAGTATATTTCTTTTTGAACAGTGTTACTCTCTCCCTCATTATTCTTCCAGTTTTTTCCTCATGAACTACCCCCCCTCAAGTGTCTAGTGAGTATCATTGCTGAACTAGTTCACTCTTTGTCCCACTGTTTCTATAGTTCTTCTCCCCTCCCCAAATCAGATAATCTTACATACAAAACAAAGGATACAGAAATTTAAAAAAAAACAGCAACAAAAGGGGGAAAAACAGAAGAAAAAGAAAGAACCACAAGTGGTACAATAAAAAACCCTCTGTTTCCCTTTCTTGGAGTGCATTTCAACAAGCATTTTACATGAACATATGACATAGCCATTGAGCCCTTTTCTAAGAATATCATCCTTTGGTCTCACTGTGTGAATGTTTAGAGTCCTGTTGAATCATGTCCAAGTAAAACTTTTTTTGTCTTTTACTATCCATTGGGTTTGCTTGTAGATTTACAGGCACATTATAATTATTGCAAATGAGAGAAACCATGCAACCTATGTTTCTTTGGGTCTGACTTACCTCGTGTAAAATAAATTTTTCCAAGTCTTTCTATTTCCTTATGAATGGGGCAAGGTCATTCTTTCTGATGGAAGCATAAATTTCCATCATGAATATATACCACATTTTCCTGATCCATTTGTCCATTGAGAGGCATGTGGGTTGATTCCATTTCTTAGCTATGGTAAACAGTGCTGCAATAAACATGGTTGTGCTGGTGGCATTAGTATGGCCTTGATTCTGGTCATTTGGGTAAATGCCCAGGAGTGGGATTACTGAGTCATAGGGGAGCTCTTTTTTTTTTTTTTGGGGTCCGGTCGTGGGGCCTGGACACTGGACCCGGGCACTGTCCCTCAGCTCTTCAGCTTAAGGCTAGTGCTCTACCACTTGAGCCACAGCACCAATTCCAGCTTTTTTCTTTTTGCTTATGTGGTGCTGAGGAATTGAACCTAGGGCTTCAAGCTTGCGAGGCAAGCGCTCTACCACTGAGCCACCTTCCCAGCCCTCTTTGTTAAATTTTTTGAGGAACCTCCATACTGCTTTTGAGAGTGGTTGAGCAAGTTTACATTTACAACAAGAGTGTAGTAGTGTTCCCTTTTGGCCACATCCCTGCCAGCATAAGTTATTGTTATTTTTCTTGATAATGACCATTCTAGCTGGAGTGATGTGGAATCTCAATGTTTTGATTTGCATTTCTTTTATGACCAGAGATATTGAACATCTTTTCATGTGCCTATTGGCCATTATTATTTCTTCTTCAGAGAAGTCTCTTTTTAAGCCATTATCCCACTTCTTATTTGGATTGTTGTTTCTTTGAGGATATGTTTCTGGGGTGTATAATTTTTTGAGATCTAAGTATATTTTAGATATGAGACCCTTGTCTAATTCATAGCTAGTAAATATCTTCCATTCTATAGGTTTTCTATTTGTCTTGGTAGGAATATTGTTTGCCATGGAGAAGCTCTTCAGTTTGATGTAATCCCATTGATCCAGACTTTCTTTGATTTGTTGTGATTCTGGATTTTTACTTAGGGAGTTTTGACCCATGTCAAAGATCCTAGTGTTTCCCCTATCCCTTCCTGTAATATTTTCAGGGTATCTGGTCTTACATTAAAGTCTTTGATCCATTTGGAATTGAATCTGGTACAAGGTGATAAATAAGGATGTAGCTTCAGTATAGCCAATTCTGCCAACACCATTTGTTAAAGAGGCTGTCTTTTTTTCTAACCTGTGTTTTTGGCTCCCTTATAAAATATTAGCTGACTATATAGGTCTGTGGATTCATTTCTGTATCTTCTATTCCATTGTTCCACAGGCCTATTCTTGTGCCAATACCAAGCTGTTTTTATTACTATGGCTTTGTAATGGAGTTTGAAGTCTCAATATGAGTAATTCAATTAATGTAATTCATCATATCAATAGGAGCAAGGACAAGAGCCATTTGATCATCTCAATAGATGTAGAGAAAGTATATGACAAGATCCAGCACTCCTGTATGATAAAAGTTCTGGAGAACTAGGAATCCATGGAACATTCATCAATATAATAAAGGCTGTATATGACAAACCTACAGCTAGCATTACACTTAATGTTGAAAAGTTAAAACCGTTTATGTCTGCATCTTGTCTTATTGCTGTAGCTAGGCATTCTAATACTAGGTTGAAGAGAAGTGGAGAGAGTGGACATCCTTGTCTTGTTCCTGAGTTAAGAGGAAATGGCTTTAGTTTTTCACCATTAAGTATAATGCTGGCTGTAGGTTTGTCATATACAGCCTTTATTGTATTGAAGAATGTTCCATGGATTCCTAATTTTTCCAAAACCTTCATCATAAAGGGGTGTTGGATCTTGTCGACTGCTTTCTCTGCATCTATTGAGATAACCATGTGGTTCTTATCCTTGCTCCTGTTGATGTGATGAATAATATTAATTGATTTGTGTATATAGAACCAGCTTTGCATCCCTGAAATGAATCCTGTTTGATCATGGTGTATGATTTTTTGGATGAATTGTTGAAGTTGATTGGCCAAAATTTTGTTGAGAAGTTTTGCATCAATGTTCATCAAAGAAATGGGTCTATAGTTCTCTTTCTTTGATGAGTCCCTGCCTGGTTTTGGGATGAGGGTTATGATGGCTTCATAGAATGTGTTCGGTAGTGAACTTTCTCTTTCAATTTCATTGAAGAGTTGGAGGAGTATTGGTGTGAGCTCTGTTTGAAGGCCTTGTAGAATTCCGCTGTAAAACCATCTGGTCCTGGACTTTTCTTAGCTGGGAGGTCTCTTATTGCTGTTTCTATTTCAATACTTGATATGGGCCTGTTAAGATGGTTTAACTCATGGCAAAGGACATAACTAGCAAGATCAATAGAAAGCCCACAGATTGGGAGAAGATCTTCTCTAGCCAAACAACAGACAAGGGTCTCATATCTAAAATACACCTGGAACTCAAAAAATTAAATCTCCCAACAACAAATCCTCAAAGAAACAACTGCCCAATAAATAAGTGGGCTAATGACTTAAAGAGAAACTTCTCTGAAGAAGAAAGAAGGATGGCCAATAGACACGTGAAGAAATGCTCAACCTCCCTGGCCATAAAAGAAATGCAAATCAAAACAACATTGAGATACCACCTCACTCCAGTTAGAATGGCAAAAATCAAGAACTCTAATAACAACAGATGCTGGAGGGGATGTGGACAGAAGGGAACCTTACTGCATTGTTGGTGGGAGTGTAAACTTGTTCAACCACTTTGGAAAGTAGTATGGAGGTTCCTCAAAAGACTCCACATAGAGCTCCCCTATGACCCAGCAGTCCTACTTTTGGGCATTTACCCAAATGTTTACAAACAAGATCACACTAAAGCTACCAGCACAACTATATTTATTGCAGCATTATTTACCATAGCTAAGATATGGAACCAACCCAGATGCCCCTCAGTGGATGAATGGATCAAGAAAATGTGGTATATATACACAATGGAATTCTATGCCTCCATCAGAAAGAATGACATTGCCCCATTTGTTAGGAAATAGTAAGCCAAGCCCAAAGAAACGTAGGTCCCATGATTTCCCTTATTAGCAATATCTAGTATATGTATGAGTCAAGCAGAAAAGATCAGATAAGGTGCTGTTAGGAAAATGAACCCTAAGATATGTATTTTAAATGTTTTTTTCTTTCATGCATTTGTTTCTAACGCAATTATAAGATTATTTCTTTGTTGCTTTGTATGTCCCTCCCCCACAGTATAACCCCTGCTTTCACTGTATTTGATGCCGGTATAATTTGTGGAGGGGAAGGAGAAAAACAAGTCGTTTAAATAAGGATACAGGTGGACCTGTTGCAACAATGAGAAGTACAAGTTGTCATGTCGAAAACGAACTTTACAACTTGAGTGGGGGGGAGGATGGGGTGGGGGAGGAGGAATTGGGTGGGGGGGAAGGAGGATGGGAAGGGATGGGAAGGGTAAACAAAGGAGGAGGCTACAATGCTTCATAAGAAATGTACTCCCTATCTTGCCCATGTAATTGTAACCCCTCTGTACAGTATTTTCACAATAAAAAAATAAAAATAAAAATTAAAAAAAGTTAAAACTCTTTCCTCTAAGATCTAAATGAAACAAGAATGTTCACTCTTACCACTCCTCTTCAATATAATACTGGAATTCCTAGTAAGAGCAATAAGGAAAGAGACAAACATTAAAGGGATCCAACTAAGAAAGAAGGAGATAAGGAAGAACTAAAACTCTCCCTCTTTGCAGACACAATCTTGTGTTTAAAGAACCCCATAGATTTATCTCCCAAGTTACTTGAGCTTATTCGAAACTTTGGCAAAGTAGCAGGGTATTAAATTAACCCACAAAAATCAGTAGCTTTTTGTTTACCAACAACTAGAAGAACAAGACTGAAATCAGGAAGACAACCCCTTTTGTAATAGCCTCAAAAATATCTAAAGATGTGAAGGACTTCTATGATGAAAATTTTAAAAACTTGTAAAGGGAAATTAAAGCAGATTTAAGGAAATAGAAATAAATTTCCATACTACTGGATTGGAAGAATTAACATCATGAAAATGGCAATACTGCCCAAAGCTATCTACAAATTCAATGCAATACCCATCAATATCCTTCAATAATAATAAGAAGCAATCCAAATATTCATATGGAATAATAAAAAAGACACAAAATAGTAAAAACAATCCTTAACAGGGAAAACAGTGCTAAAGGAATGTTAATACCAATCTTCAAAATCCCTCTTTTGTTAGTGTATATTAATTGTACAGTGTTTTCATTCTTTATAGTTACATGCATGTAATATACTGTTATCAAATTCACACATTCTATTTCCCCTTCTTTCCCTATTTATTGAACAAGATTAATGGGGTTCATTGTTTATTTTTATATAAATATGAAGTACTACAATTATATGCACATTCTTGTCTCTCCTTTCATTCTCCCTTCCCACTGATTCCCACCCTTAAACTGTTCCTTTCAATATTACCGTCGTCATTTTGTTTTCAGGTCTAGTTCCTTTGTTCGAAAAAGCTGCTGAGATACACATGTTTTGCTTGGCAATACTGGGGTTTCATGTCAGTGCTAGGCAGGTGCTCTATCACTTGAACAAAGTCCTCAAACCCTATTTTGATGGATTGCAGCCTATGCTTGAGGTAAATGTAATTGTATTTTCAACATTGATCATTTTTCTCATTACATTCCTGGAATTCCAACTGTCCCAACTGGATCCTTATCCATCCTTGCATGTCAATCAACAACTAATCTAATTTCTAAACTTTCAAAAAGTAAATGTTCTCTATAATTTGTAAAATCTCTGCTCTTTGGTTAGGCTAAACATTGTCAATGTTCACAAAAGTCACTAAAACATCTGTTTTCAAGTACTTTCCATTTCTTCTTTTAATGCTAAGCAAAATATATGATTCTACAATAGATACTATATCTTTTTAGAGTATAGTTTCTGAAATTTGAGATTTTATTTAAACTCTAAACAACTAACTTGTTAGTTCTTTGTTGCTAAGGAAACCATTGTGTATAAATTACCACTATTATAATAGATGCTACTTAGACTCATTTGGTGGGGGCAAGTGCCTCTTTCCTTTGAGATTAGAAAATTATTACCTTTTGATGGGAAAGAAAAAGTCATGTGGGTTTTAAGCTATAGAGAAACACACCTGCAAGACCTTATCTTTTTTTGCCTTCTATTTTAGTAATAGATAAATGGATGGAATCTAGTCCCTTTTAGAAAGAAATGGTAACTAAGTGATACTGTCTTTCTCTTTCCCTACATATGCCCTGCAGAGACAATTAGAGAGATCCCTTATAGTCATCTCTTAGATTGATCCTTTCATTGTTTTTGTTCTTATCACCTTGACCCAACTTTATTCTTTTTTAATAATGATATTTATATTGACCTCCAAATTGATTTTTCTGTATACATATTTTTTCCTGTACTGTACATTTCATGCTATGTGTCAGATGAATTTCTGAGCCAGATTTCTTGTGCTCAAATCCTTGTTGTGCTACTTACAAGTTCTGTAGCCTTTGGGCAAATGACTTAATCTTTCTGTGCCTTAGTTTCTGGAGATAATAATATCTCATAAAGTTGTGATAAGGAAATGTCAGTCCATGTAAAGCACATATTACAATGTCTCATATATAAGTTTTTATTAAAAATTAGTCTCATTGATTTCCTTAAAATATCACTTTTCATAGCAGAATTTAATCCTCCCAATTCCAAATTTTCAGAGATTACTTACCAAATTCCTTGGCATGCTATCTTGAGCCTCCAGCAATATGTAATCCCTCTCCAAACTTTTATACTCAGAGCTCACAGTAGTCCCAGGAGGTGAGAGGGTATAGTAGCAATTATTTTGATTTTGGAGTAATTCATACCTGGATTGAATTTCTCCTCAGTTACTAAATTGTAATAAGCTACTTGATCTTCAGTTACCTTCCTCTTCTATAAAATACAGGAAATAAATGCCACTAATGGGGTTATTTTGAGAATTAAGGAAACTTTTGTAGAATCATGTACCATAGAACTTCCTATACAGGTATCTGACAAACATTAATTCCTTCGCTCTCTTGCTTTCTCCTTCTCTCTTTCAATCTCTTTCTCTACCTGTATATGTATTTCTTTCTCACTCTTCTACCAGTGTCTGTTATGTATGTGTATGTATATATGCACATATATCCTATTGTATCCTATTAGTTCAATCTTTCTGGGAAACCTTGTCTAATTCACTTTATTTTCCATACATTTATGAATCACCACCTTTTGTCTTGCTCAAATTTTCTTTGCATTTAGTAGCTTGAATGGTGGCACCAGACGTGCTATATCCTGCTAAGAAGTATTACACATAGCCCTTTTTGAGAACAATAACTTATGCCTAATATTCTTACCATCCCAATTATAGTTGGTTGGGCCTTTTCCTTACTGAGAAATCCCTGTGGCTCAGAATAGAAGCTGTCCTAAAAGTGAAATTCTAAACTTAGTGTGACAAGGCATATCATTTAGATGCTCTATGTTGTGGCACATGTATGAAAAATACTTTAAAAATGTCACTACGTAACAGAGTGGGCAAGAACTGTAAAGCAAACATAATAATTAAAAGCCCCAAATAAGCAGAAAGAGAGATAGATAGATAGATAGATAGATAGATAGATAGATAGATAGATAGATAGATATATAGGCAGACAGATAGACAGACAGATGGATGAAATGAGGGGAGAGATATTCTGGAGTTACTTTTAGGAGAGTTGTAACATAAAGTTACACATAGGACAAATCATTAAAGATTTTATGCAATTATTAGAGTTGAAAGTAAAATATATCTACTTATTTGATTACTTCTTAAATTCTTAGAGTTACTATTCAATTGCTAAATCTGCACATTTGTCTGACTGTGGAGCTGATGAGACAATTTCTTATGCTTCCTACTTCATCCAGTAGCCTTATATTGTAACACTACTTCTCTTGCCATGGAAATAACCCATGTCTTTATTCCTTGAACTTAAAAGGGCTAGCTAGTACAGTAAAAAAGAAAAAGAATGTCATCCTACCTCTTTGTCTTTCTAAGTCCTGCCCTTTCTAGTAGGTCAAGAATTACTATTCCAATGAAGCCTTTGGACTGCTTCAGGATTATAAAGTGTCCATAATAATTACTGGCTTTGCTATGTATCTGACCCTTATCAGTAAATTGAAACTTTATTTATGCACTAAAGAGCCTATGAAAGGAACTTTTTCTTATAGACATATTTACCTGAGTCAATGGATATGTTTGAATATCTGAAACCCCTAGAGATTTACAAACATGGAAATTAGGGCTACCGATATAGTTCAATGATGTTACTCACTTAGAATATACAAGATCCCAGGTTTGGTCCCAGCACCACAAATATTAATTAAAATAGAGAAAATATGGGATTTAGGTTCAAATTACTTCATAGTAGTTTTCTCCACATCATAGAAATTAATAGGACTGTGTCAGACTAACTTCATATTGTGGAAGTCATTGATGTCCTGATAATAAAGCTTGATTTGACATCCATTCATCTATGTTTTAACAGCTGTGGAATGCAGAAGTCTGATATCACATGAATTGTATGTAGGCACCATATTTATGTGCAAATTAATGTTATAAAATCCAAAAGGTCAACATTATGTCCTGGAATGGGTCTTCTGTGTGTCTTTAATAGGTAGTCATCACACAATCTTGCATATTTCCTTCACTAAGATAGACTTCCTTTGTGATTCTATGAGGCCATACTGACAGTTGTGAGTCCCTGGCCAGTTAGATTAATAAAGGTGATAACCACAACCAGGTTCTCAATTCTTGTTAGAAGACTACAAATCATTCTTCCATGAAGTAAATCCTGAAGAAACCATTTAATAGCTGTGGTGGTAATGACCTGATGAGCAAATCAGTTTTATATGAAGATCTACTTCCCTCATTTCCTGTTTCTTAAATGTGTCAGTGTCCATGAGTTTTGGCAATTTTATTGGAAAATGTCTGCAGTTGATATTTTGAGGGTAAGGCCCATGTTCAAGA
The DNA here is from genome assembly GCF_019054845.1 of Dipodomys spectabilis. Classification (NCBI taxonomy): domain Eukaryota; kingdom Metazoa; phylum Chordata; class Mammalia; order Rodentia; family Heteromyidae; genus Dipodomys; species Dipodomys spectabilis. The sequence continues at coordinate 1,412,514 of NW_024870748.1, read as the reverse complement.
AATGGAAAAGCAAGTAAAAGAGATGTAGTCTTATCACTTTCAGGAAAGTCAGCCTAGGTATTTCCTAAGTGCTGACATAAGGATAAATTTATTCTAGGATGCCTTTATTCTAAGCTCGGGGTTATCACTTTACTAGCCCTACTATGACTATTCTCAGATGTTTATTTGTTTCACCAAAAGCCTCTAGAAAAGTTTCTCATAAATCAAGAGAGGTTGGACTGGGAAGCTGGCTCAGTGGTAGAACGCTTGCCTTGCATGCATGAGGCCCTGGGTTCAATTCCTCAGCACCACATAAGCAAAAAGAAAAAAGCCGGAAGTGGCGCTGTGGCTCAAGTGGCAGAGTGCTAGCCTTGAGCTGAAGAGCTGAGGGACAGCGCCCAGGCCCAGAGTTCAAGCCCCATGACCGGACCCCCCCCCCAAAAAAAAATCAAGAGAGGTTAAATTTCCGCTAACTCTGCATTCATTGAATGTATCAGAAGCCAACAGAATCATGTGGTAGAACCATGTTGTAGGTTTGGTGAGTAGACTCTCATAGCAATTTTGGTGACAACATATTTGCCTTTTGACCTTTTCATCATAATCATTGATCAAAATAATGATAGACTCAAAACTAAAGGCCACAGGCAGTGAGTATGAATGTTGTTTTATTAAAGGGAGAAATAAAGGGAACAGATGCGGAATGTTGTGCTCAGTATTCTATGTTATCTATTGTAAGACAAACCTCTGTGAAGTAAATATTACTTCTCAGAGTGAAGAAGCTAAAGTATCAGAGGGGGTTAAATATTTCATGTAAGCAATCAGGAACAATATTTGCTTTATTCTAGACTTACTATTTTGGGGCTGGGAAGGTGGCTCAGTGGTAGAGCGCTTGCCTTGCATGCCTGAGGCCCTGGGTTTGATTCCTCAGCACTACATAAGCAAAAAGAAAAAAGCCGGAAGTGGTGCTGTGGCTCAAGTGGTAGAGTGCTAGCCTTGAGCTGAAGAGCTGAGGGACAGCGCCCAGGCCCAGAGTTCAGGCCCCGCGACCGGACCAAAAAAAAAAGAAAAAAAATAGACTTACTATTTTTTAGCCACAGAAACAAATCTTAATGTATTTGCATGTCACTATTAGGCCTTACTAACCCATCTGATTCATAAATTTGGCTGTCATTCACCTTGCATGGTACTATTAACTCATTAATAGTACACAATGCAGGGTTGTTTTGAAGGGTGGCTAAAATAATCTAGAGCAACGGTCTTAACCTGATCTCTTTATCATGTAGTGGGAAATCAGGACAATTTCAACAAAGAATTTTCACTAGAGTAACAAAAGTAATCTCAACATATCAATCTTTCCAGTTACCAGTAGATATTGGAATTCCATATTGTCTGTCTCTAAGCTAGTAACAACTATCATTCCCTATTTATTCATAAAAATTTACTCTCCAGACAAAATCAGATTTATCAGACTGTTTATTGCTGATGAGGTTTTAACATGATGGAATATTAAGTAATTGTATAACTTTAGGTTCATGTTTTAATTTTAGTTTTTATTTTACCATCTAAACAAAGGCAATGCTAAGACACCATGGAGATACATACATTTTGGCTAACCCAAAGAACTAATTTTTTTGTGTGTGTATGTATGGACTCTGAGCCCTGAGGTCATTCCTTGAGGTCCCAAGACCTGTGGACTCAATAGAAGCTGCCTTCAGCTGTGGTATGACCATCACATTATTGGATACATTGATGTATTAATGTATATCTAACATCAATACTTTGTCCAGTGGCTGTCATCACTAGTAGAGTAAGAATGTTTGTATCTCCTACCTAGTCTGCTGATTTATAACTTTTGTTGATAGATAAACTATTTATTCTAGTTCAATAAGACTATAAAGAGCTCTTTCCCCTCTCCCTTGCTGGCCTCTTTTTTCCTCCTCTGTTTATCTTCCTTATTGCATATTAGAAAAATAAAATAAAACCTATTTGTATAACTATGAACATTAAGAAACAGAGAAGTCATAAAGCGAATATCATGTTTTTACTCATATAAAGAAAATAGACTTAAAAAATAATATAACATGATTGTAAAAGGAGGGTTTTGCTGAGGTAGTACAAGTGTGAGAAAAAGAAGAAGGTAAAAAGCAGTAAATATGATAAAAGATACATATATATAACCCACAAAAACTGTTAAAAAGGAGAGGAGAGTTAAAAAGTACAGAGACAAGGTAAATTTCATCCAGATACATTATATATGTATGTGTGTGTGTGTGTGTGTGTGTGTGTGTGTGTGTGTGTGTAAATATCACAAAAAAAACCCTTTATGTAATTAAATGGTATGAATAAAATACTTAAAAAATTTGGGTTAATACCATCATTTTCAATAATAAAATCAGGTACTCAGGTAATTATTTGACAGTTAAAAATCCCTTAATTTGTAATTCAATGCCCATATCCTATAAGATGCCTCAATTTTTTTTATTGTGAAAATACCATACAGATGGGTTACAATTACATGGGCAAGGTAATGAGTGCTTTTCTTATTAAGCATTGTTGCCTCCTCCTTTGTTTCCCCTTCCCATCCCTTCCCCCTCTTTTTCCTCCCCCCTCAGTGCCCAAGTTGTAATATAAAGTTCATTTTCGACATAACATCTTGTAATCTCATTGTTGCAATGGGTCCACCTGTATCCCTATTTAAACAATTCGTTTTTTCCCTTCTCCTCCCCTAATTATACCAACATCAAATACAGTGAAAACAAGGGTTATACCGTGGGGGAGGGACATACAAAGCAACAAAGAAATATCTTATAAATATGTTAGACACAATAGCCTCAGTTTTTTAAAATGTTTTTTAATTGTAAAAATACTGTACAGATGGGTTACAGTTACATGAGCAAGGTAATGAGTACATTTCCTATCAAACATTGTTACCTCCTACTTTGTTTTTCCCCTACCATCCCTTCCCTCTCACCTCCTGGCTTCCCCCTTACCCCCCTTCCGACCTAAATTGTAAAGTTTGTTTTTCAACATAGTGTCTTGTACAGCTCATTGTTACAATGGATCAACCTGTATCCCTATTTAAGCATTTTGTTTTTTTCCCTTCCCCTCCCCAAGTTAGAGAAGTGTATATAGAAGATGCAGGGCACCAACATCAAATACAGTGCAAGACCATATTAAAGCTACCAATACAACTATGTTTATTGTAGCATTATTTACCATAGCTAAGATATGGAACCAACCCAGATGCCCCTCAGTAGATTAATGGATCAAGAAAATGTGATATATATACACAATGGAATTCTATGCCTCCATCAGAAAGAATGATATCGCCCCATTTGTTAGGAAATGGAAAGACTTGGAAAAAATTATATTAAGTGAAGTAAGCCAGGCCCAAAGAAACATAGGTCCTATGGTTTCCCTTATTTACAATAACTACTAAATGTCTAGGACAAGTAGAAAAGGTCAAAAGCTATGTACATATGACCAGATAAGATGATGTTAAGCAAAAAGAACCCCAAGATAGGGACAAAAGCAGTTTTTCCTCATTTTTTTGTTGCTTGTGGGGCTTGAACTTTGGGCCTGGACTCTGTCCCTGAGCTCTTCAGCTCAAGGTGAGTGCTCTACCACTTGAGCCATAGAGCCACTTCAGGGTTTCTGGTGGTTAATTGGAGATAAGAGTTTCATGGAATTTCCTGCCAGAGCTAGCTTTGAACCATAATCCTCAGATCTCTGCCTCCTGAGTAGCTAGGATTACAGGTGTGAGCCACTGGTGCCTGGCAATGCTTCAATTTTTGAGAAAGAAGTTTCATAAAAGTTACCTCGTTGCTATTATTATCATTATTAATTAATTATTTTTAATACAAGATATCTTGAGCTTTGGAATAAATTGTTTTTCATCATTTGTGATCTCTATTTCCTAATGCATCTTCCCTAACTGTGGTGGAAATAGGAGGTTGGGGGACAAAGGAAGAGCTTAAATGTCAATTCAGCTCAACAGTTCATGAATTTTGAGTTCCTTAGGACTAAATTTCCTAAGTGACAGCATAGGTGTTTGAAACACAAATTCCCTTTCAGGATCAACATCTTATGATGCATGAGGCTTAACTATTCTATATATCTCCGTCTTTCCATTTTTATTTCCTGAACTGGCTGTCAATGGTTTTCCAAAATTTCTTGGCTGAAATGTTCACACTTGAGCTATGTAGCTGAAGGACACATTTATAAGACAGAGGTCTCTCTGACATAAACAGAAGGCTTTGGACCCAGCTGGTGTTTTACAGTGGTGATATTTATCTTCCCCTAGCCTTTCGTTGGGGGACCTTCTTCCTTTACAAGAGCCCCCTTTTAGTATTCAGTAGTAGAATTCATTAACTCATTTAATCCAGAATATTGCTGATTACAAACATATCTTAAGAGAAATCAACTTATAGGAACATGTGAGATATCAAAATCAGGAACGAATATAGCTTATTTGGTAAAATGAGAAACAAGTCTGGCCTGAAAGTGGAAAGAAATCAATTACTCCTTTCAATGAGAATGTTACAAATTTAGCACAGATGGAAATAGAAGCTGAAACTAAGAAAACAAATTACTGTATATTAAAAGCTACTTGGGATCAGGCTCACTGGTAGGTCCTTTACATACTCTCTTTAATGAAATTATAATTTAGAGAAGTAGATACTATTGTTCGACTTTATATAAAAGAAAAATGAGTATACCAATTCTGGGCTTGTTAACCCTCACATGCATTCCTTCCTTGCTTGTCTTCTACTGGCTTTGTAGGATAAGGACTATTATGCCTGTGGGCTACATTTCTTAATCTTTCTATCAATAACTACCTTCTGGCTGTGTTCAGCCAAGGGGAGACACATAGGACATTGAAGGGCAGGAGGAGGAAAGAAGACTAGTATTTCTTACTGCCATCTCCACCCCAAGCCTGGGGTAGCACCTTCAGTGTGGCTGCTTTTCATCTGTGTCCCATCAGACAGACCCACTGTGGTTCTACTTTCTGCAGGGTGGCTGTGGTTCAAGAGTTCCTAAACAGCTACTTATCTTCTTCAGTGCTAGGTGTTAGTGGCCTTTTTTTTTTTTGCTAATATCCGGGTAACCTTCCTTTCCTTTATTTGGCTTCTCAATGTCCCCATCAACTGTGTAAGGCATTTATTTTTTGTCTTGAATATCTTCTTTTAAGAACTATAAATGTCTTGATTTCCTGGTTGAACCCTTGATTAATCCATGGAGGCTTTCCTCAAATGTAAAAGTGAATATACCTATGTTACAGAGTTTGAAATATCAAAATGTATGATGACCTCTCTCTAATTGAAAGTCTGTAGATGAAAAGTATATATTCATGCAAATAAAATCATATTTTCACCTTCTCAGTGTTTTGTCATGACTTACTATCATCCAAACTGACAGAAGTTTGTTGTTTTGTAAGCATTATGCCCATCTTTGGTCCTCAGCTCTGCCCAGACCTAGGCTCTTCCCTGCCCCATACAGCTGGCCCCTTCCTCTCTCTGCCCAGTCCCACCTAAACTCGCATATACCTCACTTCCTACCCTCAGTCCCTGCTGATACCTAGATAGTGGAGGTTGCCATGTGCTCTCTCTCCGGGGCAAATATGGCTCCTCTAATAAACCTTGTAAATCTTTCTCCTGTGCCTGCCTGCCTCTGCGTGGTCCCCTGGGATGTATGTAATGGATCCTTTCACTTTTCAAGTTACCCACTGATGATGCACAATGAGGTCTTCACCAAGCTTTTATTATGGATCTAAGCTCTTTACTAGCCTGATGAGAACATGTAAATCTTTAGGTTTCTTAGTTTCTGAGTGGTAGAAATTAAGTGGCCGAATGGCCTCCCTTTTCTATTTTTCTGATTATATATCTACTTATGTCAGAGTCAGAGCAGTAGACTATTTTGAAGCCTGGATCTCTGAAGAAGGAAAGTACCCAAGGTCAGACTGTCAATCTAGATCTGAGATTACTTCAAGTAAATAACAAAGTAAGAGAGAAGAGGGAGAGGGAGAAATGGTTGTGATAAAAGGCAGGAAGATGTAAGGAAGAAGAGAAAGAATGTTTGATTTTCATAGCATAGTACAGATTCTTTGCAGAGAATTTTAGGGTAAATTGCAGAATATAGGAACTTGTAATGACTGAACATGAAGATAATGTGAAGATAATGTTAATTTTGAGTAGTTACTTGTCTCATTTTTTCCCTCAGAAAAGACAGTTTGGAAACAGAAATACTACCTTTCATAAATGATAGAATTTGCTTTAAAATGAACTTATTATTAAAAAAAGAAAATCAGCAGAAATATACTTAAGTCTTCATCCTGCGTTTAAGATTAGCTTGATTTGTTCAGTCTTTTTGTCTGAGTTTATGTAAATTAAGAGCTGCTTCCCTCACTTCCTATCCATAATTAGAAAATACTTTATTTTGGGGCTGATACTTGGGGAGGGTGTAGTGATTTGCTGAAATTTTGTAAGATACCTGGTTCAGCAGGAGTTTGCTAGTCTAATGTTGGAGGCTGTCATCCCCTCCAGCTGACACATGATGTGGCAGAAGCTTGGTTTAAAATATAGCACAAATCCTTTTCCAGTTGGTTTGGAAATTTATAGTAATAAATTTCTTCTATGAACAGGCAGCAGATGACTCGACCAAAATAGCATTTTAGGTGATAATGTAGAAGAGGGATCCCTTGAGACTAAGGAGGGGGTTTTGAGGAGGGTTTTTTAAAGTTTTTAATTGTAAAAATACTGTATAAAGGGGTTACAATCACATGAGCAGAGGCAATGAATAAATTTCTTATCAAGCATTGTTGTCTCCTCCTTTGTTTTTCCTACCCTTCCCTACCATCTCCACAACTACATTTCCTCATCCTACCCCCTCCTGCCTAAATTGTAAAGTTCGTTTTTTGGCATAGCATCTTGTACATCTCATTGTTGCAATGGATCCACCTGTATCCCTATTTAAACAATTTGTTTTTTCCCTTCTGCTCCCCAAATTATACCAACATCAAATACAGTGAAAACAGGGATCATACCGTGGTGGAGGGACATATAAAGCAATATGTTAGAAACAATAGCAAGAAAGAAAAAAACCACTTGTGTCCTTATCTTGGGGTTCATTTTGCTTAACATCATCTTATCTGACCTTTTCTGCTTTTCCCAGACATATACTAGTTATTGCAAATAAGGGAAACCATGGGAACTATGTTTCTTTGGGCCTGGCTTACTTCACTTAATATAATTTTTCTTTTCTACCTCTGGGCAGGGCGGGGGGCGGGGGGGAACCAAGAGAGCCTGCAAAGACCTTATTTATTTGTTTCTTTATATTTTCAAATACCTCTTAAATCCAGTCTGCCTTAGGGTTTTGGAATGATGTAAAAGTCTCTTTCCAACTAATCCAATAGCTGAGAACCTTGACACTAGGGCCAAAACAGAAACCCTTCTCAGAACAATCATCATTTTTTCAACAAAATGCTTTTCTTGTCCTTTTCTTTACTGAAGCTTTGGAAGCCCTTCTAGCTAATAATCTCACATCAAAATGTGGGAGGTATTCTTATTAGTTAATTATTGGTTTTCACTATTTAAACTGTTTGAAATCCAGCTCTGAGACAGTCCATCTGCTTGTGTGTTTTTTCCCTACTAGTGAAACTGCTTTGGGCTAAAGTAGAAGAATTTACTAGGTAACTTACTAGTTGCATACTGATTACTAATTCATTGACATTTGAAAGTGTGATGCTGGCAAGGGGATTGGCCCCACCCAGCAGCTTTAATCCCATTAAACACTGAGCCTCTAGATGTAGTAGGACTTCTAGGCACAGGACATCTGGGGAAGAGTGTGTTAGAAGACAACTGGTTAAACAAAAAGTAGTGTCTAGGGCTGAACTTGGAATCCTGGAGATAAGTCTCAACATTATTTAGACAGTTGTATTCGATTTGAGATGGAGACTGAAGTGAGACAAGTGCTTTGACTGTTTCTATTCATTGAATTAGACTTCTTTTTCTCTTTCAAATGGTTTGAAATTACTTTACCCATACTAAGTGTCTCATTCCAAATTCATCACCTTTTTCTAGGAAGAAGAAACCTCTTCAGGGATTATTTTTCTGAGAGCTAATATATCCTAATTGATTTCTGTAGAGGGAATGAGAATAGGTGGAAAGGAATAGTTTTAATATATTAACACTACTATTTAATCTGTGTCAAAGTCTGAAAGTTACTTAGATTGGTTTCCTGATCCATAGTTTCTCCTTTTAATTCTCATTACTAGATCTATCTGTACAATGAGGGCACTTTTTTTTTCTTTTAGACAGAAGGGAATGAAGGAGCCATTCAGAAAATAGATATCAGAGAGCTATAAATAATGATATTACAGCTTAATTCCTCAGAGTAATTTTTGTCTTGAGTTATAGCCCATACACTGGTAAATATATTCATAATTAATAGTATACAGCTGTAAGGCTATGAGCTGTCTAACATTGAGAATGAATGTTTCTGCTGTTTCTCTGATGAAGTTTCCTCTGAGTTCTTGCATTTCCTGTGCTTGCACTTGTTGCTCCCAATTGTGGTTCTGGGAGGAAAGGCCTTCTTTTATTTTGGAAGCCATGTGAGGTTTTCTACAATGTTGTGGCACTGTTGTTTGGACTGTAAAGAAACTTTGAATCACTGCCTTTTAAATGTCATGTCCTGAATCTGGCAGTATGGGACATGTTGAACTCTCACAAGTGATGCTGCAATCTAACATTGCTCCTTATTCTGAACGTTTCTCATTTTAAGGGAATCTAATACATAAATGTACAAACATAATCAGGATGGAAATTATTCAGCTAGCACAGGAGATTCTCAACTTTATGAAAGGTTTAATTTCATGGTTTACTTAAATAGCAAGTTCCTATAGTGGATTTAGTCATTTGATTTTTAAAAGAGAAATTTAAAGTTTTCAAGGACATTTATGGTCCTACTGTTAGCTTATGTTAACTGTATAAATGTTATGACTAATTGAGTATGATATTTTATTCTCTTTAATTGATTATGCACCTCTGAACTTATAAAATCCCCTGTTACATGGGAATGAAGCTTTTGTACCTCTGTAATTTTCTCAGTAGATTACTGCTAGTCAGCCATCCATAAAGACCCTGTGACAGTTGGTAAGCATTTGCATTCCTCCTTTCTGTGGAGATTTCCTTTTTGTCTACCCTTTTATCAGCAGAGTGTCAGTTCACTGTGACTCTAAGATTTATCCTTGCCAAAGGCTTTCAGCAGTTCCAGACCAATATTCCCTGATCATCCTCAGTTCCTCTTATTGCCAGGCTAGCCCTGACCTTTCCCTTCCACTCTGATAATTGGCCAGCTGTCTTATTCTGAGAGGCAGTCCATACATTGTTTCTTGGCTCTGACTAGTGTCTTATTCCCAGTGTTTGAAACCTAATTTTGGTAGCCTGCCCCACATCTTCATTTCCCTAGGACTACCCTCCTGTTTTGACTTTGTTAGCATTACTGTCCCTCTCACCATAACATGGAAACTCCTTGAACTCCAGCCCAGTGTCTGGGTCTTGCTAGCTACTCACATTAGTAAATATCCATATACTACAGTTTAAATTTTTTCTGCTTCCACTTAAGTAATCTGAGGGCAGGAACTATATCTCATTTATCTTGGTTTCCCAAGTGTTTACTTCAAAGCTTTGTATGTACTCAATGAAATTCAATGGATGAATATGAAAAAATATGAATGAACAATTGAATTAATACATTAAAAGTCAAATAGAAGACAGCAAATGCTTTTGTATTGAGTCTCTAATGCTAAATGACTATCTGGATTTCAATCCATTACCTGTTGTTAAAGCATCCTTTAGATGCCTTATTTTCCTTTGATACTGGATCCAATGTCTACCATCACCACCAGGCATGTAAAACTGTGAAGTCTTTACTCAAAGTGGATATGTAGATTTATTGTCAAGATAGTTGTATTCACCTTACAAAATCTATTTCTTATCCTCAGGGAGTCTATATTCTATTAAATAATTCAAGACCAATGTAAATCAGCAGAGAACTATGACTGAATAGTGAAGGAGACTATGGTCAGAAGGATCATTTGTAAATATTTCTGCAGCACTGATGTATGTAGTTTTTTTTTAGGTTCTCAGAAAAAGTAAGGAGCTATTTGTATTGGAATAATTCTACAATTTTTTTTTAACAAATGGACTTACTTAAATGTGTGGGTGGGTGGGATATAAGGGCGAGTCAGGTATGAGGTGAGAGTAGCTGTGGAGCAGTTCCTACCCAAAGACAAGTCTCCCAAAAGAGAAGAAGGCAGTTATAGTAGAACCTGAAGGAGACAATGGAGTAGAAGAGAAGAGGCTGTGTTGAGTAGAACAGTAACCTCCTACTGGTAGACATAACTAGTCCAAGATGACCCTGCAGGGCGATAGCCAAGAGAATAAATAAAGTGACTTTGTTCTGTACTCTCTTAATTTAATACTGGAGCTCCTCTTTAGCTGCATCCTACTGGAAGTCAGAGGAAGGGACCCTTCTGTACTAGACAGCAGAGATGAGAAGCATAAAAAGTGGCTGTTGAAGGTTAAAAAGAAGTTATGTAATACAGTTTGTTATGTGGGTAACTTTGAGTTGAATATTGAGAGGCTACTAAGAGGTAATTGAGTCTACTTCAATATTGAAGAGCAGGAAAAACATCATTATGTGAACAAAAAGAGAAGAGCTGTAAATACTGTTCTCTAGAAAGTTCTAATTAATAGAAATGCCCAGCTTAGTATCTCTTTTTAGTAAAGTTTCTTCTCACATTCAAATTCCTTCTCTGAATCTCCTCTGAAGACTAAAATGTGAATAAAGCTTTTGATTACCCTCCCTGACTGACTTTCTGTAATTGTCAGGGATGTATCCCAACCAGCAGTGGTTCCTACCTTGACATGGTCCCTTGAGAACCAGCAATGATAGCTATCTATATTGTCTGATATTGCATAACTTTTGAGATGATTTGGTTCATCCAGTCCTTTTTATTCTGCTTGCTATGTGTTCAGCTATAAGGGAAGTAATTAGCAATGAAGATCACCAGCAATGGGAACATTGGATCATTGGAAGGAAATCACTGAGATGTAGTTAGAAGGTTCTAAGATTGTTTCAATATCTGAACAAAGGATTGAGTTCCTACAAGTACTGTAGTTAGAGTAAAACAATAACAAAGAAGCCAGCATGAGGCTGTGCTAAAATGAAATGCCTACTTGATTAATAGATAGCACAGTGTGAGAATTCAGCTAGCTCTGCAATAGGATATTGTGAGAACTTCAAACCGGAGAACCATTCAGTGTCAGAACATTCATGCACACAATTTTGAACAAAGCTATGTGGGCCAAATAACACACACTTGAGGGAAATATCTGGGCTGCAGGTCTACATACATACATACATACATATATATATATATATATATACATACATACATATATATGTGTGTGTATATATGTATATATAAAATCCTGTATTTGTTTGTTGTAGTATAAAGATAGAATCCAGACTCTTGTGCATCTAGGCAAGTGCTTTGCTACTGAGCTACAAAACCAATTCTCACATTTTATAACTTCTGAATTTGTTCTGGCTAATAATTGCTAGGGTGATTTATTGATTTAAATCAGAAAATGGTGACTACAAGATGGACAGCTAAAAGATGAAGGAGGAAATCCTTAATCCTCATTTGAGGGTAGACCTGATTGGCATATTGTCAGTGAATAGAATACCTCCTCCATGTATCACAAAGCCAAATCTAAACTTTTCCTGGCCAGAGATCACATGTGTTTTCATATCTCACTCATATGTCACTTTTTAAAGCGTCCCTTTGATTCTCTCAGATCAAATGTCTGTAAAGTCTGAATTATCTTCATGTATCTTAGGACCAGTCTATGTCACTTTGTTTCCTGCTGTTTTTCAGGGGACAGTTGTTTACTAATGATTGAAACATCTTTTACTTACTGACAATAAGAGATTTGAGGGAGAGAGGTGGTCGGACCAAGGAAGCAGAAGGTAGCTTAAGCCATTTATATGACAATCACTTTAATATTTCATATAAATGTGAGCTGATGTTTGTGTTAAAGTTTAGTGAAATACTTATTCTTTTTTATTGTGAAAATACTGTACAGAGGGGTTCCAATTACATGGGCAAGTGAAATGCTTATTCTTTTAACCTACTTTGATAATAGTAAATCACAGTAAGATTAATGTTAATCCAGTAGTAATATTTTGAGCCATGCAATTTTCTGGTTAAATCTTGTAGGTCAAATTCGCTACTTCCTTCTTTAATACAGTCTCTTTGATGGTCAAATGTAAATCTCCTAACCTACTCACATCCCCAGGATGCACTAGTTAAATTATTTCTATTCTGAAACCCCTTATGAGTGCTTTGAAATTACAATAGTTTAAGGAATATGAATATTGAAGAAGTCAGGATAAGATTGTTAGAACTTGTAACTGGCCTAGCCAGATGACATTCAAATGCTAAGGCATGGCAAAAAAGAATACTCTGATATATAACACAAATTTATTGGCAAATGAAATCAAGGCTAGAAAGGATAAATAAGGTAACAAGCATAGTCTACATACCATAGAATCTAACAATAGCAGTGGTTGCCTGTGACCTGGAGGGTTGGTGATCACTAATCTTAACATGAAGTCTGATTCTGCTCTATGTCAAGGTATTTGAAAATACACATAGATTCTTATGGTAAAAAAACTATAAATTTAGCAGTGACTGAGTATGTAGCTCAGTGATGTATGACTTGCTTTATATGCTCAAATTCCTGAGATCCATCCTTAGAAACATACACAGATACACACACACACACACACACACACACACACAGGTGAGAGAGAGTTAAAGATGCTAGAAATAGTGGGTAGTTCTCATATGTAGTATTCTTTTTTAAATGTATATATTTTAAATAATACCTTGGAAAATCAGTGAAAATATTACCCTAAAATAACCTAAACAAACCATAAGACAATTATTATTTTTGTCAGTCATGGGGTTTGAACTCTAGGCCTGGGTGCTGTCACTTAGCTCTTCAGCTTAAGGTTAGAGCTCTACTGTTTCAGCCACAGCACCACTTCCGGTTTGTTGTTGGTTTATTGGAGACATTGCTGCCAGGACTGGCTTTGAAGCATGATCCTCAGATCTCAGCCTCCTGAGTAGCTAGGATTATAGGTGTGAGCCACCAGCACCCCACTAAGACAATTATCAAAAATGGGTCTGGACTATATAAGAATTGTTGCTAAGCAAAATGAACCCCCAGATAAGGACACAAGAGATTTTATCTTTGTTGTTGTTGTTGTTTTTAATGTACTTATAATGTACTGTGTGATTTTTTTTTTTGTTTCTTTTGTATGTTCTTCCCCCATGGAATAACCCTTGTTTTCATTTTATTTGATTCTGGTGCCCTGAGTCTTGTATATACATTTTTCTAATTTGGGGAGGGAAAGGGAAATAACAAAATGCTGAAACAAGAATATAGGTTGACCCGGGGCTGGGAAGTTGGCTCAGTGGTAGAGCACTTGCCTTGCATGCCTGAGGCCCTGGGTTCAATTCCTCAGCACCACATAAGCAAAAAGAAGAATATAGGTTGACCCATTGTAAAGATGAGGTGTACAAGACACTATGTTGAAAATGAAGTTTACAGCTTCTGGTGTGGGTTGGAGGGAGAAGTTGGAGAGGTGAGGATGGAAGGGATGGTAGGGGAAAAACAAAGGAGGGATAACAGTGCTCCATAGGAAATGTACTCATTACCTTACTCATGTAACTGTAACCCTTTTGTACAGTATCTTTGCAATAAAATATATATTATAAATGGGTCTGGAACAGCTTCGTTTATGAATCTCTATCTATCTATCTATCTATCTATCTATCTATCTATCTATCTATCATGTATGTATCTATCCATCCATCGATGTAAATAAGCTAATGATGATGTTTTCTCAGAAATGAAGTTTATCAAATTCAGGTAGTGACCTTGACTGAATCTCTTAAGACATTGCAGAAAATCACTTTTTGGAATTTTTAAGTTGTCATAGATTATTTCTATTTTGTTCTAAAGGTGTGGCAAGCATAGAATGCTCCGGTATTTTTAATAGTTTTCCAGGAGAGTAGAAAGAAACTTAAATATCAAGGATAAATATGACAGGCCTGGTTTTATTTTTCCATATAATTCGACTATTTTCTTTTTACTTCAATCACATGGATTTGATTTGTTTACTTATTTTTTAAAAGTATGGAAAGAAAATAGAACCCTAGCATTTACAAATTTACTATTTGCAGTGTTCAACATTGTACTTTATACCCGCATTCCTACCTTAGCAATCTAGCTGGATAAGAATTCTTTTTTCTTTGTAGCAGTACTGCAATTTGAATTCAGTGGCTTGTGCTTACTACAACAGGTAATTTACAACTTGAACCATGAGTATAGATAACAATTTTTACTTTAGTTATTTTTCAAACAGTCTTGGACTTTGATCTTCCTATGTATACTTCTTGAACAGCTGAGATGATAGGGCTTATTATTGTGTTCAGCTTTTTAAGAGTTGAAATGGAATCTTGCAAAAATTTGTCCTGGCTGGCCTCAAATTGTGATCCTCCCAATCCCTACCTTCTGAGTAGCTAGGATTACTGACATGCCACCATTCCCAGTATAATCTTATAGGAGCTGTTACCTGGTTTGTTTTATTCTAGCAATATTGCGGGGTGGATTTAGAGCCTTGTACTTATTAGATAGATAGTCTTCTACTTGAGCCACAACCCTACCCCTAAGAATTCTTAATTTTAGAAATAAGGCATTTTAGAATGTAATTCAAAAAGGCTGAATATTTTGCCTAAAGTCACGCTGCAGAAACCAGAGCCAAATTTGAAACTTAGGCATTTCTGTCTCCATAAGCTACATTCTTGATCAGATTTTGTTATATTTGGACATTTTGAATCTTACCTAATGACAACAGAAGCATAACTCATTTTGTAAAAGTGCATATGCATAAAGTATACATAATGTTTTTTAAATTATTAGAAACAGAATACTTTGAAATATAGTAGTTAAACACTTATCTTAACATGTGCCTTCTTTTGTGTAGAACAGCAAAATAAAATCTTTGTATTTAGTGTGAGATTTCACTTCTTGGCTTCTAATTACTATGTTTTTTTACCCAATGATCTTCTTATATTTTAACAACCATGAGCTTTCAGTAACTAATAAGAGGAGTTTGTACCCATAATAAGCTTTGCATTATGAATGAATTAATGGATGTGATGCTATCTTTTCCCCTAAGGAGATGTTAATGACATTTTTCTGAAACCCAATAAGGTGAGTGAGTTTTGAAATGTAAAAATTTAAATCTGTAATTTTAATCTGTAGACTGTGTATTTTATTTTATTCTGGTGAGAAACCGCAATATTGTTTTATTATTATTTTTTGGTCATTCTTTTTGAATCCCATGATTCATGTAATGCTTCAGAAAATATGAGAAGTTAAATGCCACATTTACAATTGTTTTTGAGAAGCCTAACCTTTATTAAAGCACTGGGTAAATACAATTCAAAAGGGTTTACTTCTCTTGTAAATTAAATGGTATGTTTGTAGACTGAAAGGTCAATTTCTCAGCAGAGTCTGGTTTTCAAAACCTATCACTTTTTTCCATGATAAATCAAGAAAACTAATTTGTTCTACATGTATGATATATAAGCCCAAATTCTGTTCATTTGATTCAACCTCAGCTACTTGTGCTACAAGCTTATTTTCATGATGAAGTGTGAATGTTGGTTTTTGAAGACAGATGTGAAAGAACTTTCGACTAAAATATTTGGTTTCCTACACTGAATTCATATCCTGAGACATAACAAAATCATGCACTACATGCCACTTTGGGTCTGTTGAATAATTTTACATCTTGGTAAGGAAAATACTATTTTTCCTCTTTTCACTAAACAGAAAAAAATCACCTTTTCCTTTTGATTATCTGAAAGATTCATTAAAAATCATAAACCACTTTAGATCTGTTTCTATCTTTCTCACCTCTCATTTTCTCTCTCTCTCTCCCACACTAAAATGCACCACATATACCCTCAAACAGAGTGAGATTCCTCCTGCTGCTTTTGGCTGCAGGTATTTGTTTTGGCTCTGAATTCTGTTTTGAAATCTTGTTACTTAACAAAGAAATGAACAAGTGAAATCACAAGAACCTCCCGGGAGCAATTATATTTGTAAGGTGGTGTCTTTGGCCTGAGTTCGTCATTCCTGGGCTTTAAGGGTATTTGGTGGTTTCACACAGATAAACAGGTAGCTATCTATAAAATGACAGTATCAAGTAATAATAGCAGATACTATATGTTAAGTAAGTGCTAAATGATAAGAGTGGTAAACACTTGCTCCAACAAAGGTATGTGATCAGTTATTTCTCTTAAAATATTTCATTTTTGTTAGTGTAGGAGTTCAGTTTAGTTCAACATGTTAATTAAGCACTTATGTGATAGGCTTTGTGTTCAGGACTGGAGATTTACAAAAAAAAGGCACCAGCTGTCCCTTCTTTTTCCTTTCTTCTTAATTCAGTTTTCTTGGCTACAAACCTTTTTTTTTTTCCTCTCTTTTTTTGTGGGGGCAGCTAGTAAAATGTGTGAAAATGTCCATTTTAGAATATGAAGTTGAGGGGATTTTGGTATTTTTTCAATTGTTGATGCTCACAGACTTGCCTTAGGGACAGATAAGTAGGTGACAGCTACTTATCCCAGCACTATTGATGGTTAAAAGTCAGAGGTGTGTCAAATCATTTTACCTCTCTGAGCTTATGTTTTTTATATTTTTCAAGCAATTCTTATCTTGCCTTATTGGCCCAAAATATTTGGCTCATCATTTAACCTTACAACATGTTTGTTGCACCAGAATTGGAGTTAATTCAGCCAATATTGCCATTTTACAAAGGCACTCTGTTAGGCCCTATGGGTGGTCCAATAAGGAGTAAGATCTAGTCCTGTCCTCCAGGCTCTCCTACTTTTGGCTAGGAAAATATAATTATGTGAGTAATTATAATAAGGCCAAAATATAAGAACTATATAATAGCAAAGAGCAAAACATAATGTCAATTCAAAGGAGAGTGAGGTCACAAGTAAATGGGTAGATCGGAACAGGTTTCCTGGGGTTGTGGCATTGAAGGTAGCTTTGGAATATGGGTATGATTTCATAAGCAGAGATACACAAAAAGCCTATCTAAGCACAAAGAGTGAAAACAAAAACCAGGGATGGAAACACACAGGGAATGTTTGTCTGCAATGCAGGGTTCCTGTGGGGCTTGGTGGGAGATAAGGCTACAAATAGAATTTGGGATCCTATTGAGGAGGGCTTTGCAGGGCAAACTGAGGAATTTGTAATTAATTCTGTAGACAGTGTAGGGATAATATTAAAGTTTTTTTTTTTAAAAAAAGCTTCTAATTAATGGAGTATCATGATCAAATACTTTTTGCAGGGAAAGTCAGGTAACAGGTTGTGTAGGCTGGACTGAAAGGGGAAAGCTAATTATAAATAATAAAAGTTTCCCCTCGATTGAAGTAGCTCATTGTAGAAGCACCAGAAAAAATTCTTAAAAGCACAAGTTAAAAATATACCTGTGTTAGGCTGGGAAGGTGGCTCAGTGGTAGAGCGCTTGCCTTGCATGCATGAGGCCCTGGGTTCGATTCCTCAGCACCACATAAGCAAAAAAGAAAAAAACTGGAAGTGGCGCTGTGGCTCAAGTCTAGAGCTCTAGCCTTGAGCTGAAGAGCTGAGGGACAGCGTCCAGGCCCAGAGTTCAGGCCTCACGACCGGACCAAAAAAAAAAAAAAAAAAAAAAAAATATATATATATATATATACACATACACACCTGTGGCTCCTCCTTTGTTTTCCCCCTACCATCCTTTCCCTCCCACATCCTCATTTTATCATTCAACCTTACACATTATTTACATTTTAATGTATATTGTACTTAGGTTTTTTTTATGTTTGTATGATATTGCCTGTTATCTGTGTTCTACTTCTGGAAATGCAGAATGCTGTTTTAGAAAGGTAAATTGTGTTACTTTTGAGAAAGAACAGCATGTTTGCAATGTAGTCTTATAGTGGTCCTGCTAAGCATGATTTAATAAATGTTTTCACTATTTCTTGGATATTCCTTCCTTTTACTAGTCACTAAATTTCCCTTTTCTTTTGGTCACTTTGCTTTTATTGTTGCTTCAATTATTTAGAGGGACCATTTTGTTATTGTAATAGGGTTTTAGAAAACCTTGACACAATGGCACAAAATTTCCAAAACTGTGCTTATTTATCAAAATATGTAGCAACTAAGGCATCTCCAAGGATTTTGTTATAGAAATTGTTTTATTACAATGTTTTATCATTTAACTGAATGATTATTTTAAAAAATGTCATAATCTCTGTTTTGGTTATTAATCTCTTACATCCAGTTATCATTCTCTCTTCTTTTCAGGGCAAAGTAATGCTTTCATTGTATAAATTAGAGGCAAATCTCTCATGAACTTACAAGTAAATTGGTGTTTCTGTGCTGTTTTCAGTTTAGCTTGTACCCCCTCATCTGCTTAATAGTTCTGTATTTCATAACCAAAATGTGGATCCACCAGGCTCTTGTGGATGACACTATAAACTGTTGTAATGGCTCATAGGATTAGATAGAGGCTATTATACATCTAGCCTGGAGCGCTAATGTCTAAGATTAGGCATAGAATTTGTAAACTGTAATAAAATGGAAACAAATGACTTTCAGATGTATTTTGGCCCTGTGCTATGCAATCACAACCATAATGTATTATGGAATCGTGTCCTTCTCTCTTTCATGATTGAATGCTACACTCTTCTTTAACTAGACTACTGAATTGTGTATGTAAATCTCAGTGTCCCTTAAGTATTATTAATGCCATAAAGCTGAGATGTTCTAATTACCAGTATTTCTCCCTTCTTGAATTATTTGCTCTTTCTGGGCAGTCCCTCTGACTTCAGTACATTAATGGCTGACCCAATCTCAGACCTACAGCCTTTACCCCATCATAGAGCATGTTTTCGCTTAAAGAGGTGGTAAGAATGCATTTAGAACATTTTCCTTAAATGACAGCGTTGAGAAAATGGAGGCTTTTCTGATCAAAGGTCTAAAATAGAAGAGTCTATAATCATTATTCAGGAGGACCCTTTGTCCAGGATTAAAAAAAACCCGTATGTCTGAACAGAGGGGTATATGAAGATAGAAAGCATACAAATTAGAGAACAATTTACTGTGTCTCAAGAGGAATTTTCATTTCATAAAGAGACTCAGTGTAAGATTCTTTTTTTTTATTTAGAGAATACTTTTTATTAGTTTCTGTGATCAAACCCACATAGATAAAACCTTATATGTTTGATTCAATGTCAATGCAAGATTCTTAAAAGAAAGCACTTGTAAGTTTTATTGTCAGATTATTGCTTGTTTGGTAATAACTAGACACAAGCTAACACAAAGTGTAAGAATTTCTTTGTTTGTGATAGATCTACCGGAATGACTTACGTTGCTTATAAAGTTAGAGGATAAGCTAAAAAGAAAAGTAAGTCATTAAATTTGTATTTGCTGAGCATTTTCTCTGTTTCAGATCCTTCATACACATTATTATATGTAATTACTACAACAATTTTATGAATTGTAAACTTCCTTTACAGATGAAGAAACCGACGCCTGCTCAGAATTATGCAGCAAATAAGTGGTGATACTAATTCAACAATTTCTGTCTTGGATGGGGCTGGGAAGGTGGCTTAATGGTAGAGTGGGTGTTTTGAATGCATGAGGCCCTGGGTTTGATTCCTCAGCACCATATAAGTAGAAAAAGCCAGAAGTGGTCCTGTGGCTCAAGTGGTAGAGTGCTAGCCTGGAGTTCAGGCCCCACAACTGGCAAAAACACACACACACACACACACACACACACACACACACACACACACACACACACACACACACACACAAAACCCACAACAAGCAAACAAAAAAAAAATTTCTGTCTTGGAATGATTTAGAAAATATCTATATGCATTTTTAAGGTTCAAAAACGAATATAAATAACAAAGGATACTTAAAGAGCCACATTTGGTTAAAAATCCTTCAGCTTCATTAACTAATAGACCAAAACCTTTCCATTTTTTCCATTTAAGAACTGTTTTTAACAGGAAAGTTAATCTTTTGGTACAGTGATATCCACAAACATTCTATAGCCAATCAGAGACTTCTGAATTTTCCTCTGCTTGAGATAGTCAATGTTAGAGTTCCTTTTACGGTGATTTATTGGTATTATGTATAAATTCAAGTGTTTTGGTTTCTTGACAAGTTCAGTTAAAGTACATACATTATGATAATGTGGTATGCTAAAAGGAATATGGGAATTAGAGTCAAACACGACTAAGTTCTGGTTTCCATTTTTTTTCAAATCATTGTAAAACCTTGATGAAATCACTTTATCCCTCTGGGCTTAAACTTTCTCATTTCAGTTTTTTCATTTCTTTAGATGTAATTGCTTCCCTTTCACCTTCAATTCCAGCCATGAGAGAATCTTAGTTAATCATATCCTTATTCACATCAATGAGGAGGGATACATAGTCAATGAGAGTTATTTTTAAGAATCTGCAGAAAGATAATCTGGAGGAAGATAATCAGGAAGAAGAGATTTGGGGAGAAAATTTTCTTTTGGATGCTTAGGTGAGGTAATGTGGTCATTTTATGATTGCAAACATTCAGAATATCTCAGCTTCACTTTTTATGAATGAAATAATAATACCATCTGAGTCCCTGCATCAAGTTGTTTAGATTAGCAGGTTTTTATTTATATAAATCAGTAAGTTCCCCATGCTCTTTAAAAATTCCTTTTTTTTTTGGTTGGTCATGGAGCTTGAACTCTGGGCTTGGGCACTGTCCCTCAGCTCTTCAGCTCAAGGCAAGCGCTCTACCACTTGAACCACAACACCACTTCCCATTTTCTGGTGGTTTATTGTAGGTAAGAGTCGCATGGACCTTTCTGCCTGGGCTGGCTTTGAACCATGATCCTCAGATATCAGCTTCCTGATAGCTAGGTTTACACATGAGCCACAGGCACCCAGCTTAAAATTCTTTTTTAAAAGGCTGACTTGAGGTTTCTATCCACTGAAACCAAGATAGTCCTCATTGCAATAAGGTCAGTATCTTTAATAATTAAGTTACATATTCTTTTTTATATTTTTCTTGTAAAAATAGTGTACAGAGGAGTTATAGTAACATGAGTAAGGTAATGAGTACATTTCTTATGGAGCATTGTTACCTCCTCCTTTCTTTTTCCCTACCATCCCTTTTTGCCCTACCTACCCAACTACTCCCACACCCCTCCCCAAGTTGTAAATTTCGGTTTCACCATAGTGTCTTATATATCTCATTGTTATAATGCACCAACCTGTATCTTTATTTCAGCATTTTGTTATTTCCCTTCCCCTCCCCAAATTAGAAAAATGTATATGCAAGATGCAGTGCACCGACATCAAATACAGTGAAAACAGGGGTTATACTGTGGGGGAAGCACATACAAAAGAAACAAAAATATCACATAGTACATTTTATATATATATATATATATATATATATATATATATATATATATATTAAAAACAATAGCAAGCAAGAAGAAAACAGTTGTGTTCCTATCTTGGGGTTCATTTCACTTAACATCATTTTTTAAAAATTGTGAAAATACCATACAGAGGGTTTAAATTACATGAGTAAGGTAATGAGTACATTTCTTATCAAGCATTGTTGCCTCCTCCTTTGTTTCCTCTTCCCATCCCTTCCCATCTCCCCGCTCCCCTACTCCTGCTCCCTCCTGTCCCTCCTGCATCCTGCCTCCGCCAAAGTTGTAAAGTTCGTTTTTCGACATAAGGTCTTGTACATCTCATTGTTGCAATGGGTCCGCCTGTTCATTAACATCATCTTTTTTTTAAACACATTTTTATTGTAAAAATATTGTACAGAGGGATTACAGTTACATGAGCAAGGTAATGAGTACATTTCCTATCAAGCATTGTTACCTCCTCCTTTGCTTTTCCCCTACCCTCCCTACCCTCCCACCTCCATAACTATAATCCCCCTTCCTCTCCCCTCCCCCCATATTGTAAAGTTCGTTTTTCAACATAGTGTCTTATACATCTCATTGTTACAATGGGTCAACCTGTATCCCTATTTAAACATTTTGTTTTTTCCCTTCCCCTCCCCAAGCTAGAAAAGTATATACAAGATTCAGGGCACCAACATCAAATGCAGTGAAAACAGGGGTTATACCGTGGGGGAGGAACATACAAAAACACAAAAAGAAAAAAATCACATGGTACATTATAAATACATTAGAAACAATAGCAAGAAAGAAAAACCACTTGTTTCTCTATCTTGGGGTTGATTTTGTTTAACAGCATCTTACCTGTTCATATGTACATAGCTTTTGACCTTTCTGCTTGTCCCAGCCATATACTAGTTATTGAGCATAAGGGAAGCCATGGAACTTATGTTTCTTTGGGCCTGGCTTACTTCACTTAATATAATTTTTTCCAAGTCTTTCTATTTCCTAACAAATGGGGCGATGCCATTCTTTCTGATGGAGGCATAGAATTCCATTGTATGCATATATATACATATGTATTGTATATACATATATATACTATATATGTATATACTATAAATATATATATTAAATATATACAACATTTTCTTGATCCATTCATCTACTGAGGGACATCTGTGTTGGTTCCACATCTTAGCTTTGGTAAATAATGCTGCGACAAACAAAGTTGTGCATAGCCTTAGTATGGCCTTGTTTATGATCGTTTGGTAAATGCCCAAAAGTGGGATTGCTGGGACATAGGGGAGGTCTATGTAGAGTCTTTTGGGGAACCTCCATACTGCTTTTCAAAGTGGTTGAACAAGTTTACACTCACACCAACAATGCAGTAGGGTTCCCTTTTGGCCACACCCCTTCCAGCATCTGTTGTTATTAGATTTCTTGATTATAGCCATTCTAATTGTTGTGAAATGGAATCTTGATGTTATTTTGATTTGCATTATTTTATGGCTAGAGAAGTTGATCATTTCTTCATGTGTCTATTGGCCATTCTTATTTCCTCTTCAAAGAAGTTTCTCTTTAAGTCTTTAGCCCACTTGTGTGTATGTGTGTGTGTGTGTGTGTGTGTGTGTGTGTGTGTGTGTTTAACCAATTTTTTTATTGTGAAAATACAGAGGGGTGACAATTACATGGGCAAGATACTGAGTACATTTCTTATCAAGCATTGTAGCCTCCTCCTTAGTTTTCCCTTCCCATCCCTTCCCATCTTCCCCCCACCCCCACACCCAATCCTCCCTGCTACCCCCTTTCCGCACCAAAGTTGTAAAGTTCATTTTTCGACAAAACCACTTGTACATCTCATTGTTGCAATGGGTCCACCTGTATCCCTATTTAAACGATTTCTTTTTCCCCTTCCCCTCCACAAATTATACTCACAACAAATACAGTGAAAGCAGAGGTTATACTGTGGGGGAGGGACATACAAAGCAACAAAGAAATAATCTTATAAATGTGTTAGAAACAATCACATGAAAGAAAAAAAACATTTGAATACATATATTAGGGTTCATTTCCCTAAAATCACCTTATCTGACCTTTTCTTCTTGACTCAGACATATACTAGATATTGCAAATAAGGGAAACCATGGGACCTATGTTTCTTTGGGCCTGGCTTACTTCATTTAATATAATTTTTTCCAAGCCTTTCCATTTCCTAACAAATGGGGCAATGTCATTCTTTCTGATGGAGGCATAGAATTCCATTGTGTATATATACCACATTTTCTTGATCCATTCATCCACTGAGGGGCATCTGGGTTGGTTCCATATCTTAGCTATAGTAAATAGTGCTGAAATAAACATAATCGTGCTGGTAGCTTTAGTGTGGCCTTGTTTTTAAACTTTTGGGTAAATGCCCAAAAGTGGGATTGCTGGGTCATAGGGGAGCTCTATGTGGAGTCTTTTGAGGAACCTCCATAATACTTTCCAAAATTGTTGAACAAGTTTACACTCCCACCAACAATGCAATAAGGTTCCCTTCTGTCCACATCCCCTCCAGCATCTGTTGTTTTTAGAGTTCTTGATTTTAGCCATTCTAACTGGAGTGTGGTGTTATCTCAATGTTGTTTTGATTTGCATTTCTTTTATGCCTAGGGAGGTTGAGCATTTCTTCATGTGTCTATTGGCCATCCTTCATTCCTCTTCAGAGAAGTTTCTCTTTAAGTTTTTAGCCCACTTATTTATTAGGCAGTTGTTTCTCTGAGGATTTGTTGTTGGGGGATTTAATTTTTTGAGGTCTAAGTATATTTTAGATATGAGACCCTTGTCCATTTTATGGCTAGTGAAAATCTTCTCCCAATCTGTGGGCTTTCTACTGATCTTACTAGCTATGTCCTTTGCCATGCAGAAACTCTGTAAATTCATGCAATCCCATTTGTCCAGCTTCTTTCCTTGATTTGTTTTTGTGTCTTTATTAAGAAAATTTTGGCCTGTGTCAAGGAGCCCTTGAGTTTCTCCTATTCCTTCCTGTAATGTTTTCAGGGAGTCTGCTTTGACTTCATAGTCTTTGATCCATTTGGAGTTATTTCTGGTGCAGGGTGATAAACATGGATCTAGCTTTAGTTTTCTCTGGTGATTAACCAATCTTGCCAGCACCATTTACTGAAAAGATTGTCTTTCTTCCATCCTATTTTGTTTTAGCTCCCTTATCGAAGATTAGGTGGCTATAGGTCTGTGGATTCATTTCTGGGTCTTCAGTTGTATTCCTTTGGTCCTCAAGTCTGTTCTTAGGCCAGTACCAAGCTGTTTTGATTATTATGGCTTTGTAGTAGAGTTTGAAATTTGGTATTCATATTCTTCCAGCACTGTTCTTTCTGCTAAGGATTGTTTTTGCTATTTTGGGTTGTTTATTGTTTCATATGAATTTTTGGGTTGCTTATTGTATTTCATTGAAGAATGAGGTTGGGATATTGATAGATATTGCATTGAATTTGTAGATAGAATTTGTAGATTGAATTTGCCAGAATTGCCCAGGACCAGATGGATTTACAGCTGAATTCTTCAAGGCCTTCAAAACAGAACTCACACGAATGCTCCTCCAATCCATCAATGAATTTGAAAGTGAAAATTCACTACCAAAGTCTTTCTTTGAAGCCATCATAACCCTTATCTCAAACCCAGGCAAGGACTCATCAAAGAAAGCCAACTATAGACCCATTTCTTTGATGAACTTTGATGCAAAACTTCTCAACAAAATTTTGGCCAATCGACTTCAACAACTCATCAAAAAAATCATACTCCATGACAAAACAGGATTCATTTCAGGGATACAAAGCTGGTTCCATATATACAAATCAATTAATATGATTCATCACATCAACAAGAGCAAGGAAAAGAACCACACAATCATCTCAATAGATGCAGAAAAAATTGACAAGATCCAACACCCCTTTATGATAAAGGCTCTGGAAAATCTAGGAATCCATGGAACATTTCTCCATATAATAATGGCTGTGTATGACAAACTTACAGCCAGCATTATACTTAATGGTGAAAAGTTAAAGTCATTTCGTCTATACTCAGGAATGAGACAAGGATGTCCACTCCCTCCACTTCTATTCAATTTAGTATTAGAATGCTTAGTAGAGCAGTAAGACAAGATGCAAACATAAAGGGGATCCAAATAGGGAAAGATGAAGTAAAACTCTCCATCTTTGTAAATGACATGATCTTGGATTTAAAGAATCCCATAGACTCCACTACCAAATTACTTGACCTGAGTAGAAACTTGAGCAAAGTAGCAGGGTATAAAATTAACCCTCAAAAATCAATGGCTTTTTGAATGCCAACAATAAGAAGAGTGTGACTGAAATCAGGAAAGTAACTCCTTTTGTAATATCCCCACAAAAAATAAAATACCTAGGAATTAACTTAAATAAAGAAGTCAAGGTCCTCTATGATGAAAATTTAAAAAACGTAAAATAGGAACTTGGGAAGGGAATAAGCCTCCCATGCTCCTGGGTTGGGAGAATTAACATTGTGAAAACGGCAATCTTGCCAAAAGCTATCTACAATGGGATACCTATAAATATCCCAACCTCATTCTTCAATGAAATAGAAGAAACAACTCAAAAAATTTATATGGAACAGTAAAAGACCCAAATATCAAAAACAATCCTTAGCAGAAAGAACAGTTCTTGAGGAATATCAATATGGAATTTCAAACTCTACTATGAAGTTCAATATTCTTTAAAAAATGCCTGGTATAGAACCTGATATGCTAGAAACTATTAACGCTATAATGTCTGTTCTTTGTATAGTATATGTACAGTCTGGGCCCAAGAGAAGACTATTGTTTAATTCCAATGATATGACTTGGTATTTCTTAGTAGACTTTTGAACTAGAGGTCCTTTAGCAATGATCAGAAATTAAGCTCTAACATGCTCACTGATCTTGACCCATAGGACATTGCTATCTCATATGACTTTTCATTTTCCAACTCTAAAGGGGACCTTTACTTGTTTCCATACAGAAGTTGTTTTCATAAATGGTTCACTTCATGTTCTTGTCACTGATGAGATAGATGGTTAATGGCAGATCTATCTATCTATCTATCTATCTGTCTATCTATCTATCTATATCTACCTATATAGATATATCTGCCATATATATATATACACACACACACTAAGATTAGGAAAACATACCACTGCATTCCTGTTCACTACTGGGGACCTTCTGTAGTCATTCAGTTGAAGCTATTTTTTAATTGATTTCTAATATCCTGTGATTTTATATATTTTTTGACTTTGAACACTTAGTTTTATTTGTGTGAGTTGTAGAAACAAATCATGTCATTTTTCTACTTAAAATTATTGAGTTCCCATTATCTTAAGAATCCAAGCATTTCATCATATATACAAAGCTTCATAAACTGACATCTGTGTGCTTCTCAAATTACATGGATTGCTCGTCCTCAACTCAGTGCACCATCTGGGCCAAACCATTGGTAATTCCTCGTGTATTTCTGGTTTGCACACAATTTTTGCTGCTTAGAATGATCTTTTACCTTTTTCTAAAATCCCACTGACTCTCACCTAGTATTTAAAACCCAGCTTAAGCTACACTTTTTCTGTGGAAGTCAGTCTTAGTAATGTGTTCTGTCTGTCTGTCTGTCTGTCTGTCTCCATCTGATTTACAGCACTATCAGGCCTGACTTTTCTGTTCCTTGCTGCAGAACAGGAAGTCCTTTTATGTCAAGGACCACATCTTGTTTCTTTGTGTTTCTAGTATCTAATACAACTCATGGAAAAGAATAGGTACTCAATACATGCTTAAATTTTCAGTAAGTAGTAGAATTCTAATGATTGTTCTGGAAGCGCTTATAAATGAAAGTGTTTTGTGTTAATATAAAAGTGAATGAGTATTTAATAGTAAAGAAAATGCCACATTTTAGACTATATTTTAAACCTGAGTTGTGATCTTGCTTTGTGTAAAGAAGATATAGTAATTTGAAGACAGTGTTATCCATATAGGAATAGTCAAATTGATCCTTCAGAATAATAAAAAGCTTAAAAAGAAGTTTAAAATATTATGAATTCAGTATTGCTAAAGTACACTTTAAGAATAGCAGATTCAAGGGAGTTCTTAAATCGTGTAATTCATTAGAAAGGCAAGATCAAACTTAAGTAAAATAAAATACCAGGAAGCAGGTACTTAAAAGGGGTGGGATAAGGGTCAAGGGGAAAGGGGTAGATGAATAAAGAGGAGAAGAGGGGGAGAATGAAGTCAAGAATCCACTGTATATACAACAAAATTAAGAATGAGAGAAAGGATGGGTTGGAGAAGGATGTGTAAGAATGATGAAAGGGCCGGGTGCTGGTGGCTCACGCCTGTAATCCTAGCTACTCAGGAGGCTGAGATCTGAGGATCGCGGTTCAAAGCCAGCCCGGGCAGGAGAGACCGTGAGACTCCTATCTCCAATAAAACCACCAGAAAACCGGAAGTGGCGCTGTAGCTCAAGTGGTAGAGCGCTCGTCTTGAGCTGAAGAGCTGAGGGACAGCGCCCAGGCCCAGAGTTCAAGCCCCACGACCGACAAAAAAAAAAAAAAAGAATGATGAAAGGAGTGACATTGATCAAGATATATTGTATTCATAAACTATTTTGATAAATGTCAAATCCATTGTACAACTACTTAAAGATAATTGAAAAAGAACAAACAAAGAATGATTATAGTAGAAAATTATTTGGGGGCCATTGATTAACCATTTAGGAAGAAAGCTAAACCAAAACAACCCTTTTATCACTTGTAGATGGATTAAATATCTAAATGTAAAAATTTAAAGGAATATTTGGAGAACAAAATGTTAAGACTTAGAAGGTCTGAATACTTGGCACTACCAGATACTGGTTATATAACAGTAAGCAAGTCACCTTGCAGGGTTATTGTGAGGATTAGGTAAATTAATGCAAGTAAAACAATTAGAAGGGTGTCTGGAATATAATAAGCACTATGCTATAAATGTTGTGCTGTATTAGCTCTCTAGAAAAAATATAAGCAAATGTATTTATAGTGCCTGAAATGAGGAAATGTTGTAAATGGATAATAAATAGCAAAGACAGGCTTAAAATGGATAGATTAATATCTTTTATTACATAGAAAATAACTTTCACTCACTCATTACTTGTCTTAGTCAGTTCAGGATGTCATATATAACCAAATGCCAAATAAATTGGATGACAACAATTTATTTCTCACAGTGACAAAGACTAGGCAGTCGCAGATCAAAGGACTAACAGATTAAGTAGCTTGCTTTACCTGTTTTCTGGCTCATCAATAGTGTCCTGTCTTCAGATCCTCACATATTGGAGAGAAGAAATGTCTCTCTAGGGTTTGTTTATAGAGTACCAATCACATTCATGAGGACTGTGACCATCTCCCAAATACTGACCTTCCTACTAATACCATCAACTTGAGTATTAAAATTTCAACATAAAAATTTTGAGAGGACAAAAAACTCAAACTATGGTAGTTCTTACTTCAACTCAACACTTTTCATCAT
This sequence comes from Dipodomys spectabilis, assembly GCF_019054845.1. NCBI lineage: Eukaryota > Metazoa > Chordata > Mammalia > Rodentia > Heteromyidae > Dipodomys > Dipodomys spectabilis. The sequence continues at coordinate 1,383,356 of NW_024870748.1, read as the reverse complement.
TTTTCCTTAGGCTAATATCCCCCTGAGGGCTATTTATCTGTGTATCTATATTCATCATCTATTTTACAGTATTAGTCTATGAACTCAAGGTCTTGATCCTCTAGCCTTTGATGTTCCAATTTAAATTACTATTATTGCCCTTAGAATCCTATTTTCATCTTTCAAGAGACAATAGATCAATGCTTAACCATAAATAGATCATTATTTATGGATGTATAATTGTGTTTATTTATATGGTCATTAGCTCTCTAGACTCTGCTGGAGCAGATTCTAAATTCCATAGGATAAGAAACCATACTTTAGAATTTATGTTCTTTAGCCAGTGTCAGCTATGTGTTTGGCAAAGAATAAATGTTTGTTTATACATTTTGCTGAAGGAGTGAGTATAATATGGTAGAATTTTGATTGATGAATGAATGGTCAGACTTTGTTTCTATAACAAAATATCTGACCAAAAAACCCCAGAATTTATTTTGAGTGATTGTTTCAGAGGTTTCCAACCAGAGTGAGCTAGTCCAAATGCTTTGGGCCTCAGGTAAGGCAGAATATCATAGTGGAGAGGGCATAATGGAGACAAACAATTTATCTCATGGGAGCTAAGAAACAGACACAGGAAGGTATCAGAAACAGGTGTATCTTTGCAGTGGCTTACTTCTTTCAACTAGGTCCTTTCTTTCACTTTCCACTGCCTCTCAAAAATTCTTTTGTATTATGAATCTATAAAGGATTAATTCACTTATTAGGTCAGAGAACTTTCAATGTAATTTCCTTTTAATCATTGCGTCCATTAGTTGGAGACCAACACAGGAGATTTTTGAGAAGTAACTTTATCTCCAAACCATAACAACAAATATGTTCAAGGTTGTGTACTGAAGGATCAGTGGTCAATGATGTGCATTTCTAGAAAGGCAGTACTAAAGAATATCAATTCTAGTATCAAATACTTTGAATTCAGATCTGGATTTCCCTCTTTACCAGATGTGTACCACTTAGGAAAGTTACTTCACCCTACACTTTTTTAGTTTTTTTTTTTAATCTATTATTTGGGAGTAAAATTAATGATCTATGACCATGTATGAGGATGATAATAGAAATAAGGGAAGGGAAGGAAAGTGTTTTAAGAGGTAGAGTTAATGCCTTTTGTTTCCCAAGATGAGTTGAAGATTATTTACTCGTTAACCTAAATTCTAGATTTTTGGCTTCTTCTGTTCTGAATGGTATTTCATTAATGATTTAAGTGAGAGCATATGAACAAATTAATGAATAAGGGAAAGTATTTTGATATCGAGTAGAGCATTCCATTAATCCCCTGAAAAAATTGGTTATTTTTGCATATTTATTATTCAGGTATCTATTATAACCATTCTATCACAAGGTCCAAAAAGAATATTACTTAAAAATTTGTTTAAAATTTTGTTCATTTTGTAGACTTAATTTGGGAATGAATTGGCATGTATTTACGCCTGAGTTTCCATTTGGGAAATTGGTTTACATCTCCACTGAATAAAATCTTTTAAATGCCTTAGTAATTTAAATGTTTTTTAAGACATAAAACCTGTATATTTTATAATATTTGTTCTTATGGTTTACTCTATCTTTTTAGTAGCATCTAACTGATGAAGGCTTTTGCATAAGGAAGATAAACAATTTTGATAATTTTATAAGTAGTCATTTATTATTAGTTCTAATAATTTTAAAGGAGATTCTCCAATTAAACAGCAACACATAAAACAAATAAAATTGTTTCTTCTTTTCAAACATTATGCTTTACCTTATTGCAAAACCTAAAATTTCTAATAAAAATATTAAATGATATTTTCTATGTGGCCTTAACTCTAATTATGATGTAAGATTTCTAGATTTTTAGTTCACTATAATTTTGATTATATTAAGATAATTATATACACACATATGTATTAACTAAAAATTGCTTTTGTTTAGGAATAGATGTTGACTTATCATCAAATTTTTCCCATTTGACAATGATAAGATAAAAAGGTATTTTTCATATATAAGAAAAATAATGCATTATATAAAGCATATAGAGCTTAACCATTTGTGAATTCTTGGATAAGGAAAACAGTAACAATTACCACTCTTTTCTGTAAAACTTTAAGGTTTTACTTAGTAGTTTTGTATTTGTAATTATCATTTAATTTGGACTACCAGTTTTCTTGTGATTTTATTTCAAAGGTATTTATTTAGTGTCTGTTAGATATCAAGTACTATGCTGGATATGGGAAACTCATTTTATTACTCTCAAGTCATAGACTTCTGACATGTATTAAGCAGACATAAAAAATAACATTTACTGTTGGAGTTATGATAAATTGAAAAAATGAGAATATATCATATCCTTTTCAATTATTTTCAAAAGATTAACTCATGTAATAATTATCTATTATTTTAATGTGTGAAATAACATGCTTTTAAAATCACCCTGTGTTTCTTTTTAAAATAGTTTTTTTTCTTTCAAACACTTTCACCATTTTTATTGCAATCCATTTTGGAGATTATTTTTATATTAAATTTGTTATTTTGGAGACAGAGGAAGATGGCTGAGGAGCAGCTAGGAGCTTACCAAGCTCTTGAGTAGAAACCACTTTTGGTGTTCCAGTGAAAAATCCAAGGCTAGAGAGGTACACCAAGTGTGCCATCATAGTAAAGAGAGTTTGACCAGAAAGGAAAAATTCAGACAGCTTGTTTAAGGAGAAAGATTCGACCACTCATCAGCGGCTGGGTGGAGGCGGTGACAGCAGCTGCTCTCAACATATCGACAGAGCCTGGGACAAAGGCCCCAGACAGAGCAGCTTCTACTCACCACCAGCACAAACCCACAAGGAGAAGAAATCTTCATCTGGCTGACCACAGACCCACGAAGACTGCAGATAGCTGGAAAATCAAGGGTGGGGTGACTTTCTTCACTGGGTAAACACAGCTAGATGTGCCCCTTTGTAGGACTGCAGCTCTCCCAGTGGTAGGAGGGTAAAAGAAAAGCAATTCATGTAACTGTAACCCCTCTGTACAGTATTTTTACAATAAAAAACATAAATATAAGAAAACAAATTCAACACTGGAACACCATAAAACCTGTGAGTGGCTCCAGGCTGGGCTACAAGTATATCTCAGGAGCTAGCCCCTCAGGGAAAAGCCACTGTTTGCTGACAGGCCACAACCCTACCCACATTCAAGCTCCATTGAGGGACTCCAATCTAGAAGCGATTTCCCTCTTGTGAGACACTCAAAGCAGATCTCCCCCTCACACTGAACTGGTCTGGGAGGAGGTTAACAAAGTACCCCTGTCTCCCATCAGTAAGGCAGAGCTTCATTTGGCCTGCTCAAACAAACTGATTTAAGAAATGTACAGGCTACAGGAAAATCAAACACCACAAGCAAATTAGGGAATCCACCAAGAGGCTGGATATGGACACAGGGGAGACACAAGATCCCCCAAAAAAATCAAAGATTTTTTTCTACTTTAATTTTTTTTTCTATATTTGTATTCTTTTTTCCTTTTACCCTTATGGTCCTTTTTTTTTTTGCTCCACTTAATCGTTTTTTTTTTTTTTTTCATCTCCAAATACCTTATAACTTGGACCTTATCCTTCATTGTGTGCAAACTTAATTCAGACATCGATGACTTAATTCACAATTTCTCAACTTCCTTTAATTGTAATATTATTTCATTTTTCTTTTATAATTGTTTTAACTTTTTAATCTCTAATTTTTTCCCTTTTCTTTTTGTTTCTTCTCCTTTCTTTCTCTCTTCCCCCCCACCCCCCACCCTGAATTTAGGTCTTAGTTATCTTCCCTCTTTTCCTTTTTCTCCCCACATTGGTCTACTCTTATTTTCTCCTCACAATTCTCCCCATAACTATTAATTTCTGGTCCCCTGATCCATTCTTTGATTTGTTTACTTTATTGATCCCTAGTTGTCTGTTGTTGAAGTAGATTGTATCTGTACTAATTTCACTGTATCAAAAGATCTGTGAAACTACAGGGCTCTTGTGGTTGATGTATGTCTTGAAATAGTGTTCTAGCTCAGTATTGGTTTTGCTTTCATACCCAAATGAGTAGAACAAGCCGTAGAAACACACACAAAAAAATCTCAAGTCAGGCAGCCTCATCTCCTGCTCATGATAAACAGGCAACAGAGCAGTTAATGAATAATCCAAAGGAGAGGTCTCAAAAATGCTCTACAAACACTATTACTAAACATGGTGAATGAAAAGATTGAAAGCCTGCAAAGGTCTCCCTGTGAGCATGATAGGGAAATGTATGAGTGTGATTAAGCTAAACAAAGATTAATAGAAGAATTGCGTGAGCATGATGAGGCTAAGCAAAGATTACTAGAGGAATTGTGTGAATGTGATGAGAATAACCAAAGATTAATAGAGGGATTCATGGAGTCCACAAACACAAAGCTGGTGGAATCCATAGAGGCCACAAACAGAAAGTTAAATGAATTCCAACAGAAGGAAAGGGAGTCCAATGAAAATATAGCCACTCAACTAAGGGATTTGAGAAGCAACACTGAAAACCAAATCAAGAATTTAATGAAATCCATACAAGATCTAAAACAAAGCTCCAACAAGGAAATTGAAGCCATCAAATCTGACCAATTAGAAGGAAAGGAAATAAAAAACAAAGTGGAAGGTCTTGACAGTAGGTTAGACCATGCAGAAGATCGAATCTTCTGGGATTGAAAACAGCCTAGACATTATAGAGAAAGAACAGATAAGTATTCAAGACAAATCCAAGAAATATAATAAATCAATTCACACACCATCAGAAGGCCTAATTTAAGGCTAATGGTTATAGAAGAGGGCTTAGAGACAGAAGCTAAATGTCTAGGAAATTTATTTAACAGAATCCTAGCAGAGAACTTCCAAAAGATACCAAAAAATAGGCCCATTCAGATACAAGAAGCCTTTAGAACCTCAAATAGACCAGCCCAGAACAGGACATCCCACCATCACATCGTAATCCGCACAGGATCAATAGAGACCAACGGAATGACCTTAAAGCTGTCAGGGAGAAAAGAACAATCACCTATAAAGGGAAAACAAGATTTCTCAGCAGAGAGCATGAAAACAAGAAGAGCCTGGAATAATGTATGCCACACCCTAAAGGCAATCAAATCTCAACCAAGAACATTGTACCCAGCTAAACACTCCTACATAACAGAAGGACAAATATAAACCTTCCACAGCATAGAAAAATTGAAAATATATTTCCACAAACCAGCGTTACAAAAGATACTTAAAGATGTCCTACACACAGAAAATCTACAAGAACATGATGAAGGCAGAGAAACAAAGAATCAGATAAGCATAGTAAGAACCCAATAGGCACAGCTCCCAATAAGGTGGGTAACATGGCAGTACTACCAAACACCTCTCAATCCTAACTCTTAATATTAATCAACTTAACTCTACAATTAAGTGACATAGATTGTCTAGTTTGATCAAAAAGCAAGATCCTTCTATCTGCTGCCCACAAAAACAAACATAGTCTGAAAGTGAAAGAGTGGAACAAAATCTACCAAGCAAATGGCCTCCATAAACAGTCAGGAATTACAATCCTAATACCAGATCAAATAGAATTCAAATTAAAATTAATGAGAAGAGATAAAGAAGGACATTACATACTAACAATGGGATCTCTCCTACAGGATGATATAACAATTCTAAACATCTATTCACCAAATACCAGACCACCCAAATTTATCCAAGAAACATTACTTTCCCTAAAATCACACATATGTCCAGAGACAATAGTTGGGGACTTTAACACAACACTCTCCCTGCTGGATAGATCAACCTGGCAAAAACCCAACAGAGAAACCTCTGATCTAAACAATTGCATAGACCAACTAGACTTAAAAGACATCTATAGAATATTTCACCCAGCAGCATTAGAATACACGTTGTTCTCAGCAGCACTTGGAACATTCTCTAAAATAGACCATATTTTAGGTAGCAAATCTGTCCAAATACAGAAGCATTGAATATATGCCCTGCATTCTCAGACCACAAGGGAATAAAATTAAAATTCAACACCAAAAGCCACCAAAGGAAACCCTGTTGGGCTGGGAAGGTGGCTCAGTGGTAGAGCGCTTGCCTTGCATGGGTTCGATTCCTCAGCACCACATAAGCAGAAAAAAAAAGCCGGAAGTGGCGCTGTGGCTCAAGTGGTAGAGTGCTAGCCTTGAGCTGAAGGGCTGAGGGACAGTGCCCAAGCCCAGAGTTAAGGCCCCATGACCGGGACCCCCCCCCCAAAAAAAAGAGAACCCTGTAAGATATGAAGGCTGAACAACACACTGTTGAACCACCAGTGGGTCATGGAAGAGATTAGAAAGGAAATTCAAATGTACATGATATTCAACAAAAATGAGCATACAAATACCAGCTCCTCTGGGACATAGCAAAAGCAGTACTCAGAGGAAAATTTATAACTCTGAGTTCCTACATTAATAATTGAAGAGATCTGAAACCAACAATTTAAAGAGGTGCTTGAAGCTCCTTGAATAAGAGCAACAAATTAAACCCAAATCCAGTAGATAGAAACAAATGATTAAAATTAAATCAGAATGAAATGAATTAAAGTCCAAAAAAGCCATAGAAAGAATCAACAAAACAAAGAGTGGGTTGTTTGAAAAAATTAACAAAATTGACAGACCCTTAGCAAATCCTACCAGAAAGAGATCACACCCAAGTAAACAAACTCAGAGATGAGAACAGAAACATTATCACAGAAACAATCAAGATTCAGAACATTATACGGGAATACTTCTCAAACCTTTATGCTAGTAAGTTTGAGATTCTGGAAGAAATGGAAGAATTTCTAGCAAATATTTATATGGACAAACTGAACCAAGATGATTTTTCCAACTTAACAGGCCCATATCAAGCATAAAAATAGAAACAGCAATAAGACACCTTCCATGCAAGAAAAGCCCAGGACCAGATGGACTAACAGCTGAATTCTACCAGGTATTCAAAGCAGAACTCACATCAATACTCTTCCAACTGTTCAATGAAATTGAAGTGAAAGTTGACTACCAAACTCTTTCTATGAAGCCATCATAACCCTCATCCCAAAACCAGGCAGAGACTCATCAAAGAAAGAGAACTATGGACCCATTTCTTTGATAAACATTGATGCAAATTTCCTCAACAAAATTTTGCCAATCAACTTCAACAAGTCACCAAAAAAATCATACACTATGATCAAACAGGATTCATTTCAGGGATGCAAAGCTGGTCCAATATATGCAAATCAATTAATGTAATTAATCACATCAACAAGAGCAAGGAAAATAATCACATTATTAACTCAATAGCTGCAGAAAAAACATTTGACAAGATCCAACAGCACTTTAGGAAGAAAGCTCTGGCGAAACTAGTAACCAAGGGAACATTCCTCTATATAATGAAGATTGTGTATGACAAACCTACAGCCAGCATTATACTTAATGGTGAAAAGCTAAAGCCATTTCCTCTTAACTCAGGAAGGAGGCAAGGATGTCCACTCTCTCCACTTCTCTTCAATTTAGTGTTAGAATGCCTAGCTACAGCAATAAGACAAGATGCAAACATAAAGGGGATCCAAATAGGGAAAGATGAAGTAAAACTCTCCCTCTTTGCAGATGACATGACCTTGTATTTAAAGAATCCCATGGACTCCACTCCCAAGCTACTCCAGCTGATTCAAAACTTTGGCAAAGTAGTGGAATATAGAATTAACCCTCAAAAATCAATGGCTTTTATGTATGCCAATAATGAGAAGAGCACAGCTGAAATCAGGAAAGCAACTCCTTCTGTAGTAGCCCCACAAAACATAAAATACCTAGGAATTAACTAAAGAAGTGAAGGACCTCTATGATGCAAACTTGAAAAACCTGAGAAGCTGGGCACTGTTGGCTTACTAAGCCTGTAATCCTAGCTACTCAGGAGGTTGAGATCTGAGGATCATGGTGCAGAGCCAGACAGAGCAGGAAAGACCAGGAGATTCTTATCTCCAATAAACCACCAGAAAACTGGAAGTGCTGCTGTGGCTCAAGTGAGTAGAGACCTAATCTTGAGCTGAAGAGCAGAGGGACAGTGCTCAGGCCCAGAGTTCAAGTCCCACGACTGAAAAAAAAAACAAAAAACAAAAATAAAACAAAACCCTGAGAAAGGAAATTAAAGCAGAAGTAAGGAAGTGGAAAAGCCTCCCATATCCTGGATTAGGAGGATTAATATCATGAAAATGGCAATACTGCCAAAGGCTATCTACAAATTCAATGCAATACCCATCAATATCCCAACCTCATTTTTCAATGAAATAGAAGATACAATCCAAAAATTCACATGGAACAATAAAAGACCCTTATAGGCAAAAAAATAAAAATCCTTAGCAGAAAGAATGGTGCTGGAGCAATATCAATACCAGTCTTCAAACTCTACTACAAAGCCATAATAATCAAAACAGCTTGGTACTGGCACAAGAATAGACCTGAGGACCCATGGAATAGAAATGAAGACCCAGTAGATGAATGGATCAAGAAAATGTGATATACATACATACATACACACACACACACACACACACACACACACACACACACACACACACACACACACACACACACACACACACACATATGAATTCTATGCTTCCATCAGAAAAATGATATCTCCCCACTTTTTAAGAAGTGGAAAGAGTTGGAAAAATTCATATTAAGTGATGTAAGCCAGATCCAAAGAAACATATGTCCCATGGTTTTCCTCATGTGTAATAATTAGTATACAACTAGGATAATCTTATCAGATGAGCATTAAAGTTCAAAAGCTATGTACATATGACAGTATAAGATGATGCTAATTGAAATGAACTCCAAGATATTGACACAAGAGGTCTTTCTTTGCTGTTGTTTTAATGTAATATGTGAATTTTTGTTTCTTTTGTATGTTCTCCCCCCTATGGTATACTTGATTTTGGTACCCTGCATCTTTTTTAAAATTTTTTTTGTTGGTTGTCAAGCTTGAACTCTGGGCTTGGGTGCTTTCCCTCAGCTCTTCAGCTCAAGACAAGTGTTCTACAGCTTGAGCCACAGTGCCACTTCTGGTTTTCTAGTAGTTTATTGGAGATAAGAGTCTCATGGACTTTCCTGTCTGGGCTGATTTTGAACCCTGATCCTCATATCTCAGCCTCCTGGGCATCTGGGATTACAGGCATAAGTCACCGGCACCGGGCGGTACCCGGAATCTTGTATATACATTTGTCTAATTTGGGGAGGGGAAGGGTAATAGTAAAACACTGAAACAGGGACACAAGGTGACCCATTGCAACAATGATACCCACAAGACACTCTATTGGAAATGAACTTTACAATTAAGGATTGGGGGAGAATTGAGGGATGTGGGGGAGGGAGGGATAGTGGGAGAACAACAAGGGAATACGTAACAATGCTCGACAAGAAATGTACTCCCTGCCTTACTCATGTAACTGTGACCCCTTTCTGTATAGTAGCTTTAGAATAAAATCAAATTAAAAATTGTTATTTTACATGTACATGGAGGTTATTATGATAATGTAGATCCCTTCCTATAGAAATATACATTAAGAGTGGGAAAGAACAGTTCTGTCCCCAATAATAGGAGTCACATACTTCTTCCCTCTTTTTAAGATTTTGTTTATATTTATATATTTCCTATATAAACTTTTACAATAAGGAAAAAATTTAAAGCTGAAATGTTAAATTGTGATACAAACTGGTCGAGGTGAAATAATTTGTTCATTTAAATAGATTACAAATTTTGATGATACTGGCAATTAAGGAAAGTTTTAAATATAGCAAAAATTCAATTTATCACAGATACAAAAATGAACAAAGAAAATTCTGTGAAGTTTATACCATGCAATCATACTTGATAAATAGAAGCCTTGAACACTTGACATATGTTATTATTTTTTCAAGGGAAACTAGACCAAATAAAATGCTTTTAACCATCATAACAGAAGATAAAACATGTCATTTTCAGACTGACCTAGAAAGCATGTCACAGAAAACCAGTGTCTTTAAGAACCATGAAGGTCAACAAGGCTAAACAATACGTGAGTCCAGGGCTGGTATGTTTGTTACATATTGTCATCACATTTAGTCAAGTGTTCAGTTTGGATAATTACATGTCCAATGAATGAACAAAGGGAGAGAATTAAAGGACTTGGGGAATTGTATTGTGCACATATTTTTTATTTTTATTTTAAACCCTGTGCCCACAATAGCTTTATGATGAAGGTGCTACTACGATTATTGTCTTAAAATGAAATAAAAGGATCTCAAATAGGTTAAGTAATTTGCTCAAGACAATATAACTAGTAATTGGCAGAGCTGAATCTTGAATCTTGCCTGTATGACCCCAGCATCTGAGTACATTAATCCTCAGACCTCCGTTGGTATGGACATTGCTCAGGGTATAAGGGTTGAATTCAGTAATGTGGTAGACCTGTCCAGCATGTTTTCCATCCATACTTGTGCAGTACCAAATTAGTGTGTGCATAGGGAATACTTACTTCCATCTCTTACAGGTTTGATCTTTCCAATAACTTCTTTTCTTTCTCCCCATTGGTGACTGCCATAGTGATAGAATGTAGGAAGTATAAAAGTCCTACTAGAAGAGTCCAAAAGGGACTATATTTGGAAGATGAATTATGAGAAAGTATCAGAAAAGATGAATTAATATTTTCCAAAGTTTCTTCCCATACTGTTCAGCGCATTCTCTGTAAGCCATTGCCCCTTGAACTCCCTGTTCTAAGATTTAAGAGACTTACCAAGGGGACCCATATGATTATTACAGAATCTACATCAGCTTGCCAATTCTAATCAATTTAGGGTATAAGTTAAGAACAGAAAATTTAAAAATTCACTGGACATGTGGACATAATCCACAATTTGATAGAGAGTGATTAAACTGAACTATCATCATGTTTAACCCCACTAATACAGAGTTAATGTAGGAACCAGGAAATAATTTGGAGAAAATTACAGTTAAGTTTCTTAGTGACATTTGAAAAGTTATTATATCTATAAAATAAGAGCAAGCTGCCATGACAAAGAGAAATAGAGGAATAAAAGTCATCTTCTCTGGCCCTCTTAACAACCTTCTTTGAAACTTTCTCTCAGTAACCTTATTTGAATTATTGTTTTTTTTATTGTGAGAATACCATACAGAGGAGTTACAATTACATGGGCAAGATAAGGAGTACATTTCTTATCAAGCATTGTTGCCTCCTCTTTGTTTCCCCTTCCTATCCCTTCCCATACTCCCCCCTCCCCCGCCTGATGCTCCTCCCACCCCCCACCAAAGTTGTAAAGTTCGTTTTTCGACATAACGATTTGTACATCTCATTGTTGCAATGGGTCCACCTGTATCCCTAGTTAAACGATTTGTTTTTTTTCCCTTCCTCTCCACAAATTATACCACCATCAAATACAGTGAAAGCATGGGTTATACCATGGGGGAGGGACATACAAAGCAACATAGAAATCATCTTATAAATATGTTAGAAACAATTGCATGAAAGGAAAAAGAAAACAAAAAAAACATTTGAATACTTATCTTGGGGTTCATTCCCCTAACATCAACTTATCTGACCTTTTCTGCTTGATCAGACATATACTAGTTATTGCAAATAAGAGAAAGCATAGGACCTATGTTTCTTTGGGCCTGGCTTACTTCACCTAATATAATTTTTTCCAAGTCTTTCCATTTCCTAACAAATGGGGCAATGTCATTCTTTCTGATGGAGGCATAGAATTCAGTTGTGTATATATACCACATTTTCTTGATCCATTCATCTACTGAGGGGCATCTAGGTTGGTTCCATAAGATCCAACATCCCTTTATGATGAAGGTTCTGGAAAAATTAGGAATCCATGGAACATTCCTCAATACAATAAAGGCTGTATATGACAAACCTACAGCCAGTATTATACTCAATGGTGAAAAACCAAAGCCATTTCCTCTAAACTCAGGAATGAGACAAGGATGTCCACTCTCCCCACTGCTCTTCAATGTAGTATTAGAATACCTAACTACAACAATAAGACAAGATGCAAACATAAAGGGGATACAAATAGGGAAAGAAGAAGTTAAACTCTCCCTCTTTGCAGATGACATGATCTTGTATTTCAAGAATTCCATAGACCCCGCTCCCAAATTATTCAAGGTGATTCAAAACTTTGGCAAAGTAGCAGGGTATAAAATTAATCCTCAAAAATCAATGGCTCTTCTGTATGCCAACAATGAAAAAAGTGTGGCTGAAATCAGGAAAGCAACTCCATTCGTAATAGCCCCACAAAAAAATACCTAGGAATTAACTTAACCAAAGAAGTGAAGGACCTCTATGATGAAAACTTTAAAAACCTGAAAAAGGAAATCAAAACAGAACTTAGAAAGTGGCAAAAACTCCCATGCTCCTGGATTGGAAAGATCAACATTGTGAAAATGGCAATACGTCCCAAAGCTATCTACAAATTCAATGCGATACCTATCAATATTCCAACCTCATTCTTCAAGGAAATAGAAGAGGCAATCCAAAAATTCATATGGAACAATAAAAAACCCCTAATAGCAAAAACGATCCTTAACAGAAAGAACAGTGCTGGAGGAATATCAATACCAAATTTCAAACTCTACTACAAAGCCATAGTAATCAAAAACAGCTTGGTACTGGCACAAGAACAGGTCTCAGGACCAATGGAATAGAATTGAAAACTCAGAAATGAACCTACAGACCTATAGCCATCTAATCTTCGATAAGGGAGCTAAAACAATAGAATGGAACAAAGACAGCCTCTTCAGTAAATGGTGCTGGCAAAATTGGTTAACTACATGTAGAAAACTAAAGCTAGATCCTTATATATCACCCTGCACCAGAATCAACTCCAAATGGATCAAACACCTTATTTGAATTCTTAATAGCACTTTCTTTTGAAGGCATTTTATTTTTATTTTTTACCATTACTAGATCTTCTCATATTCTATTAAAATACACCATGAAAACAGTGTTAACACAAATTAAGCTTTAAAAAATGCCCACCTTGATCGTATATTGCATAGTGGTTGATGTGAGGTAAGTAATAAGTGAGTATTTGCATGATGAATTAGAATATAAAATCCCATTACTCATTTAATTTCCTTTTCCCAATTACTTACAAGAAGTAGCAAATAGAAGAAGAAACACTGCAGAAATCTACACAATAACTTTCCTCAGAGTTTGGGTAAGGCTAAAGTAGAACAGAAAACAAATTATTAGAAATTATTTGTTTTTATCTCTTCTTCTGAGACGTCTCTCTTTAGTTCCTTTGCCCATTTAGTAATTGGTGTGTTGGGTTTGGGAGGGATTAGTTTCTTGAGTTCCATGTATATACTGGATATTAACCCCTTGTCTGATATATTGCTGGTAAATATTTTTTCCCGGTTAGTTGGCTGTCTTTCTAGTTTGGTGGCTATGAGTTTAGCTGTGCAGAAGCTTTTTAAGGTAGTGCCATTTGTCGAATCTTTCTCCAATTAGTTGTGACTCTGAAACTCTATTCAGGAAGTTCCTGTCTGTGCTTATTATAAGTTCAAGTGTTTCTCCTACTCTGTTCCTCAGTAGTTTCAGAGATTCAGGTTTGATGTTAAGGTGTTTAATCCATTTTGAGTTGATGTTAGTGTATGGTGACAGGCTGGGGTCCACTTTTAGTTTTCTGCATGTGGCCATCTATTTTTCCCAGCACTAGTAGAGACTGTGCTTCTTCCACTGTATGTCTTTGGCTCCTTTGTCAAATATCAGCTGACTATAGGCATGTGGTTTTATTTCTGGATCTTCTATTCCATTGGTCTTCAGGCAAAGAAACACATGAGGAAATGTTCACCATCCCTGGTTGTAAAGGAAATGCAAATAAAGACAATCCTGAGATACCTCCTCACCACAGTCAGAATGGCCTACATCCTAGTCAGCCAACCACAAATGCTGGAGGGGATGCGGAGAAAGAGAACTGCTGGTGGGAATGTACACTTATATAAAACCACAGTCTGGAGGGTCCTCAGAAAGCTAAGTATTGACCTCCCCTATGACCCAGCCAAAGCACTCCTAGGAATCTATCCTGAACAACAGGAACCAGGATACAAGGACACATGCACCTCCATGTTTATTGCAGTACTGTTTGCAATAGCCAGGATATGGAAACAAACCAGATACCCCACTACAGATGAATGGATCAAAAATTGTGGTATCTATATTCAATGGAATATTATGCAGCCATTAGAAAGGGCAAAATAATGGCATTCAAGGGGAAATGGATGGAACTAGAAGAAATGTTGAGTGAGGTAAGCCAAGAGCAAAGAGACAAATGGCACATGGTCTCCCTGATAAGTGGATGTTAAATCCAAAATGTAAGGTGATACAACAAAGTAAATAAGACTCGATAAACAAAGGACCTGCACTCATCTGGTCAAATCATTACTAAATGACACCATGCTGATGATCACATATATGGTATATGTGTACACATAGGAGGGAATCTAGGAGGAGGACACAGAACTAGAGGGAAACAGGGGAAAATGAACAACAGTGGGACCCATCAGCTGCACTGGACATTGATCAAAATGAACTAAGGAACTCAATGGCAGTGATGGGAGGGAGGGAATGAGTGGGAAAGATGGGATAGCTGACACTATGCAAAAGTAAAGGAATGTACATATCACCCATTGTGGAAGAAATAACGCTATTGTCAAAGCTCAGAGAACTCATAAACTTTTTAGACTACAATAGACAATTTGCCCCATGAAGGTTAGAATGTGTTTGTGACTTTAAGCATCACTATTCCACAATACTGTGAAATTTGTGAAATTATGAAACCACTTAATCACAATAAAAAATTTGCAAAAAACCCAAACTCATGAATTTGTGGGGAGATAGTAGATAATATTTAATTTCTGATAGTTTGATTGTTTTTACTGAGTCAACTTTCATTTTTTTATTTTTACAATTTTTATCAGCATCTAATAGTTTTATAAGATTGGATTTCATTGTGACTTTCCTGACATACATATGTTATATCCCGATCAAATGCACTCTTTTTATCATTGTCCTTTGTTCTTCTCCTCTATTCTAAAAGAATTTTAATAGATTTCATTGTTCTATTTTCACATATACAAATGAACTACTTCAACCATATTCATCTTCATTCATCTTTTCTGTTCACCCACCCCATCCCACTGGCACCCATTTCCCTTCCCCACAAACCTATTTTACTTTCCATAATTCATTTTATTACTGTGTATTACTTGTACCAATGTATTTCATCATTGCATATAAGATGTGCATGTTATGTTTTAAACAAAATAACCCTCTTTCCTACCCTTAACCCCCTACTGATAACAGCTTTCAGTGTGTGTGTGTGTGTGTGTGTGTGTGTGTGTGTTTGAGTGTGTGTGTGTGTATGTGAGTGTGCATGTGCTGGTCCTGAGGCTTTAACTTGGGCCTGGGCACTATCCCTGAGCTTTTGTTTTCAAAGCTGCAACTGACACTTGAGCCATATCTCCACTAACAGGTTTTTGGTGGTTAATTGGAGAGAAGAGTGTCCTGGACTTTCCTGCTTGGGTTGCATTGCAAACTTAATCCTCACAACTCAGCCTCTTGAATAGCTAAGATTAAAGGCATATTCCACCTGTGCCCATCGTGAAATCCCATACTTATATGTAGTTTCAATGTGTTTGGAAATTATCCACTTTTCATCTCTCCCCCCTCTTTCTTATGACCTTAAACAATCTCATAATTAGAATCATATTATCTATCTATCTATCTATCTACCTTTGCAAATATGTACAATCTATCTATTTCCATACATAGGTACATGTCTACAAATATGAATAATCCTTTAGGTCTAGCTTATAGAAGTAAATGAAAATGTGATATTAATACTTTTTAGTAGATAGTGGTTTTACTTGGGATATCTAAGGAAGGGGAGACTTCTAACAGTATTGATAGATTGATTGATACTATGTATATATCTAAATGGAGAGAAGGCATGATCTACACATTGTATAAAATAAAAAATAAAAATTAATTTATGCTTGAAAGATGAGGTCATTTTCTTTTAAAGTGTGAACATGAAGCCTTCTCAACATTATTCATTGATTTAAAATACACTAATGATAGTAAATACAAAGAGCATAGCATTTCCAAAGAACCACAGACAGTTTACCATAATTGTTTACATGTAATAATTGTTTCTCTTTCATCATTGGAGGACTTTCCCCTATTTAAAAGACAATCACTTTGGGTGTTTTCAGGCACAACAATTTCTGACAATCAAGCCAGCCTTTTAATGGGTCTGCTGTGTTGAGAAATTCAAGCCCAATTAACTTTAGGGTTTGGCACACAAAAGCACAAGAAATGAAATCTGACATAGAAGTCATGTTGATTTTCTAAAAAATATAGAGTCCTATTAAACCCAAATATTTGCATTTTTTTGAGCTTGCCTCAAAAATCTGATCTTCAGTTCCATCCATTTTCTTTCAAATGACATGATTTCCTTTTGCTTTATCATTGTGTAATATTCCATGGTATATATCCCTAATACCATATTTTCCTTATCTATTCATCTGTTGTTGGGCACCTTGTCTGTTTCCATCATTAGGCTTGTGCAAACAATGCTACAGTAGATGATTATACAGGTATTTTTTATATTAATTTATACTCTTTGTATATATGTCCAATAGCGATATGGGTCATAATGTGAAAGTATTTTTTAAAATTTTTGAGGCATATTCACAAAGATTTCCATGGTAGGTAAGAGATATGTGTTAAAATGAGTTTCTTGACATTAAGGAGAAATTGAGAAATGAGACACAAGATGGAAATTTGACCACATTAAAATCAAAACCTGTACATGACTAAATTCTTATACTGAGTAAAAACAAAAATCGAAAAGTTCAAAATTTTACTTACAACATAGAAAACACCACATAGGTCTACTTAATTAACAAAAGTCCTTAGGAACTATCAAGAAAGTAATGAACAATCCAATACAAAGAAAGAGTAAAAATAGAATCAGGAAGTTTAACAAAAGAGAAATAAAAATGACTAGAAAATGTAAATGTAATACTTTAAATTTTTTAATAGTCATGAAAACGTAAAAAATGAGATTTCAGTATTTACTAGGCAATTAAAAGGTATTCAATGACATTTGGTACTGTTGAAGATATTAGCACACAAACTATTTGTACATGGATGATTGGCCAGCAAAATTAAGGAAATTTTCTGAAAAATAATTTATAATATCCATGGAAATTGAAATTGTTTATAAGTTTTGACTCAAAAACTTAATAGCTATAGTTTACCTGAAGTAATATTCTCATGAATGTTAGCCTATGTATTTTTACAGTGTGTTCATGAGTATATTTGTGTCAAACATGGTAACAAATATCAATATCAATAGTAAATATCAATAGTATCTATCAAGGGACTGGTTAAAAATATGATAAATTTATATCATAAAATATTACATATTGTTGAATTAGACTGCTTTGAATAGAAACATATGGAAGCACTCATGTAATATATGTTAATATAAGAATTTTATTGGAGAACTAACAAGAAATTTTAGTAGTTGCAGGACTGTGTGAAGAAGATGTTCAACTTTCATTTTGTACCTTTCAATAGTTTTATTTTATTTTATTTATTTTTTGTTGGTAGTGGGCCTTGAATTCTGGGCCTGGGCACTGTCCCTCAGCTCTTCAACTCAAGGCTAGCACCACTTGAGCCACAGCATCACTTCAGTTTTCTGTGTGGTTTATTATCACGGCTTTTCCTGCTTGGGCTGGCCTTGAACTCAGCCAACTGAGTAGCTAGGATTACAGGCCTGAGCCACCATGCCCTGCCTTTCAATAGTATTAAAACAATATGTATTAGATTTGTTTTTAAAGTACATGGTTTTTGAGGTGGGTGGATTCTGAGATTGGTTTTTATTTTTCTTTTGCCTTTATCTCTTTCTCTGTATTGTTAAGTAAGATTTCAATATTTACCAGGCCACCCAGAAGTATTCAATGAAAACTTATTAAAAAGTAAAAATAATTTATTAGAAGGTTGTAGCTATTATAGTTACAAATAAATAGTGAACTATCAAAAACACTTATTAAATCAGTAAATTCAAGAATGTTTAACAGTACAATTATAAATTGGGTGCCTATGGCTTACTCATGTAATCCCAGCTACTCAGGAGGCTGAGATCATAGGATTGCATTTCAGAGTCAGCATAGGTAAAAATACTGGAAGGTAATATGCATAGGCAAATACTTCCTCAATAGAACTCTAATAGCTCATTAAATAAGAGCAAGAATTGACAATGGGATCACATCAAATTTAAAAGCTTCTGCATATCAAAGGAAACAATGATCACAATCTAGAAACAACCCACAGAACGGAAGAAAATCTTCAACCACTATTCCACAAGCAAAATATATAAAAAGCTAAAAAACATAGAGAATAAGTAATCCTAATAATAAGTAGGCAAATGAACTGAATAAAAAGATCTCAAAAGTACAAATGGCCAACATATACATAAATAAATTGCCAACATCTTAGGTAGAAACTAACTGCAAATCAAAATGACATTAAAATTCTGTCTCCCCTCCCCAGTTAGAATGGCCATCATGAACACAGTAAATGCTGCTACAATAAATGTTTTGAAACATGAATAACACACACATTTGCATTCACTTTTTAAATCAAAATATGGCATAAAATGTTGCAAGAGAAAAAAATTAAGAAAACTATTTGCAGTATTTATAACCGACAACAGGTAATAGTCTTCCTATGTTAAAGAATTATGGTAGGCATAGCTCCTTCACTTACAAATGATAGAAATCAACTAGAATATTAAAAATGAAAAGCATTATGATGGAACAATAATTGTTTCTAACATATTTATAAGGTGATTTCTTTGTTGCTTTGTATGTCCCTCCCCCACGGTATAACTCCTGTTGTCACTGTATTTGATGTTGGTATAATTTGTGGAGGGGAAGGAAAAAAACAAATTGTTTAAATAGGGATGCAGGTGGACCCATTGCAACAATGAGATGTTTAAATTGTTATGTCGAAAAATGAACTTTACAACTTTGGCGGGGGGGGGGGGGGGGGGGGGCGGGGGGTGGGTAGGGAGGAGGGGACAGGGATAGCTGAGGGAGGGATGGGAAGGGATGGGAAGGGGAAACAAAGGAGGAGGCAACAATGCTTGATAAGAAATGTACTCATTATCTTGACCATGTAATTGTAACCCCTCTGTATGGTACTTTCACAATAAAAAAATAAAAAAAAGAAATTTCGTGTCAGAGGTTTTCACTGATGAGAGGTACTTATGAAGCCCAGAATAATACTAATAAATTTAATACTGCTAAAAAAGAACCAAAAGGAAATAAGAAAAGCTAATAATAATAGGAAATGATATTCAGTAAAAAGTATTAAGATTTTTAGATTTTAATGTAGAATTGTTTCTGTGCTATATCATTAATAAGAAAAAGCAGGTTATGATGGTATTAATAGAATGCATTTCTGTGAAGCAGTATATTAAAATATTTATATATACACATGCAAAAATATAAAAGCATATTTTGTTAACCTGCTCTGTCTAATATGGTAGCCAATAGCTGTATGTGAGTATTGAGTAATTTGAGATATACTACATACATACATACATATATACATACATACATACATGTATGCATACATAAGTATATACACATGTATACTAGACTTTGAAGACAGTAAAATATCTGAAATGCTTCATTATTAATTTTGATATTGATTAAATCTGGAATTCATGATTGTATCCCCTAGGAAATTTTTTTTCAGTCTCTGTTTTTTTATTTTTTAATTTTGTTATTGCTGTACAGTATGTTCACAAATAAAATTAAATTAAAAAAAAAGATACTGTAAAGGTATTATAAAGATACAAAGGGGTTACAGTTACATGAGTAAGGCAATGAGTACATTTCCTGTCAAGCATTGTTACCCCTCCTTTATCTTTCCATTACTATCTCTTCTTTCCCCACCTCCCCAACTTCTCCCTCCCCCGACCCACTGACACTATAAAGTTCATTTTCAACATAGTGTCTTGTACATCTCATTGTTTTTTTTTTTAAATTTAATTTAATTTTATTTGTGAACATACTGTACAGAGGGGTTACAATTACATGGGCAGGATAATGTGTACATTTCTTACCAAGTATTGCAGCCTCCTCCTTTGTTTTCCCTTCACATCCCTTCCCAGCCTCCCCCCCCAATCCTTCTCCCCCCCCCCACACACCGATGTTGTAAAGCTCGTTGTGGACATGACAACTTGTACTTCTCATTCTTGCAACAGGTCCACCTGTACCCTTATTTAAGTATTTTGTTATTTCCCTTCCCCCCAATTTAGGAAAATGTATATACATGATGCAGGGCACTGGAATCAAATACAGTGAAAACAGGTTATATGTTGGAGGAAGAGCATACAAAAGAAACAAAAAAATCACATAATACATTATAAGTACATTAAAAACAACAAGAAGAAAGATAAAACCTCTGTGTCCCTATCTTGGGGTTCATTTCACTTAACATCATCTTGTATGGTCATATTTACATAGCTTTTGACCTTTTCTGCTTGTCCTAGACTTATACTAGTTATTACAAATATGGGAAACCATGCGGCCTGTTTCTTTGGGCCTGCTTAATATGATTTTTTCCAAGTCTTTCCATTTTCCCCTGAGAAATTTAAAATTACTTATGTTCTCTTTTTATATTTCTTTTGGAGGATGTTTGTAAACACTTAATAAAGGTTATATCTGAGATGGTAGAATTATGAATAGGAACTTCAAATTTTGATTTCATGCATTTATTACATTATCTATCACATGTTGAGCACCTATTACTTGCAGCTTGATCAGTACACATTATATTGAGTAAGCTATGCATGTGCTTATTTTGGAAGGAAAATTAAGCAATGGCTTAGCTTCTTTGCTTTGTAGTGATCAAGTTTATGTTGTCTTTCCTTGTAAATAGATATTGACCAGGAAATGAATTTTCCAGCTTTTCCATTAGGCTTCTCTTCAAATTTCTTTTTGTTTCCTCCTCAATAAAATACAAATTCCAAGAATGGTGAGTGGATGAGATTTTCCAAGTCAACTATGTTATAGCTCCAAGGATAATTCTCAAAGGGAAATTCCAAATGTGTTTTGAGCCATGATTTATAGCCATGATAGATAGGGCATCTTAATGTGCGTAAACAGATGGCTTTCTGGGGATACTAACCAAATAAAGGTTAGGATATGTTCCAAAACAGAGCTACTTTTAAAACCTGCATATGTGGTGGCTTTCTAGTTTTTATTTGAGCATAACATCTGCTGGAGAAGGGAAATACTGGTGTCACATTGGGAATTGGGAGATGCTAATGTTCAGCTTGATAGAAGAGAGCCATTAGGTACACTTGGAAATATCATAAAAGGGCACAGATGAGTAGGCAAGTGCAAACTATTGAGGGAGGTGAATCAAAGAAGGCACCCAAGAAGCATTCAGAAGACTGAAAATAATAGCTATTGGAATAAGTGTTAGAGAAAGGATCTGGTCATCAGTGAATCAGGTATACTGGAAACAGGTTAACAAGTATCATGAGGTGCAAATGAGCTTCTAGATCTACATAAAAAGCATGGAGAGCAGTAAACCACTTATATGTACCCTTCTCAGGAATAGTCTTGAAACTCAGAGCCTAAGTCTACATTAGCCTTCCTGTGAGGGTATATTCAGGATTAAGGAAACAGGAGAAAGAAGTTAGTGATTTTAAGAATTGGGTTGAAGTGAAATTTGCCATGAGTCACTATGTACAGGCATTTATAAATGGAAGGTATGGTTAGGGCCAGGGCTCAGCATGTCACATAGCTTTACATCCCATCCACTTACCTAGGTAAGAATCTGAAGAGATAGAATTAAGAGCAAAAATGAGTCACTATCATGATGAATGAGGACAATTACCAATGTCAGATTCTTGTTGAGATTTCCTTCAGTGCAGGGATTATGGAGTTAGTCAGGAAATACCTGGGGCCTCTCCAAGAAGGGTTGGGTAAATCCATGGTGAAGAAGTACTTGGAGAATGCACTTCAAATACAGCTCTTAAAACTCACAAGCATTATAAACTTAGCTTCTATTTCTGTTTTGCCAATATGATCTCATTCAAAGATACATGTATTTATTGAGGAGTGAATTTTGTTGTGTCTTCAAGTTAGTCAAATTAAAAACATGTATTCTAACAGGCTTCATATTTAAGCATATGAATCTAAGGCAGATGCTACACTTCAGTTTCCAGACTGCACTAAAAATATAAATGCAATAAATTACAGCATATAAAAATAGAATATTGTTTAGCCCTTAACATGATGTTTTCATTTTCTTCACTTGTCTCTTGTTTTCCAAATTCTCCTATGATGAGCAAGCATTATTTTTGTTACTTGAAAAAGTTTCATAAATGCTATAACACTTTTTGTAGCATGTGGAATGTCTTGGCTATCAGGTGACCCAAGTTCTGCTCCCAGTTCCATCAGTGAATTGCTGTTGACCTTGAACAACTCAGACTTCCTGCTGTTAGCCTCAATTTCTTATCTAGGAATTAAAATGGATCTGTAGTTTTCCAGGAATGTTTTGGGAAGCCCTGGAATTCCATGACAATGCCTCATAGGCTGCCAACAGAAGGAGAAGGGTAGGCTGAATGATTGGAGATGAACTCTTTCATATTACTCCAGTAAGAGTATCTACCTTACTTACAAAGTAAGGTAAATCAGACCCAGAGAGACAAAGGATGCATGTTATCCCTTATATGTAGAAGCTAGATACAGCTTAAATGTGTAAGTAAATACATTTGGTCATATGCCAAGTATATTCAACTATATTAACTGAAATATAGTAGATTCAAGGGAGAACTGAAATAGTGTAATTCCTTAGGCAAAGTTTAGCAGGAAGCTGGTACTTAAAAGGGGTGGGAAGGTACTTGAGGGGCAAGGGATAGATAAATGAAGAGGAGAATGAAGGACAATGCAGTCAAGAATCCAATGTAGGGCTGGGAAGGTGGCTCAGTGATAGAGTGCTTGCCTCTCATGTATGAGGTCTTGGGTTTGATTCCTCAGCACCACATAAACAGAAAAAGCCGGATGTAGTGCTGTCACTCAAGTGGTAGAATGCTAGTCTTGAGCTGAAGAGCTGAGGGACAGCGTCCTGGCCTAGAATTCAAGCCCCATGAACACCCCATCCTCCCAAAAAAAGAATCCAATGTATATTCTACAAAATTAACAAGAGTGAAGCAGGGATAGGTGGGGAAGATATGGTTAAGAATGTTGAAAGGGATGACATTATTCAAGATATATTTTATTCGTAAGCTGCTTTTTAAATGACAACTTCTTTGTATAACTACTTAAAAATTTAAAAAAAATTAAAGTTCACTTTATATAAATTTTTTCGATACCATCTTTTCAACAAAGGGTTTTGATCTCTCTCTCTCTCTCTCTCTCTCTCTGAATGTCTATGTGTATGTATGGCAAGAAATAGGGAGATATGAGGGGAAGGGAAGGAAGGAAGGAGAGTCTCAGAGAAGGAAGGAAGGTGGGAGGGAGAGAGATCGTAAAGAATAATTGGGGTGAATGATAGCCAAAGCTCCTGCTAGCACTGACTGATACTCTTATTTAGCCTTCTAACAAATTCCTTGAAGCTTTTTCTTGCACTGGTCCAAATCTGTGGAGTTTTATACTGAGGCTTGGACAATACTCTTGCTGTAAAAAAAAAAAAAAACAACAATAAAGAAACAAAAAACAAAAACCAGTCTCTTCTTACCTGCCAGCCTGTTTACCACGCTGTGTGCAGAGCTGCAGAAATAGAGCTGTGAAATTAGTAAGTGGATTTATATTTGGAATTAGAAAACTAATCTTCATGGGGAAATTTTACTGGTGGTCAATATTAGGAAAATAGAGGGAAAAGGTACAAGCTGGACCTGATCTTCCAAAAATGAAGACTGTTTATTGAGGAAAAACAGCAAGGGGCAACAAACCTTCCTGCAGGTATGGAGGTTGTATGAGTGGGTAGATTTGGAGTTGGGCTTATATGGGTCTTAACAAAGAAGCTGAAAATAAAAAATAGGCATGCAGACCAAAGAAATATAGGTCCCATGGCTTCCCTCATTTGCAATAATTAGTATACATCTAGGATAATTTTATCAGATGAGCAGGAGAGGTCAAAAGCTATATACATATGACCATCTAAGATGATGCACACACGAAACCAGGAGGACAACACAGAACTAGAGGGAATCAGGGAAAAACATACAACAGCAGGACCCATGAACTGCACTGGACATTGACCAAAATGAACTAAGCAACTCAATGGCAGCGATGGGAGGGAGGGAACAAGTGGAAAAGAGGGAACAGCTGATGCTATGCAAAACAAAAGAAATGTACATATCCCCCAATGTAGAAGAAATAACTGTATTGCAAAGCTCATAGAACACATAAATGTTATAGACCATGATAGACAATTTGTCCTATGAAAGTTAGAATGTGTTTGTGAGTTTAACTAAGCTTCACTATCCCACAATACTGTGAAATTTGGGAAATTATATAACCACTTAATCACAATAAACAAATTTGAAAAAAAAGATGATGCTAATTGAAATGAACCCCAAGATATGGACATAAGAGGTCTTTCTTTGTTGCTGTTGCTTTTAATGAACTATGTGATTTCTTTGTTTCTTTTGTATGTTCTTCCCCTATGGTATATCCCCTGTTGTTACTGTACTTGATTTTGTTACCCTGCATCTTATATATACATTTGTCTAATTTGGGGAGGGGAAGGGGAGTAACAAAATGCTGAAACAAGGACATTGCAATAATGATACCCACAAGAAATTATACTGGAAATGAACTTTACAACTTTGGGGTGGGGAGGAGTGCGGGAGGTGCGTAAGGGAAGGGATAGTGGAGGAACAACAAAGGAGGGGGGTGTAACAATGCTTGAGAAGAAATGTACTCATTGCCTTACTCATGTAACCCCTCTGTACAGCACCTTTACAATAAAATAAAATTAAAAAAATAGGCTATGGTCTCTTGGAGGCCAAGGGCAGTGTCCTTAGCCAGGCTCCAAATGGAATGCTTTACCTAGGGTAAGGAGGCTTTCAGCTAAGTCAAGCTCTGAGTGACCTGCCTGCAGACAAGCAAGTGAGCATGCACCTGGATTTTTGCTTGATCTGGGGTAATAAGTCAGGAGACAATCCTTCAGTCAAGAGCTCTTTTACATATATATCATGAGAGGGAGATACTAATCTACTGTCCATTTAAAATATTAAACTCTGGGGAGGTAGTGGAGAGAGAGAGAGAGTGGTAGAAAGCATGACAGACAGAGACAGAGACAAAGAGACAGAGATAGAGAGGGACAGAGGACAGAGACAGAGACCGAGACAGAGCCATTGATAGGGACAAAGACAAAGTATTTCCTTTCTGTCTTGCTTCTGTCGTTTCAGTGGGGAAGGAGAAAACTGAACAACGAAGTCCTTAGTAGGATAAAAGCAACTGCAACACCTGGTTCACATCCTTTCTCACCATCACTTTTTAAGACAGTTTACACCAAAACATTGGTCAATGTAGCAGTATAGCTACTGATTCAAGACTTTGCTGGTAGAGTTGGCAACTGAAGACAAAACTACTTTTCTTGTGTGTGTGTGTGTGTGTGTCTGTGTGTGTGTGTCCCAGGGCTTGAACTAAGTGCCTTGGTGCTGCCCCTAAGCTTCTTTTTTTCAATATATTTTTATTGTAAAGATACTGTACAGAAGGGTTACAGTTACATGAGCAAGGTAATGAGTCCATTTCCTATTGAGCATTGTTACCCCCTCCTTTGTTTTTCCCCTACCATTTCTTTCCTCCCCACTTCCACAACTCATCCCTCCCTCCTCAAAGTTATAAAGTGCATTTTCAACATAATGTCTTGTACATCTCATTGTTACAATGGGTCTTCCTGTATCCTTATTTCAGCATTATTATTTCTCTTCCCCTCCCCAAATTAGAAAAGTATATATACAAGATGCAGGGTCCCTAAGCTTCTTTTGCTAGAGGTTATGCTCTATCACTTGAGCCACAGCTCCCTTTCTGCCTTTGTATAAATCTCATAGTCTTTCCTGCCGATACTGGCTTCAAATCATGATTCTCACATCTCAGACTCCTAAGTAGCTAAGATTACAGATGTGAGCCACTGGTGCCCAGATAACTTTACATTTTTAAGCTAAGAATGTTCTGAATATAGTCTACTAAAAATTAGGAAGATATTAAAGTTACATCTTGAATACTTAGCTTTTTATTTTTGTACTATTTTTCCAACACTATACCTTGTTTGCTTTCCCCTAAATACTAAGGACTCCCATGTTCTATTCTCTCATTTTCCCCTTTAATATAAAATAGAATTGCTGATAAATTTATTCTCATTAATTACAAATGATTGATTATATAATTTCTTCCCCAAATAATAAAAAAAGGAGTGAGAATACCATTAAGCCATATAAATCAATATATAGACAGTATTGCATGTATAGTGTGAATTTCTTGGGGAAAAATCTCAGCCTGAAACTTACTCTGATTAGTCAAGAGGGCTCTAAATCTCACTACTTAGGTAGCCTTCTACACATAGGACTGAGTGTTCTTGTTTCCTAAATATGTGTTTGTTGTGATAATTAGGAAAAGTGTAAAAGTGTAAAAATTCGGTTTTCATTAGCCTTGGTGATGCAATAGCCTTGGGAGTTGCTGGCTAACTAAAAGAAACTCTCTGGAAAAACCCTTTTCTTTCCTCTTTTCTTAGAGGAAGAAAATTTAGGAGATAAAACAAACCTGTGAATATAATGCAAAGAAAGGGCCAACATTCTGTTAGGGAATTAAAAGAAAATTGCATGCAGTCTATTACTACTGTTTTGAATGGTAGTCAAGACTTATCAGAAATATTTAATTCTAGCACAGAAGAGAAGAAAAAGTAGTTTAAAAATAAACCAGAGATTTAGAGAAAAGGCTGGCAAGTTCAGTATAATCTCAGGTAAAAATGCATACATTTCCCCAGTTGGGTGGGAAGGAAATGGTGAGAGGGATGTGGCATTATAGCAGGACAGGGATTTCAAAAGCTACCATGAAAAAATCACCTGTGAATCTTAAGGAATTCAGAGTCTTGGATATATAATTCAATGGTCTGGAGAAAGGTTTGGGATATGGATTTTTTTTAATTAATTTACTTTATTGTTATTATGTAGGTGATGTACAGAGGGATTACAATTACATGAATCATGTAATGAGTACATTTCCTTTAGTATAGTGTCTTCTGTTCCTTCACTCCCAGTCCTTCCTTCCCATCTACCACCTACAAGTTGTATAGTTCACTTTCATCAGTGTCCAGTGAGTTCCACTGCTTCACTTTTTTACCCTTTTTCCTTTGAGTTCTGTACCCTCTCTTCAACACTTATGAAGATATACATTTGAATGTAGCATACATAAGAAAAGATGACTGAATCATCAAAAATTTAAAAATTGGAAAAGAAAAGAGGTTTCTTATTTCTATATCATGGAGTTCACACACACACAATGTAAGTATGAAGAGGCATTTTGTCTTTTTGTTTCTCTCTTAAGAGTAACTTCTTTAGGTCTCACTGCTTGTGAGTATCTAGAATTTAACATACCACAGTGTATTTTAGATCTAATTTCTGCATATCATAGAGAACACGTGCTGTTTGTCTGAGCTTGTCTTACCTCACTTAACATGATTTATCCTAGTTCCATCCATGTCCCTGAAAGTAACATTTTATTTTTTTCTAATGGCTATATAAAATTCCATTGTGTATAGGTACCACATGTTTTGGATCCACTCATCTATTGTGGGGCATCTGGGATCTTTCCATATCTTAGCTATATGGTCTCTCCTGGGAAGGCAGACCAGACTCCTCCCTCCTCTTGGCTAAATTTCCACCCAGCTACCTGTGTTAACTTGGTAACTGACACACCTAGAAGTAGTCACCTTCTCCTCCTGGGAGTCACATGCTGGGCCACCCCTGTTCATGCCTCCCGTCAGACAGTGGGAGAGTCCCAGGTCCTGTGGTGACATCTGGGTCCAACGTGCCCACAATTCTTTCCCCCTGGCCGCACCTCTCCCTGCCCCTGGCCTAGATAAGTCCTAGCCTGGGGAAGCTTGCCCCTTTTGGCCTCGTGTGCCTCCACCATGCACGGTGGGGAAGTGAGTTCAGAAATAAAACTTTTCTTCTTGCCTGAATACCACGTGGCATGGTGTTCTCATTTATCAGCCACCTACTTTAATTTACCTTACATATGGTGCTAAAACATGGGAGGGGTTTTTGAATCAGGAATGGCATGGCACGGTTGCTCAGTGTCTCTCTAGACGTGGTGCCATGCCAGAGAAGTCCCATGACCTTTAGCAGAAAGGCTAGTAGGTTGCAGATAAATGAGAACACAACGCCCCATATTCAGGCAGGAAGAGAAATTTTATTTCTGAACTGCCTGCCCTACCATGCGTGGTGGAGGTGCACAAGACCAAATGTGATAAGGTACCCCTGGCCAGGACTTATCTAGACCAGGAGAGGTGTGGCCACACTGGATCCGGGTTTGACCTCAGAGCCTGGGACCCTCCCACTATCCAATGGGAGGCATGACCAGGGGCATCCTAGGATGTGACCTCCCACAAGGGTGAGGTGACTGCTTCCATGTGTGCCAGTTACCTAGGTAATTCAAGTACTGGACAGAATCTTAGCCAAGAGGAAGGAGGAGTCTGACCTGCCTTCCCAGGGCAAACCATACATTCCAGTCCTTTGCTAATTGTGATAAAGGGCGTGGATTCTCTTTAGCTACTTCCTGCTGGCAAGAGGCATCAACATGATGGACAAAAGGTGGAGATGTGGTTCCCTTCAGGAGAAGGCAGCAGGGAGCAGCTGTCCCTTGGTGGTAGACTCAGGTCCTTGAATGAAGTCTAGAAGAAGTCTTGTGAGGCAGGGGCTGGGCAAAAAAAAATATTAAGATGTCTCTAGTTATTTCTGACATCTGGAAACTAAGTAGGGGAGAGTGTCAGGTAACAAAGGTAAGAATGTAAATTCCCTTTCAGTTAGAAGGTAGACAGGTACTGGCATTAGGTGGGCAAGCTTCTTATTTCTATTGACATCATTCCTTTTACTGCTCTCCATGGTTCCTTGTTGTCAGGACTGGCCTTCTCCTGGGGGTCTATGTGTTTGTTGCTTGGATAGCTTGTCCCAGTTGGCATTCATGGGGTTTGAACTCAAGGCCTGTGCACTGACCTGAGCACTTCTGCTCGAGACTAGCACTCCACCACTTTGAGTCACAGTGCCACTTCCAGCATTTGGCTGGTAAATTAGAGATAAGAGTCTCTTGAGCCATTCTTCCAGCCTGGCTCTTAGCTGATTAGTTGGGAGATGAAGTTTTAGAGGGATTTTTCTACCTGACCTGGTTTTGAACTGCAATCCTTGCCACAAAAACCATTTTTATTTCCAATTAAAGCAATAAGGATACCAAATAGAAATAAGTAGAGATTACCTGCATCTTGTCAAGAATTGACCAACAAATATTCTGCAATGACAAAACTCGGTAGTTGTGATGAAAGTTTTAGCACAGATATAGTATTGATTTCTGGTGACCCTAACAATGCCTAAGTTAATCAAGTTACTCTAATCAAAGTTCACAAGAGGCTCTCCTGGCCTACACCTGTTTCACTAGCATAACAACATAGCCAGCCTTTTCCAGGTCAGTCTTACCTTTTCTAGGTAAGATTTACAAATTTAATATTACAGAAAGAATGTCACACAAGAGTCTTAGCTTTTGCAAATCCAAAACAATCTTTCACCAGGAATCAGCTGTGTGTGATGGAGTCAGGCAAGAGTCCAGTCTACTTTAACCATGGTAGAGGTAGTCAGGATGGTCTAGGCAGGAGTGAGGCCATCTTCCAGGTTGGAACAGATGGATTAGATCTGCATTAGGCTGCAATCCCTTGATGGACTATCACACCTCCTGCTGTATATTGCCTGCAAATTTCTACACATACTGGTTAAAGCTTTACCTAAGGCCTGACTTTAGCAAAATCTCCCATTGGCTATTCTGAACAATGCAGCAGTGAACATGGATGTACAGGTGTCTTTATCATATCCTGGCTCATGATGTGGTTCATGATGTTCAAAATAGATGTCCAGGAGTGCTATGGCTGGGTTGTAGGGAAGGTCCATATTTAGTTTTTTTGAGGAACCTTCACACTTGTGTCCAGAGTGGTTGTACTAGTTTACATTCTCACCAACAGTGTAGTAAGGTTCCATTTTCCCCACATCCCCACCAACATTTGTTGCTGTTTGAATTCACAATGTTGGCCCATCTAACTGGGGTGAGATGGAATCTCAGTGTTGTTTTGATTTGCATTTCCTAAATCATACACGTACAGCTATCTGATATTGATAAGGGAACCAAAGACTTGCAGTGGGAAAAATAACCTTTTCAATAGTTGAGAAAACTGGGCATTCATATACAGAAAACTAAAAGCGGATCTCTGATTGTCATTAATATCAATTCAAAGTGGACCAAAAACCTCAACATCAGACCTGAAACTTTGAAACTACTGCAAGAAAGAGTAGGAGAAACATTAGAACTTATAAGTAGAAACTTTTGAAAAGAGACTCTGTCCTTAGCCATGCAGAAATATTTTAATTTGATGTAGTCCCACTTGTCAAGTCTCTCTCCTATCTGTTGTGGACCTGGGATTCTTTTCAAGAGATATATTGGATATTAGGCCTTTGTCTGATATATTGTTGGTAAAGATATTCTCCCAGTCTGTTTGCTGTCTTTTTAGTTTAGAGTCAGACAAAGGCCTAATATCTAATATAAATAAGGACCTGAAGAAACTAACCCCTCCCAAAGCCAAGAAACCAACCAATAAATTGGTAGAGTAGCTAAGGAGAGACTTCTCAGAAGAAGAAGTAAGAATGGTAAAGAAACACATGAGGAAATGCTCTTTATCCATGGATTTTTTTTATGTTACTGAAGTAATGTAGGAGTACAGGTAGGTTTTAGGAACATTGACTTTAGGAAGAGGAGAAAGTTCCTACCACAAGGTATGAACCACAAAATGAAATTCAAAATACCATGGGTGGAGTAAAGTTAGAGTTAAGTATGGGCCATTCATTCAGCCAGTAAATATTTCCTGATTGTGTAGTGGATAGAGGCAATAGTGAAACAGACTTGTCTTTTTCTTTAAAAGGTATACCTAGTCTATGTCAGTGAGTTTAGACCCTTAAAGTCTATCAGAATGATTTGGGGGACATTTTACATGCAAGATATTGGACATTTTCCCAGAATTTTTATTTGAATTGATGAAGTTGGGGGGGTCTAGGCACTGGTGGTTTTGAAAGTTGCCTGTGTGGCTCTAACTACAGGCAGCATTGAGACCATCTGATCCAAGGCAGTTAGACAAGTATGATGATCTAGAGATAAATGTTGCTGGGACCCCTTGGAGGATGAGAAAGACACAAGCTTCTTCTATATTTTTTGAGGCACTCATAAAAAAATTAAGAAATGCCACAAGAGAAATACAAAGCTTTGATTTATATCTAACAAATGAGTCATTTTAACATACACGAAGACTACAATGTAATATAATTGTGCTATTCATAAGATAATTACCCAGAATGTATAAATTTATTATTTCATATCACATCACTGGCAGTGCAGTCTGGTACTCAGATACTATTTAAAGTTGTGTGATGAATTGTCTTCTCCAATCTTGTTGAATGTCTGTGACTATGTGACATCTGTCTCATCTGCAGCCCCTCCAGGTGTTGTCATCACTGAAGAAGGACCCATCTGACCCTTTTCATGAGGGTAAGGAGAAAGCTTTTTAGAATTACTGCTAATTCCCTTTCTATCTAAGTTAGATAATAACATGGCTATGGAACTGTTATGCTGTCAAACTATAATGGAAAAACTTTTATGAGACGATTTTCCAGCATAAAGGAGGAAGCAACCGCAGGGGTCATCACAGAATGCCCCTGAAATGAATGCTGATGCTATAGGGATTCAGGGAAGCCTACATCCTTCAGGCTCAGGGATGCCAATCTCTGTAGACTTCCCTGTCATCTTAGAATTAGATCCTGACCCTCAGGCTGGAAATGTGAAGATTGTGTAGGGGTGATGCAGGTTTGAAAAAGGGTTAAGGTTGAAGGAATTTTTGTTTGTGGCTTGTGTTTTCATTTGCAAATGAGATAACACACACCTCTTGGGAAACAAGAGTGATCACAAATAAAAGGAAGAAATGACTCAAAGAAGCAGAAACTCAGTAGAAAAGGTTTGGGGTTGACAATAACAGTTATCTGCTATTCCTAAGGGATTATCTTCCAAAACTGCTTTCTTGCTTGCTAGAAACTGTTTTGCTTATTTTAGGTATAAATGCTAAAAGAAAAAAAAGGAAGTGGCTTGTTTGAAACAGTGATTCTCTTTTGTGGAATATGACAGAATGTGCATCTGAAAGAAACTGAGATACTTATTGGAACTCTCTGAGTTTATTATCAGAGCCTTTGCCTTTGAGATGACTGATGATCCATATAAGGCCAATAGACAGACTAGAAGGACTGAATCTTAGCAGATAGGTAACTGCAGGAAGAGGCTTGCCTACAGCTATTTACTTTTACCCCTACCTTGAGCATACAACTTGCCAAAAAGTATGGTCTAAATGACTTATGCTATCCTTCAGACCTGGGTTTAGCATACTAGGCATGAGTCCTGGGCACAAACCCAGTTCACTGAGCTGAAGCCTTTCTTTCCTCCCACACTTCTGATCAGCTATTGGATTTTTCTCTCCACTTTCTGCTTAGTATTAGACTCACCTGTTAAGACTGGAAACTTGCCCAGTTTCCTTGACTCTTCTCTCATTCTTGTAATCTTTCTCTTGGGCTTATACTGTCACCTATAGAAGAAGGTTATATAATATGGGTCTAATTCAAATGTACTTGTTATAGGTTTTTATGATAATTGAAATAAAGTGCCTGCATTGGGTTAGCTGTACAAAAATTATTTTTTATGTCATTTTTATAGTAACTGTAAATAATACTTAAATGTATAATTTTATTCTCCAGTCACTTGATGGGGTCTTAGTTCCTAACACAATGATAATCTACTTGTAAAAAGAGGCCATCAGTACTTATTCTTGGCATTCCCTATTTATGGGCCTATGGGAGATGAATTTTTCATGGGTTCCTTTGAATATCATGTATTAGACTTTTTGTATTAGTTTCTTATTTCTACTGCAATAAATGGGAGTCACATCTCAAATCCTTTTTACAGTGTGAGATAGCAGTCATAAGTTCTGGCTGTTAGTCTTCAAAAATTTGGGTTTATGTTTATTCTCCCTATTTCAATGATTCAATCAAGACTCCCATTCCAGTGGCAGAATCAGGAAGAAATGGAAATCCAGAGCCATGTCTAAAGGTGTTCCAAAATTTGGTTTCCTCTAAGAGAAATTGTTATCACCACCATTCAAGCTACATCACTTGGCTTAACCATTCTCCCCTTCTAGCCTTTGTACATACCTGGAATTAATTGCCCGATATTTTTGCCAGTTCATATTCTACTTGTCGTTTGGGTTTCAGCTTCAGATCTACCTTGTACATGGCATCTCCCACATGACATTCTATTTTATAGTTGTCATCAACCTTGTACTTTTTTCTTACCTGACATTTTTACCTTCTTCTCTCTGTTGCCTACTTTTGTGTGTCAAGGGTACAAATAAAAGTCAGGCCACCATTCCCCAGAAAGTGGGAAGTGTGGCTATCATTTCAAAGAAGGAAGAGAAATAGTAGGAGATCAGTTTGCCTCTAAGTCCCTAAGCATCTTGGACAGCAAAAATAAGCTGCCAAATCTAGTCCATCTCTTCAAATCTAATAATCCTCTGAGGCTAAGCATTTGCTCTTGGTTACTATAACTACGAGTTTGTAGGCGAACATTAGAACATAAAAAGATGAGCCTTTCAAATAGTTTAGTAAAATCTTGAGATGAAATTTCCCTGAAAGCCAGGACCTTAGGAATAATCTTGTCAACTAGTTATAATAATTGTGCCAGACTATGCCTAGGGGCTCTTCTTTTAGGATGGCTACCAGAACAACTGGGAAATTGATTAGAAAGTATATGTCAAATAGCTGTTTAAGCTAACAAGTAAGTTCAGAGTTCAGCAAAGGAATTGGAAAATATTGCTTTTCAAATTAGTGACTGACTGATAAATGTCTGCTAATCACTAAGGTTTATAATAATATATCTTTTTGAAATTATTGATATTATTGTTGGATCATCTGATAAAATACTCTTGGGAGTCTCAGTTGTCTCTTAGGATTTCTGAGCAGGCCATAGGCAATTTGGTGACAGCCAACCTTAAAGAACAAATGTGTAGGAGCAGTGGTAGAGACAGTAAACACATGGATTACAATGGACAAAAATTCATAAAGCATATAAATCTTTCAGACACACCATATTCAAGTCTATAAATGATTGCTGAAAGTTATGCTTTTTTTCTGATTGTTCATTGGGTTACATACATAGCTATCAAAATAGCTGATGGACTGCATGGGCCAGGACGTTTACAGGTTATTTGGATTGTTTATCATTTTCTGCCTTTGGGGGCTCAAACATGATTAAATAACATCCACCCCTACATGGATGAAACTATCACAATAGGAATTAAATTAATATGTGCAAAGGAATGATTAACAGGATAGGTTTAGTCATATGCTTCATTGATTCTGTGTCAATTGTTTTTGTGTGCAGAAGTTTCGGCGGTAAACAATTTTTTTTACAAAGAGCTTAATATACTGGTGTTAAAATTTCTTTCTTTCCTTGGCCACTTGCTATTTGAATAGCACTCAGTGTACATCTTTCCATTTGAAGATATAAATATTTTATGAAATGAGGTTTTGGATAGAGGCACAACTATACCCTTTCTGCTTCTTTAGACTGAATCATCACTTAAATTTATGCTTCTTTGTCACTCTTCTTGGAATTGTTGTCTTAAGCTATATCCACTTATCATCTAAAATATTTAAAAGTGAAAAATTTAATCTCCAAAGTAGAATTTTCTCCCTACATGTAGGCATGTTAAAATAAATACAGCAGTTTGATAAAGAAAGCAGGTAAATTATATAAAACAATTAGGTATCCATTGTGGACCTAATATTCAGTGGAAAGGCACACTAATTTATTAGTCTATATTCCTCATAATAAAGTACAATGGCCTCACTTCTATTCTACTCACCGTTACTACCCTATTTCAATCTTCTTCCACCTGGACTATAACTATAATCTCATGTAAAGACCCTTGTCCTCTCTCTTTTTTTGTAATCCATGCTCCATCCTTTGCTTTTATAGATAGAATACTTACCATAAAGCAAAAGCAGGCTGATGTTAGATACTGTGAAAGAAGGAAATGGTGAATAGTTCTAGAATATGAAAAAAGCTAAGTTACCAATCAGGAGCCCAGGAAATTGATGAGACAATTGGAGTGAAGCTCAAAGGTTTGATAGTAACATACTCTGATAGTTTCCAGAATTGTGGCCAGGAGAGGTCTAAGACCTCTGATAATAGAATCCTTCTGTAATCTTTTATGCCAGAGCATCTAGAACTCACAACTCCACTGCTGCTGTTTCTGGATAACCACTGTGGACTTAAAAAAATACTCTTGCTGTTTCTGATTGGTTCCCTTGTTACCAGTATCCTGAATAAGACCATGAACTATAAACTTAGCACAGTGGCTGGCATAAAGCAGTCCTTAAAATATCTATAAAATGTTACAATGTGACTATAATGTATAATGTCTAATCAGTGCAAATACTATATATAAATATCATTTACAGGTTATCTTCTCTGGCTAAGTGAAGTCTCGATTGTCACCATCATCACAGTTTTCACCCTCTGAGTGTTAATCAGGGAGTCTACAAATTAGCCACACTTTTCTTAAAGTGCATCAAAAATGTGAGTACTGTGAGGCTGGCATGTATAGTGTCACAGTTAATCTAGGTTTTATTGAGCATTACTATAAGCACTAAAAATTTCCAGTCTCCATTTTATCTTCTGCAAAGTTCATATTAACTGTCAAAATTCTGATAGATCTTTTTCTCCTCTAAGCCATTCCCGTGAAGTGGATCTCCTGTTATCTCCTGCCTGATTATTAGAGGATTTGAACTGTATGGTATTTGACAGCATTTCCAAAGGTAACTGTTCTCACTTGTAGTGTTCACATACTTTCCTTGAAAACAACTTCTTAATAAATTAAACTTCATTGCTAGAGTAAAGAGCATTTCTTGAACATTCCAATTTGATTCTGTTCTTATCCGCATTTGTTGAACAAATTACTAATCACTTTACTGTGATTTTATAACAAATTACTTAAGTCCTGGACAAGGGGAAGAATAATAAAAAAAGGTAAATGAATTGTTCCATGGCCTTATTTGGAGAAGATTTTGCTAAGAGTTGTACTTCCATAAGTTTTAGCATTTCTGTCCTTGTGGTGATAGTGGAATGATTGTAAATAAATTAGAATCAGAGTACATTACAGTTTTCTAATTTTCTATGTAGACAATTCCAGACCCACAGAGGTGATATTGTTTGGTCATTGTCACACAACATGGGAGATCCTATAGAGATTTACAGAATCTAAGAGTTTGAAGAGAATTTAATGATTATATAAGCCGGCATTCAATGCAGTGCACACATGTCTTCTATAACATCCCCATGCCTTTTCTTATATCTCTTCCTGACTTCTTCATTGGAATATATAACAATGATCTCTTGTTTATAGGTAAGTTGAATATTATTAAATTATTGGTTCATGTTAGTGGCAGAGGAATCACTAAGGCTGGTACACACTGATAACACAAAGTAACGATGTTGGTATATAAGACTCTAATATCATTAAATTTCATGGATTTATCTTTTGTTTTATTTCACCTGGTTTTAATAAATCAACTTTTTACAAAAAAAATCATAAGGGTGGAATCAACTGTTGGGATAGCCCTAGGTTTTTTGGCTTTTTTTTGCCTTGGGTGAGATTTCCTTTAATAATTCAACAAAAGTGTACCTCTACAGAATAAATGATGACAGCAATTATAAGAATAATAATGCTACTTTTTCTTGAGAATTTTCAATGTACTAGACATTTTGATAAATAGCAATTTTAAAATGTTATTTTCCTTCTTCCAACAACCTTCAGGAAGTAATTTTTACTAAATGGATTTTGTAGATAAGAAAGTAATGTCAGTTAATGGGAATAACTTGGCTTAAATGCTTTGTAATCAATGAGTAGTAGAACTGGGATTTGAATTCAGAGCTGCTTTATGACAAACTGTATGTATTTTTCAACATGACACTGCTGAAAAAGTACTTGGGGCTGGGAACATAGGTCATTCATAGAGTCCTGTTAGCATCATGAGTCCCTGGGTTTAACTCCAAGAACTTAATGAAATGAATAAATGTTAATATAAGAGGAACTGGAGAAGTGGTTCAAATGGTAGAATACTAGCTACAGGACAAAAAGCCAAGTGAAAGCATGAGACCTGAGTTCAAGCCCCAATACTATCTCTGTCTCTGTCTCTCTATTTCTCTCTGTCTCAGTGTCTTAGCCTCTTACACACACACACACACACACACACACACACACACACACACACACACACACACACACACACACACAGACTCATGGAGAGCCTTACCATCACAAAGCATTTTACCTTTGTTATTGAATGTGATAATCACAGTTGCCCTTTGAAACATTTCCTCATTTTACATATATTTAACATTTTTTGAACTTCAGACTTGAAGATACATGGCTATTAGAGGCAGAGAAATGGAAGAATACGGATTTAGTCCCTTATCTCTAAAACTTATGCTCTTTCTACAATCCTGAACAATATTGCCAAGAGTGTACATTTCAATAGGAAGATTGGAAATAAAATGTTTCCAGCTCACTAGGGATACTCATTGTCAGTATGCAATTATAAATCTTTTGAACAAATAAAATATATTTTAGTTCCATTTCTTTTCTTACTGATGAGCAAATAACCACTCACTACAAAACTGGTCTTTGGGTAGAATTGGAATGTTTTGGATATTGCCTTAGCTTAGTCAGGGAACATCTGAAATATCAAATGGCTCCTCATTTGTTGTTGGAGGGAACTAAATTTTTAATAGGAGACTAAAACTGCTGAAGAGTATTACTTCTATTGTGTCTCAGTTGCACTATATATCAAATGAGAGGCAACTGAGTTACATTCAGCCCAAGACTAAATCCTATTACCAGAGCCAGATGAGTGTTGTACTAAGAGTATAAAATTATTTAGTCATGTGAGAGCATCAACTTTTCTCACACTAAAAATACAGTTGCAATAGCTTTTTGTGTAAAAGGTGATGATAACAGCAGGTTAATATTGGAGGTAGCAAGTTTCTCTAGTGGTGAGCAGGTAATCATGCACAGGGCTTCATTTGTTGACTGTATGTTAATGCAAGATTTTATATTTTGATCTATATCTCCATTAACCATTCATACTGCAAAGGGGGAAATGAAAGTTCTCATTCACTCTTAGGGCAGTGGAGGGAAAAGCAATCACACAGATTGTTTTTGCTTGTATTTCTCTTATTACTTGGAGAATGACTATGAGTTTGGTTTGGTTAGTATGGCTTAATCTGAGAACCAGATTTAGGGAGAAGGCATTGTTATAGTGGTACTTATATTCTTGTAAATGTAAATGTATTCATTTTTTCTATGCATTAATTATAAGAATTAAATTCATTAATAGATATTTATTGTTCACTTAGTATGTACTAGGCACTCTTGGAGGCACTGCTGCTATAATAGTCAACAGAGTATGCTATGATAGAATCTATATCAGGATCGCATACAACCAAGACACAAAACTAAGTGATAGATATTAAGTGATGGGGCAGAAATAAGAGAAATAAGTACATAGCATACAGTCTTAAGGCTCAAGGAAAGCTTCCTGGAAGAACTTGATGCTAAGAGGAAATCTAACAGTAAGTAAGCTAAGCAAGTTTTTAGAGTAGGGAGCATACAGTGTCTCAGGCAGAGGAAAGACAGAGAGAAGTACTTAGACTGCCAGGGTATCAAGATTTGTTCAATAAGGCTGAGACAGAAAGCACAATGAAGGGAGTGACAAAGACAAGAAAAAAATGTATAAGCAGAGGCAAATGACA
Source organism: Dipodomys spectabilis (assembly GCF_019054845.1). Lineage (NCBI taxonomy): Eukaryota > Metazoa > Chordata > Mammalia > Rodentia > Heteromyidae > Dipodomys > Dipodomys spectabilis. Next base: position 1,344,039 of record NW_024870748.1, on the reverse strand, counting down.
AGGCCACTTTGTATACTATATTTAAAATGTTCAACTTTATCCTAAGAGAAATAGGAAACCATTGAAAAGATTTAAGGATTTTCTTTGCATTTATTATCTGATGGTTCTGGAGAGTTATTGTGTAGATTGGGGCTAATTTGTGCTCCAAGAGGATACTGTATTCCCATTTTCTTTTTTTATTTATATTTTTATTTTTTATTGTGAAAATACTGTACAGAGGGGTTACAATTGCATGGGCAAGATAATGAGTACATTTCTTATCAAGTATTGTAGCCTCCTCCTTTGTTTCCCCTTCCCATTCCCATTTTCTTTTTTTTTCTTTTTTTAATTTAATTTAATTTAATGTTTTTATTGGGAAAATACCATACAGAGGGTTTACAATTACATGAGCAAGATAATGAGTACATTTCTTTTTGATTCCCATTTTCTTTACTACACCTAATTGTCTTTTCTATAATCAAGAAACTATCTGGTTACACATACTATAAAAAATTATGATGTCCAGAAGAACTGTTTTGCTTTTGGTATCATTGATCTATTTGTTTTAGGAACCTAATCCTCACAAATATGGTATTCTCTCAGTACATTTTTAAATTTTTTATTCTCTTTAAGTAGTTATACAAAGGAATTACCATTCAACACACCAGCATATGAAGAGTGCTCCTTTATCTATGATACCCACTTCATCAGTCTTCTCCATACCTCCCAACCCTACCCTTCTACTACATTTCTTTTCTTTTCTTTCTTTTTTTTTAGTTTTCCCTCCATTCTTTTCTTTGTTTTTTATTGTGAAAATATCGTACAGAGGGCTTGCAATTACATGGGCAAGGTAATGAGTACGTTTCTTATCAAACATTGTAGCCTCCTCCTTTGTTTCCCCTTCCCATCCCTTCCCACCCTCCCCCCCTTACCCCCCCACCCAATCCTCCCCCCACACCAAAGTTGTAAAGTTCGTTTTTTGACATAACGACTTGTACATCTCATTGTTGCAATGGGTCCACCTGTATCCTTATTTAAACAATTTGTTTTTTCCCTTCCCCTCCACAAATTATACCAACATCAAACACAGTGAAAACAGGGGTTATAGTGTGGGGGAGGGCCCTTTCCCTTTTTTATCAATCCAGATCCTACCAGTCTTTCCTGATGAATCATTGGTTTCATTTACTCCAGGATGTCTTTGAGAATCAATCTCACATGATCCTATTGGTCTCTAATTACTTGCTAAATATTGATTCTTCTCCAATCCTAAATTATCTAGCACTACTCTAGGTACAACTTGCTATTATCTCTCCTTTAGTGGCTCACAAACTGGACAGATTTTTGCAATTATTAGAAGAGCTTGTTAAAATATAGATTTCAAATTTCTTCCAGCAGAGAATCTGCCTCAGTAAATTAGTGGTGGGCCGAAGATTCTGAATTTTTAAAGCACCCAAATTAGTTCTGGAATTGACTGTCCTATGTATGGCATAAACAGTAATCTTTCCTCTGGATCTAGATGAAAGTTTCTTGAGAGGAGGACTTACTACCACATCCCTTTATATTATTTCTCCCTCCATTGCTACTCATTCTAAGAGCCAAAAAAGTCTTATTGACATGATTACCTCATATCATTATTTATTTAATTATTTCTTGCAATTAAATTATAATGCACTCTGCTTTCTAATCTGTAGATTAAGTAATATACTGATTACTAAATGTTTCAAATTACTTGTATATTCACATACTATATTTGTTGTGTTTAAAGTTGGGAGTCGACAAAGTTCTATGTAGGAGAGTTCTCAAGCCCTCATCTGAACTATAAGAGATCATACCTGCTTCTCTAGACCTTGTTTCATATTTTATTATTCCAAATAATATCACTAACAATTTACCCAACAACCACAGAAAATGACCTTTTTGCAGGAATTTCTTTTTCATTTATTTTAAGAAACAATTGTTATTGAAGGATAGTATGTTGTTTCAACCCAAATAAACAGCAAATTTAAATATGAATCCTTATGCTTCATTGCTGAAGATGATAGGCATATGGATCAACAAATGCATGCAATACTTCTTGAATATAAGAAATGAATCTTTAGAAGTTGTATCATTTTTGTGACTAGTCTGTGCATGGAAATCATGATTTTGACTTTTGACATCTCCGGTGTTAGGGTTAAAAGACTTTTAGTGCCTTGTATCTACTTACTACCTACATACATATCTATCATGTGTTACAGAAAGATACCGTATCTATGAAGAAGCAGGGCATCCTGATTTGGAAGATGAATGAACACACACACACAAGCATACAATACAAAACACAATGAAGCATAGGTTTTAAAGTACAGATTCAATCATTCTAGTGGTCTACTCACTACATTATGGCTATGACCTTGGTTTCTAATGTGATTCTAGATTTTCAAACTCTCCTTTGAAATTTTCTGATCACTTACTTAAATGCGATGGTTGAAGAGTGAGTGGGTGGGAGATATGTACTCATGCACATATTAGACTATATTAGATTGGATCTATGGATGAAGATACTACATTTCAATTCTAGCAGATGTGGGAGGGCATGACAAAGGGAATGTCTTATATCAGACAATGAGTCCTACAAGAATTACAAGTGTGTAAAATTTTGAACAAAGAAAGGAAATTTTGGCTTATTCTCTGATATAATTTGTTACAAATATCAAATAGCTTACACCACGCTATTTTCCTCTTTCTTTCCTTGTTTCTATTATACAAATAATATAGAAATAAATATAGTAAAATATGAAATTCTACTTCAATGTAGAATTTCACAGTCTCACCACTAACTGATTATTGAATTCCCATGATGGTTTAAGTGAAATTGGAAGTATAGGATGAAGAAAAGTTTAATCTTATAATTCAATCAGATTAAGATGGTTTTCTCTTTTTATTATTGTTGGTCCTTGGGGTAGAACTTGGCCTCAGTGTTGTCCCTCATTCAGCTCTACCACTTCAGCCACAGCACCACTTACAGTTTTCTAGTAGTTAATTAGAAATCAGCGTCTCAGGGACTTTCCTGCCTGGGCTGGCTTTGAACCATGATCCTCAGATCTCAGCCTCCTGAGTAGCTAGGATTACAGGTGTGAGCCACCCAGCTTCTCTTGTTTTTTTGTACATAGCCCTTGGACCAAGAAATCTTTATCCAGTTGTGAGGCTTTGTATATGTATGTTTCTGAGTTGTGGATGAATGTATGCCTAGGAAATTAAAAAAATGTTTTACATACATTTTTCAAGAACATGTCCATTGATGAAGTTACTCCTTCCAGAAGTAAGGGTAAGGAAGGGAAGTTGTCTTTATTTCAGTTGTAGTCACTATAATCAATCATTTTATAGTACTTAGAGATTTATGGTTAGTAGCTTCTGTATCTGACTCTGTGAAATTGAAGTTAAACAAGGTCTCAGGAACCTGAGGGGCTGCCTGAACTTTGACCTTCAAGTTATGCTCAATGATTTTAGGGGATGGTTTGGGACGGGGAGGGGGGCAGTCATGACAACTACAAGCTTAGTATAATTTTATCATCTTTTGAAAAAAATGAATACTAACTTAGAGCTATTTTCCTTTCACCATAGTAAAGTTTCCAAAGTCCCTGGGAAAGTCTTCCAAATACCAATGCTATGTGGTAGAAAGCAAAGCCTCTGTAGATTGACATGTGAATTGGTGATTCAATACATCGTGAAATCTATTCTACCTTCGAGAATGGATTTGGCTAAATAGGGAAGTTTCAAAGTAGCTAGTGTTTAAAAATGGTTGTATCATTGCTGCCTCCTTTGAAATTAAAATAATTTAAAATGCCAGTTGAGTCATGGCAATAAGCTTTGTATCTGCTGAATTGTCATATATTACTCTGTAAATGAAGGATGAATTAAGGAGCTCAGAAAAAGACCCAAAATAGATCCTAATCAAAATTATGGTATGTGTCCAAGGGATAAGGAAGCCAAAGGATAAGGAGATGACAGTTTGCTTACATTTCAGTAGGTTGTCATATTGAAAATAAGACTGAAGTTCTAACTAGGCATTGCTATTTGAAGTGGATTAGTTAGCTGTATAACTAACTAGTGGATACACCAACTGGCAAGTATGAGATATTGGTCACTCACAGGAAGGCTCATGCAAGCAAATCCATGTCTACCCTAAAACATCATAATTTCTACCATCTTGCTGAATATTTCCTATTTTCCGGTATTTTTCTGGACACCTGAAAATATGTATGTAGATTGGGTTCCAGTTTCAAGGAGATGCATATATACAGGTGTATGTGCCTGTATATGCATATGACTGAGCTTACACTTATCCTTACTGGAGTATGTGTCATATAAACAAAGTATTAATGTGTATTGTAAATTCTGCAGAAATTGGCAAGCAACATCAAGTGAATGATTATACTTGGTGATGTTGGGATGGCTCCCCAAGAGTAGGTCTTTAAATGATGATAAAGAGGAATGAGAAAAGCATGTGAGGGGGATGAGGAGGGAAGGGCAGGTGTGATGCTAAATTGGCTTTCATATGCATGTTTGATGTGTGGTATTTCTAGCGTCCAGAGTAAAGTATTTCCCGAGAGGCTTGGAGGAATGAAAATGGAAGAGGTTCTAAGAGAGGGAGAAGCACCATTTTGAAGGGCTTGTAGAGTGAAGGAATAAATATATCCTATAGATAATATTTTTTTAACAATAAGCTGGAAACCACAAACGATACTGTTTTTGGTGTTGGGGATTGAACCTGTGATCTTTTACATGCTAAACCCTTTCACTACCTCTGAGCTATTCCTCCCCCAGCCTAGAATCTATATATACATATATTTAATGAGAGGAGTTATGGTATGTCAGTTGGGACATTTTCTGGTAAAATTGGCATGTTGTATATTTCAAATGAAATTTTTGGTCAACCAATAAAAACATTGAGAGGTGCTATCATTATACATAATTTGTGTTCACATGTTGTGTTTTACTCAGTGTTTGCAGTTAACAGAGATATTTGCTGTAAATCAGTAAATCCATGCATTTGGGCTTCACTTCCAGTATTTCTGCAGAAGGAATAATCTGCTAAAAATGTTTTCACAGAACTGTTGGGCCTTTGGAATCCTGGGTTTTTAATCAAACTGATCGTTTTGAATCCTCTCCTGGAATCAGAAAATGAATCCATTGTAAAGTTCCATTGTTCCCTGTATGGTTGCATCTCTTTTCCTTCACAGTCTTTAATCTTGACAAGGGAAGATCTTCTGTCTGATAAAAGGATTTGATTAATACCATTAAAGCAGCTTTTAGCCTTGCAACAATAACTGGAGAGATTTCATTTACAATCTCCTTGATCAAAGTAACTGAAATGGATGGTCTGTGAATTAAAGTATTGGATTTTGTTTACATATAGGCTTCTATTACGTGTCAATATAGATCATTTATGAAAATATACACTCTGTTTTGCACTGTGCAGTTTGTACTCCCTCTTTCCCATAAATAAATATATTGCAGAGACTTTGGGTAACCAATCTTAAATCAAGTTGTCTGCTAAACAGCAAATGCAGCAATCTATAGCATTCCATGATCTGTAGTTTCATAAAACCATCAACCAATCTGGAATTTTTTATGATGAAGGCAAGGATAGTTGTACAATATTGTAACATAGAGAGCCTAATTTCACATTGGTTTATGATAACAATTAGAATTTGCATTTGGGAAGGGGCACAAAACAAATTAATTTGTTGTATTAAAAGATAATGAATGTAAAACTTCCCAGGACTTACTCCTTAGAAGGTGTACTTCATTGTGTCATAGTGTGACTTTAGTAGCTCTATAGCAGTTTCCATTAAATGTTAGTAAAAGTGTTGGTGGTTGAGACAGCCCACGTGAAGAGCTTTTAGTAAGTCTGTGTGAATGTTCAAAGCCTTGGACGTGTCTTAGCAGCTGATTCAAGATTAGCTCAGGTGGGTGTGGAGCTACAGATGCTCAGGGCTATGACAGCCAAGATTTTTCTGAATCAAAGCTGGAAATCAACACAATGTCTCTCCGCTCTTTACATGCTCTGCAAAGAGAAGAAATGTGCAGATCTATTCTGGTCACTCGGTCTCATTGAATATTTATGGAAGTTCTGAAGCAAGTGAAATATTCCCGGATATCTCTTGAAGCTGAAACAGGCATCTTGGAAATAGATAACCAGCAGTACTGGGTTTGTATGTGTAGTGCAGCATAAGTTGAAAAAAAAAACCCTCACAAAAATTCTCATATGTGCCATGTCTTGGTGATTTACCATAAGATTAGTGAATTAATCTGAATTATAGCAGATTAGCAGAAAATGAAATTAAAGAGAAAAAAGAGCACTATAAAATATGTTTTCATTATAAATATGTTAGAAACAATAGCAAGAAAAAAACGTATTTGTGTCCTTATTGGGGTTCATTTCACTTAATATACCATGTGATGTTTTTTTGTTTCTTTGTATGTTCCTTCCCCACGGTATAACCCCTGTTTTCACTGTATTTGATGTTGATGCACTGCATCTTGTATATCTAATTTGGGGAGGGGAAGGGAAAAAACAAAATGATTACATAAGGATACAGGTTGACCCATTGTAACAATGAGATGTACAAAACATTGTGTTGAAAACGAACTTTACAACTTCAGCAGGGGGTGAGGGATGGTAGTTGTGGAGGTAGGAGAGAAGGGATGGTAGGGGGGAAAAACAAAGGAGGAGGCAACCATGCTCAATAGGAAATGTACTCATTACCTTGCTCATGTAACTGTAACCCCTCCTACAGCATTTTTACAATAAAAATGTACAAAAAAATTTTAAAAACATGTTTTCAACAACATAAAAATATTCAAGCAATTGATTTCGATGACTAACAGAATAGAGATTTCAGGGTAGGGTTTGTAGCTGACAGACAGAGCACTTATCTAGCATATACAAGTTTTGGGTTTGAAATCAGAATGGGAAAAATGAATAAAATAGACATATATGTTTTAGTCCAACTCTTTGCCATGTTGTATTCGTTTGTATATTTTTCACTAAATTGTTTCTAGTAAATTTAGGATTCTAATAAAAGATTGCTTGATTGCAAAGGCAGAAATCAATCTAGGAAAACTCAGATAGGGGTAATTTTTATGAAATAAACTATAGCCAATGTGTCAGACCTAGAAACCATTTTGTAGCTACTAATCTTAGGAAGTAGAGTTAAGAAGACCAAACCATTCTGTCTGTCCAACGGTAGTAGAAAGTTGATTGCATCATGGTTCAAATACATGGTATTCTTAAATCCTTACCCTTAGTCCTTTTCCATTCTGGATTGGGCAATTTGACTTGCTTTTTGTCAGTGGAATATTAGCATATTAGATGTAAGAAGAGACTTGTAAAGTGTGTACAAAATTCATTTTTCTGACTTTGCCATGAGAATATGTTGAGGTTAACTTGGAAGTACTTGACACTTGAAACAGAGCCAAGTCAGCTCAAATATTTCAGCTGAAGCTCAAAATATATACAACATATCAGCTAATATCATAAAAGCTAGCCAATCAGAGTTGACCACAGATGCATGTGTGAGACCATGGAGCCCAGTTCAGATCAGTAGAAACTACCAAACTGAAACATAGACTCAGGAACAAAATTGAATACTTGTTTTCATATAGTACTAAGGTTTCCTAGTTGTTTGTTATGGGCAAAAACATAATAGAAACAAGGACAAACTTGCACCCATTCATCCACTTCTTTCTCTTTCTCACTCCTTTCCTCTACAACTTGTGTATTGTACAATATTATTGCTGGCACAAATCACCAGGCACAAGTTTTACATCTTTTGTTTCAATTATTATTATTAATTTTGTCAGTCTTGAACTCAGGGTCAGGGTGCTCTCTCTGAGGTTTTTCACTCAAGGCTAGTGCTCTTCCACTTTGAGCCACTGCTCTACTTCCTATTTTCTGGTGGTTAATTGGAAATATGAGTCTCATGGGCTTTTACCTGCCTGGGCTGGCTTTGAATGATGATCCTAAGAGTTCAGCCTTCTGAGTAGCTATGATTACAGATGTGAGCCACCAGCTCATGTCTTTAATTCAGTTCTTGGCATGAGCAAAATCTGTGTTTAGTCAGTAAAAATAAAACATTAGGGTTAGATGTCCATTTGGTCCAATCACCTGTGGTTGAAGTGGTGGTGATGTTGAAAGGAGAACAATGTCACAAATTATGAGATTTAGAGGGATTTCTTCTGATAAGAGATCCAGGGCCAGAAGAGAGTTGCAATTTGAATCTGTAATTGAATGGCAAACCTAAGAAGTAGCAACATACACTAAATTTCATTTGTGGACCTGTAGAACAATTACTTGAAATAAAATGCTAATAATACTTTCAGATGTGCCAATAATACTCATAGCTAACATTTTTGAGTCTTAACTGTGAACTAGATGCTGTGATAAATATTTTATCTTTTAAAATATTCACTATGTTGTTAGAAATGTAGGGTTTTTATTATCACTCCTGCTTTATGGGCGCTGTCCTCTGTCATACAACTAAATAAAAGTGGAACCATCAATAGAACCTGTAGATGAAGTTGAATACAGAGTCCACAAATTTTTTCATGGTTCCTTTTTAATTTAACATTTTTTATTACCTTCAAGTGGTTGTACTAGGTTGTTTTCATTTAACCAAATAGTTTATAAATACAATGTATCTTGGTTAATGTCTCCTCTTTCAACATTCTCACCTATCCCCCCCTATACACTCCTTCCTTCCTTCTTCTTAATTTTGTAGGAAATACATTTGATTCTTGACTTCATTTGTCCCTCTTCTCCTCATCATTAATCTACCACTTGACTCTACCTCATCCCTTTGAGTACCTGCTTCCTCGTGTTTTATTTTATTGAACGTTTACTTTGCCTTTCAAGGAATTACACTGTTTGAATTCTCCCCTATTATATCTACTGTATTTCAGTTAATACATGTGTATATACTTGCATACCACCCAACATATATACTTATAAGTTTACAAGCCAAGTCTGACTTCCACATATAAGGGAAAACATGCATCTTTTGTCGCTCTCTGGGCCTGACAACAATTTTTTCCAGGTCTTTCTATTTCTTTACAAATGGTACAATATCATTTTTTTTTCTAATGAGTACAATTCCACTGTGTATATATACCACATTTATGGGATCCATTCATACATTGAAGGAGATCTGGGCTGATTCCATAACTTGGCTATGGTGAATAGTGCTTTAATAAACGTGACTTATTTATCCTTTTTGTTGTTGTTTATTTTGTGCTAGTCCTAGGGAATTGAACTCAGGGCCTTACATTCTCCCTTGTTTTATTCACTCCAAGCTGGAACTGTACCACTTGCGCTACACTTTTATTTTTAATTAATTGGTGATAAGAATCTCTGTGATTTTTCTGCCTGGGCTGGTTTGCAATTGCCTCTATCAGTTATTGAATGTAAGATTGTAAACTGATTAGTTTTTGCAAATATTTTATTGTGATTAAGTGATTACATAATTTTACAAATTTCACAATATTGTGAGATGGTGATGCTTAGTTAAAGTCACCAACACATTCTAACCTTCATGGGGCAAATTTTCTATACTGGTCTATAATGTTTATGAGTTCTATGAGCTTTGACAATACAGTTATTTCTTCCACATTGAGTGATATGTATATTCCTTTCCTTTAGCACAGTGTAGCTGTTCCCTCTTTCCCACTCGTTCCCTCCCTCCCATCGCTGCCATTGAGTTGCTTAGTTCATTTTGATCAATGTCCAGTGCAGCTGATGGGTCCCACTGTTGTATGTTTTCCCGTTTCCCTCTAGTTTTGTGCCCTTCTCGTAGTTTCCCTCCTATGTGCACATATATACCATATATGTGATCAGCAGCATGGTGTCATTTAGTAATGATTTGACTAGATGAGGGGAGGTTCTTTGTTTCCTGAGTCTTGTTTACTTTGTTGTGTCACCTTATGTTTTGGATTTAACATCCACTTATCAGGAAGACCATGCACCGTTTGTCTCTTTGCTCTTGGCTTATCTCAATCAACATGATTTCTTCTAGTTCCATCCATTTACCTGTGAATGCCATTAGCTTACTAGGCACCTAATTGAACAAGCAGTGACTATCTAGTATGAAAATCTAAAGGTGATCAGGAAACACTGCTAGCTAGGTATAATAAAGTTCATTTCTTTTTCAGCCACCTTTGGAGGATTAATGCCAAACTCTGTTTTATGTACTTGTTTTTCACTACTCAGTAGTCAGGGAGACTTGTACTTAATCTCTCTCTTTTCAGCCTGTTAATGCCTCCCTAGTGTTTTAATGTCTGGTGTTACCATATTCAAGATGTTTCAAGTTCAGTGTATTTAAAGAATAAACTTCTTTTCTCCTTAGGGTTGCTCAGCAGTGTGATTTGGGACCTGGAGATCCAATTTCTCAGGAGAAAGACTTAGGATCAATCTCATTATTTTCTGTGCTGTGCATCATCCCTGTCTCCTCTAGTACCTGATGCCCTCAAGACCAAACATTTCCTTTGTTCTGCAAAGAAAACTGATTTTTCTCTTTAAAAGAATCTCACTATGGAGAATATTAGATTATAGTACCATTTCCTCTTTTAAATTAGTTATCTCACCTTACTTTCAATCTTACAAAATTTCATTGAGATTTGTAGTACATGGTCTCATTTGTTCTTTGTCTTTGTTAGTACATTTGCTTTTGAAATTTTTTTTACTGCAATTATAGTTGGATTTGTGAGGAAAATCTAGGATGTCATCAATCACTTATATTTAAGAAATTATCTTTTTCCCAGAGTTTGTAAACTGCACCATCCTCATTTGTATGGTTCAAGGTTTATGTGAAGATTTCATCAGTTATCTTCATTGACTTAAAAATTTTAGCATCATTTACTTATGAGATTTTCAAGCAAATAAGGGAAACAGTTAATATATACTGCTCCTAAGTTCAGGAAGGTGATTTTTTTCCCTACTGCTTAAGTTTTAATTGAGTACTCTAATTTTAATAATACTCTAATTTTCAAGCTTTGCTTCTCTAGGGCTAATATTGGTTATGAAATAGTTATTCATCTTATTTTCTTCCTGGGAATAATAACACCCCTTGCCCTTCAAATTGGAAGAGTGAAAAAGACAGTAGAGAGCTAAAGATATGACATTGAAATAGATATTCTGCTGATTCCTACCACCAGTAAAATCTCTTGATTTTCATTTGAGTTGATCTAGGTTACCTTGTCCTTATTTGCTTTGGAAGGTTATTGGTATGAGGTCATGGCATTTTCAGATTAATTAGCATTGATTTTTAAGAAAGCTATCAAAATGTTACTCTAAATAAACCACTCATGTAACTAGTATTGGAGATTTTCAGTGTGTGTAGCAGAAAAATACCTAAGAATCATTTCTAGTCTTGATAAGGATTGATATATGTATATAAGTCTAGAGGATTCTTTTGGGGAAAGAATTAGCTTACTGTTCTTCATGTCTAAGAACAAGATAGGCTTGGGAAAGCCTGAGTCTGTAGTCTCTGTGCCAATTATGAGAAAATCATTTAAATATATACACAGAAGTTGCTGAAATTTTAGTGTTATTGTAACTATTTCTAGGAAACACTCAAAATCAGATTTCAAACTATATGTGTAAAAGAGGCCTTACCCAAATCTATATGATTTATTTTTTTATTTTTATTTTTTGGTTGGTTGTGGGACTTGAACTCTGGGCTTGGGTGCTGTCCCTACACTCTTCAGCTCTTTACTGCTTAAGCCACAGCACCACTTCTTATATAATTTATTAGTCAGAATTTTTGCCAAGTTCCCTGAGAATCTTGGGGAGGGAGGTTTAAGATAATTTGACACTAAGTTAATATTATGATGAAAATTGGAATAGTGGCCTACTTACAGAAAAATTCTTCATAAAATTTATATTTTATTTTCTACATCAAAGCTGTATTATTGGCTTTTATTAAAATACTCTATGTAATAATCCATCTTTAAGTCCTATTTTAGGCACATTGTAGGGCATTATAAACTGAAAATGTTTATAGGTTAAGATTGGTGTTTACATATATAAAAATGCAATGTAAAATAGATGACCTGTGAGCAATATGAATGACATGTCATGGAAGAGACCCTGAGTATTTTCTAAACAACAGATACTTGAGCTTGATTTCATAGTTTAACTAACAAATAAGCAGAGCCTAGGTGGAAAGAATATCATAATGAAAGTTGTAGAAGCACAAAGGTGCAAAACATTAGGATAAACAGTGATGAGTAGGTAATTTGAGTTGAATTAGAAAGTAAGTCTGGAAGTATAGGCCATGTGAAGATAGATATCAAGTGAAGTAGATTTTAATTTGTAGTTAGTAGGTAGGTATAAAAATGTTTGAATTCAGCTACTAGTGAGAATAAACAAGTAGATGTTGTTGGGTGGTTTAAGGAAGAGAGTCTTGGGGCAGGTAAATTACTGGAGCAAAATTACAATATTGCAAAAAAAAATTTACAATTGGAAGAGTCACAGAAAAATTGAAGGGAGGAAATGGGGGGAAGGAGGAAGGAGGAGGAGTAGAAAGAAGAGGAGGAAGGGAAAATAGAGACAAGAGAAAGTAAAGGAGAGAAGAGAGAAAGGAAGAAGAGAATAGTAGGAAGAGAAAAGTAGGAGGAGAAAGAAGAGGACAAAGGGAGAAAAAGGAAAGAGAAGGTATATGAAATGAGATAATTGAAGAAATAGGATTATGTAGGATTGATGTAAGGGCTTATAATTTTACAGAGAAGGCCACTAAAAAGTTTTCCATTGAGATCAAGCTAGAGAGAACTATGGCTGGTACTAGAATAGTTGTGTACTTATAAAGTCTGAGAATATAGGAGAATTTAGAAAACAAATAGGTGGAGATGTTTTCATGCCCTCCTATCTCCATAAAACATGATACTATATTCATACAGCTTGGGTCTGAAATGTCCCCCAATCAAACATTAGAGCTCTGTGGCATAGGTTGAAAGTTCCTTAATAAAGACACAGAATCACAACAAATCAAAGAAAGTTTGGATAAAAGGGATTTATTAAACTGCAGAATTTTGTGTGGCAAAGAACATAGGTAGCACGATAAATAGAAAGTCTATATACTGGAAGAAGATCTTCACTAACCATACAACAGACAAGGGCCTCATATCTAAAATATGCTTAGAACTCAAAAAATTAAATCCCCCTAAAACAAATTCCCAAAGAAACAACAACCCCATTAACAAATGGGCTTAAAAAAAGACTTAAAGACTTCTCTGAATAGGAAATAAAAATGGCCAATAGATACATGTTCAACATCTCTATCCATTAAAAAATGCAAATAAGAACAACATTGAGATCCCAACTTACCTCAGTTAGAATTGTCATTATCAAGAAATCTAATAACAATGGATGCTGGCAGGAATATAGTCAAAGGGGAACACTACTTCACTGTTGGTAGGAGTGCAAACTTGTTCAACTACTATGGAAAGCAGTAAAGAGGTTCCTCAAAAGACTAAACATAGAGCTCCCCCATGTCTCAGCAATTCCACTCCTGGGCATTTACCCAAATGACCACAATCAAGACCATACTAAAGCTGCCAGCACAACCATGTCCATTGCAGCATTATTTACCATAGCTAAGATATGGAACCAATCCAGGTGCTCCTCAGTAGATGAATGGATCAAGAATATGTGGTTTATATACACAATGGTGTTCTATGCTTCCATCAGAAAGAATGACATTGCCCCATTCATAAGGAAATGGAAAGATCTGGAAAAAATTATATTAAGTGAAGTAAGTCAGGCCCAATGAAAAGTACGTTGCATGATTTCCCTCATTTGTAATAATTAGAATATGTCTATGATATTCCTAATGGCATTTCAGTAGCCCAATTGCTAAGTGCATAGGACCATATATAATTAAGAATATCAACATGAACTCCAAGAATTGGAAACAAAAGGATCTGATTATGTCCTGCTTGCACTTATTTCCTTTTTTCTCTCTTTTTTATGCCTTTATCTTGTATATAAGTTTATTGGATCCATGGAAGGGAAACAGAATTACAGAAACAGTAAAGGATCAACTAATGCAACAATGATACTTACTTGATACTATGTTGGAAATGAACTATGTAACTGGAGAGGAGGGTTGTAGGATGGGGTAAGTGGGAGAATATGAAGGTAAGAGTGTTTGAAAAGAAATGTACTCATTATCTTACTTATATAACTGCAACCTCTCTGTACATCACCTTTACAATAAAAGAAAAGAAAAGGAAAGAAATGACCATCAAGGCTCATGTGTTGAAGGCTCCATATCCACATAAGTGTTATTGAGAAGTGATGGGATTGTGAGGCTTTAACTTTATCAATGTGTTAATCCATTGATTAATTCATAATGGAATGAGCTGTTAGGAGATGGGGTTTAGGTGGAGGAAAATAGGCTGCTGGGGTGTGCCTTTGTAGGTATATCTTGTCCTTGAGAATTCTCTTTTCTCTCTTTCTCCCCCCCCCCCCCACACTCTGCAGCATATTCCAGTATACGGTGTTCTGCTTCTTCTAAGGCCCAAAGAGATGAAGTGAGCCCACTTTGGTGGTGTGAAAAATTTGGAAACTATGAGACAAAGTAAACCTTTCTTCTATTAAGTTGACTTTCTCAAGAATTTTTGTTATAGCAATGAAAAGCTAGATAATGCAAAACTAATAAATAGATGCTATATAACTACCCTCTCCCTGAATCCAGAGATAGCTTGAATTAAAAGGTCAGAACTTGGCCATTAATTGGAGAATTATGCACCTGGGTAATCACATGAATAGTATGATGCAATTATTAGTCTTAATTGTCAACTCAATTAGATTGGAGCAATGTCTAGGATATTAGTAAAACACACCTTTGGATGTGTGTGTGTGTGTGTGTGTGTGTGTGTGTGTGTGTGTGTGTCAGAGTATTTACAGAGATGATAACAGCATGATCTTATGAGTGTTTGAATCCCTTGATGATATTATTGGTAGATGGTAAAAACTAAGGGGAGGGCTTAATTGGAAGTGTTAGGTCACTAAAGCTATGTATTTGGGATTATATCTTGCTTTCCCTTTCCTACTATTGCTCCTCTCTGCCTTTTGAACACCATGAGGTGAATCTTCTCCATCACCTACTGTCACTACTATGCTGTCCTGCTGAAGCATAAAGAGCCAACCCTTTGGAAATGGGATCTAAAATAAACTATTTCTTCCATTGAGTTGTTTATGTTAGGTACTTTGTCACAGTGATAAGAATAGTAATGAATACATGTCTCATTCCTTGATGACTATTTTGAATACCAGGGCACCTAGATACTAAATTGTGGTGAAATTAGGATTTGGTTTTGTTTGTAGCCTTTTCACATTACAATTTGGATATCGTTTCCAAGAGACTACTAACTTGAAGAGACTAGGCATTATTTCACATCAGAAGGAAAGAATGACATTAGTGGTGAAGATATGTACAGAGTTTATCCTGGTGGATAAGAGGAACTTTCTTTCTTCTGAGACAAGTGGAAAGGAAGAAAGGATATGTGACATGACCATAGGGAAGATGTTCGTGTATGGGGAAAAAAATGAAGGAGCTCATTCCTGATAGCTTCAATTTTCTCAGGCCAAACTTAATTTCTTCAACATAAGCTGAGATAGACACAGAAATGAAGACCTGAAAAGGAAACATGTTTCAGAGAATGGTTGTGAAGGCTCAAAGAAATTCACAGCTATAGAGTTAAATCAGCTATAGAGTTGAACATATTTTTTGTCATTAAGATGTGAAGGAGCTTCTATAAAATAGCCTATAAAGCCAGAAGTAGAAGTGTCGTGTTTCATTTCATTATTACAGAGTTTTATCTTAGGAGTTATTTTAATTGTAGTTTAAATAATTTTGTTGTGATAATGAAATTAATACATGCTTTTTGAAAATATTTTCCAAATAAAATATATAAATAAAATCACTAATTATACTAATATATGAATAATCCATTTTGTGTATATATGTACATACGTCCTAGTAATTTTCCTGTTTGTCATAAAACTGAGAAATAAGCTGTATATTTTCTAAATATTTTCATGATCACCCATGACTAAACCTTTCTCTCAGGTATCTGATATTAAAATAAAATCATTTGACTCATTCTCCAAATTTGTTTATCTATTTGTATACAGACAAGGTTTAACTATGTAGCCTAGGCTGGCCTGGAACTTTTGATCCTCCTGCCCTTTCCTCCTAAGTGCTGACCTTATGCATGTGCCATGTCTGGCTTCCAGGCCTACATACTTTTTTTGTCCAGTCCTTGGGCTTGAACTCAGGCCCTGGACACTGTCCCTGAGCTTCTTTTGCTCAAACCTAGCACTCTACCATTTGAACCACAGTGCCACTTCCAGCTATTTCTCTTTGTGGTACTGAGGAATGGAACTCAGGTCTTCATGCATGCCAGGCAAGTAATTTACCACTGAGCTACCTTCCCAGCCCCCATAATTATTTTTATATGTACTATTTATAATGTTTTATTTTATTATTTAAAGTAATTTTATTTTTATTATGGTGTTGTGGAGAGGGCTTAATATTTCATGTTAGGTAATGAGTACATTTCTTTTTTTTTAATTTAATTTTTTTTGTGAACATAATGTACAGAGGGGTTACAATTACATGGGAAGGATAATGCGTACATCTTATCAGGCATTGCAGCCTCCTCCTTTGTTTACCCTTCACATCCCTTCCCAGCCTCCCCCCCCAACCCCCCACCCAATCCTCCCCTGCCCTCCCAACCAACCTTGTAAAGCTCATTTTTGACATGACAACTTGTACTTCTCATTGTTGTAACAGGTCCACCTGTTTCCTTAAACGACTTGTTTTTCCCCATCTCCTCCACAAGTTATACTGACATCAAATATAGTGAAAGCAGGGGTTATACTGCGGGAGAGGGACATACAAAGCAACAAAGAGAGATAATCTTATAAATGCGTTAGAAACAAATGTATGAAAGAAAAAAACATTAAAATACATACCTAAGGGTTCATTTTCCTAGCATCACATTATCTGACCTTTTCCGCTTGACTCATACATATACTAGATATTGCAAATAAGGGAAACCATGGGGCCTATGTTTCTTTGGGCATGGCTTACTTCAATTGATATAATTATTTCCAAGTTTTTCCATTTCCTAACAAGTGGGCAATGTCATTCTTTCTGATGGAGGCATAGAATTCCATTGTGTATATATACCACATTTTCTTGATCCATTCATCTACTGAGGGGCATCTGGGTTGGTTCCATATCTCAGATATGGTAAATAATGCTGCAATATATATAGTTGTGGTGGTAGCTTTAGTGTGGTCTTGTTTGTAAACATTTGGGTAAATGCCCAAAAGTGGGATTGCTGGGTCATAGGGGAGCTCTATGTGAAGTCTTTTGAGGAACCTCCATACTGCTTTCCAAAGTGGTTGAACAAGGTTACATTCCCACCAACAATGAAGTAAGGTTCTCTTCTGTCCACATCTCCTCCAGCATCTGTTGTTGTTAGAGTTCTTGATTTTTGCCATTCTAACTGGAGTGAGGTGGTATCTCAATGTTGTTTTGATTTGCATTTCTTTTGTGGCTATGGATGTTGAGAATTTTTCATGTGTCTATTGGCCATCCTTCTTTCTTCTTCAGAGAAGTTTCTCTTTAAGTCTTTGGCCCACTTATTTATTGGGCAGTTGTTTCTTTGAGGATTTGTTGTTGGGGGATTTAATTTTTTGAGTTCCAAGTATATTTTAGATATGAGACGCTTGTCTGTTGTATGGCTAGTGAAGATCTTCTCCCAATCCGTGGGCTTTCTATTGATCTTGCTAGCTATGTCCTTTGCTATGCAGAAGCTCTGCAACTTCATGCAATCCCATTTGTCCAACCTTTCTTTGATTTGTTGTGTTTCCGGGTCTCTATTCAGAAAATTTCAGCCTGAGCAAAGGAGACCTAGGGTTTCTCCTATTCCATCCTGTAATGTTTTCAGAGTGTCTGCTTTGACTTCGAGGTCTTTGATCCATTTGGAGTTGATTCTGGTGCAAGGTGATATATAAGGATCTAGCTTTAGTTTTCTACAAGTAGTTAACCAATTTTGCCACCACCATTTACTGAAGAGGCTGTCTTTGTTCCATTCTATTTTTTTAGCTGCCTTATCAATGATTAGATGGCTATAGGTCTGTAGGTTCATTTGTGGGTTTTCAATTCTATTCCATTGGTCCTGAGGTCTGTTCTTGTGCCAGTACCAAGCTGTTTTGATTACTATGGCTTTATAGTAGAGTTTGAAATTTGTTATTGATATTCTTCCAGCAGTGTTCTTTCCGTTGAGGAGCGTTTTTGCTATTCCAGGTCTCTTATTGTTCCAAATGAGTTTTTGGATTGCCTCTTCTATTTCCTTGAAGAATGAGGTGGGAATTTTGGTAGGTATCGCGTTGAATTTGTAGACAGCCTTGGGAAGTATTGCCATTTTCACGATGTTAATCTTTCCAAACCAGGAGCATAGGAGGTTTTTGCCATTTTCTAAGTTCTGTTTTGATTTCCTTTTTCAAGATTTTAAAATTTTCATGATAGAGGTCCTTCACTTCTTTGGTTAAGTTAATTCTTAGGTATTTTATTTTTTGTGAGGCTATTACAAATGGAGTTGCTTTCCTAATTTCAGCCACACTTTTCTCATTGTTGGCATACAGAAAAGCCATTGATTTTGGGGGGTTAATTTTATAACCTGCTACTTTGCCAAAGTTTTGAATCAGCTTGAGTAATTTGGGAGTGGAGTCTATGGGATTCTTTAAATACAAGATCATGTCATCTGCAAAGAGGGAGAGTTTTATTTCTTCTTTCCCTATTTGGATCCCCTTTATGTCTGCATCTTGTCTTATTGCTGTAGCTAGGCATTCTAATACTAGATTGAAGAGAAGTGGAGAGAGTGGGCATCCTTGTCTTGTTCCTGAGTTAAGAGGAAATGGCTTTAGTTTTTCACCATTAAGTATAATGCTGGCTGTAGGTTTGTCATATACAGCCTTTATTGTATTGAGGAATGTTCCATGGGTTCCTAATTTTTCCAAAACCTTCATCATAAAGGGGTGTTGGATCTTGTCGAATGCTTTTTCTGCATCTATTGAGATAACCATGTGGTTCTTATTCTTGCTCCTGTTGATGTGGTAAATAATATTAATTGATTTGCTTATATTGAACCAGCTTTGCATCCTTGAAATGAATCCTGTTTGATCGTGGTGTATGATTTTTTGGATGAATTGTTGAAGTCAATTGGCCAAAATTTTGTTGAGAAGTTTTGCATCAATGTTCATCAAAGAAATGGGTCTATTTTTCTCTTTCTTTGATGAGTCCCTGCCTGGTTTTGGGATGAGGGTTATGATGGCTTCATAGAATGTGTTCAGTAGTGAACTTTCTTTTTCAATTTCATTGAAGAGTTGGAGGAGTATTGATGTGAGCTCTGCTTTGAAGGCCTTGTAAAACCGTCTGGTCCTGGACTTTTCTTACATGGGAGGTCTCTTATTGCTCTTTCTATTTCAATGCTTGATATGGGCCTGTTAAGCTGGTTTAACTCATCTTGGCTTAGTTTCAGCATGTCAATATTTGCTAGGAAAAGGTCCATTACTGCCAAGGTCTCAAACTTATTAGCATAAAGTTTTGAGAAGTATTCCCTTATAATGCTCTGAATCTTGGTTGTTTCTGTGGTGAAGTTTCCATTCTCATCTCTGAGTTTATTTATTTGGGTGTATTCTCTTCTTTTTCTGATAAGATTTGTTAAGGGTTTGTCAATTTTGTTAATTTTTTCAAAGAACCAACTCTTTGTTTTGTTGATTCTGTCTATAGTTTTTTTGGATTCTAATTCCGTTAATTCTGATTTAATTTTAACTATTTCTTTCTGTCTACTGTATTGGGGTTTATCTTGCTGCTCTTTTTCAAGGAGGTTTAGATGTGTCATTAAATTGTTGGTTTCAGATCTCTCCAATTTGTTGATGCAGGAGCTCAGAGCTATAAACTTGCCTCTGAGTACTGCCTTTGCTGTGTCCCAGAGGAGCTGGTAATTTGTGTGCTCATTTTTGTTGAATAGCATGAACATTTGAATTTCCTTTCTAATTTCTTCCATGACCCACTCGTGATTCAGCAGTGTGTTGTTCAGCCTCCATGTGATACCGGACTTTCTTTGGTGGCTTTTGGTGTTGAGTTCTAATTTTATTCCCTTGTGGTCAGAGAGAATGCAAGGTATAACTTCAATGTTTCTGAATTTGGACAAGTTTGCTTTGTGGCCTAAAATGTGGTCTATTTTAGAAAATGTTCCATGTGCTGCTGAGAAAAACATGTATTCTTATGCTGCTGGGTGAAATGTTCGGTAGATGTCTGTTAAATCTAGTTGATATTTGCAGCTATTTAGATCTGCGGTTTCTCTGTTGAGTTTTTGCCGAGTTGATCTATCTAGTGGGGAGAGTGGTGTGTTAAAATCCCCCAAAATTAATGTCTTTGGATCTATATGGGATTTGAAGGAAAGTAGTGTTTTTTGGATAAATTTGGGTGCTCCATTGTTTGGCGAATAGATATTTGGAATTGTAATATCCTCCTGAAGGAGAGATCCTTTAATTAGTATGTAGGACCTTCTTTATCTCTTCTCACGAATTTTAATTTGAAGTCTACTTTATCTAATATTAGGATTGCAACTCCCGCCTGTTTATGGGCGCTGTTTGCTTTTGTTCCAGCCTTTAACATTGAAAATGTGTTTGTTTTTACAAGCAAGATGTGACTCCTGCAGGCAGCAGATAGAAGGGTCTTGTTTTTTAATCCAACTAGGCAGTCTATGTCGCTTAATTGGAGATTTCAGTCCATTAACGTTAAGAGGTAGTACTGAGAGGTATTTGGGAGTTCCTGCCTTGTTATCCACCTTCTTAGGGGCTGCGAAAACTGGGTTCTTCCTATGGTTCTTGGATTCTCAGTTTGGGTGCAGTTTCTTGGCCTTTATTGTGGTCTTGTTTGTTTTCTATGTGTAGGACATCTTCAAGAATCTTTTGTAGGGCTGGTTTGGTGGAGATGTATTGTTTCAATTTTTCTTTGCTATGGAAGGTTTTTATTTGGCCTTCAGTTATGAAGGAGAGTTTAGCTGGGTACAGTATTCTTGGTTGATAGTTGTTTGTTTTTATGGCATGGCATACATCATTCCAGGCTCTTCTTGCTTTGATTGTCTCTGCTGAGAAATCTGAAAAGATTCTATTGGTTTCCCTTTATAGGTGATTAATCTTTACTCCTTGACAGCTTTAAGGATCTTTTCCTTGGTCTGAGTTGATCCTGTGTGGATTATAATGTGCTGGTGGGATGACCTATTCTGGTCTTGTCTATTTGGGGTCTAAAAGCTTCTTGTATCTGAATAGGCCTATCTTTTTGCATGTTTGGGCAGTTCTCTGCTAGGATCCTGTTAAACAAATTTCCTAGACCATTAACTTCTGTTTCTAGGTGCTCCTCTACACCCATTTTCCTTAGATTAGGCCTTCTGATGGTGTCTTCCAAGTGTTGGATAGATGTATCATATTTCTTGGACTTGTCTTGAATGGTTGTATGTTCTTTCTCCATAATATCTAGGCTGTCTTCAATCCCTGAGATTCGATGTTCTGCATGGTCTAACCTGCTGTCAAGACTTTCTACTTTGTTTTTTATCTCTTTCCTTTTAATTGGTTAGCTTTGATGGCTTCAAATTCTTTGTTGAAGCTTTGTTTTAGATCTTGTATGATCTTCTTTACTTCCTTAATTTGGTTTTCAGTGTTTATTCTCAAATCACTTAGTTGATTGGTTATGGTTTCCTTGGACTCCCATTCCTTCTGTTGGGTTCCATTCAGCATTCCCTTTGTGGTCTCCCTGACTTCCTTCAGCTCTTTGTTAATGGATACCGTGAATGCCTTTAGTGATCTTTGTGTATTCTCTTGCTGCTATCTCAATTCCTGTATTACTCTTTGATTAGCTTCCTCCCATTCGTGGGATTCCTGTAGTTCTCTTTGAGTGTTCTCAGCCTGCTCATGCCATTCCTGCCTTTCTCTTTGAGTATTCTCAAGCTGCTTAGGCAAATGCTGTATCAGTTTTTGAGTAGCTTCCTCACATTTATGATATTCTGGTATAAACTTTTGGATTGCGTCCTCTCTTTCCCTATCACACTCATACAGAGTCCTCTGTATGTTTTCAATCTTTTCATTTTTCATGTTTGCCAGCAGTGTTTGTAGAGCTATTTGGGAACTCTCCTCTGGATTATTCATTATCTGTTCTGTCCCCTGATTATCAAGATTGGGAATTGAGATACCCGGATTTGCCATTTTTCTTGTGTTTTTCTGGCTTACTCTGCCCATTTGAGATGAAAATAGCAGCAGTTTTGTGCTAGAACACTATCTTAAGGCAAGCATCAACCAAAATCTGAATTTGCGCAGTCAATAGTCTACAGATACAATCTAGTTCAACAGATACATCTATTCAACATCAAACAACTACATGTTAATGGGCTACGAACCACAAAGAAGAATTTGGAAAACCAGAAATTATTAGGGTTAGGGAGAGATGTGGGTAAAAAATAGGAATAGATTGATGTGGGGAGGCACAGGGAGAGTTAACTAATTTCTAATCTCAAAGCAGGAAATAGGTTGGGTAGGATGAAAGTAGAGGGAGAGAAAAAAAGAAGAAAGGGAAAGGGAAAAGAAAAGAGACCAGAAAAAATAGAAAAGTAAAAATTAATAAAATTATGCATTTTTTAAAACAATCTATGTAGAGAAGAACGTGAATATATTGAGAGAAGTGGATATAAAGGAGATGTGAAAAACTTAAAAATAAAAATGCTTAAAATATTATATAGGTATGAAGAGGTAATACTGCTACTAAGGAATTTAAGTCTCAGAGGTTTTGAATTGAGTAATAAATTTGTGGATTAAGTGTGTACACAATGGGGGATAGGGTCTAATAGTCAACTACGGGTTTATCTGAGGATGTGCAGGACAAGAACGAAAGAGAGGAAAAGGTGAAAAGGATAAGAAAGGAAGAAAAAAGATCAGAAGTTCAGTAGAGCTAAACAAAAAACAAAAAGATAATTAAAAAAAAAGAGAAAGAAAACAATAAAAGAAAGAAAAACGCACACACACATGTATCCCTAAAATAAAAATTATAAGAGGAAAAAAAATTTACTGGAAAACAATTTTTTTTCAAAAAAGGCAAAAATTAAAGATTAAAAAAAGTTTTAAAAAAGAAAAAAAAAATTTTTATATAAGGTACCAAAAAAAAGAAGAAGAAGAAGAAGAAAAAAAATGTTCTTTGATTTTTTTGGGAGGGGTGGGAAAAATCCTGTATCTCCCTTGTGTCTGTACCAGCCTTTTGTTGGAGTCTCTGGTCTGCTTGTGGTCCTGTGGCTTAGTTGGTTTCTTAAGTCATTTTGTTCAAACAGGCAGAAAAATGCTCTGCTTTACCCAGGATTTTGCTATCCTCCTCCCAGGTTAGTTCAATGGGAGGCAGATCTGCTTTGAGTATCACAAAAGAGGGGGATGCAGTGATGAGGCTAGGTTCTGGGTAGAGTTGAGGCCTTTCAACAAACAGTAGCTTTTCCTGGGGGCTAGTTTGTGAAAAACTCACAGAGCCCAGCCTGGAGCCATTCTCAGGGTTTCTGTTTACTCAGTTTCAATTGATTGTCAGGCTGCTAGAGGGAGGGGCAGCCTCTGGCTCTGATTACCCAGTGAAGAAAGCCACTCCTAGGGCTGGCTCCCGAGCTGGGTGACTTTTCCCTGGGTGGAGCTGAGTCTGGCAGGTCACGCCACCCTTAAGTTCTTGTGACCTGCTAAATGACTCGTTTTATTCCAAGGCTTGAGTTGGAGCTAGCACCTCCGCCGAGCTTTGTCGGTATCCAAGATGGAGATCTCCGGTAGTGGGGGTGGGGGCAGGGGTGACCTTCCCTCCTCTGTTCCCTGAGAAGGAGTGAGGGCGTCAGGCTTCTAGTCACCCCGAGTCTTGGTTCCTGGGTCATCTCTGGTCTGAGAACTGCAGGATGAAGATGTCCGCTCCTTGTCGGTTCTTGCTGGTGTTGAGTAGAATCTGCTCGCCTGCTGTGTCTGGCTCCTTCGTCCTGGACTCTCTGTGGCTTAGGTATGGTGCCTGCGATCGCCACCGCCACGGCTGCCGGCCGCAGAGGTGGCGGCTGGCTGGCAAGGGCTCAGATGTGTCTCCTTGCCTGGATTTTCCCTCTCTGGCCTGACTCTTTGTCCTGTGATGGCACACTTGGTGTGATTCTCTGGCTTAGGACTGTTCACTGGAACTCTAAAACTGCTTTCTATGCTAGAGCTTGTTCAGACTCCAGCTTCTCCTCCGCCATCTTCCCGGAACTCTCTACATTTCTTTTTTAGACAATGTCATCCCCTCTTTCACTTTCCTCCAGTGTCCCTCTTCCATCCTTGCCCACAAGTTACATAGTTCATTTTCCACATGGCATATACTGAATACCAAGACTGTATTTGTTCACCCTTCCTCCCTCTCTTTCTGCTCCCCACTTCACTCTCCCTAACAAAGGAGAAACTTTACTCTCACCATTGCTACCAGCTATACATATTATTTCTTAACAACAATACTATTCTTTGTTTTGATACATTAAAACATATTACTCTAAACAGATACTTTTTCAAATGTTGTCCTTATAATAGCATATAGCCATTTTTCATATTTTGATATATATCCTTAGGAATGAATTTAATATTTTCTAAGGTATGACCAAAACTACAAAGGTGTTTTTATACAATTTCCAAATGACTTTCCTCAAAAGATATTGCAGTTTGTATTTACTTTGTTTTTACTTGAGAACAATGACTAACTGAAGAAAACCTTGGGTTTTCTTTTTTCTTTTTTTTCTTTTTTTTGGGGGGGTCCAGTCATGGGGCCTGAACTCTGGGCCTGGGTGCTATCGCTCAGCTCTTCAGCTCCAGGCTAGCGCTCTACCAGTTGAGCCACAGCGCCACTTCTGGCTTTTTTCTTTTTGCTTATGTGGTGCTGAGGAATCGAACCCAGGGCCTCATGCATGCAAGGCAAACGCTCTATCACTGAGCCACCTTCCCAGCCCTTCTCCTTGGGTTTTCATCCTCTCCCTAAACATTCAATAAAAGTATTTAAGAAGTATACAAATTGACACTTATGAAAGTAGTATATAATTTACTCTGGAACGATTTAGATGCTCCTTGTCTATTTTTATTCATATATTTTATATAATTGATTAAAAGAGAAAATTTATATATATATGTGTATATATGTATATTCCAAGCAAATACAGAGACCATGAACTACTTTGCAATTACAAAGTCTGCAAGTCCTTCTAATATGGATAGAAGATATTGAAATTCACTTAGCAAGTCAATATTACTGACTTATTCCTATTCATCATTCATTTGTTTTACTTCTAGGTTTTCCATTCTCTAGGATCAGGTTCT
The DNA here is from genome assembly GCF_019054845.1 of Dipodomys spectabilis. Lineage (NCBI taxonomy): Eukaryota > Metazoa > Chordata > Mammalia > Rodentia > Heteromyidae > Dipodomys > Dipodomys spectabilis. The sequence continues at coordinate 1,318,604 of NW_024870748.1, read as the reverse complement.
CATAATTGATTCATATAAAACTTTAAAACATATGATTTAATTTAAAAATTAGTTTAAACTTGTAAGTCTGCAATCTTTTATATATTTTCTTGCCTTGCATATGCATAAAGTACTGTGGAAGCACACAGTAATTAGTAAGAGTGATTACCTGGGCTGATGGATGCAGTAGTTTCTAGGTAGATGATGGATGGTATGGAAGGGTTTTTGAGCAATGCCAATAAATTACTTGTTTAAAAACTCAAGATTATAATTTTATGACTTTAAAAAGAAACACACATTTAAAAGAAGGTCTATTGCAGAATATTCATAAGAACAAAATTTAAGAAAACTTTAATATTCATTAAATGGGGTTGACATAATTTTGTAATAGAGTCAAGGAATTGATCAGATTCAGTTACCTTAAATGGAAGAGATGACTACCAGATTTCTAGCTTAGGTGGGTGCTGAGACAGCGTGTAGAGAAGTATAGTTGTGGGTAGGCCAATTATGAGTTCATTTGAGCCTGGGACTTAGAGTTCAAGAATGAATTTATAGAATTCCATCGTGTATATATACCACATTTTCTTGAACCGTCTACTGAGGGGCATCTGGGTTGGTCGCATATCTTAGGTAGGGTGAATAATGCTGCAATAAACATAGTTATGCTGGTAGCTTTAGTATGGTCTTGTTTGTGATCATTTGGGTAAATGCCCCAAAGTGGGATTGCTGGGTCAAAGGGAAGCTCTATGTGGAGTCTTTTTTTAAAAATTTAATTATTTTTTTTTTACTGTGAAAATACCGTACAGAGGGGTTAAAATTACATGAACGAGGTAATGAGTACATTTCTTATCAAGCATTGTTGCCTCCTCCTCTGTTTCCCCTTATCATCCCTTCCCTCCCGGCAAGGTCCGCCCCCTGCGTGGCAAAGTTGTAAAGTTCATTTTTCGACATAACGTCTTGTACATCTCATTGTTGCAATGGGTCCACCTATATCCCTATTTAAATCATTTGTTTTTTCCCTTCCCCTCCCCAAATTATACCAACATCAAATACAGTGAAAACAGGGGTTATACTGTGGGGGAGGGACATACTAGTGGACATACTTTTTGATGATTGAAGATTAGAAACCACATGTGTACTGGATAATTACCCTCTTTTCCTCTAGAACCTTGTTCTGGTCCTCAGAAGCCTTATCTGGCTCACATAAAGAGGTTCCCTTGCTTCCACTTTCTGGTGTGATTTAACCTGTAACCTGTAGGATGTCTGAAGTCAGAAGTGTGGGCTTTTATTCCCCTAGCCTTTCTGCGAGTCTGTTGTGAATGAGTAATAACTATGTCCCTCAACCTGTGCTCTTAATTCTTTTCATATGTCCTTCTCCTATATTTGTAGCTATAACATTATCTTGAGCTAGTAAACGACTCTACCCCTTTTTTTATTTAGTAAAGGAGATAAAGGGTATCTGCTTAATGCTAGTTCTGGTATGTTTTACTAGTTTTTAAAATCCTGCTCTCCTTTTTGTAAGCAATTTCTTCATCAAAATCTCTATTATCCTATTTGAGCATGCCATCTGCTTCCTACTTAGATCCTGACAGGTACTACAGATAGAATGTTTAACACAGTTCCTAGCACACAGTAGATTCTACATAAATGTTTGTCATTAAGGATAGTTTTGTGTAATGCATCCTACAAATATATGTTTTGTTCTCATTTGGAGTCTATTCATTAAATTAAATTTCAGTTGAACCTTGTTTAAAAAGAATTCAGTCAATAAGATCCCTCAATTATACAGGCTATAATTTTATTACTTTTCACTACTACATTTTGTTTTTTAGAGGAGATAAATAATTGGAAAACACTTTTGAATTAACATTTTGAAAAGAAGTGACTCTGTTTTAGAGAGTGATCTGAAATGAGGGGACAGCTGAGCAGTATTAAATAGACCTGCAGTGGCATTGTGGAACTGTCTATACTAACAATTCACTTAATTTTAACTAACTCATAGGGTTTTTCTGAGAATCAAATGAGATAAATAAAACAATAGTAAATATGTAAGGTATCCCTTTTTCTTACCCTCTGTCTTCATTCCAGCTTTGTCACAGTCCCTATAGGATAATCAATCACTCACAGTATTTAAGTGGCTTCTAGACTAGGGATCTTCAGGCAGGAAAGTATGTAGTATGATATTAAAAGATGTTCAACAATGATATAGATCCAGAATAAGTTAGATTATTTTCTACAAACTTAAAAATTCTACTTAGAAGAATCCCCATACTTTCTCAAAAATTTATCTAACAGTTTAATGTTACTTGTTAAACTAATGGTTAAAAATCCAAGCTTCTATTTCATTTTCTTTTGCTTAGAGCTACAAAAATTTCAGACATGTTAATTCTGTGTTCTCCATTGTTATTGAAGTCTTTCAACAACTCTAAGGCTGCTGATGTCTCATGAAATGGAGATTGGGCAGTAAGGAGCAAATGGTACCATGTATTTTAATTTTTTATTTCCTTTCTGCTCACTAGTTACAAAGCATTAATTAATTAAAGACCACTTTAAAGAGACTGAGCTCTGTCACTCTAAGTAATACATGTTAAAATATTCACCCTATATTCTACTGTTTTATGGAAAGGACAGAAATAAATGGTACCTTTAAGGGACATGCAATTAATTTTCTATGGTTTCTTCTTTGTACTGTATATTATGAAACGATGATTCTTACCAATTAGCAATGGTGAAGGTTTTAAGCATTTTTATTGCAATGGACTCATTATATTGTTATATAATGATAGAACATCAAACTTTCTTGATAGGTTCAATCTATGGAAGAGGTCAAATTGGCAGAATGTATAAATGTGTAAATTTGACAGTGATATGCAGTCAGTACTTTATCTGCACTGTAATTTTGTGAGAGAGCAAATTGTTGTTTTTGTAAGGTCTGATGTAAGTTTTTATATACACATTACTTAAGGAGAGTTACTTATTTTATGGTTAAAAATAGCTACTGTACAAAGTGATTCATCAAAAAATATACTGTAGGTATCCTTGCATTTTCAGATGTCATTCAATATTTGTTGATTAATTACAGAAATTTAGCTAAAAAAGTGTTGATAGATGCTATCTTTTGAAAGTCCTTCAGGAAAGAGAAATTACTGTGAAGGTCAATGGGAAATAAAATTGTATTAGTCATATTCATGTCACTATAATAAAATACCTGAGATAATCAATTTATAAATGGAAGTGTTTAGTTTGGATCATGTGTTGAAGATTCCAGTCTATAACTGATTGGCTGTGTTGATTTGAACCTATGGTAATGCAGTAACTCATGGTGGGAACACGTCAGAGAAAAACTGTTCACCTTTTGTCCGGGAAGTAAAAGAGAGCAAGGGAAATATCAGTGTCCCACCATCTTCTTCAAGGGCATGTCCTTCATGATGTACAGTTCTCTCTCTAGGCCATACCTCTTAAAGTTACAGTACCTCCTACTTATGTTATAATTGGGATACCTTGTTTAATGCATGAACACTTTTGTCCCTTACAGCAATAAACTGAAAAGTCACATTTATTTGATTTTTGAAGCATATCACTAGCATTTATATAAACCCCTGTTTCTTCATTTGAACCTAGGTAGAGTTGAATGTAGTTCCATTCTCTTTTTAAAACCTGGGTCTGTTTGGTGATATTTCAGGACTAATCTCTTCATACTTTACATTTATTACATATTCTATTGTTATTTTAGGCATTTGCCATGTCTAAGTTAAGAATTTTGCTATGTTGTGCAGAAACCTCTTTAACCTTGTTGAATTTAGCATTCTCCTATCTGGTTTAAGGGAATGATTTCCCCTTTGCTAGTCTACCATCACGTAAATGCAACTAAGAGAGGTCTCATGAGCTTATCATAAAGTTCTTTACAACATTGCCTAGTGAAATCTGTGAGGGAAGCCTTTGTGAAGTTTATAATATTTATTTCAAAAGGTCCAGAATACTTCTAGATTGAAACTAAATTTTCAGAGTTCCATCACTTCCTGATAAGACTACTTTCTCCTTCAGGCCACAGAAGTGAAATTAAAGGAAACTCCAGTTTCATGTGCTTTGGGGAATCACAACATGCAACACTATCAACTGCAGCATTAAGGATGATGTTTATTATTTCCTACTATGTTTAATATAATAAGATCCCTTAACATTGTCAGCTTCACCACTATACACTAGCTCCAAGAACATCCCCTAGAAAACATCTATAATTACCATTTTTCTTAAGAAATACAATTCTAAATTCAATCATAGTGACATACCCCTGTATTCCTAACATTTAAATGGACGAGGCTGGGATAATAGGGCAAGGTTATATCCCAAACCTCTCAAAAGAAAAAAAGAAACAATTCCAAGCTCAATTCTTCATTTCTTATTTACCTCAGTCATTCCCAGATATGAAAGCCCCAAGTAATTCCTCATTTCCTTAATTCTCTTAATCTAACCAGTGTCTCATTCCTCCATTATCTACTAAGCTATTTTCATGCACTATCTGCAACTCTTGGTCTTCAGCAGTGTCTCTAAATTTTTTCAGCTTCCTCTGTGAATACCATTTTCATTCTTGTCCTGAAAGTGGCTTGCTTCACAGACAGAGTTTTTCCTACCACCCTGGAAAATGGTAGCTGCTTTTTCTCAAGCACCATGTTTTCCAGGTTTTTCTTCTGTGCTCTTTTCAAAGCCTAATTTCTGTTTAAATTCATTATCAGATAAACCACTTCCTTGATCGAGAAATGTATTGAATCCCTGACTAGTCTCCATAAATAGCTAGAAGTTTTACATTTTCAGTTTACTGTTTTTCTATCCTTTCTTTTCTCATTCTTTGTTTATTGAATGTCTATGCATGCATTCTTTTTAAAAAATCTTTACCTCACCTCATTCAACACTTTTCCTGGTTATAGAATAGAACATGCCATTACTAATAAATTGCCCTTTTCTCAGAAACTTGTTTTTTAAAGCATATCACTCTCCAAACACTATTACCTATATTTCTAATTATTTAATCTTGTAGATCTAACCCAATAACACTTTAAATATTTTTGGATCTCTAATCTGTTGATTCTTTAATTTTTTTAAATATTCATGAATCACTTTATAGTTTTGTTTCCTCTTTATGTAGCTTAGATGCTATGTCTGTGATTGTTTTGTCCAGTATGGAACTAGTTTCTTTCTATACATACACTACTTTCTATCATACACACAAGAAAATCCTTAAACCTAGTTTAATAACATTCTACAGACTCGATAGAAACTATACATAGGATAAATATGCCAGGGAAATATACAGCTATACTAACTAGATTACCCTTAAATGTACAAATCTTGAAGGAGTTGTCCTAACTTTTTTCTCATCAATTTGTGCTCTTATTTTTGCAGAAAATTATTTTCATTTGCTCACCTTACCAGCTTCCAAGAACTCCTTTACTTCTCATCCTGACTTGATTACCTTATTTCACTGAGAAAATAGAAGCAATCAGAATGAAGCTATTACTCTTCTCACCATCAAATCTACCAACTTACTTCTAATGTCTTCATCAAAGGCCATCAAAAGCCAGTCCTCGTATTTATAGTGGATCTCATCCTCTCGTACTCCTCTATCTTCTCAACTATTTTGCTCCAGCATTTAATTCTTATTTCTTTTACAAAATCTAATTTATGCATCCATCATTACTCACACATGCATATTGCAATTTGTTGCATCTTTAGAAAATTCAAATGTTTACCCTATATCTTTGTTAAGCCTCCACTCCATTTTTCTGTTTTTGTATTGCAAAACACCTAGAAATTTGCAATCAAAATCTCTATTACATTCCATTTTCTTGAACAAACTCTAATTAGATTAATATTCACACCCTTTTGTTTTTATCATACTATTAAAAATAAAATGTATTATGTACATATGGGGCATATGTCATGATTTTACAAGATACTATTATATATAGTAAAATGGTTACTATAATTGAACAAATTATCCTTCAACTCTTACGGTGACCCATTTATCCCACCTATAGGAACATCATCAATAATCTGGTCATTTGCCAAAAATCTTGAGTACAACCTACTTGTGATGGTTAAATCTTGATTGTCAATTTGACTGGTTTAGGAATATTTAATTTGGAGTATATCTGTGAAGTTGTCTACAGAGAAAACTAATTAAGTGGCAAAGACCCTCCCTGAATGTAGGTGGCTTCATCCTATCTTTTGAGAGACTGGATGGAATAAGAAGGGGAAAAAGAGAAAGTTAATTTCCTGTATTATCTCTCTCTGCTTTCTCACTACCATGAGAACAATAGCCTCTACCTAACATTTCTACCATCTGATGATCTGCCTTATCCTGGGCACAGATTCAAGAGGGCCAAAGACTATGAACTAAAACTTCTAAAAATATGAGCCAAAATAAGTTACAATTTTTCCATTAAGTATTTATGGCAGTTGTTTTGCTACAGTGACACAAATGCTGATTATATTCTACATTAGTACTTTGAACTTGTTCATTCTGCTTTTTTGCTTCTTATACCTTTTGAACTATATCATTACATTCTCTATTCCTCCTTTATCAGTCTCTCTTCAGAGTATATAACAAAGGGAAATAACTCTCTATTTCTTAAAGAGATTACTCTCACATTTCTGTTAATATCATGATCTCATTAAATATAGTTGTCAAATATCTCTTCTTTTCTCATCCTCTTTCCTCATTCATTTCTTAATATCCTAGATACAATTAATCCCTTCAAGTCAATTTGGATTTTTCTGGGAGCAGATTCCAAGATGTAGTAAAAGTCTTAAGAGAATTATTTAGCACAATGTCTATAAATGAAAAATGGGAAATAAAGCAAGGAGATCCTAATTCTATAAATTCAGAAAAAATGATAAAGTGGGAGAATAAAAGAAGAGACTCAGATCAGTCCTTTACCACAATTGACCTTTTGAGGAGTGCCCCATCCTATAGCAGTCCTGAGCAAAATGGTGCTCAGTCATTGGCAGGATCTCCAGGGAAGCATGGCCTCTAGGTAAATAGCATTGTGGGTATAAAAAGGTGGAATCTGGAATTACTGGATGGTGATGACCTTGAAAAGGAAATTTAAGTGGAGTATTTCCATAGCCACATGCATTTATTTCTTTTGAAAGACTATTTTATTTTTGAAATGTCCCAATCTTGATTTTTTTCTTTCAGTACTTTTTATTGAGTCTTCTTCCTCTTTCTAAGCACTAAAAAATCAACGTATGTTTAAGGGTAACATCTTCCATCATGCATATACTCTTCTCATTGCTTAGGAAAATCATCCAGTCCTATAGATGTTATTCAAATGTATACTATAGTTTACAACTCCTATGTTGGAAACAGAAAAATGTCTTAAATTTCACATATCCTAACTAGTATATTTTATTTCCTGTTGATCCACATCCTACAAAACTTGGTCCACAATCTTGCCTGTGTAAAGGACAAGGTAATCATTTACTAGCTGCTGAAGACAAAGGACTTAAATTCAATCATACTTTTTTCTGTGGCATTGCAACATTTATTATCAAATTCTGTCAACTTTTGATGCAAAATCTTTTTTATGGTCATTTCTAATCACTTCAACTTCTACCATTGCAGTTTGAGAAAATACCTAAGGCATTGCTTTCAAATAAAAATATCAATACAATTTGGATTTGGAAAACAAAACTTCAGTTATTTTTTTTTCCTGGAATTTCTGGACATTTGCTTTCTTCATGATCTTTTTTCCATAGAGTTCTATCTGGTTCTTAATTCAAACCTCCCTCATGAATAGTATGTTTAAAAATCTGTGATATTGCAGTGTAAAGCTATAGACTCATTCATTCATTCATTCTACAAATTTTATGTAGTGCTCCATAAGTGTTAGAAGTAATTCTAGGCAATGGAAAAATAGCATGAGAAAAATGAATATGATCACATGGGATAAACTAACAATAATTTTAAATATATAATTTGTGTGGGTAAATGAGTCAGGAATAGGAAAACAGATTTAGTGTATCAAAAGCATTGAGGAATGTTTGCTATTTTATAAAAGGTAGTGGGAGAATGTGGCATTTGAGTAAAGCTGGAGGAAGGTGAGGGAGAGAACTCTGTGACTACATAAATAGTGTTCCAGGCCCAAAGAACAGTTAGTACAAATCTCAAAGTATGATTAATCTTGATTTGCTTATGGAAGCTGTATTATAATTCCTGAGATAAATCAACTTTAAGAAAGAAAGGTTTTGTTCACATTGTTGTAGGTTCTAGTTCATGAGTACATGGACTCATTGTTTATAGGCCTGTAGTAGGGAGGCAGCCAGCCCATCATGGCCTGAGTATGTAGAAGTACAAACTATTCATGGTAGACCAGGAACAAAACAGGAACGGACTAAAGTCCTACTATATCCTTCCAGATCATGCTCCCCAAAGGTCTCCCATTAAGGCTTTTTACAAATTATACCACCTTGTAATAGTGTCACCTAGGGACCAAGCTTTAATATGTGGGCTTCTAGGGGATATTACAGATTCAAACTGCAGTAGTCTATTTCTTTGTAATGTTACCCAAACCTAGTAGATTGAAACTCCAATTATCTCACAGTTCTTGTGAGTAAAATGACAATCTAGCTTTGACTTATCCGGATACCTCTGTTTCCAGAGTGTTAGCAAGGATTCAGGTATCCTGAGGTTCAACTTGAGGAGGATGCCCTTTTTTATTTCTCACACAGCTTCTGGCAAGACATTTCTTATAGGATGATAGACAAAAAGCCTCAATTCATTGCTGGCTGCTGGTCAGAAGTATCCCTCAGGTTCCTTGCATGTGATGTTCCAGATAGAGAAATGCACAATGTGGCAGTTGGCTTCCCTAAGAGTAAGAATGCAAAAGAGGTTTGAATAACATGGAATTCAAATTCCTTTTGTAACTCAATCTCTGAAGTGACACTCATCCCACTTAGCATATTCTAATTTTAGAAGCAAATCACTACCACCATTCCATGCAAGGGGTGAGGGTCATACAGGGTCTGAATTCTGGTAGGCATGAGGTATTGAGAACCATTTAATGGAGACTGCCTATGAGAGAGGTTTGGGGGGCTAGAACAAGAAAAATAGCATTTAATGTTAATAAACTAGATAAGATTGTGCACAGAGAATGTGTAGAAAAAGAAAGCTTGAAACTAAGTCATAGAAAACCTAATTTTTGTTACAAAGAGGAGGGCCCTCAAAAGACACTGAGAAAAACAAGAATATCCCCAAACAATAATATGTATATTGTCTTTAGAGTTCACATTTATTTACTTTATATTTTCTATTTTTTAAAAATTTTATTTTTAGTTAAAATTTATTTGTAATATGAAGTTTGTAATATTTCCATACATGCAACAGTGTGCTTGAATAAATTTACCCCTTCATGATGATTCCATTCCTCACTTTTCTTTTCCTCCTTTAAAAAAAACATGTGTTAGGTTTTATTACACTCTGTGTGTGTGGCAGATCCTCTTCTCCTAGAGAGTGTATTTTTTTGTAGTAATGTAATTCTTGTGGATCTGGCAGGGCTGTATGTTGATGTGAAGATAAAAATGAAAAGTTAACTGAGGTAAGCTGATTTCAGCTCAGTTTTCTTGGAAGAGACTGAAAATTGGCTAACTCTAGCCAGAACATGAAAGAGAGAGGGAATAACAAATGTGTGTGTGTCAACATGTGTAAACACACACACACACACACACACACAACTTGAATTTGAACTCATTCTCTAGTGTGCCACAGGCCTTATCATTCCCTATTGTTTGTATTGTTTCTAATTTTTAAAATTATCTTTCAGTCATTGTACAAAATAATTGCATTTAACAAAGCAGTTTATGAATACAATGCATCTTAATCAATGACATCCCATTCAACATTTTCATCATCCCTCCTCCCTACCCTTTCCCTCACTCTTCTTAATTTTGTAGGATATACATTGATTTTTTTTTTTACTGCATCCCTCTCTCCCCCTATTCTCCTCTTCATTTGTTTATCCTTTTCCTCTTGAACCCTTTCTAATATTCACTCCCTGGTGTTTTATTCTGCTGCAATTTGATTTTGCCTTTCTAAGGAATTACACTATTTGAGTTCTCCCTTGAATCTACAATATTTCAGTTAATACATTTATATACATTTGCATACCACTCACCATATTTACTTAGGAGTTTATAAGCTAAATCTCTGTATCATTCTTACACAATTTTACACAGCAATGTCCTTTATTATTTTCTTAGAGGTATTAGAGTGTGGTGACTGAGTTGGAACTAATGAAGATATTTCACATTTTAGATGAATCTTACCCAATTTAACAAAAATAAAACACAAACATTGTTATTTTCCCACTTTCCTTCTTCCCAATTCACCACCCAAGTTGTAAAGCTCATTTCCAACATGTTATCTTGTGAGTATTGCTGTTGGATTGTTTCACCCTTTGTCCTTTGTCTCACCATTTTATCATTTGCCTTCTCCTCCCTAATTCAGATAAATATCTATACCAATGTTTGACAATAAATGTACTCACTACTTTATGTAACCCCTCTGTACATCACCTTGACAATAAAATTAAATAAAAAAATAAAAAATAAATCACAATCAATTTCAATAAAACTATTAACCAAGAAAGTTTCCTAATGTTAGAATATTTTTGCTGTCTAAAGACAGTTCAGTCATATTGATGATATATTGTATTGGTATAGCATTTTATTTGCACACTATCATTTAAATCCTATTCTAATAATATATATATATACACACACACACACACACACACACACACACACACACACACATGTGTCATGGGGACATATATACATATGTCAGTCATGAGGCCTGAACTCTGGGCCTGGGTGCTGTCCAGCTCTTCATCTCAAGGCTAGCACTCTACCACTTGAGCCATAGCACCACTTCCGGCTTTTTCTGCTTATGTGGTGCTGAGGAATCAAATCCAGGATCTCATGCATGCAAGGCAAGCACTGTACCACTGAGTTACCTTCCCAGCTCTCTAATAATATATTTATTATTATTATTATTGTCATCATTTTAGGTGGGGTAAATGACACTCAGAGAACTAATATAGCTTGTTTAATGTCATATCCTAAGTAACAGCAGAGTTGGGTTTTCAACCTAATTTGTGGTTAATGTTCCATCCTACGTACATCAATTATGTTAGTCTCACAGCTCTTGATGGGAACAAATTCTGAAAAGGGACTTGAAAAACTGGGCAAATCCACTAATATGTGTGCTATATAGATGAAATAGTAATATCTAAATGTGACATTCATAAAATACTTACCAAAATCTAGATAGAATCTGTGTTCTTAGAAGCTAGATGAATTCCTAATTTTCTGCTAATTTCTCCCAGAGGAGAATGAGACATCTTGACCTCTGGAACAGCACACCTGTGTATTCAATGGAACTCTTATAGCAGCATCTACTTTTGATATTTATGCTTATGCTAGCCCTTATTGAATATTAGCAAGGAAAATTGAATATTTTAGACAGGCATTCATAGGAAGGAATTGTGGAAGTCATATTCTGCCATCTAGCACATTTAGGTAAACCTATTTAGTTATCTCAGATTCATAGAGCCAAAGGCTAGCTATCTTCTTCCATGAAAACATATCTCTCCTCATTCTACTTCACTTTATTCTGAAAAGTATTTTGTAATCACAGTGACTTGATTGGCATCCAAGTAACTGTTTGCGCACCCCCCTTCCCCTGCCCAGTCCCAGCGTTTGAGAATTCATCAGATTTAAATTACACTGTACCTAGATTGATATTGCTAATCACAGCTCCTTTTTGTAGTATTTCAAACGTTCAAAGCATGGCTGGTTTTAGAAACAAATCATTATTATTATTATTATATTCATATTATTTTATAAAGTATTCCAACCTTACCCTTTATGCAAAGGTATAGTCATTCATTAGAATTCTTAAATTTATCCTCATTTTCCCCTTAAAACAAAATTCAACTGTGTCAAATACTGATAGTATGGAGTGAAAATCTATATCTTTTTTTTTCTGATTTCCAATCTGTGCTCACAGAGCGTATGTAGCTTGCTATCTGTCAACACAAGGATTGTGGATTAATTGAGCCATAAATTAAATGTAGAGGTACTAAGTCTAAGATAATGGTAAAGGGTATAGATTTATGGATTTCAAATCTTTTGGGCTGAATGTTTTAAATGAAATATCTGTGATGTTCAGTATAAAGAACAGAGAAAATTGTAGTTACTCTTGTTGAAGCTGTTTGCAGTGTATCTTCAGAGCTCAACTTATTCAATAACTCAGTAGAATCTCCAAGAGCCTTACTAGTTAGTTTAAAATTTCAAGTGAGCCAGGTGTGATTGGCTTATCCATGTAATACTACTTATTTAAAAAGCTGATATCTAAGGATTGTGGTTCTGATTCATCCAGGGCAGAAAAGTTCACAAGAGTCCATCTACAATTGACCAGCAAAAAGCTGAACTAGGGGAAAGGCTCAAGTGGTAGAGTACGAACTGTGAACAACTAAGCTGATTGAAATGGGAGGCACTGAATTCCAGATGGATTATCAGCAAAAAACAGAAAACAAAAACAAAAACAACACTACCACTACAAGAAACGAAATCTCCAACAAAATGGAATCAATACAGAGCACACTGTAATGGAGATAAGGCTAAAAACTATGCTTAAGGATGGAACTGGGGGAAGGAATACTGACAATGAAACTAAGAAGTGAGGTGATGTGTATGTAAGCCGGGGCAGAGGTGAGACCCATAGAGATAATGAAAACTACTTCTTGGGAAGTAGAAGCTAAGGATAGGAAATACTTTAAATATTTCAAGATCAATCAGAAAAGCTGGTTGGGAAGGGAGAAAAAGGAAGGTCATTAGATGTTAGAAACCAGAGGATTCCTTAAAACCTAAGAATCAGACCAAAACAAGTCAGAAATGGTATACATAAGTGGAGAGAGAAGATACAATGTAGCAGAGGGTGGTACTGACCTCAAGTTGAGAATTTATGTAAATAAATAAATGATAGACTACAGGAACAAATACCCATCATGGAAAAACATTTAAATGAGATTATAAAAACAGCCCTGCTGTTTAGAAAATGAGAATGTACAATGTGCAATGTGGTGGTACCTAATGAAATGCCAAGTCCTACAAGGTTGTAAAGACAAAATTGTCCTTGAAATAAAATCATTTCTACACTAGACAGGATAGGGTTAATTAAATGAAGTATGCTGAGGATTGTTTCTTGTGGAGAGGGGACCATCTGACAAAATATGCTCTATGCCCACACCCCCTTCTTTCTTGATGCCCTTTCCCAGGGAGCTTGAAATAGCTGTGTTGAGAAGCTAGACCCAGAGTTTTCACATTCATATCAAAAGTGAGACCCCAAATGCCTGCTTTGATAGTGATTACAGAGTATTTGCATAACTCAGTATTGAAATATGTATGGACTCCATTGCTTTTAAATCCCCAAGTTGTGGATTTATTTTTGTGACTGTTCCATGGCTCAGGTTTTATTTTAAAATTTCTTTGCTTTACTAAGGCATTGTCTCAAACATGGAATTTCAAAGAAATGTTGTTTAGATATTCTGTTCAGAGTATTTCAGTGCTATATTTTGTGGTGAAAGGAAGAAAGGTTTTACAGTCAGATGTATGCTCATCTGTCACTTAGATAGGCAAACTAACTCATCTAACATCAGATTGTGTGTGTGTGTGTGTGTGTGTGTGTGTGTGTGTGTGTGTGTGTGTGTTGGTACCATGGATTGAATTCATGCTCTTGTTTGACTTGCTTGCTTACTCCTGCCTGATGCCTACTATTTGAGCCACACCTCCACACTAGCTTTTTTATGGTCAAGTGAATGCAAAGCTTCAAAAGTTCATTGGATTTTCTAGAGGAGTAGGGAATCCAAGGTAATAGTGATTCTGTCACCATATGTTGGGAGCAGTGGTCTAAGTGACTGGCCAATAGGATGCTCCACAAACATCTGTCAGTGGCTGCAGATAGGATTAATTAAGAAATCAGAAATGGGGGCTGGGAAGGTGGCTCAGTGGAAGAGCGCTTGCCTTGCATGTTTGAGGCCCTGGGTTCGATTCCTCAGCACCACATAAGCAAAAAGAAAAAAAAGCCAGAAGTGGCGCTGTGGCTCAAATGGTAGAGCCCTAGCCTTGAGCTGAAGAGCTGAGGGACAGCGCCCAGGCCCAGAATTCAGGCTCCACAACTAGACCCCCCCCCCACCAAAAAAAGAAAAGAAATCAGAAATGAAGGATTAACTTTGCTCACTGCCCTGATACCCTATTCCCTATGGGGATTGAAGACCTTTTGCTCTCCCTCATTTATCTGAAAAGGAAATTGAATGTTATGAAATTTCCAAAAAGAAAGTTATATAGAATGTTATACCTGATCAAGAAGAGGACAAGGTAGAAGACCAGTGGCTGGTAATTAGATAGGTCTAGGAACAAACATGTTCTTAAATGTCAGCCAAAATTATTCTATGGCAAACCACAATGGAAAGTGGCTAGGGCCATGGAAGTTATCAATGTAGTATTTAAGAAATAATACTATGACAAAGATACCTAAAAAATATCTTGGACAAAAGAAGGCCACCCAGGGAGCAGCTTAGTGGAGAGTGAAGCTAGAGATATAGCAGGTTAGACTTCACAATTCTTTCAGAACCACTTCTGTAATTCTGACATGCTGTCATGAGTTGCCTTTGACAACTTTTTCTTAGATGTGATTATGCCTTCAGCAATCATGTAGTCCATTGGAAAGAATTGGACAATACCTAAATAACATATTAGAAGATTTATAGTTTGCCTTCCAGGCCAGAATGCTATTTTCCCAATTAAAATTGCTGTCAAATAGAAATAATCATATACGGTTTGGTTTAATGGCTGCTCTGGTACTCCAAGGGGAACCTACATTTTAAAATTAAAATGACAGAATTTCTAGCATCAATGATAGGTCAGTGATGTTTGTTGACTAGCGACATAAAACTTACTTGAAGGGCTGTATTAAAATGTGAATTTTCTGATAACCAGATTAGGTAATTCAAGATACCACAGTGCAACAACATGAGAATCAGAATCTTAATTTAAAATATATCTACCAAATACTTATGCACATGTTTAATAACTACTGATGCATGAAGTCATTGACTCTCAGTTTTGTTCAGTCTGGTCTTGAAACAGGAAAAATGTGAGCAGATCAAATAGAGTCATTTCATGTTGTAAAGAGTGTGCATATGAAGAAACTTAATTACAGAGTTACTCAACCAAAAGTGAGTGTGTGTAACCTGGTTGCCATTAGATAAAACCCAAACTTCTAGATGCTTCTGAACAGTATTTGTGTATCTATAAGCTCCAGAATGGTATTTTATTTTTAATGTTCTGGTTTTAGTTAATCTAAGTTTCATTAATCAGAGCTCCTGTGAACACAGACTGGGTAGTGGCATCTCTTCACCTTTATAGCAGATATAATGAAGGAGAAACTGAGGAAATGAACTACAGATGTATTCTCTTCTATAATCTGAAGTTGTAGGAAACAGCTGAGAATAGGCACTAAATTGCACAGAAAAAGGGACATCTAAATCATACCCAAATGCTAAATAATGGAAACATTGACCTCTAGATACCTACGATTGATCTCACAATAATAGTGAAGAACAAAAAACTGCCATTATCATAAAGGTGATTTAGGGATAGAAGTCTGACCTTTCTATATTCTGCAAACGTTACATTATTAAAGACCCAGTGAATTATGACTCTACTGAAGTGAAACAGTGGTATTTCTGAGTTTTTTTCTGCCAAAGAAAATGCTTAATCCTGTAATTTGTTTTTCTATGAAATCGAATAGATGGGCTAACAGAAAAGCATAAAAATATCAAATATTAAGTAGCATAACTCTGATAGTGATAATGAAATATTTCTAGAAAAACAAAAAATCCAAAAGTCATTTTACTTTTATATTAATCTTATATATATTTAAGCTTTATCCAACTGCCCCTTGGGTGGCAATTGACGAGATACAATGTTAGGTTATTGTTTTGAAGCGGTTTTCTGGCAGATCAGTCAACAATTATTTACAAACATCTTTAGTAGGCTCATTATTTTCACATACATCATGATAGGTTTGCCACAAATTGTTCCTTTTGGATTTTTTTCCTTAAAAGCAAAGAGATACCACAGACATTAGCTTTGCCTCTATGGCACTGATTCGTGTTTAATGGTATCAACAATTCAATCCAATTGGATTCTTGGCAAATATTAAAGCGATCTCAATCCCTTTTCACACACTGTGTTCAGTTAGTAGAATTTTACCTGCCAGTATTGTGATTTTGTGGTTGATTTGTACATGAAAACACAGTCTATAGTATTTGAAGTGTTCCTTGACAAAGTAGTTCAAGCTACATAACTTCAATTGAATTATTCGTCACTCTCTACAAGCTAAATTATAAACAGGAAAAAAACCTCGCTTGACACATTCAACTCAAGCATTGAACTCCCAGACAATATCAACCCTAATAAAATATGAGGCTAGATAAACACAGTATGAGAGGGTCATTTTGAGGACTGTTCAAGTGTCAGAAGGTGCTTTTTATTGCTATTGAAATTTCAAGGCAGAATAGAAGCTAATAGTCTGGTAGTTATCTTGAGGTAGGTGTGACTTCAGGGTCATACATAAATAAAGATGATTACCATCTGCACACCCTGAGACAATATAGTCCCTCAAGTTAGAAAATTGCCATTATACTCATCCGACAAGGTTTTATTACAGATCAATAAACAGGAAGGAAAGGAAAGCTGGTATATCAGGTTCTGTGAGGCAGAAGGAAAGGACTATGGTTGTATTTAATTGTGTCATTTGTGTTGTGTTTGGCTTCACATTTACATTCAGTTAATCATCATTTGTTTCTTAAGGAAGCTTTAGGTATCCCTTCATAACTCTCTCTTCAATCTACTTATTCAAATGGCATTTCGGTGGTTAATGAGCTAACTACAGTGGTCTCCTGTGAGGTAATAGCAATAAAGTTAAAAGGAGGGAATCATGAATCACAAGCTTTGTTCATGGGCTATGGTTTTTTCTCTGGTGCTAGCCTTAAGATGCTAATTAATAAGCATTTCACCAATTAACTAGATAGACTGCTCAGCTCAGCATAGGACCTAGCTTGTGCCTCTTTAGTTTTAGGGTACTTTGGGTTAATATAGTCTGACTACTGTACACTATTTGTATCTGCTTCTTTATTTGTTCTAGTAGAATAAAAGGAATATGTAGCAAAGCATGAATATAGGATAGAGAAAAAGAAGGCATAGGAAAGGAAAATAAACCTGCTTACTGCCAAGGCCACGTTTATAGTTGGTAGGCAACATAGGGATACTTGGGGAGTTGGCAACCTATGTGAATATGACAATGAGTCTGTGAAAAAATATATCCTACTATCTTGAAACACTGGGCCTCTAAAAATATATTGTTAAAAGAAAAATAGGAATGTGGCATAGTAACTTTAACACTATATTTTCACCTCATATCTTGCCCACAACTTCTGGAAATTCCAGAGGGTTGTGGCACAGTTAGCCATGACCTACTACAGAGGACATTAAAAAATGAGGAAGTGTTTATTTTGTTCTCATGGTAGAGCCAGAACTGCGTTATACAGAGGAGAAATGTGGGCGATAAAGAAAAGCACAGTTCTTATTACAATTTTATGTATATATTTGTGTATGTAGCTATGTGTGTATATATGTGTATTATGCATATATAATACAATATAGATATTTATAATACAATATTCAATATATACAATATACAATACAAGTATATATTTATGTGTGTGGAGTTGAAAGAGAATGATAATGGTCATTTTTCTTACAACATTTAAGACCATTACAAAATATCTTAATCACCCTACATTTTGATTCTTTTTTTTCTTTTTTGGGGGGGTTTAAATTTTTTTTATTGTGAAAATACTGTACAGAGGGGTTACAATTACATGGGCAAAATAATGAGTACATTTCTTATCAAGCATTGTAGCCTCCTCCTTTGTTTCCCCTTCCCATCCCTTCCCATCCTCGCCCCCCCCAATCCCCCTCCCCCCTTCCCCCTATTTTGATTCTTATATATTCCTATGTTGTGTTAGTCCAGAGGTTGACTGCTATCTGTTTGATTATCTATAGCAATACAGCCTTCTTTAATTCTAGAAGTTAGCAATAAGTATTCAGACAGCTGATTTAAAAAGCCCAAACCTGCTTGTGTAGGGCTCAAATCTAGTTTCCTTGAGTACCAAGTTCTCTTTCTGACTATTCACCCGAATTATACTTCCCTCTGTCACATGATACTGAAAATATCAGTAATATATGGAATATTTTTGTTCTTATATTTCAAAAATGTTACTCTATTTCTTAAACAATTCTGTTATAAAATGCAAAATTTTGTGCCTCAGCTTTTTTGTGAACTTCATTAAAATAGAAATTCAGTGGAAGAAGAGATTAATTAGAATAAGTTGTTTCTGGATCTTTTCTGACTCTCTCACTCGAATGTAAACTCCACAAGAACAGATTATTTTTCTTTATCATTATATTCCTAGAGCCTAAAATTAAAACCTGGTAAATAGTAGGAGCTCAATAAATAGAACGATTTAGAAAAAAATAACCTAGTAAGTGTCTTATAATCAATAAACCAGACTTTTAACCCTACTGTTTCTAAAGGTATTTAATGGGGTAGGTTTACTGAATATAGGATGAGTAATTGATATAAATACAAAAGTTAAAGTGTATTAGGTCCTTCAGGAAATGCACACTGACTTATAAAGTCTATAAATTAATGGATATAATGTTACAGCCAAAGATCACTGGGAATACACCTAGAGCTGAATAAGTTGAATTTAATATAAACTGCTGTGAAAGTGGGCACAAATCATGGTAAAGTGTTGGATTTAGTATAGAATTTGGGCTTTGGTTTAATGATTTGGGGAAGGAACCAAGGAAGTAGGAATTCACTCTGCATTTGGGTGCTGTCAGGTAATGAAGACAATGCTATGATTGTGCATCTCGATAATTATGATCTAGTGAGATGACTTAGAAAAGGAGGCCTTAATTAGTAAAGTAGCAGTGGTCATATTAGTCAATTTAAGGAGATATTTGTTGTTTGTTGTTTGGACAATAATCATGATTTTCTTTGTCCTTAAACAGAAATCTTGAATGGCCTTATTTTTCTCACTTCACTGTGACCTCAGAGTGACTTTGTCAAATGTTGGTATTTATGTCCTATAGAAAAGCAACATAACCTAGCTCTGAATAATACTGAAGTCTAGTATCAGACTTATTTCCAAATGTCTGCGACATATTATTTTCTTTCTCAGTAGCAAAAGCATGGAAGCAGGAAGTGGCTCATATCATGCATATACTCTTTTTTCTTAAAATCAGTCATGCATCAGGCACTCATTTTCTACTTAACTAAAACTAAAAGAGAGTTCTTTTTAGGTATTTGTTTATTATCTTTAGTTGTTCAAAGGAGTTGAGATGTTATCCCTTTCAACATTCTCATTCATCCCTCCCCTACACACCCCTTCCCTCACTCTTAATTTTGTAGGATATACATTAGAATTGACCCCACCCCATATAGTGGATTTTTAAAATTGAGTTATTTTATTTATTTATTTATTTTCAGAGCTGAAGACTGAATTAAGAGACTTGCACTAGCCAGGCAAGTGCTTAAAAGAGAGTCTTGCCCAGAGGATTTTGCCAGTGTATGATCTTGATATTGCTGATTCAGTTTCGCTCTTTACAGTGTCAAGAGATACTGACAGATGCTACAACATTTTGTTCCACTATCTGTGTTATCTAAGATGATTTTTGAAGTGGATTAATAGAATAGTTCAATATAGCCCTCTTCCCACTCTGTGTCCCAATTTTTACTATTCTTCTCCATTGTTTTTGCATGAAAAAGATATAAACACTTTCCATTCTGTACACTGGGCTCCCTCCCACTGAGCACAAACTAATTGCCATATTTACCTAGACAGTTTCTGCTGCTACAGTTATAAAGACTATTAGAGCTCACTTAGAATTCATTCTGAGTAATATATTAGGCCAAGTTCTACCTTTCTGATCATTTAGGAGCATCCTCCCCTTTGTTATAGATAATTAATATCATTTGACCACCTGCACAACATTCTAATCTGGTGAGTAAAGAGTTAGAAGGAACAATTAATTTATACTGGGTAAGACATTCCAGGTCTTTTAAAATGTTGGTATTTGGACAATGATTAATTAAGACTACAGAAAATATATCCAGTGATACAACTTCTTTCTGTTTCTATAATGTTCCATGGTTTTGGGAGCATTGGATAACTTCACTGTGTTAATCCTCCCATCATGCCTGAGCTATACAAAGCTAGGTGCTTTTTGTTTTAACCTTAAGGATTCTTCTCGATCTTATGGACAAAGAATGAAAATTTTCATAAAGTTCTCAAACATAATTGAGGCTTAAGAAGATTTATAGCAGTGGAGAGAAGATGGATGAGATGATAGAGTCACTGAAAGACACAGACTTCATCTTACAAAGAAGTTGATTTACATAGGAGTAAGCCAAATTGTCTCTATTGTGGCTTCTGAATAACAAACTAATGTTTCTCAGTCTTCACTTTTCATCACAATATAGACATAAGCCAATGAGAATGTTGACTCAATTGCTTCATTATTTTTATCTACTTCATCATACTATTAAAATAAATTCAGCTGGACACCAGCAGTTCATCCTTGTAAAATCCTTGCTACTCCGGAGACTGAGATCCCAGGATCATATTTCAAAACTAGGTTGGGAAGGAAATTCTGTGAGTCTCTTATCTCCAATTAGGCACTGAAAACACTGAAAGTATGTCTCTAGTACTATAGTGCTAACTTTGAGAGGAATAAATCTCAGGGACAGTACTCAGGTTCTGAGTTCAAGCCTTGGGACTGGTCCCAAACAAACAGATTCAGGAAAAAGCATAAAAATAGTATGTATTATTCCTTTTCACTTGTCCTTTGAATGCCATCTTTGTATTCCATAGATCTCATCCCCGTTCTTGAATGCCTTCACTTGCCCTTAAAAGTATCACACACAAGTGCAATGCATGTGTATTCATACACATGCACATACACACACCATCTGTGTCTATGCTTGAAATCTGGATCAGTTCAAGGTTTCTTTCTCATTTACAAATGGATCTTTTCAAAATTCCCTGACAACTAATAAAAATTAATTTATTTCAATGTTAATAAGGAAATGTGTGTTTGCCATTTGTAGATACTGCCTTTTACAGTACGTCATTCACATTGTTTTATCCCAAAAGAATAATGCTCAAGGTGGAATTCAAGAACTTTGGTAAATTTGACATAAGAAATACCTTTCATTTGAGGAGGCTTCCTGATACCCTAATATAATATAACACTTAGACTTCTACAGACTACAGCAAAAAAAGTAAGCCACTTCATATGTATATTATGACCTCCAAGAACCAATACCATTGGATTACCTTAAAAGTCAGCAGAAAAATGATCAGGCAGAGTAATGATTCCTTCTATGTGTAAACTTAGCTTGCCCATGTAGTCCTCAGATATTTGGTCAAATGTGATTCTGGTTATATCTGTGAGGATGTGTCTGGAAGAAATAAGCATTTGAATTTGTAGACTGCATGAAGCAAATTGCCCTCTCTAGTGTGAGTCAGTTTCATCTATCAATTAAAAACTAGGATAAGACAAAAAGGTTCAGTAAGAGTGAACACCTTTCGCTTGATGATGAGATAAGACATTGTTTTTGGTCTTTGAATTTGGACTGAAACATGGGCTCTTTTTGGGCCTTGAGCCTGCCAGTTCTTTAGACCAGAAGTTACACTATTTTCTTGATTCTCAGGCTTCAGTCTCTAATTGAAACTACACACTGGCTCTCTGGGTCCCCAGATTGCTGGCTATAATTCCAGCTACTTTGTCTCTGTCTCCGTGACTGTTTGTCCCTTTTCCTATAGGTATTATTTCTTTGAAGCACCTTGACTAATGCAGAGAATCCTCTCAGTAAATTTTAAGACATAAAAGGAATTCAGTCAAAATATTTAACCTCTGTGCCATATTTATTTCAACTTTGATTGAATTAACTGCCCAATTTAATTAAATTCTAATTGCTTTGGTCAAATATCAGATTTATTATGGCATAACAACAGGAAGATCAAGTAAACTAATTATTTAAATCAAAGCACTGTTAATCTCATTGCTTATTAATTCACTAAAAACTCCTCTAATGGACAAGACACTCAAGCATAAACAAGTGTTTTGAATTGTCTGTTGTGGAAAGGAGTGATAATCTAGCTAAGTTAGGTTACTTAAGAAAACTACACCAGTGGAAATAAAATGGAAACATTTACTTTTATGAGTAACCAAACCAAGCAAATCAAATTATGTAACTGTGTCTATGTTTCATCAAATCCTTGGTTGGTTTTATCTGTCTCTCACTTTGATTCATTTTAAACTATTTGACTTTTCATTTTGTCCGAATTAAGTAAAACTTCTCAAAATTTCATAAAAATACACACTTAGAATGGGCTGGACTTTTCAGTGTCCATTTGACATAGAACCATAGACTGAGGTGATACAGACATATGGGAGCCTTTGAACCTGTAAGGTGGTCAAAGGAAATAATTACATGATTGAAACAACTAGTATTATAAATACTACTGTCCATACTGGAGGAAGTATCAGCTAAATAGAATCTACCCAAGAAGATGGTATATAATCAAATTGCTTGGTTGGTCACCACTCACTGCCAGCATAAAACCAAATATACAAAGCAACATATAAGAACAAGTAATAAAAGAGAAAAATGGTTACAACTTCTTACCTGATCTCAAAAGATTTTATTCATAAGAAGAGAATCTCATATCCTGAAGAAACATTAATTCAATTCATGTTCTACTCCTTTGAGGATTAGAGTATAAATTCTTTCCCCATTGCCTGGCTCCTGCACTGAATAAATTTCAAAGACATTTTCCCTCAAAGACAAGCAAATTAAGATTTTTGCTTCTCCTTCAAAAGCTAGCCATGTCACTCTGGCCCAGAATGGTGTTAGAATGCTGTAGGTAGACTGCAAAAAGAAAAACAAAGCAAAATAAAACAAAACAAAAATACCAACTTTTCCCCCGAGAGTCTTGGGTACAGTGAAAAAGATATTGGATGTATAATATGGTGAAAAACAATTCAGTTGCAGACTGTACAAATGCAGTCCTGCAGTTTTCTACTTTGAAAATTCCCATGGCTAATGCCTAGGCTGACATCACTCTATCATCTTGCATTCCATCCAGTGGTGTAACTATACTATAGCCCAGTATTTTTCACACTGTGGGCTACAGCCTATTAATGAGTCCTGAAATAAATTTAGTAGGAAAAGACACATCCCATCTTCTCCTTTTCCTTTTGCTTCTTGTAATTTTTAGCAAAATAGAATGGAAAATATTACAGTGCATCACCCATGATAATGGCAATGTTACTTTATGAAACTCTTATTTTAGTTGGATGATAATAGTGTATATATGTGTCTCTATGTATCTACCTATTATCTGTATGCATCTTAATAGAATGCCTGTGTAATGTGTGTGTTTACATTAGATCAAGAAATTAACTATATTTCTTCTTGCCCATCTAATTGTAACCCCTCTGTACAGTATTTTCACAATAAAAAATAAATAAAAATTAAAAAAATTAAATGATTGATATCAACAAAAAGTGAGATCTTTTATTAAAAGTAGACTGATATTTGTAATTATGGCAGTACTGATGATTTTTCATTAAATTCCTTAATACTCCAAAGAACAGCTTATCTTTGTAAAATATAAAAAAATTGACTAGATTTATTACTGATGGCCACAGTTAAAAAATGTTTAAAAAGCACTTCTCTAATTATTCAAGCATCTATTTTACAGTTACAAAGCTTTAAATTCTGGAATTATACTCAGGGTTGAAGGTGGGAGGGAGATTGATGGAGTGATCTTCCCAGGCAGCAAGAGGAGTTATTTCTCTGACATTTTTGAATTGCCAATTCATGTTAATAATCAAAAGAAGAATGACTAAAGTCAGTGTTATTTCTGTTTTAAAATTATTTATTGATGATGAACTTCCTTAGTGCCTGATGTATGGTAGGCGTGCAACAATTACTTTTAAAAAGTGAATAAATCTAAGACTTCTTTAGGCTTTTTATCAATAATACCATAATTTGACTTATATTAATATTGTGATTAACAAAGACTTTCAATCCTTTGCATGTGAATTTTGGGGAGGTTTTCTCTTATTTTTGCTTTTGTTCACTTACTTTGCAAATCTACCTAAGCATTTTCTTTAATTTGGCTTTGGTGATTCAGGTTACTTGTGTCCGAATGGATAAGTTGTATCTTAATTTGGTCTTTTCTTTTCTGGCTTTAGAAATTCCAGGGTGAAAAATGAAACAATAGCAACAATAAAATTTAAAGAATCATAGACAATAAAACAAAATGTTTTCTATGCCTTTTTCTCAGCTTGACCCACAATCAAAGAAAATCAAGAGGAATGTACTTAAAAATTATGTGCATTTTTTGTACATTTTTATTGTAAAAATACTGTACAGAGGGGTTACAGTTACATGAGCAAGGTAATGAGTATATTTCCTATTGAGCATTGTTGCCTCCTCCTTTGTTTTTCCTCTACCATCCTTCCCTCCCACCTCCACAACTACCCCCTCTCCCCTTCCAAAGTTGTAAAGTTCGTTTTCAACATAGTGACTTGTACATCTCATTGTTACAATGGGTCAACCTGTATCCCTATTTAAGCCTTTCCCCCCTTCCACTCCCTAAATTAGAGAAAAAAAAATATATATATATACACAAGATGCAGGGCACCAACATCATATATATGAAAACAGGTTATACCATGGGGGAGGCACATATAAAGAAACAAAAAAATCACATAGTACTTTATAAATATGTTAGAAATAATAGCAAGAAACAAAAAAATAGGTATCCCTATTTTGGGGTTCATTTCGCTTAACATCATCTTCTATGGTCAATATACATAGCTTTTGACCTTTTCTACTTGTCCTACACATGTACTAGTTATTGCAAATAAGGGAAACCATGGGACCTATGTTTCCTTGGGCTTGGCTTACTTCACTTAATATAATTTTTTCCAAGGCTTTCCATTTCCTAACAAGTGGGGCAGTGTCATTCTTTCTGATGGAGTCATAGAACTGTTTCCATATCATAGCTATGGCAAATAATGCTGCAATAAACATAGAAACATAGTTGTGCTGGTAGCCTTAGTATGGCCTTTTTTTGTGATCGCTTGGGTAAATGCCCCAAAGTTGGATTGCTGGGTCATAGGGGAGCTCTACGTAGAGTCTTTTGAGGAACCTTCATACTGCTTTTCAAAGTGGTTGAACAAGTTTACACTCCCACCAACAATGCAGTAGGGTTCCCTTCTGGCCACATCCCCTCCAGCATTAGAGTTCTTGATTCTAACTGGGGTGAATCTCAATGTTGTTTTGATTTGCATTTCTTTTATGGCTAGAAAGGTTGAACATTTCTTCATGTGTGTATTGGCCATCCTTCTTTCCTCTTCAGAGAAGTTTCTCTTTAAGTCTTTAGCCCGCTTATTTATTGGATAGTTGTTTCTTTGAGGATTTGTTGTTGGGGGATTAAATTTTTTGAGTTCCAAGTATATTTTACATATAAGACCCTTGTCCATTGTATGGCTAGTGAAGCTCTTCTCCCAATCTGTGGGCTTTCTATTGATCTTGCTGCTAGCTATGTCCTTTGCCATACAGAAACTCTGCAGCTTCATGCAATCCCATTTGTACAACCTTTCTTTGATTTGTTGAAAAATATGGAATACTTCACAAATTTGCATGTCATGTAGGTGCCATGCTAATCTTCTCTGTATCGTTCCTTTAATTATACATTTTGCCGAAGTGAGCACAAAATATTCAGTGTTGGGCCATTTGGGCTTCTATAATGAAAATACCATAAGTGGAGTAACCTATAAACAATAGCAATGCATTTCTTGGTATTTTCTGGAGTATAAGAAGTTTAAAATTAATATGCCAACAGATTTAGTGACTATTAAGGGTTTGATCCCAGGCTGCAATCCTTGCCATAATCTCATATGGCAGAAAAGGTAAGGGAGATGTCTAGATTCTCTTTTATAAGGACACTGATCTCATTGGTGATGGTCCCATAATCATAACCTAATCGCCTCTCAAAGACCTTCACTTTCTAGTTCTATTATTTTGGGGGTTAGGATTTCTACATATGGATTTTGAGATAAGAGACTCATTCAGATCAGAGTGGTCAGATATTTTGCATTTAATGCATTAATTTTTGAATGGATAGTTTTATTTGCTGTGTATAAGGTAGATTTTCAAGGTTTCAAGATGACATTTTTATCCCTAATTTTTACTCCCAATGTACCCCCTCAGTTAAGAAAGGTTTAGCACAACTTAGTTACTGACTTACAGAGTCAATCTTGTTACTAAGAAATCAATGGTAAGTGCTACTGAAGGGGATTAAAAGGGTACAGGTGTGTTTCGTGCATCACAGAAGAAATCAGAAAGTGATTGAGAGGAAAACGCTGAGAATACTGCCAGGCATTTAAAAATCAACTGATTTGAACTACTAAGATCATGATGACATGTAATTCCTAACTTCTCTCTATTCTCTTCTATTGACTTGATCAACTTGCTGATTTTTTTTATAGCATTGGGGATTGAACTCAAAGTTTCACATTTGCTACTTAGATGGTCTATTATTTGAACCATGCACTCAGCCCTTTCACTTTTATTTTATTTTTCACATAAAGCCTCACACTATTGCCTGGACTGGCCTTAGATATCAGTCCTCCTCCTCTCTCTCTAGAGCAGCTGAGATTACAGATGTGAACAACTATACTTATTTTCTTCTGTTTTGTCAAACTTTCAGCCATACAAATCTCTTACAATTATTGTATGTCACCCTCCATTTTCTTTCATGTCTGATAAGTGGATTAAACCTAAGCTTGCTGTCAAATAGAACTAGGCTCCAATTCTTCTTTTGGTTGTTACTGGGTCATTTGCCTCAACCATAAAGTCTTGTGAAGTTTGTATGCAGAGAGGTTAGTCAAATGACACTTTCACATATAAAATGAAAATGTTATGGGATATATTTTAACTCTGAAAGTACAAAAACAATTTTATTATTTTTGTTTAGCTTATAAAGGGATTTTAATTCAGCAAGTCAATTTATAAGTACAATTCATCTTGAACAGTTTTACCACTTTCATCAATCTCCCTCATCTCTCCCAACCCTATGTATCCTGTCAAGTTACCTGGATTCATTTTCACATTTGTACATTGAATAGTATAACCTTATTCATCTACCTTTCAACTCTCCATTTGTCCATTCTTCCTTCTTCCTGTGTGGACATCCCATACTCTTGACAACATATTTCAGTTTCTTGTTAAACTATGTTAGTTGTTTGAAGGAGTTTTAGCATTGTAATTATTTATACCATATTTTATTCAATATGTTTATGTATATATGCATATGATACCATATCTGTTTTCATATATATTTATAATTTAGAACTAACTTCCACATATGAAAGAAAATATGTGCCTTTTTCTGTCTGAGCCTGACTTACTTTGCTTAAACTTCACTTAACATAATTTTTTCCAGACCTATATATTTCCCTTATTGAAAATGACAAAATATTCTTCTTCCTGATGGATGAGTAAAATACATTGTGTGTGTGTGTGTGTGTGTGTGTGTGTGTGTGTGTGTGTGTATCACATATACCATGGGTGATGGTGGATATGTTAATTTGTGACAATAATTACAAAGTATTTGTATAAAAATCAACATACTATACACTTTGAGCATCTATAATTATATTTGTCAAATATTTATAAATAATACTTAGAAATCTTTCCTATCTTGTTTTTCATTTTCTCTCTTAAGGTCTTTAACTTTGTACCTTTTTCTCCACTGCTACTACTACCATTCACCTCATACTTGGAATACTAAGTTAATGTGATTTTTAAACTTTTTTCTTACTCCAGCATAACTGATGATGATGGTACATTCTTACCAACTCATCAGTCATGTGATTCCTCATGGCAAGGATTACAACCTGGATATGTTTTTAAAAAGGCATCCGTCAGACTCTAAAGAAGTATTTTGTCATCAGTGTATATTATATGTACAAAAGAATCTCATTATGATGCTTTTATGCATACAAATAATTTACTTTAAAAATAGATGCCAGTGGGTACCAGTGGTTCAAGCTTGTAATCCCTACTCTGGAGGCTGAGATGAAGATCACAGTTCAAAGCTAGCCTGGGCAGGAAAGTTCATGAGACTCTTATCTCTAATTAACCACCAGAAAAACAGGAGTGGTGCTGTGGCTCAAAGTGGTAGAGCTTTACATTATGTTTCACTACTATAGACATGCTGCCCACATCTTACATTGGGAATCACAGTAAACTGGTGCTGACAGCTCAATCCTGTAATTCTAGCTACTTGAGGATCATGGTTTGAAGTCATCCCAGGCAGGAATTACTGTGAGACTCTTACCTCCAATTAAGCACACACACACACACACACACACACACACACACACACACACTCACACACACACACACACACACACACACACACACACACACACGCCACATACACAAAAGCAGAAGTGCAACTGTGTGGCTCAAGTGGTAAGAGACCTAGTTTTGAGTAAGCAAAGCTTAGGGATGGCACCCAATCTCTGAGTTCAAGCACCAGGACTGCCCTGCTCCAAAACAAAAATAAGCACAGTATGCTTTTCTTGACTCTAGGACACTCCATAATTTCATTTTGTTCTCTGTGTAAAAACAGCTAACAATAATTGATGCATGTGTAGAACTTTATAATATCAGAATGCTTTCATACACATAGTATCATTTAGTTCCCCATAACACAGCACATGATAAGAGTTTGTTATTCACATTTCACTGATGAGGAAATGAGCTCAGAAGACTTAGATTACTTGACAAAGCTCATATAATAAATACACAGTGAGCTAAATTTCAATCCCAGATAATTCTGGCCACAAAATAAGTTATTCTTGGATTTCAAATGCTTGTCTTCACGGGTGGTCTTGGCTTCTTGGCTCCCTTAAGCTTTCATGTATTTCTCATGTCACATACATTGGTTGAATAAAGGCACTGAACTCTAATGGCTCCAAGACTGTTCAGTCTGTACAATATCACTGACCTATAAAGTCTGTCAGAGTGTTCCTTCACACTAGGGATGCCTTTGTTTCTCTCTTCTCCCATAACTTCAAGTCCTCCATGCTTCAAGGCTTAAGTCAGGTTCAATAGCTGGGAAATCTCTGAAGGATTTAGTTCTGTTTATCATTCTTGTCTGACTTCCTTAAGCATTTATTGTTTGTACTGTATATATGAGTGTTTTATTTGCAAAATGTTCTTTACAGTAATTGTTTCACAGAAATTCACTTACTAGATTGAAGATTCTTTGGTGACATGTAGTATGCTGTATATATGATTGTACGATTGAATTCAAGTGGGAAAAAGTTGATTAAAATAGCTGGATGTTAGTGTTTCATGTTTGTAATCCTAGCTAGTTAGGACATCTGAGGATTATGGTTCAAAGCCAGTCTGGGCAGGAAAGTCCATGTGACTCTTATTCCAATTAAGCACCAAAAAGCCAGAAGAAGAGTTATAGCTCAAGTGGGAAAGTGCTAGCCTTTAGAAAAATAAAAGCTCAGGGACAGTAGACAGGTCCTGAGTTCAAGCCCCTGGACTGGTACAAAAGTTGATGACAATAAAATTTAAATAACTGGAGTCCAGAGGAAGGTGGCAGAGAAGCTGGGGACTGAACAAGCTCTTGCATAGAAACCAGTTTTATTAGTGTGTCTGCTTTGACTCTGAAAGGAGAAGGCAACAATGCTTGATAAGAAATGTACTCATTATCTTGCCCATGTAATTGTAACCCCTCTGTATGGTATTATCACAATAAAAAAACAGAAACCAGTTTTAGTGTTCCAGTGAAAAGTCCAAGACTAGAGAATCACACCAAGTGTGGCATCATAGTATAGACAGTTTGCCCAGAGAGGAAAAATTCAGACAGATTGGTTAAATAGACAGATTTGAGCACTCAGCAGTGTCGGTGGCAGTGGTGGTAGCTGCTGCCATGGCTGCAATATCAACAGAGAGAACCCAGAACAAAGGCAACAGAGGCAGTGTATAAGCGGATTCTACTCTACAGCAAGAACTAACAAGGAGCAGAAATATTCATCAGGCTTACCACAGAGAGTCACGGACCTTGGATGGGCCGGAAACCAAGGGAAAGTTGGGAGTACCCCACCAGAAATCCTCACTCCTTCTCATGGACTAGTGGTGGGAAGGTAGCCCCTCCTCCACCACTGAATAAGAACACCATCTTTGATACTGACAAAAACCAGGACAGTGCAGCTATCTCATAACTCAGGCCTTGGAAGAAGACAATAGGACACACTCAACAGGTCAAAGGAACCTGACTTGCAGGGCTCAGTTCCAGCCCCAGAGAAATTTTACCTTACCAGGCAAAGGGAGCTCTTCCCATGGAAGAGTGACTTTCTTCACTGGGTAAATAGAGCCAGAGGCTGCCCCACCCCACTGCAGCACAGGCAGCAGACCCAACTGCAGGAGGGTAAAAGAAAAACAATTGGAAACTCAGTAGACATAAATTCTGAGAATGGCTCCAGGCTGGGCTTTATGAGTGTCTCAGGAGCTAGCCCCTCAGGGAAAAGCTACTAATTGCTGACAGGCCTCAACCCTACCCCAATCTAGCCCCATCATAGCAACTCCAGGCTAAAGGTAACAGCTATCTCCCTCTTTTTTTAAACTCAAAGCAGATCACCCTCCCACTGAACTAGCCTGGGAAGAGGATCATAAAGTCCCTTGTAAGTCAGAGCTTCATTCTGCCTGCTTCAAACAAACTGATTTAAGAAACCAGTCAAGCCACAGGCAAACTAAACACCACAAGCAAACCAGAGACTCCACCAAGAGACTGGTTATGGACACAGAGGAGACACAAGATTCCCCTACTCGCAAAAATACCAAAGCACAATTTTTTCTACCTAATTTTTTGAAATTATTTAAAAAATTTTGTTTTCTAATTTTTACATCATTTTAACTTTTGGTTTATTTTTTAATTCTCTTTTTACTCTTTTCTCTTTTGGTTTTTTTGTTTGTTTTACTTAATTGCTGTTCTGTTCATACCCAGATATATACCCATCTTCGATTATTAGACCTTGTACTTTATTGTGTACATTCTTAATTCAGATATCAATTACTTAAATCACAAACTCTCAGCCCTAACTCTTTTAATTGTACTATTATTTCTTTATACTTATATAACTTTTTACGTATTTAATTATTAAATTTTTCCTTTTTCTGTATCACTCTTCTCCTTTCCTTCTCTCCTTTTCTTCTCTCTGAATTTGGGTCTTAGTTATATTCTGCTCGCCCTTTCTCTCCTCACATTCCTCTAATCATATTTTCACCTAACAACTCTCCCTAAACCTATTAATTTCTGATCTGTTGGCTTCTTCTTTGATTTTCTTATTCCATTGATTCTTAGTTGTTTGTCGTTGAACTAGATTATATCTACTGAACTAGATTGTATTTGTACTCATTTAGACTGCTTCAAAGAATCTGTGCAACTACAGGGCTCTAGCTGATGCTTGCCTTAAAATAGTGTTCTAACACAGAACTGGTTTTGCTTTCATACCCAAATGAGCCAAACAAGCCAGAGAAACCCAGGGAAAATGGCAAATCCAGGTATCTTAGCTCCCACTCATGATAATCAGGCAACAAAGCATTTAATGAATAAATCAGAAAAGAGTTCTCAAAATGCTCTACAACCACTACTTGTAACCATGTTGAATGAAAAGATTGAAAGTCTGCAAAGGACTCTGTGTGAGCATGATAGGGAAATCCATGAGCGTGAAGAAGTTAACCAAAGATCAATACAGGAATTTCACGAGCATGAGGAGGCTAATCAAAGATTAATAGAGGAATTTCATGAGAAGAATGAACAAAGATTAATGGAGGCATTCATGGAATCTACAAACAGAAAACTGGAGGAATCCATGGAACTCACAAAGGGGATGCTGAATGAAGCCTAACAGAAGGAAAGGGAGTTCAATGAAACTATAACCAATCAACTAAAGGATTTGAGAATGAACACTGAAAACCAAATAAAGGAGGTAAATAAGTCCATACAAAATCTAAAACAAAGCTCCAGAAAAGAATTTGAAGCCATCAAATATGACCAATTAGAAAGAAAGGAAATAAAAAACAAAGTAGAAAGTTTTGACAGTAAGTTAGACCATTCAGAAGATCAAATCTCTGTGACTGAAAACAGCCTATACATTATAGATAAAGAAGAAACAAGTATTCAAGACAAACCCAAGAAATATAATAGATCTATTCAACATTTAGAAGACACCGTCAGAATGCCTAATTTAAGGCTAATGGGTATAGAGGAGGGCCTAGAGACAGAAGTTAAAGGTCTATGAAATTTATTTAACAAAATCATAACAGAGAACTTCCCAAACATGCAAAAAGATAGGCCCATTCAGATACAAGAAGCCTTTAGAACCACAAATAGACCATACCAGAACAGGACATCTCACTTTCACATTGCAGTCCACACAGAATCAATTTAGACCAAGAAAAGGATCATTAAAGCTGTGTGGGGAAAAAAGATCCATCACCTACTAAGGGAAACCAATCAGAATAACTTCAGATTTCTCAGCAGAGACAATTAAAAGAAGAGCCTGGAATGATGTATGCCACGCCCTAAAGACAAACAACTAGCAACCAAAAACCAGCCCTACAGAAGATACTTAAAGACCTCATACACATAGAAAACCAACAAGAGTACAATAAAGCCTAAGAAAGAGCCCCCAAACAGAAAATCCAAGAATCATAGGAAGAACCCAGTTGGCACAACCCCCCAGAAGGTATCTAATATGCCAGGAATGACCAAACACCTTTCAGTCCTAACTCAATATTAATGCACTTAACACTCCTATTAAATGACAGAGATTGTCTAGTTGGATAAAAAAGCAAGATGCTTCTAACTGTGGCCTTCAAGAGACACACCTCACCCACAACAATAAACATATTCTGAAAGTGAAAGGCTGGAACAAAATCTACCAAGCAAACAACCCCCATAAACAGGCAGGAGTTGCCATCCTAATATCAGAGAAGACTTCAAATTAAAATTAGTGAGATGAGATAAAGAAGGTCATTACATAATAATTAGGGGATCTCTCCTTCAGGAGGATATTGCAATTCTAAATATCTATTCACCAAATAATGGGGCACTCGAGTTTATGCAAGAAACACTACTTTCCCTAAAATCTCACAGAGATACAAAGACATTATATGTTGGAGACTTTAACACACCACTATCCCCGCTGGATAGATCATCCTGGCAAAAACTCAACAGAGAAACTTCGGATCTTAATATGTGCAGAGTTCAACTAGACTTACCAGACATTTACTGAATATTTCACCCAGCAGCATCAGAATTCACATTCTTCTCAGCAGCACACGGAACATTCTCCAAAATAAACCACATTTAGGTCACAAAGCACACTTGTCCAAATTCAGAAACATTGAAATTATGCCCTGCATTCTTTCAGACCACAAGTGAATAACATTAGAATTCATCAAAAGCCACCAGGGAAATTCCTGTAACACATGGAGGCTGAACACACTGTTGAGCCACCCATGGGCCATGGAAGAGTTTAGATAGGAAATTCAAGTGTTCATGATATATAACAAAATTGAACACACAAATTACCAGTTCCTCTGAGACACAGCAAAGGCAGTACTCAGAGGAAAGTTTATAGCTCTGAGTTTCTACATCAACAAATTGGAGAGATCTGAAACCAACAACTTAATGAGGCATATGAAGCTCCTTGAAAAAGAGAAACAAGCTAAACCCCATTCCAACAGACAGAAAAAAGTAATTAAAATTAAATTAGGATTAAATGAATTAGTGCAAAAAAACCATAGAAAAGTATCCAGAAAACAGAGAGTTGGTTCTTTGGAAAAATTAACAAAATTGACAGACCCTTAGCAAATCTTATCAGAAAAAGAAGAGAACACACCCAAATTAACAAATCAGAGATAAGAATGGAAACATCAGCACAGAAACAACCAAGATTCAGAAGAGTATAAGGGAATACTTCTCAAACCTTTATGCTAATAAGTTTGAGAATTTGGAAGAAATGGACAAACTTCTAACAAATATTGACATGCCCAAAGTAAATCAAGACGATTTAAACCAACTTAACAGACCTATATCAAGTTTAGAAATAGAAAAAGCAATAAGAGACTTCCCACCCAAGAAAAGCCCAGGACCAGATGGATTTACAGCAGAATTCTACAAGGCCTTCATAGCAGAGCTCACACCAATACCCCTTCAACTCTTCAATGAAATTGAACGCTAAAGTTCACTACCGAGCTCTATGAAGTGATCATAACCCTCATCCCAAAACTAGGCAGGGACTCATCAAAGAAAGAGAAGTAAAGACCCATTTCTTTGATGAACATCAATGTAAAACTTCTCAACAAAATTCTGTCCAATCGTCTTCAACAACTCATCAAAAAAATCATACACCATGTAATTGTAACCCCTCTGTATGGTATTTTCACAATAAAAAATGTTAAAACAAACAAAAAATGGCTTTTCTGTAGGCCAATAATGAGTAGAGTGTGGCTGAAATCAGGAAAGCAACTAGTTTTGTAATTGCCCCACAAAAAGTAAAGCACCTAGGAGTAAATTTAACTAAAGAAGTTAAGGACATCTATGATGAAAAATTTAAAAACCTGAAAAGGAAATTAAAGCAGAGCTTAGGAAGAGGAAATACCTTTCATGCTCTTGGATTGTGAGGAGTAACATCGTGAAAATGGCAATATTGCCAAAGACTATCTACAAATTCAGTGTGATACCTATCAATATCTTAACCCCATTCTTCAATGAAATACAATGAGCAATCCAAAAATGCATAAGAAACTAAATATAAACCTGAATAGCAGGAACAATCCTTAGCAGAAAAACCTGTGTTGGAGGAATATCAATACCAAATTTCAAAGTCTACTACAAAGCCATAGTAATCAAAACAGCTTGATACTGGCACAAGAACAGACCCGAGGAACAATGGAATAGAACTGAAGATCCAGAAATGAGCCCACAGACATATAGCCACCTAATCTTTGATAAGGGCTGTAAAAAATTAGAATAGAAGAAAGACAGTCTCTTCAGTAAATGGTGCTGGCAAAATTGGTTAAACACCTGCAGAAAACTAAAGTTAGATCCTTATATGTTACCCTGCATCAGAATCAACTCCAAATAGATCAAAGACCTTGAAGACAAAGCAGGCACGCTGAAAACATTACAGGAAGGAATAGGAGAAACTCTAGGGCTCCTTTGCACAGGTCAAAATTTTCTTAATAGAGACCCAGAAACCCAAAAAATCAAAGAAAGTTTGGACAAATGGGATTGAATGAAACTGCAGAGCTTTGGTATGACTAGGGACATAGCTTGCAAGATCAATATAAAGCCTACAGATTGGGAGAAGATCTTCACTAGCCATACAAAGGATAATGGTCTCATACCTAAAATATACTTTGGACTCAAAAAATGAAATCCCCCAACAACAAATCCTCAAAGAAACAACTGCCCCATAAACAAGTGAGCTAAAGACTTTAAAGAGAAACTTTTCTGAACAGGAAATAAGAATGACCAATAGCCACATGAAGAAATGCTTAACTTCTCTAGCCATGAAAGAAATGCAAATCCAAACAACATTGGGATACCACTTCACCCCAGTTCGAATGGCTATATTCAAAAAATCTAATAAAAACCGATCTGGAGGGTATGTGGACAGAAGGGAGCCCTACTGCATTATTGGTGGGAGTGTAAACTTGTTCAACCACTTTTCAAAGCAGTATGGAGGTTCCTCAAAAGACTCCACATAGAGCTCCCCTATGAACCAGCAATCCCATTTTTGGGCATTTACCCAAATGATCACAAACAAGACCATACTAAAGCTACCAGCACAACTATTTTTATTGCAACATTATTCACCATAGTTAAGATATGGAACCAACTCAGATGCCCCTCAGTAGATGAATGGATCAAGAAAATGTGAGATAGATAGATAGATAGATAGATAGGTAGATAGATAGATAGATAGATAGATAGACAGATAGATAGATAGATAATGGAATTCCATGCCTCCATCAGAAAGAATGGCACTGCCGCATTTGTTAGGATTGGAAAGACTTGGAAAAAAATCATACTAAGTAAGCCAGACCCAAAGAAACATAGGTTCCATGGTTTTCTTTATTTGCAATAACTAGTATATGTCTAATACAAGCAGAAAATCTCAAAAGCTATGTACATATGGCCATATATGATGATGCTAAGCTAAATGAACCCCAAGATCAGGCCCAATATGTTTTATCTTTGTTGTTGTTTTAAATGTGCTTATAATGTACTATGTGATATTTTTGTTTCTTTTCTATGTTTTTGCCCCATGGCATAACTCCTGTTTTCACTGTATTTGATTCTGGTGCCCTGCATCTTGTATATACATTGTTCTAACTTGGAGAGAGGAAGGGAAATAGCAAAATTCTGAAATAAGGATATAGGTCAACTGATTGTAACATTGAGATATACAAGACACTATGTTGAAAATGAACTTTACAACTTTGGCATGGGTGGGAGGAATTGGGGAGTGGGGAGGGAAGGGATGGTAGGGAAAAAACAAATAGGGGGTAATAATGCTTGATAGGAAATATACTCATTGCCTCACTCTTGCAACTAACCCCTCTGTACAGTATCTTTACAAAAATACATTAAAATTTTTAAATAACTACTGCTTGAATTCAATTATTTGAAGTTCTTCTCAAACATCAGAACTTCCAGAATGTTAGGTATTTTAGAACCACACATGAATATTTTTGGCTATATTCTCTGAGTGCCATCTTTACAAATAGCAAGATGAATTCTTGCAGATTAAGTAGAGCCCTAGACGGGCTAATTTTAAGTACCATAGATGTTGTTTTCCAATTTTCTCATGATCTTCTTAGACACTTGTATGGAGATATTTTTGGAGCTCATGTAAATTCCAAGATATGTGGAAACCATTGACACCCATTCTCTTAAATTCTCTGCAACCACTTATATACACAATATAGACAGGAGAAATGCAATAAAAATTTTTTAATAGTCTTTTCACTCTAAGAGACAATATAGGAGTCTGACTGAACACTTCCTATAAAGCCCCAACTGCCTGAGCTCAAATACCAGCCATAGTTAATGACCTTTGGAAAGTCAATTTACAGTTGTGCATTTCAATTTCCTCACTTCTACAATGGAGATAATAACAGGAAATACATCTTGGGATTTTGTATTTTTTAGCTACAATAATTCAACATTATATATTACTGTAATAAATATAGTGCCTGGAACATAACAGTTGTTTGCTGTTATTAGCTTTCCTTTTTCTCTTTGACTTTTACTACTGTCAGTTTTTCCATACTGCATATATTTTATTAAAATGTGACCAGATTTATATATAGTATGTTTAAATTGCATCCTATGTAGCCTGTCTTTGAGATAGTTACTAAGTGTGCTGAGTCTTTAATATCTGTAATTACTATAGAATCAGTTGTTGAAGTGCACCCTCATACAGAATGTGGCTATGCAGATGAAATTTGAGTCATTAGGAAAACAGTACAGAAAAATACTGAAATTGGATCTGTTCGCATTATCCATGCATCATCCTTAATGTCTTTAAACAGCTCCATTTATTTGGCTTAGTAAATGCAGAGCAAGGTTGTTATGTTGCCTTGGTATCTTAGTGAATTTTTGAATCTTAAAATTTCTAAATCTATCTTTGTGCTGCCGGATGAAGCCATTCTAATGCTTTCATTGGTGGGTATCAGATTAAATCATTTTCCTAACTGAAGACCCCCCAAAGAAGTTTGTATTAAAAGCAGATTTTTCTTTTTTTGAATGAAGCATTTGAGTGACAATACTGCATATTTGCTCACTATATCCTCCCAATTTTGAAAAATTAACGAGATACTTTCCCCTTTACTTCTCTTTGTGATGTTCTCAATAGAAATATGAGTGGTCTAGAAAGTTAGAAAAGGCAAAACATGTTGCTTAGCCACTATTGATGTATCTTCAGTTGCTTTAACAAAGTCTATTGGCAATTTCAAGGACAGATGATACTGGAGACTCACTTCTGGATCCTGAAGAAAGACTAAATCTAACTCTATAGCTATGTTTTCCTCCATGAACAATGCAATTCTTGTTAGAATAGAATGGTGGGTAAGAAAAGATCAGGA
The DNA here is from genome assembly GCF_019054845.1 of Dipodomys spectabilis. Classification (NCBI taxonomy): domain Eukaryota; kingdom Metazoa; phylum Chordata; class Mammalia; order Rodentia; family Heteromyidae; genus Dipodomys; species Dipodomys spectabilis. The sequence goes on along the minus strand of NW_024870748.1, from coordinate 1,280,164 downwards.
AAGTAGAATAATTAAGACTATGTACTATGGAGTCAATTTACCTGTAGAAAATCAAACTCTGTCATCATCTATATAGCCTTTGGAAAACTATTTAACTATTCCATTTCTATATATATAAATAAATAAATTATAAAGAATTTCCAAGAGTACTTGATATAGAAAAACTATGCAGTATATGGAACACTTACTGCTCATGAGTGATATAAGGAGATGTGTTCATCAGACAGAACTATATCTAGAGAACTTTCTCTTTAATTAGCATATATTTATTATACAAAAGTGTTTCATGGTGATATTCCTATATGTGCTTATCATATAGTTGGATTGACTTCACCCACTGTATAGTTATTTGGTTTTCTACTTTTAGCCCTTTTAATAGGCTTTATTATTACATCTTCATGCATGAATATAAAGTGCTAAGGAAGTTTCTGATAATTTCTTAGTTCTTAGCTGTCACTCGGTTATTAGGATTTATGTGTAGGCATAATCTGGTGTATTGGTCTTGCACCCACCTATCTGGATAGTCCAAATTTCCCAGTATGTGGTGATTAAAATGAAACTGAAGAAGATTTTGCACTGAAGAATTTTTTTCTGCTTATCCCACTAGGGGAGAGTTGCCACAGATTGACTTTAGGAAAAGATACTCTGAAATCTCACTGCAACAGTAAATATTAATGACAATATAACATTAAAAAGGAGATGAAATTTTGTGGATGGCTGTCACAGGCTTCTTTTGCTCTGGTAAAAAAGAAACCATAGATCAGCAGATGCTATATTGATGTTAGTAACTCTGAGTTCCAGAGACTCAAGGCTGAATTTCCAATCCCAGAGGATTATAGCTATAATCCTTGAGACCTAGAGGTTTATGGCTCAAGGCTTTCTGGATTATTCATCTAGATGCTCAAGATTTCTGTCTTATTGCTCTAGGCTCAAAAACCTAATACCCAGTAGCTAGTGTTCAAGCTCTTGAACTCTAGGATTCAGGACTTTCAACTCTTTAACCCTTAGTGTCTATCTTGAGCTGTTCTAGGAACTGAAGTTTATAATCTTCACAGACTCAACTTCCACCTTCAGCTCTTCAAAGCCTGTTATTTGCTGGAGCTTCGTATTTCGGTCTCACACTTTCCCAAAACTTTCACTGTCTTTCATAGCTTGCACTTTCTCTGAAGCCACTCAGGACCCTTAGTTTTTAGTGGCTTTCTAGGACTGTCAGAGACTTCTTAATGTTATCATTCTGATCTTTGGCCATTGGGGCCCTCAGTTCCTGGTCACGTTGGGACTATTCAGCTATTGCCTTATTGCCACTACAGTTGCCAATGTTCAAAGCCTCAGTCTTGCCTACTCTTCATGGAACCCATTCAGCCCATCCTTCCCATATAGATCACAACTAGACAAAAAGAAAATATAGGGAAATCTTTTATTAGAGCCAAATATTGCTACACTGAAGAGGTAGTGCATGAGGGAGAGGGCTCCCAGACTAACTTCAAAAGAATGACAGTCTGATTATATAGCAGAAGAACAGCATAGAAAGCTTGTGCATGGATTGTAATTTTGCTAATCACAGCACAGTTTCTAGTTTTACCAGTCACAAGCCTTATGTAATGATTAATCACAAGCATCACATAAAAACTAATTGCAACAAGCCTCAAACTGCACCAAGCATAGGATTTTTGCTGAGTTGCTGAGAAGGTCGTTCCCCTCCTATCTTAGATGGAATGCTTAAGGTTGGGCAGAATCATCTAGAGTTCACCAAGTTTTGATTTTTTTCTGTAACGGAGTCTTGTACATCTTGTGCAAGTTGTTTGGAATGACTGTGATTGCAGCAAGGCATCCTGAAGCAGAAGTTTGTGCCTTCAGCAGAACCATATTTAGAGTATTCTTTGCAGTTAGAATGTGGAATCTTCATCATGGCCCTGAAATGTAAAATATTCTTTGCCATTAGAGTGTGGAATCTTCATCATGGCCCCGAAATGTTCAAAGAAGCTGGGGTACAATGCATGTCTGGATGTCAATGAGGAACCACTTAGTTGACAATTTCCTGTTCGAGGCAGCTGGGTATAAGGGAAATGTATGACAGCTGTCCATCAAAGTTTCAAAGCAGTATGATACCCAATTTCTTAGTTTATTTGAATGAAAATATTAGATGATTACAATAAAGTCATATCATTAGCATCATCATTCTAAACATTACAAAATAGTGCTCAACCCCTAGGCAAATACCCTTAAAACAGGTTAGGTCCCTCTGATCTATATAAGATATAATTTTCATTTCCATTGTAGATTAGATAATCTGAAAACTTTCAACCTACTCTCAGCTAATACCTCCACCAATTATGATAAAATTAATACATTTGCAGAGCAAATACCATTTTTAAACATGCTTGCTACATGTCAGACAACATTTTAGGTACTGCAGAAATGAACCAAGCAGAAATGAATGTATGACTCATGGAGTCTGCTTTTAGCAGAACACACAGTATTTTTAGTTTTAATATAGAAAGGGTATTCCCCGGGACTAAAATTTTAAAAACGTACAATGCACAATGGTACATCTGAGCTAACATTGGTTTCTCTGGTTGGCTAAAGCTTTGGATTTTTAACCAAGGTTTGGGGCTTAACATTTGTACATGGCATACGAGCTGAGACCAAGCCCTCTATGTAAAA